>NC_050069.1:73580428-74780428 GCF_009764565.3 Dermochelys coriacea
CTAGTAGATCAGCACAAACATATAGGTTTAAATTCTACTTGTAAGTAACAACCCATGAAAGCTACTGGGGTGGTTATGCCTGCGGCATAATGCCTCAAAGCAGTGAGGAGCATGGCTGTTAATATGCTCTTTGACAAGGTTCAGCATGAACTTCTCTCCCTGCTCTGTTTCAGAGTAGCAGCCGTGTTAGTCTGTATTCGCAAAAAGAAAAGGAATACTTGTGGCATCTTAGAGACCAACACATTTATTTGAGCATAAGCTTTCATGAGAGAGCTGTAGCTCACGAAGGTGCCACACGTACTCCTTTTCTCCCTGCTCTGTGGAACATGAGACTGGATCTTCTGACTGGAACAAAGCTCTGCTAGCTTTGTGAAATCTACTGCCACTGGCCTGGAGCCAGGCACAATTGAACCCACAAAATCATTCTAATAACTGGTCTCTAGTCTGTTATGATGTGCATTTTCTTCCCCAAACATCTCTCTAAGTTAACAAACTCATACTCAGCTGCCTTCTTATGCAGAATATTTGGTAAAAAAAGAGTAATAAAAACAAGGGAGGAAAGAATATTGTACAGGTCTCTGAGAGCCAGGAGTAATATTATAACTGTAAGGCTTAATGTCATTAATGAACTATCAATTTATTGCCTCCTTCAGTGATAATGCTACACTCTGTCAGATTATTGAGAAACACAATGTTCTTTCAAAAGTTATACACCTCGCAACATATCTCTCCGAATCTGTGCAATTTAATCTTGTCAGTAAGATATGAAAATATGACTGAACTACTACAGTTCATTCATCAATCTCTAAATCTCACTCCGGGCTCATCCTTTATCACAATTATTTATTAATGGGTGTTTGGAAGAAGATTTAGAAGTTTTAAAAAATAAATACATCTGAACTACTGACTGAAGTTTGTTTCACATAATTGACCTCAGAGACTACATAAGGAGCCCAGTTCTATTCAATGTGAAATCAATTCAAGTTTTGCTATTGACTTCACTGACATCATGATCAGGTCCAAGGTCTAAGGAGAAATTGGGTCTGCATTTCTGCAAAGAAACACATCAGCTTTCCTTTAGTCGCACATAAAACAATTGATCACAAAGTGATGTCAAAACTACAGAAGTAGACAATATAAATGTGAAAAAATATCTTCATTCTTATGCTATTACACTGAGAAATACTTAGTCATTCATGCAGTCCCCCACTGAGCTGAACTAATTCTCCCTCTATTGCAATTGTTGATGGAGCTGCACTAGTGGTAATGCAATGGGGGAGATTTTTCCCAAGACTACTAACCAACAGCTAGGCAAGGAGCACTGCATTCCAAGGGGATTATAACCTATCTTCCTTCTGCTCATAAGAAAAAGATCTGTCTGGAGGCAAGGAAAATATGCCATATAGTGAGAGACTTAAGAAGCTCCATTTAGTTTATCCAAGAGAAGATTCAGAGATGAGTTGGTCATGCTCTATCATTACTGATACGGAGAAAAGATTTTTCATAGTATATAGTGCTTTAAAAAAATGGCAGCAAAAGTATAATGAAATCCAGTGGTTGGGAGTTGAAGCTAGACAATTTCAGATTAGGAATAAGGTGCAAATTCTTTACCATTCGGGTCATTAACCTTGAAACAACTTACTTAGGGATGTGGTGGATTCTCCATCACTTGAAGTCTTAAATTTAAGACTAACCATCATTCTAAAATATATACTATACTTCAAACAGAAGTTATGGGCTCGATGAAGAAATTACTGACTGATATTCTGTGGGCTGTGTTATTCCTATAGATGAGATAATCATTCTTGTCCCTATTGGCCTTAAAATATTAAAATCTATGAATCAATGTGGTTAGGAGGATCTTTGTGTTGTACCACAGATGAAGGGAAACACAAATGGTCAGCAGCTATCCAAGGCTCAAGGATAGGTTTGGAAATCACAGGATAGAACATGATCTCATACGATTTCCAAAGTTTCTTCCTTTTAGTTGAGTCCGAATAGAAGATTTTTGGATATGTTGTCAATATTTCTGTCTGTATTTCAGGAAGAGCTAAAGTACACATTTAAAAAAAAGAGTTAAGAATCCTACCCACTCTCACCTGTTGGCTAATAAAAGTGTGGGAGTCATGGAAAACACTATTGTCCACCAACAGGAAGAAAAATAACAAGATAGATGGCAACCTTTATATTGAATACTGATATTCTAGATCAAGTTGAGAAACATTTGGTATAGTCCTGGAGATATTTGATTCATTATCAAATATAGATAAAATATATATTATATCACTATGTGTGCATATAATATTTGACTGTATCCCTATCCTAACCCTCTCTACATCCCTTATCTTCTTAGAGTAAGAATCTTATGACTCTCTGTCTTCGTATATGTTTATAAACTATGTTATATAATAGGGACCCAGTTCACAGATTTTAAAGTCAGAAGGGACCATTATGGTCACTTACTCTGATATCCTGCATAATACAGACTTCAGCCTTGGAGTTTCTCCATCAAGACCATCTCTTGTGGTTGAGCAAAAGCTTTTTAAACACACAGCCATGCAATCTTTATCTAAAGACTTCAAGTGAAGAAGAATACATTACAATACGGAACCACCTGATCAACATCCTCTACAGCAAACAGGGAAAGATTAAGAATGAGCTCTCAAAACTGGATACTGTCATAAAGAACCAACCCTCCACACAAACTTCCTCGTGGCTGGACTTTACAAAAACTAGACCAGCCATTTACAAAACACACTTTGCTTCTCTACAAAAGAAAAAGGACACTAAGCTATCTAAACTACTATATGCCACAAGGGGCCACAACAATGGTTCCCGTAACCCACCCAGCAATATTGTTAATCTATCCAACTATACTCTTAGCCCAGCAGAAGAATCTGTCCTATCTCAGGGCCTCTCCTTTTGCCCCTCCACCCCCACGAACATGATACAGTTCTGTGGTGACCTAGAATCCTATTTTTCACGTCTCCGACTCAAAGAATATTTCCAACACACCTCTGACCAACATATTAACCCACAGAGACCTTCCTGCCAACACTACAAAAAGAAGGATTCTGGGTGGACTCCTCCTGAAGGTCGAAACAGCAGCCTGGATTTCTACATAGACTGCTTCCGCCGACGTGCACGAGCTGAAATTGTGGAAAAGCAGCATCGCTTACCCCATAACCTCAGCCATGCAGAACACAGTACCATCCACAGCCTCAGAAACAACTCCGACATCATAATCAAAAAGGCTGACAAAGGAGGTGCTGTCGTCATCATGAATAGGTTGGAGTATGAACAAGAGGCTACTAGGCAGCTCTCCAACACCACTTTCTACAAGCCATTACCCTCTGATCCCACTGAGAGTTACCAAAAGAAACTACAGCATTTGCTCAAGAAACTCCCTGAAAAAGCACAAGAACAAATCCGCACAGACACACCCCTAGAACCCCGACCTGGGGTATTCTATCTGCTACCCAAGATCCATAAACCTGGAAATCCTGGACGCCCCATCATCTCAGGCATTGGCACCCTGACAGCAGGATTGTCTGGCTATGTAGACTCCCTCCTCAGGCCCTTCGTTACCAGCACTCCCAGCTATCTTCGAGACACCACTGACTTCCTGAGAAAACTACAGTCCATTGGTGATCTTCCTAAAAACACCATCCTAGCCACTATGGATGTAGAAGCCCTCTACACCAACATTTCTCACAAAGATAGACTACAAGCCGTCAGGAACAGTATCCCCGATACTGTCACGGCTAACCTGGTGGCTGAACTTTGTGACTTTGTCCTCACCCATAACTATTTCACATTTGGTGACAATGTATACCTTCAAATCAGCGGCACTGCGATGGGTGCCCGCATGGCCCCACAATATGCCAACATTTTTATGGCTGACTTAGAACAACGCTTCCTCAGCTCTCGTCCCCTAACGCCCCTACTCTACTTGCGCTACATTGATGACATCTTCATCATCTGGACCCATGGAAAAGAAGCTCTTGAGGAATTCCACCATGATTTCAACAATTTCCATCCCACCATCAACCTCAGCCTGGACCAGTCCACACAAGAGATCCACTTCCTGGACACTACGGTGCTAATAAGCGATGGTCACATAAACACCACCCTATATCGGAAACCTACTGACCGCTATTCCTACCTACATGCCTCTAGCTTTCATCCAGATCATACCACTCGATCCATTGTCTACAGCCAAGCGCTATGATATAACCGCATTTGCTCCAAGCCTTCAGACAGAGACGAACACCTACAAGATCTCTATCATGCATTCCTACAATTACAATACCCACCTGCTGAAGTGAAGAAACAGATTGATAGCGCCAGAAGAGTACCCAGAAGTCACCCACTACAGGACAGGCCCAACAAAGAAAACAACAGAACGCCACTAGCCATCACCTTCAGCCCCCAACTGAAACCTCTCCAACACATCATCAAGGATCTACAACCTATCCTGAAGGATGACCCATCACTCTCACAGATCTTGGGAGACAGACCAGTCCTTGCTTACAGACAGCCCCCCAATCTGAAGCAAATACTCACCAGCAACCACACACCACACAACAGAACCACTAACCCAGGAACCTATCCTTGCAACAAAGCCCGTTGCCAACTCTGTCCACATATCTATTCAGGGGATACCATCATAGGGCCTAATCACATCAGCCACACTATCAGAGGCTCGTTCACCTGCGCATCTACCAATGTGATATATGCCATCATGTGCCAGCAATGCCCCTCTGCCATGTACATTGGCCAAACTGGACAGTCTCTACGTAAAAGAATGAATGGACACAAATCAGACGTCAAGAATTATAACATTCAAAAACCAGTTGGAGAACACTTCAATCTCTCTGGTCACTCGATCACAGTCCTAAGAGTGGCTATACTTCAACAAAAAAGCTTCAAAAACAGACTCCAACAAGAGACTGCTGAATTGGAATTAATTTGCAAACTGGATACAAGTAACTTAGGCTTGAATAGAGACTGGGAATGGATGAGTCATTACACAAAGTAAAACTATTTCCCCATGGTATTTCTCCTTCCCACCCCACCCCCCACTGTTCCTCTGATATTCTTGTTAACTGCTGGAATTAGCCTACCTTGCTTGTCACCATGAAAGGTTTTCCTCCTTTCCTCCCCCTGCTGCTGGTGATGGCTTATCTTAAGTGATCACTCTCCTTACAGTGTGTATGATAACATTGTTTCATGTTCTCTGTGTGTGTGTATATAAATCTCTCCTCTGTTTTTTCCACCAAATGCATCCGATGAAGTGAGCTGTAGCTCACGAAAGCTTATGCTCTAATAAATTTGTTAGTCTCTAAGGTGCCACAAGTACTCCTTTTCTTTTTGAAGAATACATTGTATTCCTTTGTAAATTGTTCCAGTGGTTAATTTCCCTATCTTAAAAATACAGGTCCTATTTCTAGTCTGAAATTATGGACCATCAACTAGCACCTATTAGAGCAGGGGTGGGCAAACTGAGGCACAGGGGCTGTATCCGGGCTTTGGATCCGGTGTGCGGGATTGCCACCCCCGTGGCACTGTGGGCCCCTCACCACTCCCAGAAGTGGCCGGCACCATGTCCCTGTGGCCCCGGGGGAGGGGAGGCAGACGGCTCCATGCCGTGCCCTCGACAGTAGGCACTGCCCCCCACAGCTCCCATTGGCTGGGAATGGCAATCTGTGGCCAATGGGAGCTTCGGGGGAGTTACCCAGAGGCAAGGGCAGTGTGCAGAGTCCTGTGCCCTCTGCCCACTCCAGAGACCAAAGGGACATGGTGCTGGCCACTCCCAGGAGTGGTGCGGGGCTAGGGCTGGAAGGGAGCCTGCCTTAGCCCCGTTGCACACTGCTGCCACCCCAGAGCCGCTCCAAGGTAAGCGCCCCAATCCCCTGCCCTAAGCCTCCTGCCTCAGCCCTCCTGCACCTGAACCCCCTGCCCTGAGCCCCCTCCTGCACCCCACACTCCTCCCTGCACCCACACTCCCTCCCACACACCCAACTCCCCTTCCCCAGCCCTACATTCATGGCCCTGCATGCAATTTCCCCACCCAGATGTTGTCCTTAGGCCAAAAAGTTTGCCCACCTATGTGTTAGAGTCAATTCTGATTGACATTCTCTGTTTGATACAAATAAAAGATAATACATTATATAATCTGAAAAAAAATATTTTCTTGTATTTTAAATGCATGATTCAGCAACTTTACTACAATTTGTTCCAACTCCCTTGGCATATGATTATTATTTATTATTTGTATTGCACTAGCACTTGAGGCCTTAATCAGGGACTTGGGACACACTGGGACTAAGCATTTTACAAACACACAACAAAAATATGGTCCCTACCCAAAAGAGCTTACAAGCTTAGAGATCAAAACTTTCCAGATTTTCTAAAGTAGAACTTTTTCACTTAGTAGTTTATAATGGTTGCGTACTCTTCAGGAAAACTCCTTGAGATCAATGCACATATTTCAGTGGAGATAACATACTTCCCAAGGACTCTTTCACTTATGTTCAGTAATGTTATTTTATTTCTTACTATTTGCCTGTTACTTAAATAATAAGATTATTGCAACCTATCCATCCCTAAATTTTGCATTCTACAAGTGACTTCATAGTACTGTATACTTAAAGAAAAAACCCTGTTTTCGTGAGTTTTCATAAAAAGTTCACCTTCCAAATTTCAAAAATCCTGACTTCTAGGCCCATGTACTGTTTTTTTTTCTTATACTAGCAACACAATTTCACTCATCCCTATTAGTAACCTGATAATGACATGCAGTACTTTATGATTATTGAGTAAACAACAACACATAATAACATTTCAGGAGAACAACTTGCTTGCCATTGACTTAGTTCATAAGCAGTTTTGGGCCCAAAATAGCAATTAGTTTTCCATGGAAGGGAGGGGTCCTTCGGGGTCAATAAGATAAAAGCAAAGCATCAAGACATTTTAAGAACTAATATTTCTATTCAGCAATTTTATTATCAATGACTATAAAAGGAAGAGCACATTCATCTCTTTCTCTGGGACATAATGTCAGCCCTAAGAGACATGCACAAAATAAGTCTATACTCTTAAATTCATATGCATAATTTAAGGCTTTTTTGTATTCATACATAGTATATTTGATTTTCTCCACTGCTATCTTAAAGCTGAAGAGTGCTGTATTTAGAATAAAGATAAAATTAATGACATATTACCTACACTGTGATTCAAGGTTGAAGTAAGGTATTCAAAATGCTTAACTCTTTTCCTCTCTTTTAAGAAAGAGCCCACACAGGCCTTTAATGTCCCTTAAATCTTCCTAAGGAATGGAGAAAATAAAGTTGCTTGATAAATTGCTGCTGTTGTCTCATCTACAGCAAAATAAACAATATGAAGAAACAATAATACTTCCAGTCTTATTAATGACTAAAAGAGAATTAATGTGATATTATTTGTAACAGAATTGATGATGAACTCATTAGTGGTTCCCTGCCACTGTAATTTAGCATTCATTAACAAACACTTTGAATTAGAGTATTTTTGAACAAAAGAACAGTCTGGTGCAGTTGCATATCCTGTTTCATTTTCATGTAAAATCTTATTAGAAAGACCCCCATCCTGAATCTTAAGGGGCTGTGCCCACCATCCATTCCATTCCACCAGGCAATGTGTCCACTGATTGCCTACTGTGACAGTAAATCAATATTTTAACTAACCCTTTTAGAATTTGTTTGTGCTATTGTTTCGTGTACTGTGAAATACAATTTGCCTTCATTAAAATACATTAACTAGAAGACAAAAACATGTTTTGTGTAACCTGTGGAAAAATAAAACAAACAAAAAAAGCATAGTACCTTTATACTTAATCCAAATCCTCCTACAGTTTGTCTTCTAATTGTTACCGTTCTTTCCTGAAAAAGTTAAATCAAGTTCAGTTAGTTTTAATATTTCCTGCCACAATATCTACATTAACTCTTTAATGAATAGTTTACATCCCCCACATCATCTTGTCTTGTCATAATAAACCTGTCAATTCCAGAGTGAGAAAAATCCCAAGAAACTCATGCTGCAGGTGAAACAAGAAGAGAATACATGGAGTTCTTGTCCCAATCTAAAACTCATTTGTTCATTTTTTATGATACTGTTGAATGAACAGCAATGACTGAATTAATCTTGCTTGAGTAACAGGTGAATCAATACTTATAACATAACATCAACATTTTCCCCGCATTATGCTTTCTTAAAACTCAATGTATAGAGCTTATATACTGCAGACTTATACATTAGTCTTGATTATATATATTTACAAAAAGACAAGTATGAAATAACTTGTAGGCTCATCTGCCCATCTTCATTCTGGGATAACATTTAATATTAGTTACTTTACATAATTTTGACCATTATATTTCACTTGTACACATATACCATTCACAGAGATGCATATATATATGTACACACAACTTTTGATGCCTTTACATCTATGGGTGTATAAAATTCACAGCTCAAAATCCACATCTAATTATAAACACACATATGGGTACACACACACCCCTGTATATATGTGTGTGTATATATCCATATGTGTGTTTATGATTATATTGTATTTACATGTGTGTGTGTGTGTGTGTGTGTGTGTGTGTCTCTATTTGATATAAATATAATATAAAATTAGGACACATACACTGCAAACTGAATAGGTCTCCTAGTATCACTGCTTTCTGCCTAATCTGTAGAACAAATAATCTGGCAAAAGCCTAAATGAAGAGCCAAACTACAGGCTTGTTTCTGTGCCCATGCAAGGGAGTAAAGAGACATAAGGCAATGCTTCATGATGCGAGAGGGGAAGCAGGCTCTACAGAGCCACTGCTTTTCCCCCTTCCCCACAGGTGGACAGATGAAGGCAGGGAATGATGTGTGAGGTAAGGTCAACACACTGAAATCATTGAGAATTTGGATTTACTGAATTTAGGGCATCAGGGGGAAATACATATGCTACGTACATTCTCTATTTGTGATCAAAGTGAATGATGTAAGTATAGAAAGAACAGTCATGAGCAAATCCATTGTATTGGATGGGGAGATAGCAGAGATGGATTGAATCCTGCATGTTAATATTTTACATATAGTCCAACAAAAAGATATTGCCTCACTCACCTTGTCTTTCTAATACTTGACACAGCAAGTTCTCATTTCCAATGCGTTAACATCAGTTAATCATAAATCATAGAATCATAGAGATTAGGGTTGGAAGAGACCTCAGGAGGTCATCTAGTCCAAAACCCTGCTCAAAGCAGGACCAACCCCAACTAAATCATCCCAGACAGGGCTTTGTCATCTCTGGGTAAAGGCAATTTAATTTTGTTTACACTTTTTAAAATGTTCAGGTGATATACGTTGGATTGCAAGCCTGAAGACTATACCCCTGTATTTAGTCACAACCAAGTACAACATAAACACACTTGCCTACCCTGCCCTATAATTGTGACTTTCTCCTGATTAGGTAGGACCTCTAGGGATGAAGGAATAATTCACTATACAAACCCATTAATTCTTTGGCCTCTCTACCCAGTTTGCCTTCTTGGGTTTCAATTAATTCTCACTAGGATGTAAATTTTTATGATGCCAATACATGTACACTGGGAACTGAGCTGAGACCACAAACTTACTTCGTTTAGGCCAGCAAACTGCTCTCATAGAAAGCCTTTGGACACCAAGATATTATAGTGATACCTGATAAGGATAAAATAGAAACAAAAACTAATTTGGGCCAGAACTCCTTATCTTTAACTTTTCCATTTGTGTGATCTGTTGGGCATTACTGCTCATCCAGTGAGATTACTCACATGTATATCAGGTTGTATCAACTGTAGTATCTCTGTTGTCCCCCACTTTCTTTCCTATCAATCGCCAGAGTCATCAGATGTTAAAGAACGCAGTCTGTTTCTAGTTTTTGTAACTATGCAGTTGTCACATGCATAGAGGTCTTTCTTTCTAATATCCTGGGACAGCCACGACATTTCATAAACTTGGACTGTTAAGGCAGATATGTTTTGAGTTCAATTAAGGTTGACTTGTTTGCAAACTGAAAGTTATTTAAATCAGGAGAATTAATGGAAAATTTTGGAAGGACTAAATTTTGGAAGGTATGAATAGCTAGTAGTTTTTCATGGACTGAGTAGTATAAAACCCAGAGTAACCCAAAAGAGGCTGTTTTTTGCATTTGTTTTCATTTCTTTGTTTGGTGTAATTCTGTTTAGTTTTCTGGTTCTAACTTGCAATTTGTCCTGCACACTAAGGTTTCCAAAATAGAAGATTATCATAATGTGTGGTTACTGAGCTACTAAAGCCTTAAGTTATGCATATGGATTTAAGAGTATAGATGTATTTTGTGGATGCCTCTTAGGGCTGACATTAGGGCTGACAAGCTAACAATTAAGGGCCAGATCCTCCAGTAGTATAGAAAGGAGTAGCTCATAGAAGTGATTCTAATCCTAAGGGAGAAAGCAAAAATATTGAAGGAGTATGTAGGCCACAGTAAAATGTAAGTAAGTGCAGAACAAGAAAGAGGAAATTGTACTAGAAATTTAGCCCCCCCACCCCAAATTAAACCAATGCTATTTACAAGTAACTTAGAGTGAATGCGTATAATGGTCTACACTGTGTGCTACATGCAGTAATTGCTGGGCACAACAGAGTAGGGAGGCTGCAAAGCACTGGCTTCTGGCTTCCCCATTCTCAGGCTGGTTCTACATCTGGAGGCTGTTCTATATTATATCCCTGCCTGCCTCTCTCAGATAGTTATCATTTAGTGAAGAACAGCCAAAATGCAGTATCCAAGGCAAGAAGGTGAATTTGTGGGCAAGATGAAGATTGCAGAAATCATGAGAAAGGAGCTCATGTTTATCGGTAAGTCAGACAGACACCTATAGTAGAAACATATAATGTTGAAGCAAGAAACATTATAATTTTTAGTTATTCATCACAGATTAATGTGTCATGAAAGTTTCACAGGTCTAGGAAAACCTATGAGAGCTAAGTCTGATATTTGAACAATATTCTTTGTAAACTTGTAGAACTGAGTTTACCCACGAAAAGGAGACTCTGTCACAAGAAGCATAAGAGATTCACATGTTGTTTAAATGTCCACCTGTGAAGCAGTCCTAGCAACTCAAGATTTTCAAAAATGATTAATGATTTTGGGTACACACTGAGACACTTTAATGGAGCCTGATGTACAGAAAATACTGACCGCCAACCCTCTAAAAACTTAGTTCCTTTTAAAGGTGTCTCACGATGGACAGCCAAAAATTGAGACATCAACACCACATTACCAGTCACTCTTGAAAATATTGCCCACACAGCTTATTGTAACTGAATTATTATTTTATTAGAGTAGTATTTAAGGGCTCTAATTAGGACCAGGGACCCAATCTGCTGGGTATTGTACAAACAAGAGTACCTATAGTCTAGGGTTATGAAAAGATGCATATGAAAAGATGAATAAAATAGACAAGCCAGAGTGGAAAGTGAAATGAGCGCACGAGGTAAGTAAAAAAAGATTATATTTTGCATGGCAGACAGTCTCGGTTGGCAACTTACGGACGTTAAACAAATGGAATATTGGGTAACTGAAGTTTGGAATATTCAAACATTAAAATAAAATATATTACTATACTAATGATCATATTTACTATTAGTTAATAAAATAAATTATTAAATCTTCTCTGGCTCTCTAATATTAATAATTATGTATGTACTTGATATAAGAGAATTCACATGAATCTGTAACTGATGTGGGGAAAAAACTCTGGGAAAAGAATTAAGACAGCAGTAAGCTGGTTCTCAATAGTAATTATTAGTTAGTAACTGTGACAGGGTCGGGCCAGATTACTATAGGAGAGTAATAGAAGGCAGATATATTAGCCCCAGGCTAAGTAGGTCCCTTTTCCCTGGGTAAGGTAACAGGGAAGGTTCCAGAACAATCAGGAACCTTCTGGAGACAATTAAGACAGGCTGATTAGAACACCTGCAGGCAATCAAGAAGCTGCTAGAATCAATTAAGGCAGGCTAATCAGGGCACCTGGGTTTTAAAAAGGAGCTCACTTCAGTTTGTGGTGTGCGTGTGAGGAGCTGGGAGCAAGAGGCACTAGGAGCTGAGAGTGAGAACACGGACTGTTGGAGGACTGAGGTGTACAAGCATTATCAGACACCAGGAGGAAGGTCCTATTGTGAGGATAAAGAAGGTGTTGGGAGGAGGCCATGGGGAAGTAGCCCAGGGAGTTGTAGCTGTCGCACAGCTGTTCCAGGAGGCACTCTAGACAGCTGCATTCCACAGGGCCCTGGGCTGGAACCCGGAGTAGAGGGTGGGCCCCCAGATCCTCCCAACTCCTGGTCAGACACAGGAGGAGTCGACCTGGACTGTGGGTTCAGAAAAATGGCCAAGCTGAGGGCTGCTGTCAAGCTCCAAGATGAGCAAATCCGCCAATAAGCGCAAGACCCACCAAGGTAGAGCAGGAACTTTGTCACAGTAACATTTTCTGGGTATTAAACTCCTGCAAGGGTGAGCCAGTAAATCTAGTGTGTTCTGTTAATTTGCCTATAAGGTACTGTTTGAATTTCACTTGGACTGAAGAACCACAATATTCCAGCACTCTTTATATAACTGATGCTCTAATTCTCCTTGCTATATCTTTCATGTTAAGATACAAAAATGATGCTTTCAAATTGGGACACTGGTGATTATGGTGGAAATGTTATTCTCCCTACATGACTGAAGCTTTTTCCAATACACACCCTTAAGTGTTATTTCCCTTATGTTCACAGTGAACATGAGGGTTAACTGCATAGTGAATGTGTATAGATGTGGAAGGGTGGTGAATAAGAGTGCATGGAAGAGAAGGAAAAAACAAGAATGTGGGGAAAGGATAATGGATTCAAAGAAGAAAAAATTGGGTTCATGGCAATAATACAGAAAAAAGATAACTAAAAAGAAGAAAAAGTATATCACACATACTGTAAGAATACAACAAAACAAATATAATGGACTTGTTGGCAACAGCAGCAGAGCCAAAGCTGAATTGGCATTTGAAGTTAAAATCCTCTGTGTTCATACTTCAGTGGATTTATTGCCTGTCATTACTAGCACTACAATTTTACACAATAATTGAATGTTCATGTTGTCTGTTTAGTGAAATATTTACTAGATGCTTCAAAAGGAACATTTTTAAATGTTCTGATTTTGAATTTTTGTCCTGTTTTTGCTTGCATGTATTTGGATTCCTCGATCTGAAGAATCACTGTCCCCATAAACTCTAAACTTCACAATTACTCTGAGAACATCTTGGGCACAAGTCCCTTGTGATATTTTAAAATTAAATACATAATTATACCATTGGATTATGACTATGGCCAAGAGCAGTGCTCAATCTGCCAGCTACTTCCATTTTGTGATGCTGTCAGTTTGTCTCATCATCTCTGCTCAGCTCGCACAACATGGAGGCAGGCTAAGCGGCAAGCGGTCTGAGAGTGGACTCTGTGGGTCAGGGGCCCCTATTATACCAGTGGAGGCTTGGGTATAGTGGAGCTTCCAGCTCCTCCACACTTACATTGAGTAAGGAGAATGATTGGCCTAGACTACTATATGCTGTATAATTAGTGCAAATTTGCCAGTGTGGACCTGATCATTCAGCCCTCTGCTTGTTCTCATATCAAAAAATAATTACCATTACTACAGCATAGACCCTTAGCTAGAATTGCTCATCTCAGTTTCTCAGAGTTCCTTTAAAAAGGCACACATCACTCCAGTGCTGTCATAGAATATCAGGGTTGGAAGGATCTCAGTCCAAACCCCTGCTCAAAGCAGGATCAATCCCCAACTAAATCATCCCAGCCAGGGCTTTGTCAAGCCTGACCTTAAAAACCATTAAGGAAGGAGATTCCACCACCTCCCTAGGTAACACATTACAGTGCTTCACCACCTTCCTCGTGAAAAGTTTTTCCTAATATCCAACCTAAACCTCCCCCACTGCAACTTGAGACCAGTAATCCTTGTTCTGTCATCTGCTACCATGGAAAACAGTCTAGATCCATCCTCTTTGGAACCCCCTTTCAGGTAGTTGAAAGCAGCTATCAAATTCCCCCCTCATTCTTCTCTTCTGCAGACTAAATAATCCCAGTTCCCTCAGCCTCTCCTCATAAGTAATGTGCTCCAGCCCCCTAATCATTTTTGTTTTGTCACTGGACTCTTTCCAATTTTTCCACATCCTTCTTGTTGTGTGAGGCCCAAAACTGGACACAGTACTCCAGATGAGGCCTTACCAATGCTGAATAGAGGGGAATGATCACGTCCCTCGATCTGCTGGCAATGCTCCTACGTATACAGCCAAAATGCCGAAACTGTCAATCCAGTTTCTTTCACAAACAGTACACATGCTTAGTATTTTAAAAACAAAACAAACAAAGGAAAGAAAAAACACAAAGTCACTCTGCCCCTGAATACCTGATGCTCACTGAGAAAGCTTTTCACACACTATACTAATTAATGATGCTTTGGCTTTTAAGAAGTTTTTTGTGTTGCTTTTTGTCATTAGACGGTCTGATAAAAGAAAAGACCCAATCTCTATGAGAACAGGCAGAGTATTTTGATCTTTCAGATTTGGCCTAGTAAATGGCAGTTCCAGTACACTGTTATAATGATGTTCAATAGATGCAGAAAAATAGAGGGGATTGGATTGTCTCTAGATAATAGTTGTTTAGATCAATCAGTTCTGTGTCATTCATTAAAAGCTGTCCAGGCTGGAAGTGAACCAATGTTACCACTATCTGATGGCTTTTTGATGGCTTTTGTGAAAAGAGTTGGTAGTCTCAGTCCTCTTCCTAGTTGACAGATGTCCACATTACAAAAATCACCATCACAATTGGCATCTTTATTGACAGTTTCAGTAGAGAAAACAAAGATGAACTACCTTTTTGTTCAGGGTTAAGGAAGCTTTCACTGGCACTGTCCAAGCTATATTATTCTTCAGAACTAAGGTAATATTAAGAAAAAAATATGTTCAAAAATTTGAACAAATTTGCTCCACTTGTGTTTACCCTTCTCTAATGTTTCCTTTTTACCATTCTTGTAACTGAATTTGACTTAAATTTGAATATCTGGTGCTCAGTCTTTAGATTATGTATTACTTATACTGATTATTTAAGAATCCCCAGTTATCACTCTGAGGGTCGACATGTTCTTGTCCCACAATCAGGTCCAGTATTATTCAAATTATTATATAGTTGGGTACCCCAATGTGCACAATTTCAACAGTCACACAATAGGAACTATTTTATATTTACAAATATAGTTTATTAATACATTTAGCACAGTCACAAACACCCCAACTCAGTAAGGTAAATTGAGATAATACAGAATGTACATCTACACATCCATATAATCACATCATCTCCTGTAGAACAACCTGAAGTGTTAGCCATTATCTTCCTCATCACCATCACCTTCCCCATCATCACCAATGACCATCATTCTGGTACCTCGCAGGGACTATATCTCACTCTACTACTGCTCCCAGGCTATGATGCCACTTCTATAATACACTGATGCCACTATGTTTGATGCATATTCAGTAGGGGATTTTCCCCCTTTTTCCTTATTTGTATTTCCTCATCTTACTAATGTTGGAGTGTCTTTTTCCTATAGGTCAGTGATCTCAATTTATTATCATATATGTCCATTCATTATCAGGGCTCTTTTGTGGTCAGGTATCACTTTTGTTATTTCTGTCCTAACTGGTTATTTTGGTTCTTTGCAATTTCCAAGTTGTGGTGTATCTGTTCAGTTTAAAAGGATATGAACTTAGGAAAGCCCCTATGCCAACCTGCTTTAATGCATCCTCTATGTTAAAGGTTGCAGTCATATATGGACCTTATGCTTTAGCTCATCACTATCTATCCAGGTGAAAGCTCCCAAACATATGTATGCTAATTTTGCCTTACCTCAACATATAGGATGTGGCCAGCAGGTCCCTTGTGTTACAGCCAAAATATATTCTAATATAAACCTATAAACCTATTATAATAAAACCAATAATCAAACCCATAAGAAAATAATAAACTTATAAGAAAAGATATATAGGCAAGCAAGCAAGCTAGCCTTAGATGTATCTCATGTATCGTATGTACATCAGTTCGTTGCCAGGACTCATGTAGCTGTGATCAGAACTTCCCCTTAAACTCTATTTTTAGCTCCCCAGATACTTGGGATTTTCTGTTGGGCCATTTATCTGTGCATAGTTTATCTGTTCAAAGTTCATAGGCCTCAAGCCTTATGCTAATGTGCTGAAGCTAACATATTACAGGATACAGGCCTGTAGGTTTCTTGCATTACTGCTGAATATAATACAAAGCAGAATATAATGCAAAGGCAAACCAGCTCACTGGGCTACATACATATGGAAAGCTAATTTTTAAGCTTTCACACTCAAATACTCATGGAAAACAAAATGAAAATTCACTTTTAGCAAGTGTCCAAAACTAAAATATGTAAGTGAGGAAAGGGGAAAAGTAACATGATTTATCTGACTAGTCACAACTAAGCAACATTCAGAATTTTCAATTTAAAGTAACAAATAAATAAATTATTTAAAAAAGAATATCTTCAAGAAAGAGTGATGTTTGTGAAGAATCTACAAACAAAAAGAATTAAAATTATTCAAGTAAGTTATCTGTAATTTGTTCATGTCTATTCTAAAAAATCATGCAGCCCTTGTCTATGAAGCTACCAATCCACTTGTTTTCACAAGTGCCAAAGTGAAAATAAGAAAAAATAAATACAGATTTGTGATGGTATTTGCTTATTCTGATGAGAAAAAGTAGTATGGTCTTATGACTGGGAATTGGGAGATCTGGTTTATAGTAATTGCAACAGCCTTCCTTTCTGACAACATTGTAAAAAGCTACTCTTTGGTACCTCTGATTTTTCATCTATTAAATGGGGCAAATACTTCCTTTAAATATGTTTGTAAAGCTCAAACCCAAATGATGGCTGAACAGTGCTATAATATTCCAAGGTATTGTCATTCTGTACATTTCCAAAAGTGTGTCTTAATACCAGAATTAGTCATTAACATTCAAAATATTAACTAACTCCACATTGTCCCTATGAATCTAGTCAAAAGATTCTTAATCACAGAATGCTGCAAAAATTTACCTACAGATATTTAATTATAGCTTACTCTGCAACAACACAGACTCAGACCAGTCAGACTGAATCGGTCACCTGTGTCTTATCATTGTGGAAAGAATTTGAACTCTGGTGGGATTTGAGCAGATGCCCTTTGGATTTTAAAGCAGTAACTCTGTCACTAAATCTAAGAAAATCACTAACAGCCACCAGTAAAACTTACTGTGATAATTTAACAATTAGGATAAGTCCAAGAACTACCATTTCAGACTACCCTAGGACTTTTCAGTGAAACCCAGAACTTCAGAAAAGCACTACAGAATACCAGTAATCAATGTCTGGTGTTGCAGAATTATAGCAATACTTTGTCAGCCTGAACACACTATTTTCATAGCAGTCTTACAGAAAAAGAAGAAATGCTTTAAAACATCCATTGTTTTAGAGTACTCGGTTTTCATATTGTTGATTTTCTGGACTGGCATGGGGATGCACTTCAGCAAAAAACTCCTTCAAGGTAACAATTAGTAACTCAACAACATCTATTATAGAAACAACAAGAACTATGTTACAGAACTTGGTGGCTCCTCATCTTAGTGAATTAGTGTTTTTCATAAAGTACTGTTGTTGTAGGATGCCACCATCAAGCACACCTTCTTGTGGCCCAGGAAATATGTTGTCCTCTACTCCTTCTTGGTTCTTTCAATCATTTATTCAGACCTGAGCACTTCAAACAGATACCCCTTTTATGGGGCATATGATTTGTTAACTCTTTTGTACAAACTTTAGCCCCTCTTTAGCCGTTGAAGTCCAAGCCCTTATGGGGTGTACATAAGGGTTCAGGAAGGATTCCATCCTGACTTTCAGGAGTCTCCAGGCCTTCTCCGGGAGCTGGGTTTTACTTCAGGCCAGCTACAGATCTCAGCTAGCTTCTCCCCATGCTGGCTCAGTTTCCCACATATATTTTGCTTCTCAGAGCTAGTCACAGTTGACTGGGAGAGAGGGGAGCCTTGCCCCATCCTGTGCTAATCCTGGGCCCTAAAGAGACAGGAACAGGATTTCTCCCTCAAACACTAAATATTTTCCAAGACTACTTCCTCTTTACCAGTATCTGCCTCTATCATTTCCTAGGCCTTTGCATACATCAGAACTCCCCAAACTTTAAAGGACCATGCCATGAAATAAGGGTTGGCTAGCCCCTTGGCTCTACCATCCTTAATGAGAACAGACCACGCTCGTTACAACTATGTTTTATAGCTCTTTTATTGTAATTTCAGATGTGCTACTGAAGTGTTGGGATGTTATGAATTTTCAGCTGCTTAACTTAACAATTTTGGTCTTGGAATTCTAAAATTCATAAAACCTAAATAATAATTTTATGGATGAGCCTAATGCACAGCCATGATTTATAACAAATACCAACTGTTTCAAGGGGTTTTACATTTTTTTTTTATTTTCCCCCTTGGCCCTCAATTTATCCACTCTCAGTACAGCCATCTTATAGAATCATAGAAATGTAGAACTGGAAGGGATCTTGATAGGTTACTATAGTAGTCCCTCACTCTCAAGTTGGGAGGAAAGCCACTTCATCTCACTGCATCAAGCAACAGTAGTTGGGATCGGGCCCTGTTGGCTGGGGCCAAGCAATAGGCAGTCTATAGCTTGCAGCCTCCTGGCTGGGTCAAACAACATTTAACAGTCAGGAGTTCTGGCCCCCAGGCAGGGCAGAGCAATAAGCAGTCTTTAGCCTAGAGCCTGCTGGCTATGGCAGACAGCAATCAACAGCCTAAAGCCCATAGCGTCCTGGGTGGGGCAAACAACAATCAAGGTCTTCAGGCCTAGAATGAGTGTGTTGCCTATCTCCAGATGTGGGAAAATGGAAAAGGGGGTAGGGGGAACCTGGGCCCACCCTACTCCAGCCCAGGATCTTGTTAGTGGCAGGGGGTTCCACCACTGGGTCCACCACTGCCTCGCTTCCCAGCAGCACAAGTTGCTTTCTACCCTCCTTAGTTGGAGTTGCTCTGTCAAGCTGAGGCTCTGTCTCACCATGTTGAGCTGGTTGGCTGCCACTTCTGGGGGTCATTTGTCTCTTCACTCAGTAGGGCACTATCTGCTCAGCTGCTGGTTCAGAGTCCCATAGAAGGCTTGGCTCCCTATAAGAGACATCCACCTCCTCCCCTGTGCAACCTCAACTGAGCTGCAGGGCCCTTCCTCTATACTTTGGTACTTCCGGCGAGGGGGTGAGGTGAGGTGAGTTTGGCTCCATGTACCATGGGGAGGTAGTGGTCCCTCAGTCTCATGTCCAAAGAGAGACCACTCTGCCTCACTAGAGTTATCTAGTCCATTCCCCCGCAATGAGGGGTATTAGAAGTATTATCTAGACCATTCCTGAGAGGCATTAGTGTAATCTGTTCTTGAAAATCTCCAGTGATGGAGATTGCACAACTTCCCTAGGTAATTTCTTTCAGTGCTTAATTACCGTTACAATTAGGAAGTTATTTCTAATGTCCAACCTAAATCTCCTTTGTTGCAGTTTAAGCCTGTTACTTCTGGTCCTATACTCAGTGGTTAAGGAGAACAATTTATCACAATTTATCTTAGAGCAGGTTATCCATCTGCATGCCTGAATAGATTGGATTTGGACTTAAGAGCTGATCTTAAGAGGCCTGGTTCTTGTACTATCTGTGCAATATTTTCCCTTTTCTTTTTTCTTTTCTTTTTCTTTGAATGGCAAGTAGACAGTCTCTTGCAAGTTTAAGTTCATTGCCATTTTAGCAATCTGCTAACAAAGAATGACTCTTATGCTTATATAAATAGTATGACACAACTGAGGGTTTGTTTGTTTTATATTGTTTAGTTTTGATTTGGTTAGGTTTTTTAATAAAAAGGAGTAATTATCTGATTATTACTCAGACAGGGTCTTCAGCAGTCTTGGAAGTTTCTACCAATTGCAAAAAGAAAAGGAGTACTTGTGGCACCTTAGAGACTAACAAATTTATTAGAGCATAAGCTTTCGTGAGCTACAGCTCACTTCAATGCATCCGATGAAGTGAGCTGTAGCTCACGAAAGCTTATGCTCTAATAAATTTGTTAGTCTCTAAGGTGCCACAAGTACTCCTTTTCTTTTTGCGAATACAGACTAACACGGCTGCTACTCTGATACCAATTGCAAGTACTTCTCCTTATTTTTAAGATTGCAATGCTGTTCCACATCATAAATTGACATTCTGTGATAGTCCAGTACTGTGAAAAGCATTTTTTTTTTGCTGGATGTAGCTTACCTAATAATCATCAATCTTAGTTTTATATTTTTCTCACCCTAGGTAACCATGAGTACCACTAGAAAAAACTATTGGCTAGGAGAGTCAGTTGGGTTAGTGAAGCTACCACCCTTTGCCCTTTGAGTTTCACAAAACTTTCTTACCTAACTCTAATACATTTAGTACAGAGTGCTGTAGAAAGGGAAAACTTTTCTTGAAATATTAGTGCTACTTTATTCCCATTCAGTTGATTTTTAAAAATAAATTTTATGTTTTAGCCACATACTCAAAACCTTTTACAACAAAAGAAGGAAAAGGGTTCCTTCACATCTCCCTAGCACTTTGAAATTAAAACCTCTTCTGCAATAACCATTAAACTGACTTAATTAAGGCCTACATTCTAATAGCCGCTCACTCATATGAGGTAGTACCTCAATGCACAGCTAGTCCCATTGATTTCTATGGTACTGTTCCTGGAGGACCAAGTTCAGGAAATCACTTAAACACCTGCTGAAGTTTGTCACTGTTCAGGAAGACATGTAAACATATTCTTCACTTTAAAGTTAAGAATGCTTACACTGACTTCCTAATTAAGAAAGTTGCTGAATTGGGACCAAAGGAAGGTATTATTCCATTTGTAAGGGTAGCATAATCTGATCCTAACATGCATTTTGAATTTAATTTTAATTATGTACTTATAAAGGATCACAAGTGATTGCTACTATGTCTACTGGTTTGAAAAGTTTAATTGTATTATTGTTCTTCACATACAATAAATAGTTTTTCCTTTATAGTTGTCATAAATATAAAGGGAAGGGTAAACACCTTTAAAATCCCTCCTGGCCAGAGAAAAAATCCTTTCACCTGTAAAGGGTTAAGAAGCTAGGATAACCTCGCTGGCACCTGACCAAAATGACCAATGAGGAGACAAGATACTTTCAAAGCTGGAGGGAGGGAGAAACAAAGGGTCTGTCTGTCTGTGTGATGCTTTTGCCAGGGAAAGAACAGAATGGATTCTTAGAATTTAGTAAGTAATCTAGCTAATATGTGTTAGATTATGATTTCTTTAAATGGCTGAGAAATTAAACTGTGCTGAATAGAATGAATATTCTTGTCTTTGTGTCTTTCTTGTAACTTAAGGTTTTGCCTAGAGGGATTCTCTATGTTTGGAATCTGATTACCCTGTAAGGTATTTACCATCCTGATTTTACAGAGGTGATTCTTTTTACCTTTTCTTATATTAAAATTCTTCCTGTAAGAAATTGAATTTTTTTTTCATTGTTCTTAAGATCCAAGGTTTTGGGTCTGAGGTCACCTATACAAATTGGTGAGGATTTTTATCAAGCCTTCCCTAGGCAGTGGGGTGCAAGGTTTTGGTGAGGATTCTGGGGGGAAAGATGTTTCCAAACAACGCTTTCTCAAAAATAAACCCAGATGTTTGGTGGTGGCAGTGGAAGTCCAAGGGCAAAGGGTAAAATAGTTTGTACCTTGGGGAAGTTTTAACCTAAGCTGGTAAAAGTAAGCTTAGGAGGTTTTCATGCAGGTCCCCAAATCTGTACCCTAGAGTTCAGAGTGGGTAAGGAACCTTGACAATAGTACATTTTATAAATGATTCAGTGTTGGAAACAGACCAGAACACATCCATTTATAGTACCCATGTTTTTAAAAAGGCTTAGATCATTCATATTAACTAGAATAACATGCAAAGAATACCCAACACTCATCAAGTACTAAACAAAATAAAACAAAATCTCACAAGTAAAAGAAGAGGAGCCCCATTGGATCAGTTTAATCAGCTTAGACAACTAGAGCACGTGATTCAAGATGATTTAAATGACCTATGACAAAAGGATAGTTAACAATCTGTGAAATGTCATCATCCTTAGTTAGAATGAACCTGTTGATTTAGTACCTTGTCTTAATCCCAGACGAAATCAGGGTAAAGGGCTCAAAAGTGTCTAGCCCCACAGTGGCACTGCCAAGAGAATAAAAAATCCTCATCACCACATTGATATATAACACATGCATATTGATATAAACTATGCAATTAATCTGGGTCAGGATAATCAATTAAGCAAATCATTTGCTAACTTTTATAATAATCTTCTGAAAAGACAGAAGACAACAATTGTAAGCGAGAGCCTTCATGTTTAATGAAAAATATTAAATATGCATGTCATGAAGTAATTTAAAATGCAAAGTTCAGCATAAGTAATAGATGTCAGTGCATATTAATGAAAGTCATTTTGGAAGTGATAAAATCTTTTAATAAATACACACAGAACTGTCCTGGTGAAGTGGCAGTGCTACAGTGTGGTGCTATTAAGGGAACAACCAAAGCCTGAGTTTGAATTTATACTCCCTTCTGCCTGGGTTCACAGAGGCTCAATGTGCTGCTGAGGGTAGTCTATGAAATGGAAGGCAAAGCCACAGATTTTATACAGCACTCCATGGTAGACGAAAGTGACAGTCACACTCCTCATACAGTACACAAACCAACATCAGCAAACAGTGATGTACACACTTCATTCATACAGGACTGAACAGCCAAAAGCTGAAATCACACCACGCATGCAACTAACCAAGCTGTTTATAGAGATTGTGTCCATATCCTTTCAGTGCATATAGGGAAGCCTATGTATTTACTCATATTGAGATCTTTAAAGAAGTGAAGGTGATTTAGCCACCCCTGTTCCCATTAATCTGTTTCCCATATGCCTCTCAATAGTTCAACCAAAGAGTTTTTTTTTTCTCAGAGGGTGGGTATAGAGATGAGAGTAATTTACTTTGTGGAGAGATCCAGAGGAGTTCTTTTAGTACTGATGACATTTTCTTGGCTGATTTTTGGTATGTGCTCTTTATATTGTTATTGTCACAGGTGTCACGGTTCAGGAAGGTGGGCTCCAATCCAAACCAGTTAGGGGATTGTGTCACCACCGGCCCTGTAACTGCAGGTGCCTCACAATGTTTGGTTGTTGTAGCTCCGAATATGGGCCACTCACAACCAGCCTACCAGCATGAAGGTCAAACTTTGAATGTCTTCTTGTCTGAAAAGCCTGTTCTGACTTTGACAAAATGTTTGCGCTGTGTACAGCTGCATCAGACACTGGTTTAGGGGCGGTACTAATGCACTCTGGGAGAACAAGAAGAAATGCCCCATTGTTTCCTGAAGGAAGAAACTGACACCCACTGAGCTGAATTATTCTGTCATAGAGAAAGAATGTTATGTCATTGTGTGGTCAATCAAACAGTTACAGCCCTATCTTTTTAACAGAAAATTCAGGGTACTAACTGACTATTCTCCAGTAGTCAGGTTACACAAAACTAAAAGCTCCAATTCTAAGCTACTATGGTGGAGGATCATACTCTAAAAATATGATATAGAAATTGTACATGTAAAAGGGAAAATAAAATATGTTGGCAAATTCCCTGTCTGGGGAAGAGGGCTCCAACCTACTTCTCTGGGTCAGCCAGTGGCTAACCTTCCTGCAGCTTTGTAATGGAGGAGGTGTGACTCAAAGCACCCTACACAAGACAGAAAATATTTTATTGCCTCTATATACATTGATGGCACACCCACTTCTTGAATACTGTGTGCAAATCTGGTTGCCACATCTCAAAAAAGATATATTGGTATTGGAAAAGATACAGGAAAGAACAACAAAAAGATTAGGGGTATGGAACAGCTTCCATATGAGGAGAAATGAATAAGGCTGGAAAAGACAGCTGCACCTTTGAGCCTTTGGGAGAGATCCAGTCACCATCTTGCTGGAAGGCTGTGGGGAGAAAGGCCATCTTGAACAAAGCCTTAAACCAAAACTTGCTAGATAAAGTTTTCGACTGTTAAATGAATTTTTATTTGCTGCTACCATTCTAAACTTCTCTCTTATAGTTGTTTTATTTTTAATCTAAGTCAATCTAGCGCTGTGTTTAAACTGAACTGTTTGGTAACTCCAGTTTATGTAATAAACTGTTGCATATTTACTTCTTAAAGGGGAAGTGAGCCTTAATATCTGAACTGTCCAGGAGAGGGCTACTCATTGCAGAACACTGATTTTTGGGAAATTTGGGGGGTGGAAGTGTGTTGAGGTCACCCTGCAAGTAGTAACCAAGGCTAGTGGAAATCAGAGTGGAACTATGGACTGTAGACAGGCTGCTAGAGTCAGAACTGCTAAACCAGGGCTGTCTAGCACACAGATACTCAGGGTGTGACCTGCATGCTGGTAGGTGGGTTGGGAGCAGCCCAGGTTGGGAGTCACAACAGCAAAGCACTGTAAGGCACACAAGGTTACGGGGCAGGTGGTGACACAACCCCTTACTAATCTGGATTGAACCCCAGAATGTGACAGTTATTACAATTTTATTTAGAGATCCTATAAAATATAGGGGCACAACAGCACTGATTATTAATTAAAACATACAGCAGTCCTAGAAAATTGACAGATACAGACACTGTGTAGTTCTCTCTCACAAGACGTTACATAAAACCTTTTGATAGCTTCACTTTGCAGAATGGGAGAAGAAAACATTTATAATTGTTGGGAGTAAACCTAAAAAAATCTCTTAAAATATAATTAAAGTCTGTATGGAAAAGTCAATAGAAATGAATAGTAACTGGGTTTCATGAGTTTTGGAACCATCTTCTAAAATATAATAATAATAATAATATATATTATATATATCCCAGGTATAGAAGTCTGTCAGAGAATAATATCCTTACTTTAGGTTTTTGAACTAACAAATTCTATAGGTCTCTAAAGTAATTTCTATTGCATATCATTAAACTATAGAACCACATTACTTCATGCCTATTAAAGTCAATATGCCATTTAAATGAGAGTACTTCTGTACTTTTAAATGAGACTTCTTCTGGCACTTCTATCCCCTAACAACAAACGGTGGTAACGGTGGTAACTAAAACTACACATCATACATGGATGACTCAGTGATTACAGTACTGAAGGGGAGTTAATGACTCCTAAAATAATACACTGCTCTAGTTGAACTTAAAGTGATAGCCACTGCATGGACACTGAACCTAAACAAAGTCCAGAGTCATGGTAATATATTATGGAACCAATAGCAGCAGAGGGCATCATTCATAGATCCTGATTCCTCAAAGCACCTAACAACATGCATAACTTTTAGAATGTGATTAGTCCATTGAATTTAAAGCAGCTACTCTCATATGCAATTGCTCTCAAGGATCTGGATCATATAGTACCACATGGAAAAACATTAGCCATATCATTTATATGTTATCCAAAATACGACGGTCTCAGCATTCAAACAATACCCCATGACTGAGTAGTGAAGGGCATACCTTACCACTACTCCCTAGACCAGTACTGGTAAGCATTAACTCAAGTATATTTGCATATACTTAGACATAGCTCCATCAAAGGGAAGACCAAATTGGGTGAATCATAAAATATATACACTGTTATTTCATTTATAAAATAATCCTTAATGGAAGGAATAAAAGACTACTTACATCAGAATAGAAAGGCTCACCAGACACAGAGATCACATCCTGCTCCTGGATCATCAAAATATCTTTGGCTAAGTGCAGTCGCACTTTGAAAGGCTCCTGATTACCATCCTGCAGCAAACAAATCCCTGTCTTTGTCTTCAAAGAAAGGAACAGAGAGAAAAGTTTGCTTAGTTTCCAAATTGTATTATCAGCAACACCCATATTATAAAGCAAATTAATTGATATTTCTTAGATGGGTTATTAGTAATGGAGTCACCATAACTTAACTCAATATTTCCAACAGTTATCACAAAGAGGATATGCACTTATCACAATTACTTATAACAGTTGGCAAACGTTGACTTTTTAAAATGCTGTGAGCCTGACCCTGCTCATGAGTTATGAGTTAAGAAAACTTTTGCCATTAGCTTCAATGAGAGCATATACTTTAGTGGCAGATAATTAACTGCTGGATACCTAATCCATCTGCTCACGAGATAAGAATAGCCATCCACTAGTATATCCGACCAAAGGAAGGAAACTGAGTTTAACATCTCCAAAATATTTGTACATAAATAAAAAGAGTAATTCACAAAAGCCAATATTTTACTGTCATGTACAATATCTAGTTTGTACAAAGTGTACTTCACTCATGCTTTTGCAGAGTGGATAAAAATCATTTACACTAACAAAAATAATATTTGAGCACTACATATTTGTTGATGAAGTTTGAAAGAAAATTACTCCCCCCCCCCAAACCGGTGGAAATGACTGGCTAAGTGCCTGGAACCAGAGTTTGAAGTGCTAGACCAGTTTTTGATATTGTTGTATCTTCTTCTGTTCATTTCAATTTATTCAACTAGTTCAATTCAATGATTAGTTCATTCAAAGTTGAGAAAATGATTGGGAATTGAAAAAGCAGAAAAGTGTATTTTCCTCTTCCAATTTATGAATACAAATTAAGTATAAGATGATGAGTTCTACTAGTTCTAAAATCTTGAAGGACATGGTGAGGAGAAACAATCAGCTCAGCTCCAACTACAAATAAACACTTACTTTGTTTAATAAATCAATTAGTTTGAAATGCAATATATTTTGATAACCTTCCTTTTTTTCCTTGTGTATCCACATATTTAAAGTAGGTTTATATAATGTATACAATTTTAAAATACGGCTTTGTTCATTTTTAATTGAATTCCAATTTCTATCCAAATGCATCTTGACAGAAAACAGAAGTAAAAAATTCATCATCATCATCATGAGAATAAATGCATTACTCACCATTTTGAAACAAAAAATAATAATTATACATCTGATTAATGTATGTTAAGCTAAATAATTGCTTAAATCAATGTGTATAGACATAATGTATCCTTGGATTATCAAAAAGAAGTACTACTTTAGTGTAAAGGCTATAGTAAATGGCAAATCAACACATCTCAGTGATTACCAACCAATTAGAATAATCAACCTTTCTTTTGCAAAATAACTAACAAATACATAGAATCATAGAATCATAGAATATCAGGGTTGGAAGGGACCCCAGAAGGTCATCTAGTCCAACCCCCTGCTCAAAGCAGGACCAAGTCCCAGTTAAATCATCCTAGCCAGGGCTTTGTCAAGCCTGACCTTAAAAACCTCTAAGGAAGGAGATTCTACCACCTCCCTAGGTAACGCATTCCAGTGTTTCACCACCCTCTTAGTGAAAAAGTTTTTCCTAATATCCAATCTAAACCTCCCCCATTGCAACTTGAGACCATTACTCCTCGTTCTGTCATCTGCTACCATTGAGAACAGTCTAGAGCCATCCTCTTTGAAACCCCCTTTCAGGTAGTTGAAAGCAGCTATCAAATCCCCCCTCATTCTTCTCTTCTGCAGACTAAACAATCCCAGCTCCCTCAGCCTCTCCTCATAAGTCATGTGCTCTAGACCCCCAATCATTTTTGTTGCCCTTCGCTGTACTCTTTCCAATTTATCCACATCCTTCTTGTAGTGTGGGGCCCAAAACTGGACACAGTACTCCAGATGAGGCCTCACCAGTGTCGATTAGAGGGGAACTATCACGTCCCTCGATCTGCTCGCTATGCCCCTACTTATACATCCCAAAATGCCATTGGCCTTCTTGGCAACAAGGGCACACTGCTGACTCATATCCAGCTTCTCGTCCACTGTCACCCCTAGGTCCTTTTCCGCAGAACTGCTGCCGAGCCATTCGGTCCCTAGTCTGTAGCGGTGCATTGGATTCTTCCATCCTAAGTGCAGGACCCTGCACTTATCATGGATTCTTCCATCCTAAGTGCAGGACCCTGCACTTATCCTTATTGAACCTCATTAGATTTCTTTTGGCCCAATCCTCCAATTTGTCTAGGTCCTTCTGTATCCGATCCCTCCCCTCCAGCGTATCTACCACTCCTCCCAGTTTAGTATCATCCGCAAATTTGCTGAGAGTGCAATCCACACCATCCTCCAGATCATTTATGAAGATGTTGAACAAAACGGGCCCCAGGACCGACCCCTGGGGCACTCCACTTGACACCGGCTGCCAACTAGACATGGAGCCATTGATCACTACCCGTTGAGCCCGACAATCTAGCCAGCTTTCTACCCACCTTATAGTGCATTCATCCAGCCCATACTTCCTTAACTTGCTGACAAGAATGCTGTGGGAGACCGTGTCAAAAGCTTTGCTAAAGTCAAGAAACAATACATCCACTGCTTTCCCTTCATCCACAGAACCAGTAATCTCATCATAAAAGGCGATTAGATTAGTCAGGCATGACCTTCCCTTGGTGAATCCATGCTGACTGTTCCTGATCACTTTCCTCTCCTCTAAGTGCTTCAGGATTGATTCTTTGAGGACCTGCTCCATGATTTTTCCAGGGACTGAGGTGAGGCTGACCGGCCTGTAGTTCCCAGGATCCTCCTTCTTCCCTTTTTTAAAGATGGGCACTACATTAGCCTTTTTCCAGTCATCCGGGACTTCCCCCGTTCGCCACGAGTTTTCAAAGATAATGGCCAAGGGCTCTGCAATCACAGCCGCCAATTCCCTCAGCACTCTCGGATGCAATTCGTCAGGCCCCATGGACTTGTGCACGTCCAGCTTTTCTAAATAGTCCCTAACCACCTCTATCTCTACAGAGGGCTGGCCATCTCTTCCCCATTTTGTGATGCCCAGCACAGCAGTCTGGGAGCTGACCTTGTTAGTGAAAACAGAGGCAAAAAAAGCATTGAGTACATTAGCTTTTTCCACATCCTCTGTCACTAGCTTGCCTCCCTCATTCAGTAAGGGGCCCACACTTTCCTTGGCTTTCTTCTTGTTGCCAACATACCTGAAGAAACCCTTCTTGTTACTCTTGACATCTCTTGCTAGCTGCAGCTCCAGGTGCGATTTGGCCCTCCTGATATCTTTCCTACATGCCCGAGCAATATTTTTATACTCTTCCCTGGTCATATGTCCAACCTTCCACTTCTTGTAAGCTTCTTTTTTATGTTTAAGATCCGCTAGGATTTCACCATTAAGCCAAGCTGGTCGCCTGCCATATTTACTATTCTTTCGACTCATCGGGATGGTTTGTCCCTGTAACCTCAACAGGGATTCCTTGAAATACAGCCAGCTCTCCTGGACTCCCTTCCCTTTCATGTTAGTCCCCCAGGGGATCCTGGCCATCTGTTCCCTGAGGGAGTCAAAGTCTGCTTTCCTGAAGTCCAGGGTCCGTATCCTGCTGCTTACCTTTCTTCCCTGCGTCAGGATCCTGAACTCAACCAACTCATGGTCACTGCCTCCCAGATTCCCATCCACTTTTGCTTCCCCCACTAATTCTACCCGGTTTGTGAGCAGCAGGTCAAGAAAAGCGCTCCCCCTAGTTGGCTCCCCTAGCACTTGCACCAGGAAATTGTCCCCTACGCTTTCCAAAAACTTCCTGGATTGTCTATGCACCGCTGTATTGCTCTCCCAGCAGATATCAGGAAAATTAAAGTCACCCATGAGAATCAGGGCATGCAATCTAGTAGCTTCCGTGAGTTGCCGGAAGAAAGCCTCATCCACCTCATCCCCCTGGTCCGGTGGTCTATAGCAGACTCCCACCATGACATCACTCTTGTTGCACACACTTCTAAACTTAATCCAGAGACACTCAGGTTTTTCCACAGTTTCGTACCGGAGCTCTGAGCAGTCATACTGCTCCCTTACATATAGTGCTACTCCCCCACCTTTTCTGCCCTGCCTGTCCTTCCTGAACAGTTTATAACCATCCATGACTGTACTCCAGTCATGTGAGTTATCCCACCAAGTCTCTGTTATTCCAATCACGTCATAATTCCTTGACATCACCAGGACCTCCAGTTCTCCCTGCTTGTTTCCAAGGCTTTGTGCATTTGTATATAAGCACTTGAGATAACCTGTTGATCGCCCCTCATTCCCAGTATGAGGCAGGAGCCCTCCCCTCACAGACATTCCTGCCTGTGCTTCCTCCCGGTATCCCGCTTTCCCACTTACCTCAGGGCTACAAATGCAAAACAAGATTAAAATCAAATATTTAAATCAAAGTTTCCTGATTACTGATATAAATCATGATTAAAATCAATTATTTAAATCAATCCACCCTGTGCTTTTGTCATACTTTTTAAACAAGGCAGACTGCAGTTAGACAGGGAAAAACTGATGATAGAACCTAGCTTCGTCTGGTATTCTGCTTCATACTATGGCTTTTACTTTTTATGTTTTAAAAAACAGTGTTACAAATCAGAAAATCTTTAGGGCCGTTCAGCTTCCATCAACATGCTTTTAACCTAATGCACAGTGTCATTGTGGACTTGTCTCTTATACCACTTTTACCTGTAGACTACACATGAAAGGTCTGGGAAGTCAAGCGGCAGAAGGAGTGTGTGCATACAGTACTTATTAATCTTTACGTCAGAGTCTGTGTTGAAAACACACAGCAAAAATCTCTCTGTACAAGACTTCATGCAATGCCCACTGCCAGAATAACAGGAACCCAGGACTTTTGTGTGCATAGGGTTTTTTGGTGTGAGGAAATTGTTCATAAGCTGATATTAAAAGGACACTATCAAGATCATTTTACAAAATTAAAAGAAAAAAAAACCTTTATAAAAATCCTCTGGGAGGCAAACAAATATTCTTTTTTTTCTATTACTTTTCTCTTTTTTTTTCATCTAGCAAATATGTTTGCACAACCCCAGCAACTGGTAAGAGCCAGGTAACCACATTCCGAGGTGTCAGTTCATGCTTAAAATCAATCAGTAGGGGTGGGACATGTGTGTATGAGAGAGAAAGTGTTACAGAATGAAATTGTCCTTATTCTAGGGTGTAAATAAGCAACTCTTCATTTGCTACTGGAGCCCTCCCTCTATAATGACCTAGGATAGCATCAAAAGGTGAGCTTGGATCTTTATGAAGGTTCAGAGTTCAGCTCACTTCTGCAACACGTTCGCTCTGAAAATCAGAATCATTCTGGGAAATTCCAAAAGTCCAGAAACCATGAGAATTGTATACTGCTAATAAAACATGCCAGGTGAAATCCTAGCCCAATTAACATCAATGGTAAAATGCCCAATGATTTCAAAAAGTGCAGGATTCTACCTGCTGGATATAAAAAAGGTTTCTTTTCCTCAATCTGGGGAGGAGTGAAAGTCAGGGAAATGTTAGAGCTCACTGTGAGATGTTCTGCCAAGGAGAAGACTAAACTGAGATGCTGGTTGAATCCGATGAGGGGAACTGTAGCTGCTCCTTCGCAGACGAGGAGTACTAATGGGTTTTAAGGAGGAGCTCCCAATAATAAATTGATGAAGCCTTACTTCAAGAATGTGCAGAAAGTACGTGTGTGTGTATATACAGTTTAGTGAAGAGGACAGGGAGAAGAGAAATGAATTTTGTTGCTCTACACCCTGCAAGGCCCAGAAGGTATTCTGGAGATGCAGAGTGGTCTCTATACTGCTCCACACTGACACATACTCTGTTCTGTTACTGCTGCAGCACAAAGGACACAATCATGGATTTCCTGTGGACACCAGCAATCAAACCTATACAACTTGCCCTCTTACACTGGAAAACAGTTAAATGTGGCCTCAACCCCCACACAGAGTTGCCAACCCTCCAGGATTGTCCTGGAGTCTCCAGGAATTAAAGATTAATCTTTAATTAAAGATGATGTCATGAGATAAACTTCCGGGAATACAGTACGTCCAACCAAAATTGGCAAACCTACCCCCAAGTGGGGTATCACATCCACAGTGAGCTACACCAAGCACAATCACAACAAGGCACATAATTAGACAAAACCAGGCTAAGCAGCAGCCTGGCTCAGGTGGAAGGGAGCCCCTAACTATTGTGCAGTGCATCATGTCAATTACTGATGGGTGAAGCAGAACAGGAGAAGTACACCTATAATTGACCATGAGATATCTGATTTTGTCACAACCCAGCCAACTCCTCCAGAATATTGAGGAAGACCAAAATATATAAGTTCACACCAAGTTCCTATTATCAAACATACAGAGATGCTGGTGCTTGACCTCACCTTCTCTTATCAAGAGGACAAGGCATCCTGGAACAGATGGCTGCTATCATTTGAGAATGGCAGCTAGGAAGCCCTTGAATGTTTGAAGGATGGGGCAAAAAGGCAAAGCTTTTCATTTTCTTCTTTCGTTTTCTATTTTTTGGGGGGGGGGAGGGTAATACATTGTTTTCATATTTGAAGCATTCCAAATGACCCACCTTTTTGTTATTTCAAAGGCTTTCATGATTTTTTCTATATTATTATTGAATAGGCTATAGACATATTTGGTTTACTGAAAGCTGTTTTGTTAAATGAAAAAAGTAATTATCTTTTCAATATCTCTTTTGATAAAACTATGTATTAAAACATGACAGGTTTGGAAAAGATATTAAAAACTTGTAATGTCAACATTTCATAAAAAATTGCCTTTTAGGAAAAAAAGTCTGCTTAAAAACTTTGACCAGCTGTACTCAAATCTGGTCACCAAGTAAGTTAAAATGAGCTCTAACCCCCACCAAATCTACAATAATATCATTTGAGCTCGTAACATCATTCGTTTTGTACAAGTGATACTCCTGAGGGCATTCTTCATCAACAAATTAAAAATTGTGCACATTTTATTTGTCAATAAATAAATGCAGAGGCTCCAGCATGGCAGTGGGAAGCACAGGCCATGGGCTCCATGAAAGTGGGAGATCATCCTGCACCCCCCTTCCCCCCCAGGACATGGACTCAGCGGTGAGGCTGTACCCAACCCTGAAACAGCACAAAGCCTGGGCCTGCCCCAGAAACACCGTGGGGCCCTGCCTCTCTACACCAGGTGTGGGGCAGACAGGCTCAACCAGGCAGGATCCAAGTCTGAAGGGGCTCAGTGTGGAGTGATCCAGGAGTGGGATGAGAGGATTCTGTGTGGGACAATCTGAGTGCAGACATCTCAGTGGGTGGGTCTAGGTGTGGGGGGATCTGGATGCACAGAGAATCATTGGGGGGTTCCAGGTGCAGGGGCAACGAGACACTTCAGGACTTCCAGGTGAAGGTGGTCGGGGCTCAGTGGAGGGTGAGAGAGTGGGGCTTGGTGGGGTGGGGGGCTGAGTGCATCTATTTGGGGATCAGTGGTGTGGGGTCTGGATTTGGGGACTCACAGTGGTGCAGGAGATAGGTGGGGATTTGAGCTCAGTGGGAGGTGGTCTGGGTGCAGGGGTGAGGGCCAGAGGCGGGGGGGGGGCTCCAGATGCAGTGGTTGGGGTTCAGTGGGGTGGTGTTTGGTTATGGAGAGCTAGAGGGGTTCTGGAGGTACCGGGTGAGGCATGGCAGGGTGTCTGGGTGTGGGAAGTCTGGATGCAAGGGGATTGAGTGGATGGGGGAGCAGCTCCCCATACAGTGACCCCTCCCCCCACAGCTGAGGAGCAATGGGAGGAGGAAGCAGGGGAGGATGCTGAGATTCCTGAAGCTGGGGGAGGTTTCTGGGGGTTGGTTTGACACAGGCTCAGCCATTCCTTGCAGAGGAAGAGGAAGTCCCATCCTCTCCTGCCTCCAGCCCAGCCAAGACTAGCAGCTGATCCTGGCTCAGGGTAGGAGCCACTGGCTGGGGTGTCCACAACCCTGCAGTGATTTACCTCTCTGTCAGCTGCTCTGGGTACCTGAAATGATGTACCTGCACTGCTAGAGAGTGGTGCATGTGCTCTTGCAGCTTCCCTTTGCTTCTCTGTTAGAAAGTCATTATTCTGCAGGGAAGCAAAGAAATTTGCAGGGGACAAGAATTCTGTGCACACACAGTGGCACACAATTCCCCCAGGAGTAAAGTTCCAGGAGGAAATGTTAAAGATCACTATTTTGTAAGTGCTCAACATCAAGAACTCCCAGTGAACTTAATGGGAGCGTCACTCGAGAACCCTTCAGAGAGCAGATTCACTATGTGGTTGTGCTAACATTTATTTCTCTTTTTTAAAAATGGAAGATCCACAGAATGGATTAAATGGAATGGCTAAACGTGGCCTAATATATTTATAGGGGGAGATTTTTCAAAGACAACAAGGCAGTTAGGTGCCCCCAACTTCCACTGAGAAACTGTTTCCTGCAGAATATGATGATGTCTATACTGAAGGGATAATTAAATTTCTTCAATTATTCTCCCTATGACTTACTTTCTTGATGGAAGAAAACACTTCCTGATGTGTATGTCAGAGGCAGATCCCTGGGTTACTTCCTGTTAGGGGATCTCTTATGGCAACAGGAAATGTCTCTGAATGCTCAACACAGAAGGTTAGGAATAACTACTGTTGGCCAAGGAAGGCCAGTCGTAAGTACCCACAGCCCCTAAATTACCTGCACATATCAGCGGGACAAGCACCCACAGCCTGTAGGAGATCTATGGCTGGCAATGGGGTAAATTCTACCTCTAATACATTGTTTTTAGAAGTTGTGCTTTACTTGACTGCACATTTCTGACTTGGTCAATTACCTTATAAAAATCTCTAGAGAAAATTCCTGCACAAAACAGAGGGGCTTCTTTGCGTGAATTAAGTGGCACATAACTGTAGCAGACACAATTAGGCATTGCAATAAAAATAAAAGTCAGTAGCTAGATGCATGTGGGCAGAGTTTATTCAGTCTGAACAAAGAAGCCCACTGTGGGAATAGCAAAACATTTTGGTCCTTTGGAAGACTGATCACACATGCTCACAGCTCTAATTTACACAGAACACTCTAACATGTAATGAAGCACAAGTAGCTATTGTTTTGCTGCATGAAAGCCGGTTTGCAATACAGCTCCAAATTAAATCCTCTGTTACACTGTCACCCTTTCTCTCCTACCTGTGAGCAGAGTTAATAGATATGTAAAAGGGAAAGACCAGAGCACTGAAAGATGGCAGATTCTCAGAGAGGCAACTAAGGATTTAATTAGTAATGGAGCAAATAAATTCAAACCAAGCCCTTGAGAACACAAAAATGTCATTTAATTTTTCCTCCCTGTTTTTCATTTTTGTCCACCCCTACACTGCCAGCAGGCTCTAGAAATGGAAGCAGCAAAACTGTACAAGAACAAGAACTACTTGGGAAATTTTTAGCAGGGGATCAGATAATTTGGATATGATTTGAAAAAAACATTTGAACTCTTACATTTTTATTCAGTCTCTGAACCAATGGAGGACGACCCAGATACTTGATTTAAGGTATAATTAGAATGGAAAAAAATCAGTGATCCTGGTTGAACCCTAGCAGTTGGACTGCCTGGCCTAACTGCTCTCTGTCTCCCCACCAGTACAGAATTGTTTCATCCATATTCAAGACATTTTTAAATTTTAATTTAAAAAAACCACTAAAAGATGTTCCACTGCTTCCCTTGCTAGACATCTATATTCTAATCTATTTAATTGTCAGAAACTGTTTCCCAATATTCAGCCTAAATTAATACTTCCCATTATTCCTAGTTACACATGTACCCGGGGAGGGAACAGTGAGTGGCGGGATGTACGTATTTGTGAAGTGCCTTGGATAGACTGGCTGGATGCATGTGGAGAAAACAGTGAGTGATGACTGACTGGGTTTGTGTAGAGGAGGGGTATTGAATGGTTCATGTGTATAGTAGGCCAATGAATAGTTGGGTGCATGGGTGAACAAATCTGTAGCTGTGCCCTGAGCAATAAAGTTAGTGCCTTTGCTTTGCACACCATCACCTCCTTAATCTGATTATAATTCCATTAATTTTACCATGGAGGAATACTGATGCTGCAGTGCCTTAGAGCCTACATAGGGGGCGGGGCTTGTAAACTACTCGCCCTCCCTCAGTTGGTTTAGTGGGAAAAGAGGAGGCAAAGCTGGGATACTTCTCCACACCAAACAGTGCTGGGTTTCTCACTAAAGACTGGCATGGTTAGAAAAGCCCTCCAGCCTCTCTAAAGGCACAGGGGGCACAGCCACACACAGAGCGTTATCAGCACTAAGACAAGAGTTTTAAACCATCTTTGCACACCACATCTGATTTCCAACATGTGCATTTTAACCATATGCAAAGATCTGGCCCTAATATCTTTTAAATAATATTTATTATAAATACTTAAAGATAACATTTTGATGTAACATTTTAGGCCTTCAAAGTGTTTAAGAAATAATCTGAGGAAATAAAAAGCAACAATTAAAATAAAATATTTACACTAAATAGACCAAGTGATCACTGAAAGCATGGTCTGCTATGAAACAATTGCAAAGTTCTTTAGTTTTTGAGAGATGATTTAGACATGATTATTGGGGTTAATCTAGTTTTGAATAGGCTTTCAAGTGTTTTCCCCCTTAATTTGGTATATGCTAGGAAGACGTCATTCTTTTTGCAAGAGGGTTTTTTGTTTGTTTGTTTTTGTTTTGTATTTTTCCCTGTCATCGATGTTAAACAAGAATCACAGTGATTGAATTCTTTACACGTGTTGACCGTGGGAGATTTATTCAGTGTGCTGTGCCATGGGTTTTTATCTGTGACGTCTATATAAGTTTCTCTTATTTTCTCTATTTCTTCCTCTGAAAAGAATAAAATAGTTTTTTTCCTCTTCCTATTTCACACCAGTAGTGCTCTGATGTCTCTCCAGCAGCCACAAAACAGACAACTCAATAAAGTAGTGAACAAGGAGAACCAACAAAAAAAAGAGAGAAAGAGAACTTGCCAGCCAACCCCAAAATGATTTCTGCAGCCATCCCCCAAAGAGAAAAGAAACTGGCATGTTTCTGCTTTTGTCTGGGTCAAAATGTCTCTTACATGTAGAATAAGCTTCTGTAACCCACATGAAATACAATTTTCAATAGTCAAAAACTGGGACTAGTGAGGGGATGGAAATTCTGTATGGAGAGATTTCAGGAACCAATCCAAAAAAACTGCATTGTTTGCATCTGACAAATATTTACACTTTTGCACATTTGCAGATGTGCCCATTATACAATGTATAGTGTAATTATGAGATAGAAAATGGACTCAGAAGTATGAGGAGGTAGTAGGAATGGGGTACAGGAGGCAGGCTCAGTGCCATTGCTAGAAGTCAATGACACGTTAAGAATATTTTTCAAATGGTCCAGCTATTTATGCTGCTGGGATGTTGTCAGTCTGCCTAAGTGGACAGCACTTTAGTTTCAAGGAAGATTTGGAATTCAGCCCATAGGCTCATGAATGTGCTCAGTGTGTCAGTGTTCACTTTGTAAAAGATCCGCTAAAAGTCTGCTCTGTTAATCATCCTTGTGTGTACTGGAATTTTCAAATCACAAAAGATAAAAATTCTTTTTCCTAATGCACCTCTTCTACACTGCAACCTAAAACTACCTCAGGAAAACATTAGATTTCTGGCTTACTCTTCTTCCTCTTTGCTCATTCTCCACTTGTAACCTAATGTTCAGACTTATAAAAGCTCTGGCATTTTCTGAACCTTTGTTTACTCCAGGAACTGTTTACAATGTATACATTTTGCTCATTTATTTCAGTCAGATAAACTCTATATTGAAATGAGACATACGTTGAGGAACTATTTTTTTCATATTAAAGGTAGAGGATTTTCTTACTAATACTAATAAGTAAATAAATAATAAGAAACTCATAGGAGATTCTTACTGAACTAAGGCACTTCCTTAGATAAAAACTCTTCCCGTCTTGGCAATCTAGCTCAGATGAGTGTGATCTTTGAAGTCTGTTTAAGACATTCAAACTGGATTATTTCATCACAGTGGCAATCAAGAGATTAAAACTGGCTGATGAGAGATCATTGAAGCTTATTGTGTGTATATTTGTTATACATGAATTTAACTAATGCTGCATCAATGGGATTCCGCTACCACATATCACCTTCACAGGTCAATCACCAGACAGTGACCTTTTCATTCTAGAAAAAAATTCCTCTAGTGGCTCTACTCAATGTGTTTCATCACAGAAGAGTCATCCTTCAGGAACGGAGACCCCACTCACTCCTACTGTGGTTGTAACAATGGGGAATTCTCCTGAGTTTGCCATTGTGAAGCAGGTGGTCTGATTTGTAGTCTCATTTCTTGACATCCCAGATGGAAAGAGCTTCCACACTCTGCAAGTTTCTCAGACAATTGGTTCCTCCACTCCTTCCATGCTGCGACACCTGTGCTGAAAACCATTCAGCAGAAATTGATGTCAGTTCGACCCTCGAACTCCATCCCAAACAGGCATACCAGGAAGTATAAAAGACCTGCACTTCAGGTCTGCAGCTCTCAGAGATGGCTCCATCTCCTTCAGCTGCTTGGTCAAGCAGAGAAGCAGCAGCTGGCTCACACCATAAGATAAGACTGTCCACCAGGAAAAAAACCATCTCCCAGAGGGACAGGACCATTCATTACTCAATATGATTGATCTCTGATAATGTGTGTTTTAATTGACAGTTTCTATTTCAAGTGCTTAATAAGTTATTTATTGAGTTCTGTTGGTAATGAAGACTAGGTTAACATAAAAATACATTTTTGAGTCTAAGAGCTATGGAAGAATCTAAACTGAAGAACCTCAGTGAGTACAGTCACAAGAGGGAAATGTTATCATCAATTGACTCTTCCCTCTACCTTATGAGAGTGAAATTATCTCAGAAGGCCTTGTATTGACCTTTGAGACAAAATAAACATATTCATAACTAGATACACAACTGTTTGCAGTGTTGCAGTAGCTGCGTTGTTCCTAGAATATTAGAGAGACAAGGTGGGTGATGTAACATCTTTTATTGGACCAACTTCTATTGGTGAGAGAGACAAGCTTTTGAGCTTACATAGAGCTCTTCTTCAGGTCTGAGAAAGATTGTCAGAATGTCACAGCTGAACATAATGTGAAACAGGTTGTTTAGCTTAAAGAAATAACATGTTGTAAGAGACCATTTAAGGTGAAGTGGGGAGTTAACATTTCTGCAGTTGTAGGACAAAGGAGGGTTAGTGGCTTATAGATTGTTGTAATAAACATAAATCCAATGTCTTTAGTGCCTAAAAATTACGAATTTAAGCTCTGAGGTTTATCTTTTGAAGGTATTGTACAAGTTTCCTTTGAGGATGAGGAATGAGAGGTCACATATGAAGTGATCATTTTCTGAAAAGTGTTCACCCAGCGTTGATATGGTGTTTCTTTAGCTACAAAAACAATGAGGAGTACTTGTGGCACCTTAGAGACTAACACGTTTATTTGAGCATAAGCTTTCATGGGCTAAAACCCACTTCATCAGATTCATGGAGTGGAAGATATATATATACATAGTCCATGAAAAGATGGGAGGTGCCTTACCAATTCTAACGAGACAATTCAATGAAAGTGGGCTATTATCAATAGGAGGAAAAATCACTTTTGTAGTGGTAATAAGGGTGGCCCATTTCAAACAGTTGACAAGAAGGTGTGAGTATCAGTAGGGGGGAAAATTAGCATGGGAACATTAGTTTTTAGCTTGTGTAATGAAGGTGCCACAAGTACTCCTGTTGTTTTTGCTGATACAGACTAGCACGGCTACCACCCTGAAACCTGTCTTTAGCAACAGTTAGTGGAAGAGGAACAAAAAGTTCAAGTATGGTTCTGCAAGAGTGAAATTTCTGGTCCTTCCTGTCTGTCGTGTGTGAGAAGGAGAAAAATGACAAACATTTAAAGTGACCAACAATTTTAGTTTGGATTGACAGGTTAGCAATATTTTAGCTTAATTATTGTATCCATTTTATTTTTGATAACAATAGAGGTTAATTTCCAAATGAGAGTCTCTTTACTTGCTGTCAAGCATGACTGAAATAAAGTGAATTCATATGAAACATCTGCTGTCCTATCATTTTAATCACAAAATATGTATCCCATGAACAGAGCCGAAATGTGTACCTTTTATTTAATATATACTGAAAACAAAAACTAATCAGAGCCTCATATTTTCAGGTGTACAATGCAGGAGTTTTCAACATTATGATGCACTGTGATCATAACCAGTGTTCCCAGTTATCACCTATTATTTGTTCTTTTCAGTCTGTAGACTGCAGTTTCCCCTTCTGATTTTTGCTATAATAATGTATTTATGAGGCTATTCCAGGTTGATGTAACTGGCCCACTCCTAATAATGAAACACAGAGGCTCATGAATCGCTACAGTTGTGAGAATGTACTATTTTTTTTTACATCATGTATATTCAAAGGAGAAACTGGATATCTGCACAAGCATTTGCAAATTTATTTCTGGAAGAACTTCTACCATTTTGCAAGAAAAAAAATGGTGGCAAGTATTGAAAGTTTTTTTTTTTGTCCCTGGAAAATTGTAAATCTTGGTTGGTTGAGATTATTTTGGCTTGCATTGAAATTTTGAAAATGTGTGTATTTTGTATCAAAACTACCATTTCTTTTTGACACAAAATATCTGCTATTATGGGGTGGTGTGGGGGAGGGGAATTAAGAAATGAAAAAAAGTTTTCGGTTTTTTTTAGTTGACCAAAACCAAAACACTCCCAAAACTCCCATGGATTCTCCTCTGATTTTGATAGCATGTTATGTTGCCAGCATATTCCTGTTTCTCCAGTGCTACCAATCCTCATAGGCTTCAAGCAATAAACACTCATCTAGGACCTGATCCTGCCACAAGGTCAATGCAGGCAGACCCTGCATATGTGTGGAACCCAAATGAGGTCTACGGGAGTGTTTCCACACAGAACTCGTTGATGGATCAGGGGCTTTAATTATAGAATAATAGAACTGTAGAGCTGGAAGGGACCTTGAGAGGTCCCCCCATGTTGAGACAGGACCATGTAAAACTAGAACATCCCTGACAGATAATATCTAACCTGGTCTTAAAAACCTCCAGTGACAGGGACTCCAAAACCTGCCTTCGAAGCCCATTCCAGTGCTTAATTATCCTTATAGTTGGAATAGTGTAATACAGTATAGTATAATCTAGAGTATAATTAGATGTTTTTCCTAACATCCAACCTAAATCTTCCTTATTTAAGACTGATTCCTTCTTGGTCTACTTTCAATAGACATGGAGAACAGTTGATCATATCATTCTATTTATAATAGCCCTTAACACATTTGAAGGCTATTATCAGGTTCCAACTCAGTCTTATTTTCTCAATACTCATAATTACCTCATTTGAACACTGATAAGTAAACAGGCACATAATCCACTAGAAAAGCATGCCACCAGCATATAGGGATTATCTAGTCATGTTTACGGATTCAATTACATCTGATGTTCTAATTCCTTGCACTTCAGAAATAAAAGATTGAGAATAGAAGACTAAAAAGTATATTAATGTTCATATCACTTCTTTGAAAATAAAACATTCTGATCCTACCTCTTCACAGGAGGTCCTGAAATCCATGTGCTATGGCACAGCAAGTAATATTTGTCTAAAATAGACAGAAAGATTTCATTAGAACTCAGTACTACAAACTAGAACAAACAGATTGCAAAACATAAAAGGTAGTTATCTAAATTAAGTGGGAAGACACTGCATTCCTCTGTGTGAGCTTTGTTTATAATCATTGCTTAAAAGCAGGAATGATTAAGTCAGCAGGAGGGTAAGGATGCATACGGAGCTGGTAGAAATTGTTTCTGGATTTTATGAAGTCCACCTACTGATTTTATTAAGTGTGATGAAGGGAGAGCTGATGTTCCTATTAGCCTCTCCATTACACTAGCCATCCAAATGTACTCTTCTGTATTACGGACCTTTTGTTTGAAATGTTGTCCCCACCCCCACTTATTTTTGAAAGTAAGAATACTTGAAAAGAAATCTTTCAGAAAGAAATAATTAAGTTTTGCTTTTCATAAGGTTCCCTTCTGTAAAAGTAGATTTTTCCCCTCCTAATTAAAAAGCTTTATGCATGAATACTTTTTGTTCCATTGCACTCACAAAATTGTATTCCCAAACATTATCTCTGCAAGAAAGCTAACTTCAATTATCGGAGCACTGAATTTAGTGAAAGATTTAACTACTGAAGGACTGAATGTTACAGAAATCAGGAATATGTAAAATGTCACAGCACACCAGATACTCAAATTATTGGTACGATGGGTCTGCACCCACAATACATTCATCCCAATACACACCTGGCATGAATCTAGTTATTTTTACTTATGAGATAATGTTTATGGAATAAGTTGTCATTAGAAGATAATAGTGTCCTGCTGCAATATAAATACTGATGCAAAAGAAAGAGGAATTTATAGAAAATTATTTTCTAGGCAAAACAGACATTTATTTTCAAGTCTAGAAACACTATTATTCTGACTGATTCATGAAATTCAATCATTTAAGAAGTTCTTTTTATTATTTTTATTACAGTAGTGCTAGAAGCCCCAACCAAGACTGCAGCTTCTTTGTGCTAGGCTTTGTCAAACATATATAGGCGTGACAAAATTCAATTTATATTTATAGTTTTGATGATATTATCAATGTTTATTTTTAAGCTTTTTTATGTATCTATTTAAATTTTCAGTTGTGCAAAATTATGCATTTAAGCTTTTTCATTTTTTAATCAATTTAAGTTTTCACAACTGTGGGAAATTACTGTGGGAATCAGACAATAATTAATGACAGTAGACTCTGAGGTTCAAAAAGTTAAAGCTTTATAATAATGATTATAACACAAATAGTCAATATTACATGTCAAAATATACAAAGTAAACATCCTTAAATAAAATTCCAATAAGTTTTCAAGCACCTTGTTTGTTTGTTTTTTTTCACTTTGTCTATCTATAAATTTCAATATTTAGTGTTGGAAATATTGTTTCATTGATTTGTGCAGTGAAATCATTTACTGACATTTACCAACAACATTCTAATCCTTCCAAGTCTAAACATATAATAAAATATAGTTGCTGCCCCAAATGGTGTAAAATCTAAGACCACAATCATGCAAAAATATTTGTGTTTTCCCACTGTGTGTGTGGTCCCCTTGATTCATGATGTTCAAAGTTAAGCACATGCATAAGTCTGTACAGGTCGGGGGCATAATCATCAGAAGGGAAGGGAAGCCCTAACAGAAAGGGTCTAAGTTGTGTGGGAACATGAGGATGACAACAAAGGAAACACATGGGAACAAATGTATAATATGAAAGCAGAATAAATTATATATAATAAATTAGAGGAGTGAACATAAGATGTGAATAATGATTCACCAGCAAGCCACCACATTTGTAGAGTACAGTTATATTTATTTAATTGTGCCATTATTGGTCTGCTAGATTCTGCTTGGCTCAAAAAACAGATTCATAGCATCAGTCTTGTATTAATTTTTTTATTAATTAATTGAGATTTGACTTTATAATTTTAAACTTAACAGTGCATAATATCCAGCCAATTAGAAACCTTATTTATTGGCACAGATTTCAATTGGTTAAAATTAGCCATGCCCACATGCAAGCTGCAGGCAGTCCTTACACAAATACCCAATCACTCGCCCTGTAAGAGGCTCCCAAGGACCCTCAACCACAAATTTCCAAGGCCAGGAGAAGAGGAATACAAAAAGAGCAGAAAAGAAGAGAAGGATATACAGCATCTCAGAGCACAAGCTAGTGAGGATTAACCTTTTCGTAGAGACTGTGCAGTGCTGTGAGGTTAAAATTTTAATAATAGGAGACTGAGGAAGGTCTTTTTCAGAGGAAGGAAGAATGGATTCTCAGCCCTTTATGTATGACCCAACAACCACTTGGAATTTGCTAGCTCCTGAAACTCTGAACTGAGCCTCCAAGGATATATCTACAGTGCAATTAAAAACCCATGGCTTGCCCATGTCAGCTGACTCATGCTCAGGGACTGTTTAATGGTGGTGTAGACGTTTGGGCTTCTGCTGGGGCCCAGGCTCAAGGACCCCGAAACGTGGGAGGGTCCCAGAACTCAGGCTGCAGCCAGAGCCCAAACAGCTGCACTACAGTTAAGCAGCTCCTTGGCCCGAGCCCCTCAAGCTCAAGTCAGTTGGCGTGAGCCAGCCACGGGTGTCTAATTTCAGCGTAAACATACCCTGAGGGTTTGTCTATGATTAAAAAAAAGCCACAGCAGCAAGTTCCAGAGCCTGAATCAGCTGACTGAGGCTTACGTTACAGGGCTAAAAATAGCAGCGTACAGGTTCCCACTGGGAAGATCAAGCTCTGAAACCCGGTGAGGGGGCGTGGTCTCAGAGCCTGGCCTCCAGCCCAAGCAGAAATTTCTGCATTGCTATTTTTAGCCCCATAGCATGAGTCCCGTGTGCCCGCATCAGTTGCCCTGGGCTCTGAGACTCACTACAGTGTTTCTTTGTCTTTTAGGGTAGATGTAGTCTAAGGGATCCTAGTCTATGGATACAGACTGCAATGGCTATCAGAGCCTTCTGCCACCATGTCCCAGCACACTTGCAGTCAGCGGTGGGAACAGAATAGACTAAGAATTCCTGCTGAGGTGAACAGGGAAGCTTCTGCATGGGGGGATATGGGCAGGTAGTTTGCTGGCCCAGCAATTAACCAGGTTTGCTCAGACCCTCAGTGGGAGGGGACAGCCCAACTCAGAAACAAGATGACTAGTTTTATTTTCAGTTTTGAACTTTGACTTGTGAGAGCAGAGAGAAAAGCAGAACAGCTCTGGGAGTCTCTGATTAACTCCTCCTCCCAACAAAAGGTGTCTTGGAACTGCTGTTGAATCTAGTGCATGGGTCAGGCAGTTCCAGTCCTGCAGAGACCAGTGTCCAGAGTGGCAGAGATAAAAAACCAGTGGCAGCTACTGGGAGACAGCCATGACCTACAAAGGTCTCTAGCCCAGGGACCTATGAGACTCTGCCCCAGCCAGGGGTGAAGACTCAGTCCAGACACCTTTATTATGTAAGCCAGCCAGTGTTCACAGCACTCATCTCTACACTAGGATTGCCAGGTGTCCGGTTTTCGACTGGAACGCCCAGTCAAAAAGGGACCCTCGTGGCTCCAGTCAGCACTACCAACCAGGCCTTTAAAAGTCCAGGCGGCAGGGCTGTGGGTCTAAGGCAGGCTAGACCCTACCTGTCCTGGCACTGTGCTGTGCCCCAGAAGCTGACAGCAGGTCTGACTCCTAGGTGCGGGGGCCATGGGACTCCACACTCTGTCCCCGCCCCGAATACCAGCTCCACATTCCCACTGGCTGAGAACTGCAGATAATGGAAGCTGTGGGGGGGTAGTGCCTGTGTCTGAGTGTCAGAGCAGCATGCAGAGCCTCCTGCCCCCACCCCCCCACCACGTAGGGCTGGACCTGCTGGCCACTTCCAGGGAGGAAGCCTATCTTGTGCCTTAGCGCCATTGAACGGAAGCCCCCCGAGATAAGCCCAGGCCCCAGTCCCAAGCCCAACCACCTACCACAGCCTTGAGCCCTCCCCCCATCCTGGAGCACCCATCCTGCACCCCAAACCCCTCATCCGCAGAGACTGCACCCCCAGTCCAGATCCCATACCCCTCTTGCACTCCAACCCCTGCCTCAACTCAGAGCCCCCTTCTGCACTCCGAATTCCTCAGCCCCACCTCTCTGCCTGGAGCACCCCAAACCTCTCATCCCCAGACCCACCCCAGATCCTGCACCCCTTCTGGAGCCCTCAATTGCACCTCAAACCCCTGCCCCAACCCAGTGAAAATGAGTGGGGGTGGGGGAGAATGAGCCACCAAGAAAGGGGGAATATAGTGAGTGGGGGTGGGCCTCTTGGAAGGGGCACAGTTAGGGAGTTCGGTTTTATGAGATTAGAAAGTTGGCAACCCTACTCCACACTCATCTTCAGCTTATAGCTGTCTGGGAAGGTGTCAGCAAAGGGAGCTGGGACGTAGGAAGAGTTGTGAGTGTTGGGAGCTGAAAAATTTGTTCATTTTTAAATGATGAATATTTTTTAGTTAATCCTAACCTTTTTGTTCTTTGGATCCCATTTTCCTGCTCCCAGTAAAGTACCCCCTTATTATACTGTTATTTCTGGGTACATCATTTTTTTTGCTTGGGTTTGTGATGATGTATTTTGTTTCTTCTGTCCAGGGGTTTTATACTTTTGCCTGTTAGTAGCATTATTTGTTTTTCCAAGGGACAGGACTGTTTGTGTTCCAGGCTCAGTGAGGAGTCACCTTAGGTGGAGGCACCTTAGGTGGAGGAGCAAGCCTTAGGAAGGAGGCTTTAGCCACATGTTGGGAGGGGCTACAATTATTTCCTGCTTCAGATGTTTAAATGTGCTTCTGCTCAGCTTTCCTCTTGTGAGACAGGGAGGGAAATCAGTTGATACTAGAGAAGGAAATTGCAAGGAAGATCCATAAGACATGGTAAGCTATGGAAGGGGAAGTGAGTTGTGGGGATTGAAAGTGGAAAGACCTGTGACCAGTGAGAGGCCAAGGTATGGAAGGCAAAACTTCACTCAGACACAAACAGGGAAAAGAGAGCACTTCAAACAATCTCCAATACTGCAATGAGCACTGTGGCCATAACGCAAAGGAAGAATGGCTTTGTTCTTTAGTAAGTGGGGAGACAGAAAACAGTCTTTTTGGGCAGCAAGGGAGTGGTCATTCCAGATAGCCAGTCAAAGGCAGAAAAGCCAAGCTACATAGAATGGAGATGTGGATCATGAGAAGCCCTAGGTCTAGAGTCATGCATTTCCAGGGGGCTGGCAAATTTATAACAATTAGGACCCATGGATAGCAAAGACCACACTAAAGGGAGTACTTCTGAAGTGTGGGGAGCACTGAAGTCCTATCTACTTGAGACAGTGGGTGAACAGAGGAGTAAAGGGAGCTGCTAGGTCTACACACACTGGTTTAGGGTGCCTCAGGAAGCTAGATGCTGTAGCCAGGCAGATCCTGGTTTGGAAGAAACACATTATGGCTGCAGAGAGCCTCTTTTAGGGCTAGCATTCAGGATCAAAAGTTAGCATAAAAGCTGCCTTCAATTTGCAAGTGGGCATGGCTAACCCTAGCAATTCCAGGACTACTGGATATTCAGCCACTAACGAATGCATTACTTGTAAACATGCTAACAACCACAAATTTGAACTATGTGAAGTTAGTCAAAAAGGATTTTGCTCATAAATAATATAATAGTACACAACTATTATTGACCAGGTGTTAAGTTGTAACTAACATGCATTCGAGAGACCGAACAGTCATTATGAATAAAGCTAGCTGTCTTCACCATAGAACACACAAGTGTAGAAGCTTGTAGGGGCTTTGTGCTGGGAGAGAAGCTGAGCCCTGATTAGGGGGCGGGGCTTCTCTGACTAGGGGTCCTAAAAGGTAGCCAGCCAGTCAGGCAGCAGCACAGACAGCTGCAGTGGCACAGGAGCTAGCAAACAGAGTTGTAAACAGGGGAATTTGAGTGGGAGTTTGTATTGTGATGCTTGTTTGGGGTTTGTTTTTGCTGTAGGTGGTGGTGTTTTGGTGTGGTTTGTGTTTCCCAGGTTAACAGGACTTAGGTGGGAAGGCGATGACAGATACAGAGGCATCACTGGGAGTGACCCATGTAGTGGAAGACACATTGAGGATGACTGGATGTGGAAGCTGTGGTATGTACATGATCCTGGAGGGGGGACCTGGATTAGAGTTTTGTCTGCATGAAATGCCGTCTGATAGAGCTGATGGAGGAAAAGATCTGAGGTTTGGAGATGCAGGTGGAAAGTCTGGTTGAGTTTAGGAAGGGGTTTGAGCAGATGATGGAGCAAAGACATGAGGTATCTGAAGGGAAAAGCTCAGACTCGCAGATGGACGCAGGGCTGGGGAATTTTTAGGGGAGACTGGGTGAGGAAAGTGGTCAGTGGAAGCATGTGACCAAAAGAACCAGGCAGAGGAAAAGACGGGCTAGTGAAGGAGAAATAGAGCTTAGGAACAGGTTTGCAGAGTTGGAAAATGAAGAAGGGGCTCAGCAGGTACTTGTTGAAGGTGGAAGGGTAAGGAAGAAGAGAAAGAGAGGCTAGTCCTATAGAAAAAGGGGAAGAGTCAAGGGACACTACACCAAATATGAGCCCCAGGAGGATACAGGATGGATTATAGAGGATTACAAGGGAGAATAGGAACGGAAAGAACTTGCAGCCAGAGGGAACAGGGGAGAGATTGGAGAATAGCACCGTCACCAGGAAAAGGCAGGTCTATGTGATCAGGGACTCTTTATTGAGAAGAATAGACAGGCCTGTAACTAGAGCTGATCCTGAGAATAGAAGGGTGTGCTGTCTTCCGGGTGCTAAGATACGGGATGTACACCTGAGGTTGAAAAGGATCCTAAAGGGAGCGGGAAAGAATCCCCTAATTATCCTTCATGTGGGAACAAATGATATGGCTAGATTCTCGCTGGAAAGTATTAAGGGAGACTATGCTAGGCTGGGGAAGACGCTTAAGGAAATCGAGGTTCAGGTAATCTTTAGTGGGATTCTGCCTGTTCCTAGAGAAGGGCAACAAAGGTTTGACAAGATTATGACTATCAACAGATATCTTAGGCAGTGGTGCTATAAGGAGGGCTTTGGGATGTATGGCCACTGGGAGGCATTCATGGACAGAGGACAGTTCTCTCAGCATGGACTTCATCTGAGTAGGGAAGGAAATAGACTTCTAAGATGGAGGCTGGCACAACTGATTAAGAGAGCTTTAATCTAGGAATTTGGGGGAGATGTCCAGGTAATCTCCACGCCAGATTTTAGCATTGAGAGGGAAGAAAACAAAGTAAGAAAGGATACAGAATTGGGTAGGAGAATGTATATAAGAATGAAGGGCAGTGTGGATACCAGTCTAATAGGTTATACTGGCTGTAGAATGACTGTGCCTTATAGGGTACAGAATGTGAGCGAGGCCAAACAGCAAAAATTAAGATATTTGTACACCAATGTGAGGAGCCTAGGTAACAAAATGGAGGAACTAGAGCTACTGGTGTAGGAAGTGAAACCAGATATTATAGGGATAACAGAAACATGGTGGAATAGTAGTCATGACTGGACTACAGGTATTGAAGGGTATGTGCTGTTCAGGAAAGACCAAAATAGAGGTAAAGGTGGTGGAGTAGCATTGTATATCAATGATGAGGTAGAATGTAAAGAAATAAAAAGTGAAGGAATAGATAAGACAGTCCGTCTAGGCAAGAAAACTAGTAGAGCCTCCCCTGGGATAGTGCTTGGGTGTGCTATAGACCTCCGGGATCTAATTTGGATATGGATAGAGCCCTTTTTAATGTTTTTAATTAAGTAAATACTAATGGAAACTGCGTGATCATGGGAGACTTTTTACTTCCCAGATATAGACTGGAGGACCAGTGCTAGTAATAATAATAGGGCTTAGATTTTCCCAGATGTGATAGCTGATGGATTCCTTCATCAAGTAGTTGCTGAACCGACTAGAGGGGATGCCATTTTAGATTTGGGTTTGGTGAGTAGTGAGGACCTCATAGAAGAAATGGTTGTAGGGAATAATCTTGTTTCAAGTGATCATGAGCTAATTCAGTTCAAACTGAACGCAAGGATTAACAAAAATAAATCTGCAACTACGGTTTCTGATTTCAAAAGGGCTGACTTTCAAAAAATAAGGAAATTAGTTAGGGAAGTGGATTGGACTGAAGAACTTATGGATCTAAAGGTAGAGGAGGCCTGGGATTACTTTAAATCAAAGCTGCAGAAGCTATTGGAAGCCTGCATCCAAGAAAGGGGAAAAAATTCATAGGCAGGAGTTGTAGACCAAGCTGGATGAGCAAGCATCTCAGAGAGGTGATTAAGAAAAAGCAGAAAGCATACAGGGAATGGAAGATGGGAGGGATCAGCAAGGAAAGCTACCTAATTGAGGTCAGAACATGTAGGAATAAAGTGAGACAGGGTAAAAGTCAAGTGGAATTGGACCTTGCAAAGGGAATTAAAACCAATAGTAAAGGGTTCTATAGCCATATAAATAAGAAGAAAACAAAGAAAGAAGAAGTGGGACTTCCAAACACTGAAGATGGAGTGGAGGTTAAGGATAATCTAGGCATGACCCAATATCTAAACAAATACTTTGCCTCAGTCTTTAATAAGGCTAAAGAGGATCTTAGGGATAATGGTAGCATGACAAATGGGAATGAGGATATGGAGGTAGATATTACCATATCTGAGGTAGAGGCAAAACTCAAACAGCTTAATGGGACTAAATTGGGGGGTCCAGATAATCTTCATCCAAGAATATTAAAGGAATTGGCACCCGAAATTGCAAGCACATTAGCAAGAATTTTTAATGAATCTGTAAACTCAGGAGTTGTACCGTATGATTGGAGAATTGCTAACATAGTTCCTATTTTTAAGAAAGGGAAAAAAAGTGATCCGGGTAACTACAGGCCTGTTAGTTTGACATCTGTAGTATGCAAGGTCTTGGAAAAAATTTTGAAGGAGAAATATTAATGACATTGAAGTCAATGGTAAATGGGACAAAATACAACATAGTTTTACAAAAGGTAGATTGTGCTAAACCAACCTGAGCTCCTTCTTTGAGAAAGTAACAGATTTTTTAGACAAAGGAAATGCAGTGGATCTAATTTACCTAGATTTCAGTAATGCGTTTGATACCGTGCCACATGGGGAATTATTAGTTAAATTGGAAAAGATGGGGATCAATATGAACACTGAAAGGTGGATAAGGAATTGGTTAAAGGGGAGACTACAATGGGTCCTACTGAAAAGTGAACTGTCAGGCTGGAGGGAGGTTACCAGTGGAGTTCCTCAGGGATCAGTTTTGGGACCAATCTTATTTAATCTTTTTATTATTGACTTCGGCACAAAAAGTGGGAGTGTGCTAATAATGTTTGTGGATGGTACAAAGCTGGGATGTATTGCCAATTTAGAGAAGGACCGGGTTATCATACAGGAGGATCTGAATGACTTTGTAAACTGGAGTAAGAGTGATAGAATGAAATTTAATAGTGAGAAGTGTAAGGTTATGCATTTAGGGATTAATAACAAGAATTTTAGTTATAAGCTGGAGACGCATCAATTAGAAGTAATGGAGGAGGGGAAGGACCTTGAAGTATTGGTTGATCATAGGATGACTGTGAGCTGCCAATGTGATATGGCCGTGAAAAAAGCTAATGCGTTCTTGGGATGCATCAGGAGAGGTATTTCCAGTAGGGATAAGGAGGTTTTAGTACCGTTATACAAGGCACTGATGAGACCACACCTGGAATACTTTGTACAGTTCTGGTCTCCCATGTTTAAGAAGGATGAATTCAAACTGGAACAGGTACAGAGAAGGGCTACTAGGATGATCCGAGGAATGGAAAACTTGTCTTATGAAAGGAGACTCAAGGTTTGTTTAGCCTAACTAAAAGAAGGTTGAGGGGAGATATGATTGCTCTCTATAAATATATCAGAGGGATAAATACGGGAGAGGAAGAGGAATTATTTAAGATCAGTACCAATGTGGACACAAGAACAAATGGATATAAACTGGTCATTGGGAAGTTTAGACTTTAAATTAGACGAAGGTTTCTAACCATCAGAGGAGTGAAGTTTTGGAATAGCCGTCCAAGGGAAGCAGTGGGGGCAAAAGATCTATCTGGCTTTAAGATTAAACTCGATAAATTTATGGAGGAGATGGTATGATGGGATAACGTAATTTTGGTAATTTATCTTTAAATATTCATGGTAAATAGGCCTATTGGTAAACATTTATTGGGGAATAAGTAGTCTGTACTAAATACATGCAATCCATGATGAACTAGCACATTTGTTATACTACAGTATGTACTTATTTTTGAATATTTATTTTTAAACAGTGGCTTAAGGGAACATTTGAGCTTCCAAATGTACAAACAAAACAACCAAGGGAAGTAAGAGTGGGGAACTGTAGAGGAGATATATAAATAGTAAATTTTTCTCTTTCCTGTCTAGTTGTCTTGTGTCGTGCAGGTACTTAAATACTTCTAAATTACCAGACTTGTTCGGGTCATCCCTGCTGATATATGCAAACAATATAACACATGACAGATACTGGAACTGACTTTGGCGCTCCCTCAGGGGCATGCACAAGGGGGGGCAAGCAGGGGAATGGGGCCCCCCAATAATCATCAGGGGCACAGACCTCCTCTGGCCCCAGGGGTGCAGTAGCGGGGGGTGGGGAAGGATGGACCAGAAGAGCTCCTCCCAGCACCATGGCCGGGGGGGGGGGCGAAGAAGGGGAGGGAAGAGCGGTCTCCTGCTGGGGTTGCATGGGGGGGGGGGCAGAGAGCATGTCCCCCCAAAGGAATAAAAGTTAAATTTTTGCACACGCCCCTGTACCCCTTGGCAGAACAAGCATTTATTAAATACTGAACTGCCTTATTCAAGCATTCTTATTCTAAAGGGAAATCATGACTAAAAACAAAATAGTTTAGTTGAAGGCTATGGCAGCCCTTGTAGACAAAGCAATTCTGCTTCATTTAGGATAATGCACTGAATAACTGAGCTATTTTGATCTTCCTTTAATAAATCAGGTCGTATTTCAGTGTTGCAGAAGATATAATTTCACAACGTAGTTTCATGATAGGGTATTTTAATACAATTTAGTAAACTGATAGGTGACAAAAGATTATGTCATGCATTTTCAGTAGCAGTAATAAACATGTAAAATTTTGAACATGCCATTAGCCAAGTAGAACTACTGTTAAAAGCAATACAAACATTTCTTTCTCTTGGTTACAATCACACAACCAGAATACAATTTTATTTGCACAAGTACGTGTACGTAGAGTGATATATTCATAAATGAAGTTTAGATGATAACTACAGTTTACATTAGTCTGGGAATAATACACTTGCCTGGGAATAGTAATTATTTTGGGGAGTGGGATGAGTAAAATATCATTACATTTTCTCTCACATTATTCTCCTGAATGGGCAAACAACTGCTTTGACTCAGCTAGTAGAATTTTCGTGGCACTTAGTCAGCCATGCTTATTGTCATTGTGAAAGCTCTCGTTCAGGTTATGTTTGGATTTTCAATATAACCCCCACTGCCTTCACATGCCCAGAACCACAAACTACTGCAAAAGTCTCCTTTGGAAATGAAATGTTCCACATTTGGGCCCCGATCAAGCAATGACTTCTTCACAGGCAGAAACAGACCTCTTTCGACCAGGTGTGCCCCCCACCCCTCCGGCCTCCAGACACACACACACTCCCCATTAAGTCACTAGGTTCTCCTCTCAGATAGAGCTCATTTCATGGTAGGTGTTTTGATGAGATTTTCAAAGATTTGACTCACTGGCACTTATGCCTTTGTCAGCATCCCCCTTGGTCTTAACCCAAGATTAGGTGTTTTTCTAAAAGCTACGCTCTATGAATGACTTTGGGAAGTTCTATGGCCAGTGTCATACAGGAAGTCAGATTAGAGGATCACAGTAGTCCCTCCTGGCCTTGGAATCTTTGACTTTGGGAGTGGGGCGGAGGAGGGAAAAATCCCTTCATCCAATTTTTAATTGTTAGGAAGTGAAAACAAACAAAACTACCTTTGAGCTCTGCAAATTTTCTTGCTCAGCAGTAATTCAAAAACTACTCCAAGCAGGGAAAAAATACCCTTCCAATATTACATATAATTGGTACTTCTTGAAAAATAAACCCTCTTAGGTTTTGGCAGGAAAAATAATCTAAATTATAAAATACTGGGGGAGATTGGCGAGAATTTCTGAGCATTGTTAACTGAAATTGTAATGAAGTTCTCTCCACAATGTCCAATTTGCCCTAATAGCACAAGGGATTGGTGCTAGAATAATTTGCAGGAGCATGCGTGCACCACAGTCCTCCCAAAGAACCTGGTTAAGGCCATGGTTTTCAAATCTGGAAGCCTAACATGAAATTGCCTAATCCATATTTACATATCTAAACATTATTTTTCAATCAGGTCTCGTTGTTACAGGTATCATATCTTTTGTATTTTTTTAAATATGTAACATTTAATTATCAAAACCATTTACTATCATTAAGATCATTGTAAGCACAATCTATTGCTCTGACTTACTTCAAGATTTAGACTCCAGTCCCACAAAGAGTTGTATACACAGCCTGAAATACCCGAGGCTTGTTTCCACAGCTATTTAGTGTGCAGCAAGCCAGGATGTAAATCTGCAGCACACTTGTCTGCCATGCACTAACTGACCATATGGATCCTGCACTAAAAGTTCCATGATGAACTTTGACATACAAGTGTGCTACAGAACTGTTAACGCATGGCAGCAGGATCCACACAGGCATCCGCATCAGGCTAAGCCACTGTAGATTTATACCCAGGCTTGTCATGCATTAAATAGCCACAGAGACAAGCCCTCAAAGTTTGAGGCTATCAAGCTTTATGTACCTTAAGGTCTCTGGTTATAGTGCTAGAATTTAGATGAACTCTGCAAACTCACCAATGCTGTGAGCTCTTCTTCTAGTGATGAAGAAAGTACTGTAATCAACTGATAAAGCTTTTTGATGAAATGTCCAGCTCTTAGAGAAGTTCATGCATCAAAAGAACTAAAGTTGGCAATTAGTCGCTAACACGCTTTTCAAGTGTTTAATTCATTTTAAATTGGCTAAAACAAGAACATTTACTTGTCACAATTTATTATTTTAATTGCAAAGTGTTCTTAATCAGCAGGCCCAATTACGAATTCACTGTACAAACATAAAGTTTGTCAAGTAAGAATCAAGGAGGCACAAAGTAATATTAAAAGACTTAATATATGTTGCAGTAGCTATTATGCTGGGCTCTTGGTTAGGACTGGTTATTTAACATTCACAAATTGATTTATTCTGGAGTTCAAACTTTCTTTGGCTTGTCAAACTTGGATAAAATCACACCAATAAGTAATAATAATTAAAACCCAAGTCCAGATTAAAAAAATCTGGATTTGAGAACAATCTAGAACAGCAACATTCACTAGTAATGAATTTATGAGCCATGACAAGGCAACTTTACGCAGGTAAGTTTGTCTTATGATCATGGCACAGGATGGGGGCCAGCCCAGCCAGGAGATTTCTGGGGCATAGAACTCTGTTCTAATTCTTCTCTGACATAGGATAATTCACTTAGCAAATTTTTATTATATAATTCAATTCACTCTGTCAAATTATGGTAATCCTTCCCCGGCCTCCCCCCTGGAAGACACTATTACACATATATTCTAAACTCTTTCTCACAGGCAGTTTAAAAATTAGAGTGACTTGAAAGGGTGGACAATGGTAGGGAACATATGGCATGTTGCTTAGGAAGGCTGCCCTGGAATGTGGAAAGTAGAAGGAGCATGTATCTGGAAACCTAAAGCAGTGGGGTGGAAGCAGACTGGAGAGCATGAGGTGGGGGAAGAATGCTGTCTGAGAAGTTGGAGGGTGGAGAATGTGGGGCTGACCAATAAAATAACCGAGTAGGCCAGCAAGGTGGAAAGAAGGAGAGGCCCCATCCAAAGCAACTGAAGAGTTGTTCAGCTAGGCCTTGATTTAATGAAAGGGTTGTAGTGCTCTGAGTGTGCTCCCCAACCCCAACACCATTTACATTACCTGGGGCCCCGTTGGGATTTGTTGTTCTGGCCACCTGTTACATCTGCCCCTTCTCTGTCCTACACCCAGACCTCCTGTCCTCCTGGGCATACAAGGGAGTCCTTCGAAAACAGCTTGTGACCATCTTCCTCAGTTCCTGTACCAGGAGAATCCTCCTCTCCATCCCTACCCACAAAACATACACATACACAGATGGATCCAGGCTGTTAGACCCCCTTCATGCCCCTCTGTCCCTTATATCTGGTGTAAGAGGGTGGGGTGAGGGTAAAAATCTCACCCTGGAGTGTTTTGGTTTCCCTAAATATCTCACAAGGGATTTGGGAGAATAAAATAATATTTGTAAAGCACTTTTAGTTGTTCATACATAAATATATGGGAGTTACTTAAGTAGATCTTACAAATATAGGAGCCTTTGCTCCTATTTCTTTCCCAAATACAGATCTTTCTCTTTAAAACTGCTCTGGACTAAGGTCCAAAAGAGGAGATTATATTGTTTGTTGGCAGATTTACTGTCTATATGTCTGGTTCAACCTGACGAGAAACAGGAGCTAGAAAGAGGAGAATCCAGCTTTCTAATGAAACACATAGCACATGCATTTAAACCTTGAACCTCTAGAGTACTACACTTTTGAATTTCAGGAGGATGGATGGAAAAGCTGTTTTAGGAAATCTAAGGTTTTCTATCCCTTCATGGCAAAGACAGTAAGACTGATGGAAAATAAGACAGACTGGCTTCCAGTTAGAGGAATGGGAAAAGTAGTACCAATAAAAAATTAAATACACACTAAAATATTAATAAAATATATATTTCACAGAATAAACTAACATTAGCAGAACACTGAAGGGGGAGGGAGGTGTTAATACCTTTATTGGAACTATTTGGGCTAACCCCTAAGTCACTAAGGGTCTGATCCTGCTCTCATACAATTCAACCACAAAAATCCCATTCATTTCAATGATGACTTTAGGGTTCAATCCTGCATTATCTCCAACTCACACTGATAAAACGTTTATACTATACCACACCGTTATGCATGTATTTTATATCGATACTGAACCAGATCCTCAGCTGGTGTAAGTTAGGGCCTGTTTACATGAACACTTAGTTCAGGGCAAGCTGGGATGTAAACCTACCTCACAGTAGCCTGCCTACACACTAGGTGTCTGTGTGTCCCTGCTGACAGGCACTAAGAGGTCCTTGGTGTATTTTGATTTACCCCCACTTCCACTGGAATGTGTATAATATTATATATAAATAAAGAATGTTTCTGCAGCCCAACATCTCCCAGTACTACACATGGGCTGCTCTCCTCTTTGCAACTTCTGGAGATGGTTCAAACCTGCAGCACAGCTCATGCTGGCTGTATCCCTTCTCCTGCTTGCTGACAGATCTTCCTGAGTGGAAGCAAACCTTAGTGTTCGCTTAGGTCCCATCCCATTTCTTTTGTTCATGGGGGCAGGGGAGGATTGATGCAGACAATTTAGATATTTTGATTTGCTTCAACACTCCTCATTCCCATAGATGACAAATGAAAATGTTCATACTAAATGTATTCAATAAATCATAATATGACTCAGTTCAGAAAATGTTAACCTGTCCAAAAGATCACTGCATTTGTAAACAAAATTCAGTGAGGCAAAGGCTCTTGACATATACATTGTTTTTTCAACTGTTACTATCATTTGGTTGCAGTACTTGATTGCTTGTCAATAGATTTCTTAATACATCTCATTTGGAAGCATATAGCAGATTGTGGAAGACACTGTTGGGTAGCTACACTAAGGCTTTTATAATTTCTGAAATATTAACTTGCCATCTCAAAAGGAACCAAAGTTTATGCACGGAGTTTTCTATATTTTTCACAGAACTTTGGGGATAGCTACCAGTTCTCATCTCACTTCATCTTTACCAAGTCTCCTTCATATTCAAGCAGTAGGTTACCAATTGTCATGACAGTACTTTTAACTCTTCAGAATTTGTGTTGGGATGTGTAAATGCCACACTGGGACACAAGAGGTTAAGGAGCAGGTCTGGGCCCAGATGATCCTCTCCCGCAGCACCAGCAAAGCACACTCCAGCTGGAGAAAGAACTTAAATGAGAACCAGACACCTCAGATGGAAGCCAAACAGATGAGGAGGAGGAGAAGACCTGTCTTGGGAGCTCCTGAGTAAGGATACAGCTGGAGTCCTGCTGCAGGGAAAGGTCCGCAAATGGCAGTTACCCCAGGCCCTTCACTCTCACTTCTGGTAGATCATTTTTGAGGTTTTGATCACACCTTGGACTGGGAAAAGAAGTGGTAGGAAATGGCCCATGGAGGCAGCCCCAAAGCCATCCAGGGTGTTTGCTACTGCTGCCTCTTTTAGGGCTCAGGGTTGGAGCCTGGTGGAGAGGGAGACCCCAGGTTCCCCAACCAACCACACTGTCTTGAAGGAGGAACATACTCCTTCCCTCTACCTTCAAGATAAGGGGGGGGCATAGACGTAATACCTGAGTCAAGGTTTTGCCACAGGGGCCAAGAGGTGAGCTGAAGACCTTTTTTCTGGGGATATTAGAATACATATGTATTTTGTTAGACTCTGTTATCATGTAAGGGGGTGAACTCAACTGGTGACCTGGCTGGAGGATTAAGTTGCTACGTACTGGATGGAGGACCATTAGAGCATCAGAGTGATTGCTGGCAAGGGAGAGAGCTTGGAACGAGTGACCTAATCACTATGCAGCACCACTGGTTAGCCCCACCCCATCACAAGCTTGTAGGTTGACTTTTGTTTAAGATTTTGATCATTGATGGCTGAAGAATGAGTAGTTGTACAGGAATCCAAAACCTGTAGATGAAAGGAAATCCAGCTTTAAATTTGTTACGTCTTAACTTCCTTGTTCAAACTCTCTTTTTTGGTAGAAACCCCACAAACACAAAACTTTGAACAAATACCAGCATCTGTAAATATCTAATGCTTCCAGCAGATCGTGTTTCAGAAGCTGTCATAACCATAGGGGTAGCCTATATTCCTCCTTACCTGTAAGGGGTTAAGAAGCTCAAGTAACCTGGTTGGCACCTGACCAAAGGAACCAATGGGGACAAAAGAAACTTTCAAATCTGGCTGGGGGGGGGAGAGGTTTTGTTTTGGGTTCTTTGTTTCTGTGGCCATTCGCTCTTGGGACTAAGAGGGACCGGACATCAATCCATGTTCTCCAAATCTTTCTAAACAAGTCTCTCATATTTCAAACTTGTAAGTACAGCCAGGCAAGGTATATTAGTTTATCTTTGTTTTCTCAACTTGTGAATTTTCCCTTTGCTAGAGAGAGGTTTATCCCTGTTTTGTGGTAACTTTGAAACTAAGGCTAGAGGGGGTTCCTCTGTGCTCTCTGAATTTTCTGCTACTCTGTAAGGATAACTACCAGCCTATGTTTACAAAGGTGATTCTTGTACTTTTTTCTCTTTAAATAAAATCCTTCTTTTTAAGACCCTGACTAGTTTTTCCATTGTTCTAAGACCCAGGGGTTTGGGTCTGTAGACCCTTTGTAACCAATTGGTGAGGGTATATGCTCAAGCCTTCCCCAGGAAAGGGGGTACAGCCTTGGGGGAATATTTTGGGGGAATAGCACTCCAAGTGGTCCTTTCCATGATTGTTTGTTAAATCACTTGGTGGTGGCAGCGATCCCAAGGCAAGAAAGGAATCTGTGCCTTGGGGAAGTTTTAACCTAAGCTGGTAAGAATAAGCTTATGGAGTCTTTCATGCAGGTCCCCACATCTGTACCCCAGAGTTCAGAGTGGGGAAGGAATCCTGACAGAATTGTTTTGCAAGCTTCTAACTATTCAAGGAAAGATGGGTTTCCTAACATTTATCTGTGGGACCGGTAAGATTATCTGTGGTCAGAGAGATAGGCCTCTTACTTCTACTCCAGGGTCTTTTTTTTTAAGAAAGGAAATTTCTTGCTATTACAGTTGCAAAGAAAGGCTTGAAAATGTGACTCAGATGTAACCGATGCAGTAATTGTTGTTGGAACAGTGTTAGTCCCGAGATATGAGATACAAGGTGGGTGAGGTAATATCTTTCACTGTACCAATTTCTGCTGGTGAAAGATAAGCTTTGAAATGCCAAAGCTCTTATGTCTGCCTCAAGTTGCAGAGAGCCTGAAACTATACCTCAGAGGTTTTACTTGTCCTAATTGATTCTCATTCAGATGTCAAATGACAATTTAAACGTCAACATTGTAAACTACTGCACTACTCAAAAAATGTAAGAAAGAAGGGGAAGTATCTTATGAAGATCTGCACAATCTACTCCGAGTGACTGCCATTATCATTGATTTCATTTTTCAGCTACCAGAAGTTTGGGAAATACATTGAATGTACTGGATAAAATAAAATATTGACTGACTTACTTTCATAGCTTGTTACAACTTAACACTTGTGAGCTTCAGTTGCAAGTTGAATTTTTGGCATACTTTCAATGTTAGTTTAAGTTCATATTACTGTTTGAGACGAGGGCTTTGCACAAGTGACTTGCATACAACACAGACAACAGTTTGTTTACCTGTGCAAGGCAATGGCCTGTGTTTTGAGACTTTTGAGAAACTGCATCCTTGTTATTCAATTTATAAAACATCTGCTAGGCCACCATGTCACATTGTGCTCCTGTGTCAGACTTGAATATAACATCCCTGCCGTTTACTTCCAACATGTCCTTCCAGCTCTCCCCAATGCCATTGCTGTCACTTACAGTGAAAGCATGCAGCCAGCCCTTTGCCTGGGCTACACAGACGTCAACAGTTCTAAAAATAGTCTTGTCCTTTGTTCTGCTGCATGATCTTTTTGTAGCTGAGCTTACTGCCTTAATCATTCCTTTTGTGACAGATTTGCCAAATCCAAGACATTAATACTTCTCATAAATGTGCCCCATACACATCCACAAAAAAAAATTCTGTTCCTTTATCTGAGGTTTGTTTTGACATTTGGAACTTGAGTTTAATTGGGGTGGGGGAAGAGGGGGCTCAGTGCCTGTTAACTGAATGTTTCATGTTTCCTGCCTCAGCATATACCGTTATCATTTGAGAGATATTCACTTTACTTGTTCTAATTCAATATGTCACTTGCTTTCTATAGGAAGTGTGCTCTCCTTACAGAAGTAGCTAAGTTAAAGATGTAACAACTACTCCTTTCAAGCAACAGAAATTCACATAGTATCCAAAAACTTCATTTCGATGACCTGTTTGTTTACATCAGTCATAATTGAAGCAGTGAATTTTGATAGTTCAAGTAATCTTTTGACAAGAACACCTATTGAAAATGTGGCATCTTCATAGTCTCATGACTGATGAAGCAAATTCAGCTACAGGGAAGAATTAGAAGCCCTTGGGAGAAGCAGTAGCTTTCCTACAGTGTACTTAGAAACTGCATTTTATGTCTCAGAAAAATGAACGGTGTGCAACAAAAATGCATTAAATGAAAGTTAAGGCTTTTCAGTACACCATAATATGCACATGCCAAGCTGCCAGGTAGAAAATGCCCTGATGATATTTGACCAATGATATTGTCATTTACTCTCTCCAGTGCCTCCACTCCTTGCTCCCATCCCTCCCCAAGACTTTCTTGCTGTGCCTACACCTGATGGTGCAGTCCCTATCCCACACCTCGATCCAATGTTCTACAGTTTCTCTCCTCTAGAGGCCAGATGGGTGTGCAGAAATGATCCAGCTAGTATCTTTAGTGTTGCTCAAAAAAATTCCCCCTCCGGTCACCAAAGCCATGTGTATGCACATGAACAATATTTTTTTAAAAAAATCCCAGTAGAAAATGTGGTTTCCAATAGGCAAGATTCAAAATATTGTTATTGTTTTTTTTAACAAATAATTTGGCTTTCCATTGTAGGTTCAGTTGATTTTTTCCTTCTTCTTTATTTTCCATTTTACTCCCCCTCCTTCTTCCCTCCCCACTGGCAATATCAGTGAAATCCACAGGCAGAGTACATCTCTAATTTGCCTCTAGTACTGCTGTTCCATAGGGGATATCAATCTATTCCCGCTATCAGTTACTCTGTTAGCTCAAAAAGAAAAGGAGGACTTATGGCACCTTAGAGACTAACAAATTAATTTGAGCATAAGCTTTCATGAGCTACAGCTCACTTCATCGGAAGCTTATGCTCAAATTAATTAGTTAGTCTCTAAGGTGCCACAAGTACTCCTTTTCTTTTTGCGAATACAGACTAACACGGCTGCTACTCTGAAATCTGTTAGCTCAAGTGACAGAACTGGGGACAAGGGAAAGGAAAGGAGAGGTCAGAAAGTGTGTGCATGTGTGTGGGGGAAAGAACCTTATTTTTCCAGTTTGTTTTTCCTCACTTTCTCACACTTACTATTTTCAAATTGTTTCTAGTTTTCATTTCAATCATTTTGAATCATTTCAATCATTTCAATCATTTTGAATTTTCCTCGAGGAAAAATATTTAGACAAAAAATTCAAGCAGGCTTTTTTTTTCAGGAAAAAATTCAGTTTTCTGACTTACTCTAATATACAGAGGCATATTATAGATAAAGAGCCTGTTAAAGTGAGAGGAAAGTTTGTGGAAATTTTATAAGCCATATGGCTGCATACTTATCAAACTTGTACCTTCTTATTTATTGTAACACCTTGATATTAAACACATTTTAAAAGGCTTTCTCTGTCTCCCTTGCTAACTGTCTCCTTTTCTGTTCCTTCACTCTTTGTGTGTGTGTGTGTGTTTGTTTTCATTTCTTTCTGTTGTGTCTCTTTTTCAGAATGTTTCCTCTTATTACAGTTTTTCCTCCTACTTTTTCCTCCTCTGCCTTCTTACATCTCTATTTTTGTTTTGTTTTCTTCCTCCTTCCTACACATTTGTTCACTTTCTCTCTTTCTTGTTCCTTATGCTCAATGTCTCCCACTCTTTCCCCTTGCCCAACACCTTCAAAAGACGAGCCTGATTACCAAAGTTATGAATTTAAATTGACACTAAAAATATGGCCTTAAAGACGCTAGACTTATGAATTATTACAATTATCTAACCCACTACCCTCCCGCTCCCCTTTTTTTTGTACTATGACTACTGGGTGTTAATGGGCCACTTCACCTTGAATGCAAAAAAAAATAAAAATAAAAATAAAACGAGGAGTACTTGTGGCACCTTAGAGACTAGAATATATGCTAATTACTTATGATAATCTATCAGTTCAATCTTGTATGTAGCTGTGACACTCTCAGTAGCATTTCCAGATCTGAAGAGCACCTTAGCTCAAAAGTTCCTCTCTCTCACCAACAGAAGTTGGTCCAATAAAATATGTCACTCACCTTATCTCTCTAATACCCTGGAACCAACAGGGCTACAACACTGCATAGTTTCTCTTTAGACTTAATCATTTAAACACTCCTGTTAGCCTTTATCTCCACTTAAACTGTCTACACTATACATTACTTTAATATAACCTACGTTGATCAGGGGTGTGAATAATTCACATCCTGAGTGACATAAGTTATTCCAACCTAAGCGCTGGGGTAGACAACACCATGTTGACAGGAGAGCTTCTCCTACCAAAATAGCTCATGGAGGCAGGAGTTATTAAGCCAACAAAAGAGCTCTCTTCTATTGGCTTAATGAGCATCTTCACCAGAAATGCTACAGCAGTGCAGCTGAGCTGATGTAGCTGCACCTCTGCAAATGATGTAGTGTAGACTCAGATTTACTAACAATAGACTTTGGTATCAGTCCCACAGGAACTTCTTTCCAACCTCAAAGGCTTGGGGAAGGTACACAACATGTGGGTGGAATTTACACCTCATTCCTGCCCCCTGCAGGCATGTGGAGGCAGCAGGAGACTCTAAACTGCCCTTCTTCATAAGTAGCATGTATAATGAATTAGTAAACGTGTTCCTTTAGAGATTTTTGTCACTCTTTCTACCAAAGATTTAACTCTATAGTACATAGCATATTGCCTTCTCTACTTGCATTACATGTGTCACACACAGGAGCATGCTCATTTACTTTGTGGGATGTCACGTGCACAGTCTGGTCAGCACTAGCAGCTGAGGGAGCTCATGGAGCGTGGAATCTTTGGAAATTTTTGTAGTTAAGCCTCAATGGAGCATGTGCAAAATGTGATTTTTCCAAGGCTTATAACTTGGCCCACTTTGGGGTGATTTTCACAGGAAGAGTAAAAGGTACATCCCTGACTCAGGGTATATCCACACTGCAATTAGATACCTGTAGCTGGCTTGGGCCAGCTGGCTTAGGCTAAAGGGCTGTTTAATAGTAATGTAGAAATTGGTCTCAGGCCTTGGCTCCAGGACCATAGAGAGGGGTCCTAGAGCCTAGGTTCCAGCCAAAGACTGTCTACACCACAATTAAACATCCCCTTAGCCTGAGCCCTGCGAGCCAGAGTCAGCAGGCATAAGCCAGCCACAGGTGTCTACTTGCAGTGTATACATACCTATAGAGATCAATCTCCTGTCAAATTTTAAGTCCCTGCTCCAAAGCATGGGGATGCTAGAGCTTTTCAAAAGAAAGACAGACCAAATTTTTAAATGGGCAAAACACCATAATAAAAAAAAATCAAAGCCCCAATGGTTAAAGTTTGGCAAAAATTATAAGCAGCTGAGCATACGTCTTGTGGTAGAAAGTGTTGGGCAACCTTAATACCTACCAGGCCTGCCTATAACATTTACATAGCATCATAGATGAGCACAGAAGTCTACAAACAGATCCAGGAAAGTTCCCATTGCTTTTCAGATTGCAATCTAAATTAGATCAAGAATTTACAGACAGCTGCAGCGGCACAGGAGCTAGCAAACAGAGCTCTAAACAGGGGAGTTTGAGTGGGAGTTTGCAAGGGGAGTTTGGATTGTGGTGCTTGTTTGGGGTTTGCTTTTGCTGGGGGGGTGGTCTTTTTGGTGTGGCTTGTGTTTCCCAGATTAACAGGATTTAGGTGGGAAGGCGATGACAGATACGGAGCCAGCTGTGGGAGTGACTCCTGTAGTGGAAGACACATTGAGGATGACTGGATGTGGAAGCTGTGGTATGTACATGATCTTGGAGGGGGGAACCAGTAAGGCATTTCTGCATGAAATGCCGTCTGATAGAGCTGATGGAGGAAAAGATCTGAGGTTTGGAGATGCAGGTGGAAAGTCTGGTTGAGTTTAGGAAGGGCTTTGAGCAGATGATGGAGCAAAGATATGAGGTATCTGAAGGGAAAAGCTCAGATTCATGGATGGAAGCAGGGCTGGGGAATTTTGAGGGGAGACTGGGTGAGGAAAGTGGTCAGTGGAAACATGTGACTAAAAAAACCAGGCAGAGGAAAAGACGGGCTAGTGAAGGAGAAATAGAGCTTAGGAACAGGTTTGCAGAGTTGGAAAATGAAGAAGGGGCTCAGCAGGTACTTGTTGAAGGTGGAAGGGTAAGGAAGAAGAGAAAGAGAGGCTAGTCCTATAGGAAAAGGGGAAGAGTCAATGGAGACTACACCAAATATGAGCCCCAGGAGAATACAGGATGGGTTATAGAGGATTACAAGGGAGAATAGGAATGGAAAGAACTTGCAGCCAAAGGGAACAGGGGAGAGACTGGAGAATAGCACCATCACCAGGAAAAGGCAGGTCTATGTGATAGGGGACTCTTTATTGAGAAGAATAGACAGGCCTGTAACTAGAGCTGATCCTGAGAATAGAAGGGTGTGCTGTCTTCCGGGTGCTAAGATACGGGATGTATACCTGAGGTTGAAAAGGATCCTAAAGGGAGCGGGAAAGAATCCCCTAATTATCCTTCATGTGGGAACAAATGATACGGCTAGGTTCTCGCTGGAAAGTATTAAGGGAGACTATGCTAGGCTGGGGAAGACGCTTAAGGAAATTGAGGCTCAGGTGATCTTTAGCGGGATCCTTCCTGTTCCTAGAGAAGGGCAACAAAGATGTGACAAGATTATGACTGTCAACAGATGGCTTAGGCAGTGGTGCTATAAGGAGGGCTTTGGGATGTATGGCCACTGGGAGGCATTCACGGACAGAGGACAGTTCTCTCAGGATGGACTTCATCTGAATAGGGAAGGAAATAGACTTCTAGGATCGAGGCTGGCACAACTGATAAAGAGAGCTTTAAACTAGGAATTAGGGGAAGATGGATGGGAGATGTCCAGGAAATCTCCACGCCAGATTTTAGCATTGAGAGGGAAAAAGACAAAGTAAGAAAGGATACAGCCGTGGGTAGGAGAATGTATATAAGGAGCGAGGGCGGTGTGGATACTAGTCTAATAGGTTATACTGGCTGTAGAATGACTGTGCCTAATAGGGTACAAAATGTGAGCGAGGCCAAACAGCAAAAATTAAGATGTTTATACACCAATGCGAGGAGCCTAGGTAACAAAATGGAGGAACTAGAGCTACTGGTGCAGGAAGTGAAACCAGATATTATAGGGATAACAGAAACATGGTGGAATAGTAGTCATGACTGGACTACAGATATTGAAGGGTATGTGCTGTTTAGGAAAGACAGACACAAAGGTAAAGGTGGTGGAGTAGCATTGTATATCAATGATGAGGTAGAATGTAAAGAAATAAGAAGCGATGCAATGGATAAGACAGAGTCCGTCTGGGCAAAAATGACATTGGGGAAGAAAACTAGTAAAGCCTCTCCTACGATAGTGGTTGGGGTGTGCTATAGACTTCCGGGATCTAATTTGGATATGGATAGAGCCCTTTTTAATGTCTTTAATAAAGTAAATACTAATGGAAACTGCGTGATCATGGGAGACTTTAACTTCCCAGATATAGACTGGAAGACCAGTGCTAGTAATAATAATAGGGCTCAGATTTTCCTAGATGCGATAGCTGATGGATTCCTTCATCAAGTAGTTGCTGAACTGACTAGAGGGGATGCCATTTTAGATTTAATTTTGGTGAGTAGCGAGGACCTCATAGAAGAAATGGTTGTAGGGGAAAATCTTGGCTCAAGTGATCATGAGCTATTTCAGTTCAAACTAAATGGAAGGATTAACAAAAATAAATCTGCAACTAGGGTTTTTGATTTCAAAAGGGCTGACTTTCAAAAATTACGGAAATTAGTTAGGGAAGTGGATTGGACTGAAGAATTTATGGATCTAAAGGTAGAGGAGGCCTGGGATTACTTTAAATCAAAACTGCAGAAGCTATCAGAAGACTGTATCCCAAGAAAGGGGAAAAAATTCATAGGCAGGAGTTGTAGACCAAGCTGGATGAGCAAGCATTTCAGAGAGGTGATTAAGAAGAAGCAGAAAGCATATAGGGAGTGGAAGATGGGAGGGATCAGCAAGGAAAGCTACCTAATTGAGGTCAGAACATGTAGGGATAAAGTGAGACAGGCTAAAAGTCGAGTAGAGTTGGACCTTGCAAAGGGAATTAAAACCAATAGTATAAGGTTCTGTAGCCATATAAATAAGAAGAAAACTAAGAAAGAAGAAATGGGGCCGCTTAACACTGAGGATGGAGTGGAGGTTAAAGATAATCTAGGCATGGCCCAATATCTAAACAAATACTTTGCCTCAGTCTTTAATAAGGCTAAAGAGGATCTTGGGGATAATGGTAGCATGACAAATGGGAATGAGGATATAGAAGTAGATATTACTATATCTGAGGTAGAAGCAAAACTGAAACAGCTTAATGGGACTAAATCGGGGGGCCCAGATAATCTTCATCCAAGAATATTAAAGGAATTGGCACCTGAAATTGCAAGCCCATTAGCAAGAATTATTAATAAATCTGTAAACTCAGGAGTAGTACCAAATGATTGGAGAATTGCTAATATAGTTCCTATTTTTAAGAAAGGAAAAAAAAGTGATCCAAGTAACTACAGGCCAGTTAGTTGACATCTGTAGTATGCAAGGTCCTGGAAAAAATTTTGAAGGGGAAATATTAATGACATTGAAGTCAATGGTAAATGGGACAAAATACAACATGGTTTTACAAAAGGTAGATCGTGCAAACCAACCTAATCTCCTTTTTTGAAAAGGTAACAGATTTTTTAGATAAAGGAAATGCAGTGGATCTAATTTACCTAGATTTCAGTAAGGCATTTGATACCGTGCCACATGGGGAATTATTAGTTAAATTGGAGAAGATGGGGATCAATATGAACATCAAAAGGTGGATAAGGAATTGGTTAAAGGGGAGACTGCAACGGGTCCTACTGAAAGGCAAACTGTCAGGTTGGAGGGAGATTACCAGTGGAGTTTCTCAGGGATCGGTTTTGGGACCAATCTTATTTAATCTTTTTATTACTGACTTCGGCACAAAAAGTGGGAGTGTGCTAATAAAGTTTGCAGATGATACAAAGCTGGGAGGTATTGCCAATTCGGAGAAGGATCGGGATATTATACAGGAGGATCTGGATGACCTTGTAAACTGGAGTAATAGTAATAGGATGAAATTTAATAGTGAGAAGTGTAAGGTTATGCATTTAGGTATTAATAACAAGAATTTTAGTTATAAATTGGGGACGCATCAATTAGAAGTAACGGAAGAGGAGAAGGACCTTGGAGTATTGGTTGATCATAGGATGACTATGAGCTGCCAATGTGATATGGCTGTGAAAAAAAGCTAATGAGGTTTTGGGATGCCTCAGGAGAGGCATTTCCAGTAGGGATAAGGAGGTTTTAGTACCATTATACAAGGCACTGGTGAGACCTCACCTAGAATACTGTGTGCAGTTCTGGTCTCCCATGTTTAAAAAGGATGAATTCACACTGGAGCAGGTACAGAGAAGGTCTACTAGGATGATCCGAGAAATGGAAAACTTGTCTGATGAAAGGAGACTTAAGGAGCTTGGCTAGTTTAGCCTAACTAAAAGAAGGTTGAGGGGAGATATGATTGCTCTCTATAAATATATCAGAGGGATAAATACAGGAGTGGGAGAGGAATTATTGCAGCTCAGCATCAATGTGGACACAAGAACAAATGGGTATAAACTGGCCACCAGGAAGTTTAGACTTGAAATCAGACGAAGGTTTTTAACCATCAGAGGAGTGAAGTTTTGGAATAGCCTTCCAAGGGAAGCAGTGGGGGCAAAAGATCTATCTGGTTTTAAGATTCTACTCGATAAGTTTATGGAGGAGATGGTATGATGGGATAATGGGATTTTGTAAGTAATTGATCTTTAAATATTCAGGGTAAATAGGCCAAATCCCCTGAGATGGGATATTAGATGGATGGGATCTGAGTTACCCAGGAAAGAATTTTCTGTAGTATCTGGCTGGTGAATCTTGCCCATATGCTCAGGGTTTAGCTGATTGCCATATTTGGGGTCGGGAAGGATTTTTCCTCCAGGGCAGATTGGAGAGGCCCTGGAGGTTTTTCGCCTTCCTCTGTAGCATGGGGCATGGTTGACTTGAGGGAGGCTTCTCTGCTCCTTGAAGTCTTTGAACCATGATTTAAGGACTTCAATAGCTCATGGGTGAGGTTTTTCATAGGAGTGGGTGGGTGAGATTCTGTGGCCTGCGCTGTGCAGGAGGTCGGACTAGATGATCAGAATGGTCCCTTCTGACCTTAGTATCTATGAATCTATGAATCTATAAGAACGCAAGAGCATGTCAAAACAATACTGGATAAAAGAACTCTAGGGAAGCAATAAAAGCAATAAAAGATGAGGTGGGGTTTTGATGCAGGAAGTTTTATTCCTCAGAGCAGTGTTTCCCAAACTTGGGACTCCGCTTGTTTAGGGAAAGCCCCTGGTGGGCCGGACCGGTTTGTTTACCTACCATGTCCGCAGGTTCAACTGATCGTGGATCCCAGTGGCCGTGGTTCACCGCTCCAGGCCAATGGGGGCTGCGGAAAGCTGTGGCTGGTACGTCCCTCGGCCTGCACCGCTTCCCGTAGCCCCCATTGGCCTGCAGCAGCGAAGAGTGACCAGTGGGAGCTGCGATCGGCGGACGTGGCAGGTAAACAAACTGGCTCGGCCTGCCAGGGGCTTTCCCTGAACGAGCGGCGTCCCAAATTTCAGAAACACTGCCTCAGAGAATAGATCATTTGATTATTTTATGTTTCTTGCTGGTTTTCCCCCCTTCCTCTTGTTTAATATTTATATTATTTTAAGCTGTACATTTTCCTTGTGTGATCTGCATATTTGACATTCTCTATGCATTTTGGCAGTGTCTCACCACAAAAGCTACTTCCCAGTAAATAAACTCGACTGCATGATATCATAATAGGCCTCTCACAAATTCCTAGTTTATAGAGTTCATAAATAAATACAAGTGTTCTGTTACAACCAAGTAAGAACTCAAATGCGAGATATAATTATGCTGATTAAACTTTCAGCTTACACATGTCTTTGTTTTAGAAGTTGTCCAAATATCTCGGGTAAGAAAAATTTGGCAAGCAGTACATCCATTATGTGGCTCTCTCCAGATCCTGAATAATTTCCCTATGCAGTGTTGGGGTAGACATGTTGGTCCCAGGATATATTAGAGACAAGGGGGTGAGGTAATATCTTTTATTGTCCCAACTTCTGTTGGTAAGAGACAAGCTTTTGAGCTTCACACAGAGCTCTTCTTCAGGACAGAAGAACAGAACAGGCAGATGGATATGTGGAGATATGAGTCTGCCAGTTCCACTGAGACTGTCAGACCCCCTTGACACAGCATGGCACTAGAAACTCTATCCAAAATTTTGTTTTCTTCATTCACTTGTAGAGCTTTTTATGATCCAGAATGGCTCTGACTTCTCCCATGCACTTCCAAATGATGAAGAAGATGACTACAACCCTGAGAACTTTTCTTTGAAGGAAGTCCTATGGCTCCTTCATTCTGGATCAGTTTGCTTTTAGTGGGATTAGTGGAGACAGGGGACTAGATGAAAGAGGAGTGTGGTAGGGCCTGTAGCTGAAGGAATTAGAGTCAGTTGCCTTGGAGCCTCTGCCAAGTGGGAGAAAGCTGTCTCTCATATAGGCCACCTTTTTGGTTTTACCCAGTGCTTTTGTGGTTGGTCTGCCATGCCTGATGAGGGGCAGAGGAGACGGGCAGGGAGGCACTGCCCTGGAAGCTCCAAGTGGCTATGACCACTGTGTTGCTCAGACCAGGTCGAGGAGACAGACACTCTTTGCTAAAATTGTAAGTGATGAGGGGAATAGCTAATATGCAAATGAATCTAATATACAGGAATAGCTAATATGCAAGAAAAAGAGGACTAAAATGTTAATATTTACTAACAACGTCATCACATTTTTGCACTGGTTACAATGGAGTTACTCCTGAGTCTCCCTCCAGGGAGAGAAGAAATGTGAGGGAGGGAGCTGCCTTTCCCCACTGCCAGAATCTTTTCCTATACTGGGGAAAAGATCTGGCAGAGGGAAGTGGGACACTGATAAAAATAGCAGTGTAGATGGGGAGTCACTGCTTGGGAGTCATGTAGGGTAGGCACCCTAAGATTCTGGCATATCTTTTCTCTGCTTGCCTAAGCAGTACCTTGTCCTGTACACTGCTATGTATACCCATGCTAAGGGGGCCTGCAGTATATGTACTCTACATGCCATCATAACCTAAGACTTACTGGTCTGGTCATATTTGATTTACAGTTTTGGGTATAGTATAGGACAAAAAGATTTTTCCTAAGTGCTGTTAGGGTCAAAACTATGAACATTTCATCTTTGAAGAATGCCAACATCTGAATTCTTGGAACTTGTGTACTCGGGAGTAACCCTCATAAATAAATTATGTAAAATCCCCAACACATACTGGTTATTATGATTACTCTAGAGATTCTCAGGGAGGAAACATTTATATTTACAGAACTGTGTTCTACAACATGCCTTTTGAGTAAAAAAAATCTGACAAATTTATAAATAATACCATAATTGCTTTAGCTGTGGCTCAATTGGTCCATGTTTGATGGAGACTCAAAAGGAACTCAAGTTCAAAATGTAACGTTTTTAAGGCTGTTAATAAAAAAGGTAGTGCATCTAGATACTCTACATGGATGTTTTTTCTCTCACTATTTTTTTATTTATTTTTTATGATTTCCCTCGCTCCCCTTTCAGTAAGGATACTAAAGAATAAGCAACAACAAAAACTGAAGGCTAAGATTTAGTCATGGGTATTTTTAGTAAAAGCCATGGACAGGTTACGGGCAATAAACAAAAATTCACAGCCCGTTAGCTGTCCATGACTTTTACTATAACTACCCCTGACTAAAACTTAGCAGCTCCTGGGTCCGTGGGGCACCATTGCTCTGGGGGCCCTGTGGGCAGACAGCTGGCACCTGCTCTGGTGGCGGGGACCGACTGCCCCCCACCACCCGCTGCTCTGAGGCCCCCGGGGACCGCTGATCAGATGGCCTCTGGGGCAGCCCTCAAGCGGCTGACTGCCCCCAGGGCCAGCTGCTTGAGCAGCCCTGGGGTCAGCCACACCAAGTCACGGAAGTCCGGAAAGACAAAGAATCTGTGTCTTCTGTGACAGACTCACAGCCTTAGGGATAATAGATGTAAAACTAATACCAGGTTCAAAATAGGTAGGAATGAGAGTAGGTCGTGCTGGTGGCGGGGAGTGGCACTATATGTGAAAGAAAACAGAGTAAAATATTATAAAAAACTTAAATAAATCAAACTGCACCATAGAAGCCCTACGGATAGAAATCCCATGATGGAACAATAAGAGTGGACCAGTAGAATATACTACCAAGAACCTAACCAGGATGGTAACAGTGACTGTGAAATGCTCAAGGAAATTAGAGAGGCTACAAAGGCAAAAAATTAAATAATGCAGGATTTCAGTTATCTCCATGTTGCCTGAGTATGTGTCCTAAAAAAGGGATACAGAGATATACATCATTAATGACTGCTTCTTGGAGCAGCTTTTCCTGGAACTCACAAAAGAGAAGCAAGTGTTTATCTAATCTTAAATTGAGCACAGGCTCTGGTCCAAGAGGTGAACATAGCTGAACTGCTAATTAATAGTGAACATAATGTAATTAAATTTAATATCCTGGTATGGGGGGAAAATGCCGAAGAAACCCAGCACAGATTCATTTCACTTCAAAATGGGGAACTATACCAAAAATGACAAAGCTAGTTAGACAGAAATTAAAAGGAGCAGTCACAAGGATGAATTGCCTGCACTGCATGGAGATGATTTAATATCATAATACACGCTCAAACTAAATGTATAGCCCCAATAAAACACACAGTAGGTAAACAAACACAGTAAAGAGAGTAAAAGATCAAAAAATGCCACTCTGGCTAAATAGCAGAGGAAAAAGGACATTCTTTAAAAGTTGGAAGTCAAATCCTAGTGAGGAAAATAGAAAGAAGCATAAATTCTGGCAAATCAAGTGTAAAAGTATAATAAGGCAGGCCAAGAAAGTACTTGAAAAGCAACTAACCAAAGACACAAAAACTAACAGCAGTTTTTTTGAAGTACATCAGAAGCAGGAAGCCTGCCAAAAAACCTGGGGGGTTTCTGGATGTTTAAGGTGCTAAAAGAGCATTCAAGGAAGATAAGGCCATTGCAGAGAAGCTAAATGAATTTTTGCATCAGTCTTCACTACAAAAGATGTAAGGGAGATTTCCATACTTGGGCCATTCTTTTTAGGTGACAAATCTGAAAACTGTCGCAAACTGAGGTGTCAATAAAAGAGGTTTTGGAATAAATTGATAAATTAAACAGTAATAAGTCACTAGGACAATGTGGTATTTACCCAAGAGTTCTGAAAGAACTGAAATATGAAATTGCAGAACTACTAACTGTGATATGTAACCTATCACTTAAATCAGCCTCTGTACTAGATGACTGGAAGGTAGCTAATATGACAACAATTTTTAAAAGAGGCAATTATAGGCCAGTAAACCTAATTTCAATACTAGGCAAATTTGCTGAAAACCGCAGTAAAGAACAGAATTTTCAAACACATAGATGAACATGATATGTTGTGGAAGAGGCAACATGGCTTATATAAAGTGAAGTCCTGCCTCACCAATCTATTAGAATACTTTGAGGGAGGCTCAAACATGTGGACAAGGGTGATCCAGTGGATATAGTGTACTTAGACTTTCAAAAAGCCTTTGACAAGGTCCCACACCAAAGGCTCTTAAGCAAAGTAAGTAGTCATAGGATAAGAGGGAAAGTCCTCATGGATCTGTAGCTAGTTAAAAGATCGGAAACAAGGAGTAGGAATAAATGGTCAGTTTTCCCAGTACAGATATATAAATAAAGGAATGCCTCTAGGATCTGTACCAAGACCAGTGATGGTCAACATATTCCCTAAGTCAGGGACTGGCAACATTTCAGAAGTGGTATGCCGAGTCTTCATTTATTCACTCTAATTTAAGATTTTGCACGCCAGTAATACATTTTAACTTTTTTAGAAGGTCTCTTTCTATAAGTCTTTAATATATAACTAAACTATTGTTGTATGTAAAGTAAATAAGGACCCGGGCAGTGTGCGTGCCATGGAAAATCAGCTTGCGTGCCGCCTTTGGCACATGTGCCATAGGTTGCCTACCCCTGCCCTAAGTGATCTGGAAAAAAGGGATAAACAGTGGGGTGGCAAAGGTTGCAGACAATACAAAATTTACTTGAGATAGTTAAGTCCAAAGCTGACTGCAAAGAGTTACAAAAGGATCTCACCAAACTGGATGATATATAACAAAATGGCAGATGAAATTCAACATTGATAAATGCAAAGTAACCCCAACTATATATACAAAGTGATGGGGTCTAAGCTGCTGTTACTACTCAGGAAAGACAACTTGGAGTCATTGTGGATAGTTCTCTGAAAACATCCGTTCAATGTGCAGCGGCACTCAAAAAAAAGCTAACAGAATGTTAGGAACCATTAAGAAAGGGATAGACAATAAGACAGAAAATATCATAAAGCCACTATATAAATCCATGGTTTGCCCACACCTTGAATTTTGCGTGCAGTTCCAGCTGCCCTATCTTAAAAAAAAATTAATTAGAATTGGAAAAGGTGCAGAGAAGGGCAACAAAGATAATTAGAGGTATGGCACAGCTTCTATATGAGGAGAGCATAAAAAGACTGGGACCATTGAGCTTGGAAAAGAGATGAATAAGGGGGGATATGATAGCGGTCTAAAACATTTTGAATGGTGAGGAGAAAGTGAATAAGGAAATGTTATTTATCCCCTTTATATAACACAAGAGCTGTGGTCACCCTATGAAGATAATAGGCAGCAGGTTTAAAACAAACAATAGGAAGCACAGCTTGTGAAATTTGTTGCTAGGTGGATGTTGTGAAGGCCAACAACTTTTTTTGATTTTAAAAAAAGAATTAGGTAAGTTCATGGAGGATAGGTCCATCAATGGTTATTAGCCAAGATGGTCAGGGATGAAACCGCATACTCCTGGTGTCCCTAAACCTCTGACTTCCAGAAGTCGAGACAGGACAACTGGGGATGATCACTTGAAATTGCCCTAATCCGTTCATTCCCTCTACAGTGTCTGGCAAAGCCACTGTCAGAGACAGAATACTGGGCTATATGGATTGTTGGTCTGACCCAGTATGGCCATTCTTATGCTCTTTTGTATTTTGGGTCACCATATTGAAAAAAGTCAGCATTTAGTTAGATGTAGCATAGTATAAAACTAAATATGGTAAGTAAAATGATGGAATGGTAGTAGAAGGAGATATTAGTATTAGATTGAGATTGGTCAATCCTCAGAGATGATTAAGAAGTGATATGACAAGTGTTTAAACTAGCCATGGATTATAACATTACATCTGATTATATTTTTGAGGTTAGTGGACAGGCCAGAACTGATTTTTTTTCCTGACTTTTCTCCCACACTGATGAAAAAGAAAGGAAGAACTTTCTTTATTCAATATTGCCAACCCTTAGTGTAGTTAGTAGGTTAGTTGGTTCCTTCAGCCTTCACACTGGGTCAGTGATGTTGAACTGGATGATGATGCTCCACACTGGGTCATGATGTCAGTGATGATGCTCCACACTGGGTAAGTGTAAATTAGTAGGTACCTTCAGCCTCCACACTGGGTCAGTGATGTTACTTGGCCCTCCAGCCACATCACTAAAATTCAACCCCTTCCAGGGTAACAGAAAGTCAGACATACAAGCAAAAGATTCTTCTACCCTCTTCTTCTACCCCACCTTTTGGGCTACCTTCAATTCTTTCCCCCGTCTTATCTGTTAAAGAGTGGTGATTACCAGGTTGCTTTCTCTGAGTCCCACTCAGTCTGCCACTCAGCAGAGTTCCCTGCCTTCTACAAGAACCTTCTTCGTATAGTTCCACTCTGAATTCTCACAGCCATTTTTATGATCATCAGGCTATCACCTAACCACAGTAGTCCAACCCACTCAGACAGGAAGGCAACTAATTATGGCACAGGCAGGGTGGCTCCATTTTATTGGGGCCAATCACCTTGAGGTAGATGGCAATTCTGGATGTGCAGCACATATATAATTCCTTTGGGTGTGTGTGGAAGTTATTCAAGGGAAACACACTTCATGATCACCTTCTTCTCCATCCCACTCCGAATGAACTTCTTTTCTCAGCAGAAACCCCTCCTTCAAAAGACTAGCTTCTTACATAAATCTGTTCAATTATATTCCCTAATAATACCTGGAACAGAGTGATGTTAAACCTCTGATCTGTATACAGCATGCACCTGAAATATTTCCTATGTTAAATGTAGACTGGAGATCCTTGGGGCAATAACCATCCCGTTTCTTAGTGTTGCCAATACTGTCCCAACCTGTCAGCAATATCAACAAATGACAATTAATAAATAAAACCAAAACACCTGCTTCTCTTGCTATCTTCCAACCTTCTTTACTTTTGTCTTTATCTACTCCATGATCAATTTCTCTTTTATTCATCCCTCTGTCATTCCTCCAAAATCCATTTTGCCTGTTTGTTACCTTTCTATAGTAGTTCTCCTTCTGTTCAGACCAGTCTCAGATGAAGTTTTCATAGGCTCCAAATTCCTATGACCTCACCCTACTTTATCTCAAAAAAGCTCAGTGTTGCTGCTAAACTAGGTTTTAAACATCCTTTCCTAGATCATACCATGACCACACAGTCTTTGGTCATCAATAAAAACCCCAAAGCTGGAACTGAATGATTATCCTCCAGGATTAGTAACAGAAAAGCAGTTTTCCTTTTTTAGTGATAGCTAATTCATTTCTGAATTCAGAAGATGACAGAGTACATCACATTCCCCAACTATGGGAAGATTGCAGATCATGTCTTTTACTCTATTATGCTCTAAGAATTGCCTGAAAAAGCAAGAATTTTTATCTCACATATACAAAGATGCCATTAGGTATCATCTCTCAAAAACAGATGGTTGTTCAGAAACAGAAGAGGCATTATTTTGGAAAACAATTTAATCTTGATTTGACCAGCATGCAGAAATTTGGAAAACACCTAACCCAAAAGTCACACTGTTCTTGTTCCTGAATAGGGAAAAACAAAATAAGCTAATGCTTGATGTGATTCACAGCACTGTCTCAAGTCATTAAAAGGACTAGTTTCCCTAATATAAAAACATCTGATGGATGGGCTGTGTTCAGGAGGGTACCTATTGCACATAAAGCTTGACTTAAACTTTAACTTAACTGTGACATCATAAGTTAAATAAAAGTGCAGTTTGAATTTAGGCTCTGGGCCAAATTCTTCACTTTCTACTCCACAGTAGCCTTTATTTAAAAATAATACATAATTAATATGGTTACACAGCTGCAAATTCTCATTCACTGACAATGTGCTCCCCACAACTTTGAATATGTATGTGCGGGGGAGGGTTTCATGTGGGCTTTGTCTGACCAGGAGGAAGAAAAGGAGGCCATGACTCTTTTAAGGGTCCCCCCTCATTTGGGTTAAGGGGATGTGGGTCACACGAACTGGGGATGGACCAGAAGTGTCTCAAGTGTGCCACTAGTTCATAGGCATGTGGTGGAGGGAGGCTATTTATATTCTGATCCCATCAGGCAGAGATGATTTTGTTTTAAATGGTGCTGCACATCTGCTGTTGAGCTTATAATTTTTGTTATTTCAGGAATAAGCAGAAGTTCCACCCCTGCTGCCCCCCACCCTCCACTCTCCCCACACACTACTGAGCACAGTAATCCCATGGTAGAAGCCTTCATAGGTACAGTTCTAAAATATGGAACAAAGCATCTTAAAACACACGTTCCACTTTCAGATTAAAGCTATGCAGCCCATTAAATTCTACCATCTCCTTTTTTTTCAGACTTCTCAGAACTACATCAAGTCCATTCACTTGAAGCAGGTTTTGCATTCTATGGAGAAGAGCCTAATCACAAAAATATTAAACATATTAGGTTGTTAGAGCGCCACATTTCGCTATGATTCTGTACTAAGACTGGAAACGGTGTAGGGACTGAAATGGTTTTCCCTGATCCTCAGGCACAAAGGACAATTGATGTCAATAGCATATGGTTGGAGTGTACTCACTATGCTTTTACCATAGTGACCCAGGTTGAAATTAAATGCTGCAAGCCCAGGGACAGAAGCTGTCAACAATATGGCTGGCATATGAATTCAACTAAATACAGTCAGTTCTAATTAATTAAAAGGATTGGCTTCTTGCCTAGACAGATACTGCAAAGAGTTTATAAGAACTCTCTTGGTAGTAATACCAGTGAGCGGGACCGTTATGTAGGGAAAGAGGTAATTTATGTATGTTGACTCACAAATTGATATACTATTTTGTTAATTAATACAGTTTCTGCAGGGGTTCAATGACTGAGAATTTCTAACCACTGACAAATTGCTATAGAAAATTGTATTCCTTCCCCTCACCACATATTTTCCTCCTAAAACCACTCAAATCAATAAAATGTGAAATCCTACATTAATGCAAGAGTAGGCTAACAAATTCAAACAAAAAGAGTCAAGTAAGAGAACTCTAAAACTAACTCAATGTTGCTTTGCCACATTGTATATTCTACACAGTTTAGTGTTCTAATAGTTAAAGCAGATATTTAAACAACTACACATATACAACGAGGCTAAGTTAATGTTGGTTTTGGACCTTCAGTGTTTGTGTGATGGCTGCCATACCAGGGACCTCCACAGCTAAAGGATAAACTGCCACAGCTTGAGCTAAAGCTCCATAAAGAGAGCAGTACCAACTTATATCCTAAACGGATCAGCACAGAGAGGGACTTGTAACCCTCTGGAGACCGTGTTACATTTGCATATGATAGTATGTCAGGGTTCCCTCCCCAGTCTGAACTCTAGAGTACAGATGTGGGGGGGCCACATGAAAGAAACCCTAAGCTTATTTTTACCAGCTTAGGTTAAAAACTCCCCAAGGCACAAATTCTCCCTTGTACCTTGGATTAGGTAATGCTGCCACCACCAAGTGATTTAGACAAACTCAGGGAAAGGACCACTTGGAGTTCCTATTCCCCCCTAATATTCCCCAAGCCCCTGAACCCCCTTTCCTGGGGAGACTTGAGAATAAACAAGATGAGCACAGACCAACCTTGGGTTTTTTTAGGACACAAAAAAAAATCCAATCAGATTCTAAAAGAAACAGAACTTTATTAGAAAGAAAAAAGGTAAAAGAAGCACCTCTGTAAAATTAGAATGGAAGATAATCTTACAGGGCAATCAGATTCAAAAACACAGAGGATTGTCCTCTGGGCCAAACTTTAAGGTTACAAAAAGAAAACCAGGAATACACCTTCCTCTCAGCACAGAGAAAATCACAAGCCAAAACAAAAATAAGTTAACGCATTTCCTTGCTAGTACTTACTAATTATAATGAAGTTGGAATGCTTGCTTCCTTGATCTGTGTCCGGCAAGCACACACAACAGACTGACCAAAACCTTTTCCCTCCCTCCCCCAGATTTGAAAGTATCTTTTCCCCTTATTGGTCCTTTTGGTCAGGTGCCAGCCAGGTTACCTGAGCTTCTTAACCCTTTACAGGTAAAAGGATTTTGTGCCTCTGTCCAGGAGGGATTTTATAGTACTGTATACAGAAAGGTCGTTACCCTTCCCTTTATATTTATGACAAAGTATAACAAAAAAGGAAAAGACATCAATTCTATAATGAATAGGTCCAATTTGGCCAATTTCCTAAACAGATCAGCACAGAGAGGGACTTGTAATCCTCTGGCCCTACCAAATTTGTGTTCCATTTTGGTCAATTTCACAGTCAAAGGATAGTTTCAGATATTTAAATCTGAAATTTCACAGTGGCGGTATGACCCAAAAGGGGATTGTGGGGGGAGTCTCAAGACTAATGTGGGGAGGGTGGTGCTGTTGCTTACTTCTGCACTGCTGCTGGTAGCAATGCTGCCACTCTCTGGCTGTCCTGCTCTGAAGGCAGAAGCACAGAAGAAAGGGTGGTGTGGTATGGTATTGCACCCTCGCTTCTGCATGCCTACCTTTTATTTTCTTTGGTAATTATCTCTGACCTTTTCTGCCTGTCACTTATAATCACTTACAATCTCTCTGTCTGTAGTAAATAAATCTGTTTTATATTTTACCTAAAATGGTGTGTTTTTATTAAAGTGTGTGGGAAATCTCACCTCAGTTTACAAAGGCTAGTGTGTGTCCTCTCCACATCTAGGGAGGAGTGGACTGGGTAATGAACTTTCACTAGTCAGGTTTCTGACCAGGGCAACACAGTACATTTCTGGGGTGCCATGCTAGGGGTTTGGGAGATTTGCTGGTGCTTTTCTCCGTGTGATCTCTGAGTGACTCAGGGAGCATTCATGCAATCTAGCTGGTATGGGGCACCACATGCTGTTGTACTGAGTGTTAACAGCACCTGGGAGGGGTTGCTGCTTGTCACTAGCAAAGCAGTGTGAGAGACAGCCCAGGCTGGAGAGTTAAGAGGGCACAGCAGTACCCCAGTTCCAGGTTGTACCCCGGGGATCCCATCACACTGTGAATTTGGTGAGGCCCTACTAATAGGCACAAGTGGCCAACTGCCATTCAAAGTTGATCACAAGCTATGAACCTGAAGATGCAGCAGGGCCCAGTTAACAAGAGGTCACCAAAAATAAGCACTACAGACCCAAGGTCACATTCAGCTCTCTTGCACCTCTGTAATGCTCACTAATTCAACTGGGTTGTAAAAGTAACTGAGGACAGAATGTAGCTCTAATTATAAATGGCATACATAACCATTTATTTATAAACTGTACATTTCTAAGAAAAAACATAAGACAAGGAATATGAGATTGGGGGAATGTTTTTCACAACTTAGAAAATTCTCAACCTTGATACAACTCAGGCAAGTTATACTGATCTTTTGGTTTAAGGTTGGAGACTGGTTTAAAATTGCAAGAATCATTGATCATTTTCCCCTCCTTCTCCCCACACAATTCATAGAGGGAAAGTTTCAAAAGAGCCTGGAGTTCAGGCCAAGAGAAAGGAGAAGTCAGACAGCACACTTCAATAGCTGCATGCACCTGCCAAGTTCTCCTCCCTCCCACCCCCGAATTCTTTTTTACGTTATCAGTATGAAATTTTTGATTGCTCCTAACTTTGGTAAAGCCAACTCTTTTCATACCAGACACTAATCTTCAATGACTACTATGATGTGCCAAGTTTCATCATTCAGATTTCAGAAGTGCTATTTTGATGCAAGACAATTCAAAAGAAAGTGTTTGTTTTTAAATAAGAATGTGTAATTTTCCCCTTACATTAAAAATCAATCATAGGATTTTGCTCAAACTTGCCAACTAATTTAATCTTCATGAATAACCCAAGCATAGAAAAATTCAGGCCCAGGTGGTGAATGTTTCAAACTTAGAAGTACATGAAAGTGAGGTTAAAAGGGGAACTGTTCTGCATAATTAATGTATATAATTTGCTATAAATATGTTTGCTACAATAATCAGGAGATTGTGATTCTAGTTGAAGTTTAGCAGGAACAACAAAATTACACTGTCACAATCTTACATGGAAATTGTAGCATAGTTTAAGTTCATTTAGGAAACCTCCAATACAGACTCTAGATAGGGAAAAAATGGATTAAGTCTCTGAAATGGCCTACTTTCCAGTTAAGATAATAGGATATTTCCTTTTCAAGCATTACAATGAGAATATTAATATGGGATTTTGACTGAAAATTAAGTATGGCATAACATACTCAGGGAATGTTAAACCATTCAGTGGGTTTCAGTCTTACAAACAGAACAAAATATTTCTAAAAACTTCTGGGCTGAATTCTGGTCTCATTCACAGCAAAGTCAAGACCAACTCCGTTGGACAAAATAGTGTTACCTCCACTGAATGCATCCGATGAAATGAGCTGTAGCTCACAAAAGCTTATGCTCAAATAAATTTGTTAGTCTCTAAGGTGTCACAAGTACGCCTTTTCTTTTTCCTGGATTTACAGCAGCATAGCTGAAAGAAGAAATTAGCCAAGTGAGTATATAAAGTGTAGCTAGAGTTTAAACATATTTTTGCTGGTCATTGATGTGACAAAGTGGGATGTCTATCAAACTGTCATTTCCATTTTGCATTGTAACCTCCATCTTGGGTTGTAGCGATCTTCATTTCATAGTCTAATCACCATTTGGGATTAGAACATCCATTTTCTAAAAGGCACTTGGCATCTGGTTGAATGACTATGACTGAAACCATCATAATGCTTTTGAGCGCCATTAACTACATTGTGTCTCAAGTACCAGACCATTATCCTAGGAAAATGGACCCTACACAGAAGCCTGACCAGAGAGAAGGGGGAGGGCTAGAATTTCATAGCTGGAGCTTGTGGAGAAAAAAGGACAGATTGTATTTAAGGAGCGCTTCTCTGACCCAGGGGGGCATCCACATGCCAAAAGACTAGGCTAGAGAGAATAAATGGACTCTGCCTGTGCCTAAAATGCTAACCAGACAGACTCATAAAAGGGGTGAGATTGGACTAAGGAGAAGGGGGAGGAGGAGGGGTAAGTGAACACAGCACTGTTATTTTGCAAAGATTTGTAACTCTGTAGTCATGCTTTCTTAAGAGTATAAGTGACTTTGGTTAAGAAATTCCTTTGCTAAAGTTGAGTTACTTTCTTGCCTGCCACATTGTCCCTGAAGGGGTTAATTGAGATGCTCAGAGCATCCACAGTGAGATGCATTCTATGGGAATGTGTATAATCAACTAGTGTCTTGGAAGGGCTGAGTAATGGTTTTAGGGTTCAAGGGGGCTGGGCTGATGTGCTCTTTGTACTAAGGAAGGGTTCCTGGGAGTGTTCTTTGGAGACCCAGAGCTACAAACTGTGAGGTGAGTCTACCCAGACCAGAAGTTGGGTCCACTCATCCAACAGGGTGTCTAACCAGAGAGATGGGACTGGGCAACGTTGTGACAACTGAATGCTAAAAGACATTGTAAGGACAGTTAATCCTCACAATGCCAGCACAATTCTGAGGTCCAGAGTTAGGCATCCTCACTGAGTAGTCATTTACTTCTTCAGTAGTTCCATCAGTGGGCTACTTGAAGAATAAGGGACTACTCAGTGGCCCAAATTGTGCAGCTGGCTGCTTGTGAGCAGACCTGATTGAAGTCACAGATCTAAACGGAACAACTAATAGAATTATTTTCTCTTTCACAATGCTCTGATCATTTCAGATAAAAAGAGAATCCATTGTAAAGATTCACTAAAGCTATCATATTACAAATTAAAATTATTTTGATTCTGTAAACTTTTTGGAGCAGGGACTGTCAGGTACTATATGTTTGTTCAGTGCCCAAAACCAATGGAGCCTCATAATATAACTGTTAAATACATTTTTAAAAAAAAAAACAAAAGTACAACCACAATAATTTACAACTGCACAGTCTTTTTCCTCCCACATTCTTCAAATTCCACTGGAATACATTCACATCTGAGGTGAGGAACAACTCCCATTTGGATCACAGTAGTACGCAACAATTTAGGACAGGAAATTAATATCTTATTCAAATAGGTTAAAATTGTTGAAAATCATTACAAAAAGTGATTGGATTAAAAATTGTTTAAGAAGGAGGTTTTTACATGAAATTAACACATGCAAGTATGTTTAGCAACATCTATGAAATTCTGAAATTTTAGCAACATCTTTAAAATTCTCAGATTTTTTTTTTGGTCCATGCTCCAATAGATAACAAATTCTAATCAAAGAAATGCCTATGCTTTACAAAATTATATTTAGTGTCTGGACAAGTTAGGTGTATAATAAAATCCATAAAAACAAGCCTGAATTCTAGTATTGAAATATTACAGTTCCAATTCAAACAAATCTAGAATATTTTGATATTGTAATTTAAAACATAGGAAAAAAACTTTCAGCCACATGGGTGGCATTATTCTGGATTTACATGTGTGTAACAGAGGAGAATTTGTCCTCTAAGGCTATGTCTACACTATTTTCCTGGTTTCAGAGTAGCAGCCGTGTTAGTCTGTATTCGCAAAAAGAAAAGGAGTACTTGTGGCACCTTAGAGACTAACAAATGTATTAGAGCATAAGCTTTCGTGAGCTACAGCTCACTTCATCGGATGCATTTGCTATTTTTACTATTTTTACTATTTTTACTATTTTACATTTTACTATTTTCCTGGACAGTTATTTAAAATGTTTGATATGGAGACACCTCATAAAGAATTTAGTTAACACCTATATGTTTGTGTGAGATTAGCTGTAATAGTGCTTATTTTCAATTTGAAACATCACTCAAATAAGCAAATTTAATTTTGTTAAAACTTAATAATGTTATGTTACTTGTTTTTTTAGCTGAAATGCTACTTATTGACTATAAATATAGATTATAGATTAATGACTATAAATGACAAGTTGTTGACTGAACATCTAAAGAGATCATCCTACCCCAAAGAACATGTAACATTTCATACTGGTTGTAAAAGTCCCTTTATTACAGCTAATGATTAATACCAAGCTTAATGAAAAGTGTCTGTGTGTTTCTAGGATTGTCTATTCTGGCATTTCCTTCTTTTTGGAAAGCAGTTTCATGTTTAGTTTTGAGAGGCACAGAGCCAAATTCAATCTCACTGATGATGGTTTAATCCATTTATTTCAATGGATTTCCTCCTGATTTACACCAGTGAAATTGAATCAGAATTGAACCAATGTGTCCCAGACATTAAAACTAGGGGGGAGGGGGCCGACACCTGAACTCTCATTCCATCTCTGTCACTAGCTTGTTCAGCGACCTTGAACAATTCACTTTAGTTGCTGCCTCAATTCGTATACTTTAAAAGGGCTTAATTAGTGTTTGTAGAAAGTTTTCAAACAGGCATTTCGAAATCAAGTGGAGAACCCCACCTCCAGAACTCCCAAGACCTTTTCAGAAGAAAGCTTTGTTTTCACTAATCCCATCTGAACTAGCCATGGGCAAACCAATTTGATAAACAAGGAAAAGCATTATTTTTCACGAGTCTCAAACCAAATCAAAACTGAAACTGAAATTTGAAAAAGTTTGGGTTGTTGTTATCATCTGTTTTTCTAAGCATTTGTACTGCATGGTTCTTACTGAGACCAGAAGCAGGTGTATAAAGTGTTCTATCTCTCTCACAGACACACAAACATTCACTCCTCGTAATAGGTCTATCTTGACCAAGAGAACAAAAAACTCCTCCTAGATGTTTCTCCAACTCAGTTTAGCAGACCCAATCAGTTAGAATAGTTTGAATGAGATTCTGATAAATGTATGGGTGCTTTTTTGAACCAAATATTAGATATTTTTCCATCTTTTACTCGTGATAGAATCTCTCCCTTTCAATGATAGCCATGGATCAGGCATTAAAGAGAATCAACTTAAATAATAATAGAGTGGAGAGATGGAATGTGAGCTTGCCCCATTAGCAGAGGTCCACTAGGCTGCAATAGGAGGTTTAAAGAACATGTGCTTCTCAAATAGCAAACTCAAGAAGCAACAAATTTGTAATCCCAAGACAACAATGGGTTGGCGTTGCTTCTAAACAACCTTTTCCTTCAATCTAGCCCATTTCTAAACTATCCCTTTCCTGAAGGGCCTCTCATATTCATCAAATTTTCAAATAGTTTGTACACAGCTGAAAAGGGGGAAAGATCTCATATAAGTAGTCTGACAGGTTTCAGAGTAGTGGCCGTGTTAGTCTGTATGTATGCATCCGATGAAGTGAGCTGTAGCTCACGAAAGCTTATGCTCAAATAAATTTGTTAGTCTCTAAGGTGCCACAAGTACTCCTTTTCTTTTTATAAGTAGTCTGTAGATTCTTCTTTATCAAGTCTTTCTACCTATTTAATTGGCTAAATGATCTGCAACCTGTGCCCTATCCTTCAGGAAAAAAAAACCTTCAGATCCTCATTGCAGGCAGGCTGTAGTTCTCAGTGCTCTGGAATGCTATTCTTTCTAGGCTTACAAGAGAGGTCCTCTCTCCCTCAGAGAAGCCAGCTCTCTGGAAGTGCACCCTTCCTTTTATATTCTGCTTACTTCCAGATTAGATGAAGGGTCCTTCCTTCAGTTTGGCATTTCTGGCATATGTTACTGTTACATATTACCCAACTTCAGACCCGACCTGCAAGGGAGAATATTAACCCCTTTCTGCTTCTGTCCAGTGTGGAGTCTGTACACCCATTCACAATGTGGCAGTGAGCAGAGAACCTAAGGCAAGATTTGGTGGTTGATCATCCACCCCAGGCTGGCCTTTTTTCAGAATTGGCCATGCAGTTAGAAAATGTGGCCTGCTCATGTTTGCTCTGGGAGTCCATAAAAAGTTTCAAATGGACAAGTACTTAGTACTGCCAACCCTTTCTTCTTTAAGGTTCAAACCTCTGGGAAATAGTGAAAATATTATAATTATATTTTAACCTGTATAAAATAGCAATGTCAGAGATAAGTCATCCAGGAAAACAGCCTGGATCTTTTACTTCATACAAATGTTATTAATATCAGCAGAAGTAACTGAGGTTTTCCATTAACAAAGAAGCTAGTATAGTAGTCTCGGTGTTATTTATTGGAATATAGCGTGGAATTTAATTTCCTGTCTTTTTTTTAAATGCTACAATCATCAGATGAAAGCAACTGAAGGACTGGGAGACAACTTCAGCATACTCACTCTCCAAGTCAGCTATGTAGCAGTCTGTATGATCATTCTAAAAGCTCTGAACTAAAAATCAAAGGAATTCTTCCTTTTTTTCTTGTGTCCCAGTATGTTTCAGTTTTTATACAAGGTCATTTTGTCATTGGGTATGCTGCCTGGTGGTAATATCATTACTGTGCAAAAGATGATGTTACTGTCTCTCTAGACATCAGAGAGACAATGATAGAAATCCAACAAGACATCAGACTGTTCCTGCCTTGAAGAGCTGGGAACCTAAGTATTCATCGTACCATTTGTGATATGTTGGTTGAATGTTGTGACTGCATGGGGTCCTGTCAAAGTCAAAGGGGCAGAGAAACCTGCCTTGTGCAACAAATTGCACCCCTCCTCCCCCACAAATGAGATACACTGGGAAAAGTTAGTTCAGAGAACTGCAGAGTCCAACTGCAAAAATGCACACAAGGAAGTCCACATGTGAACACTTAACATTGTATTATGAGTCTCATGACATTGAACCTCAACTCCTGGAGTCGTGATTACATGCGAATATCTGCTTTTAAAATTATATAGAGATATAAATATATATATAAATATATATTTAAAAAGCTGATACAAAGTAAGTTTCTAGCCCTGATATTTACAGAGAAAAGCTTGAAAATGTGAACTCAAAGCTCAGATCCTGGAAGATAAATATGAGGAATTCAACTTTTTGTTTGAAAACAATCATGATTCTTAAGCCATTCATGATTTGGGGACCTGACAAGATTTTTTGAATGGTTGGAATTGGCGATAAATATATTATCTTCTGTAACTGTCAATTATTGAACAATGTTTTTGTTTCTATTTTTATATTTGGTTGGTCATTTACATTCTAGTTTTATAAAACAAATTTTCACTGATACCTGCATTCTGTCTTATTACATCGAACTATCATTCTTCTTATACACAATACAGTATACACATTTTTCTTTTAGATGACCACGATCATAGTAACAAAGGACCCAGGTGCCCTTCAGTCAGTTGGAACTAATGGTAGTTAAGAGCATGTAGAACATATCAGAGGGTTTAGCACCGGGGAGGGAACAAGCCCAAACTCATAAATGAGGATATTGGCTTTGGCTGAGTGTTTGTAATGAACTGTGTTGAACTCAAGATCTTGTGCACACTAATAAGTGTATGAGATTTTGTATTTCATAGAATCATAAAAAATGTAGGACTGGAAGAGACCTCAAATAGTCATTAAGTTCAGCCCCCTGCACTGAGGCAGGACCAAGTAAACTGATATCATCCCTGACAGGTGTTTGTTTAACCCATTGGAAACCTGTTCCAGAGTTTAATGACACTTATAGTTAGGTTAAATATTAGAAAAAAAATTCTAACTGGCTGCAGATAAGCCCATTATGTCTTGTGTTACCTTCAGTGGACATGGAGAACAATTGATCAATCCTCTTTTTAACAGCCCTTGACATATATGAAGACTTATCAGGATATCAAATCAAAGTCTTCTTTTCTCAAGACTAAATGTGCCCAGTTTTTTAACCTTTCTTCATAGGTCAGGTTTTCTAAACTTGTTAACATTATTACTGCTCTATTCTGGTCTCTCTCCAGTTTTTCCACATTTTTCCTAAAGTATGGAGCCCAAAACTGGACACTCTACCCCAGAGGCCTCACCAGTGCTGAACAGAGTGGGACTACTACCTCCTGTGTCTTGCATTGATACTCCTGTTAATACACCCCAGAATTTTAGTCTTTTTTCATGATTGCATCACACTGACGCTATTTGTGATCCATTACAACCTCCAGATCCTTTCAAACAGTACTACCACTTAGGCAGTTGTTCCCCATTTTGTAGTTTTGCATCTGATTTTTCCTTCTTAAGTGTAGTCCTTTGCACTTCTCTATACTGAATTTCATCTTGCTGAATTCAAACCAATTCTCCAATTTGTCAAGGTAATTTTGAATTGTAATTCTGTCCCCCAGAGAGCTCACAACGCCTCCCGACTTGGTGTCATCTGCAAATTTTATAAGAATACTCTCCATTGTATTATCTAAGACATTAATTAACATATTCAATAGCACTGGACCAAGGATTGACACCTGGGGGACTCTACTATATACGCCATCTCTGTTTGACAGCAAATCATTGATAAAGTACTTTTGAGTAGAGTCTTCCAACCAGATGTTTACCCACTTCAATGCAATTTCATCTGGACCATACTTCCCTAGTTTGCTTTTGAGAATGTCATGTGGAACTGTCAAAAGCAGTGGTGGGCAATCTGCGGCCCATGAGCCACATGTGGCCCGTCCGGGTAATCCGCTGGAGAGCCACGAGACAGTGTTTACATTGACCGTCTGCAGGCACGGCTGCCCGCAGTTCCAGGGGCCATGATCTGCCATTCCCAGCCAATGGGAGCTGCGGGAAGAGGCAGCCAGGACATCCCTGTGGCCCGTGCCACTTCCTGCAGCTCCCATTCACCAGGAATGGCGAACCTTTGCCACTGGGAGCTGTGGGCAGCCATTTCTGTGGATGGTCAATGTAAACACTGTCTCATGGCCCGCCAGTGGATTACCCTGATGGGCTGTGTGTGGCCCGCAGGCTGCAGGTTGCCCGCCACTGGTCAAAAGCCTTACTAACAATCAAGATATGTCATGAACTGCTTCTCCCTTATCTTCTAGGCTAATAACCCTGCCAAAGAAGGAAATTAGGTTACATGAACACACACAATTTGCAGAAATACAGTTTGCAATTCATATGCAAACCACACTTGATGAGAAAGCTTTCCGTGCAAAGTGGAATTGAGAAGTTCCTTAACAGAGTAGCCAAGTGCTACAGGTTACGGCTTCCATAAATCATAGCTGGAAAAATATATTTAAAATCACAACTTTAACACTAGAAACAATTGATGACTATACTCTATTCTCAATAATGCTCTCACTGGCATCTAAACATTGCAGATTTTATACATCTAACAGGAGAGACAGAGGGTCAGGAAAAAATGTTGAGGTTCCAGGACAAAGGTTATTTTTATTTTTAATGCTACTAAAATAGCACATTGATCATTTGGGCATAGCCATTGATCAAACTGTCCATTCAACTATGCAGGAAAATTAAAAGATAGAAAGGCAGAACTGCAGGGTCTCAATATGTGGATGAGATGGTGGTGTAGGGAGGAGGAGTTTAGATTTATTAGGAACAGGGGAATGTTTGGAGAAAGGGCAAGCCTATAGAGGAAGGATGGGCTAAACCTAAACCAAACCTAAACCAAAATAGAACCGAATTGCTGGCATGTAAAATTCAAAAGGTCGTAGAGCAATTTTTAAGAAAAGTGCTGGGGGAAAGCTGACAGGTATGGAGGAGCACATGGTTCAGACTGAGACATCCCTTAGGGAATGATCTATTAATGGAGATTCTCTATATTCAATAAGGAGGAGAGGATGGAAGATGATAAAATATGGTTAGAGAGACATAAAGGCAGCCCACCATGGTAGCATTGAATTTCAGAAAGGAGACCAACACAAAAATGAGGAAGTTAAACAGAAATTAAAAGGTACAGTGCCAAAAGTGAAATCCATGCAAGCTGCATGGAAACTTTTTAAAGACACCATAGTAGAGGCTCAGCTTAAATATATACCCTAAATTAAAAAAAAAAAAACATAGAGTACCAAAACAATGTCACTGGGACTAAACAACAAAGTATTAGAAGCAGTTAGAGGCAAAAAAAAGGTACCTTTAAAAAAGTCGAAGTTAAATCTTACTAAAAAGAAACGGAGTAAATGTGGCACCTTAGAGACTCATGAAAGCTTATGCTCAAAATAAATGTGTTAGTCTCTAAGGTGCCACAAGTACTCCTTTTCTTTTTGTGAATACAGACTAACACGGCTGCTACTCTGAAACCTGTTAAATCTTACTGAGGAAAATAGAAGGAAGCATAAACTTTGGCTAGTGAAGTATAAAAATATAATTAGGAAGGCCAAAAAAGAATGTAAAAAGAAAAGGAGTACTTGTGGCATGTTAGAGACTAACAAATTTATTTGAGCATAAGCTTTCGTGAGCTACAGCTCACATTCGATGAAGTGAGCTGTAGCTCACGAAAGCTTATTCTCAAATAAATTTGTTAGTCTCTAAGGTGCCACAAGTACTCCTTTTCTTTTTGCGAATACAGACTAACACGGTTGCTACTCTGAAAAAAGAATGTGCAGAACAGTTAGCCAAAGAGTCAAAAAGTAACAGCATTTAAATATATATATATATTCAAGCAGGAAGCCCGTTAAACAACCAGTGGGGGCACAAGATGATCAAGATACTAAAGGAGCCCTCAAGGAAGATAAGGCCATTGGGGAGAAACTAAATTAATTCTTTACATTGGTCTTCACAGCTGAGGATGTGAGGGAGACTCCGCAACCTGAGCCATTCTTTTTAGGTGACAAATCTGAGGAACTGTCCCAGATTGAGATGTCATTAGAGGAGGTTTTGGAACAAATTGATAAATTAAACAGTAATAAGTCACCAGGACCAGATGGTATTCACCCATGAGTTCTGAAGGAACTCAAATGTGAAATTGTACTATAGTCTGTAACCTATTGTTTAAATTAGATTCTGTACCAAATGACTGGAGAATAGCTAATATGACGCCAATTTTTTAAAAAGGCTCCAGAGGTGATCCCGACAATTATAGTCTGGGTAAGCCTAATTTCAGTACCCGGAAAATTGGTTGAAACTATGGTAAAGAACAGAATTGTCAGATGTCTTAATTTGTTGGGGAAGAGACAACATGGTTTTTGTAAAGGGAAAGCATCCTCACCAATCTGCTAGAATTCTTTGAGGGGTCAACAAGCATATGGACAAGGGGGATCTATTGGATTTAGTGTATTTAAATTTTCAGAAAGTCTTTGACAAGGTCCCTCACCAAAGGCTCTCAAGCAAAATAATCTGTCATGGGATAAGAGGGGATGTCCTCTCATGCATCAGTAACTGGTTTGAAAGATTGGAAACAAAAAGTAGGAATAAATGGTCAGTTTTCAGAATGGAGAGGGGCAAATAGTGGTGTCCCCCAGGGATCTGTACTGGGACCAGTACTATTCAACATATTTATAAATGATTTGGAAAAGGGAGTAAACAGTGAGGTGACAAAATGTGTAGGTGATACAAAACTACTCAAGATTGCAGTCTGCTTTGGACTTAACTAAGAGGTACAAAGAGATCTCACAAAAGTGGGTAACTGGGCAACCTAATGGCAGATGAAATTCAATGTTGATGAAAGCAAAGTAATGCACATTGGAAAATATAATCCCTACTATACATATAAAATGATGGGGTCTAAATTAGCTGTTACCACTCAAGAAAGAGATCTTGGAGTCATTGTGGATAGTTCTCTGAAAACATCCACTCAATATGCAGTGGCAGTCAAAAAAGTGAACAAATGTTGGGAATCATTAGGAAAGGGATAGATAATAAGATAGAAAATATCATATTGCCTCTCTATAAACCCATGGTATGCCCACATGTTTAATATGAGGTGCAGATCTGGTCACCCTATCTCAAATGTATATAAGTTGAAATGAATTGGAAAAGGCACAGAAAAAGGCAACAAAAATTATTAGGGATCTGGAACAGCTTCCATATAAGGAGAGATTAATAAGACTGGGACTTTTCAGCTTAGAAAAGAGATGACTAAGGGGGGATATGAAAAAGTAAATAAGTAAGTTTTATTTACTACTTCTCATAACACAAGAACTAGGGGTCACCAAATGACATTAATAGGCAGCAGGTTTAAAACAAACAAAAAGAAGTATTTCTTCACGTAATGCACAGTCAACCTGTGGAACTGTTTGCCAGAAGACGTTGTGAAGACCAAGACTAACTGGGTTCAAATTAGAATTATACACTAAGTGAGGACAAACTAACCATACTTCACAGGAAGACAGCTATTCCATCTGCATAGTACTGTACTGCTGGCATTTTTTTCTTTTACATTGTAATCATTTAGTACACTGTAAACCTCAAATATCTGTGACATTAATGCTAGCTACTTCATAGTTCCTCTTTTTTCCAGAGATGGGAATACAATAGAATCTCAGAATTACGAACACCTTGGGAATGGAGGTTGTTCGTAATTCTGAAATATTTCTGACATTATGGTTGTTTTCAGAATTTTACAACTGAGCATTGACTTAATACAGCTTTGAAACTTTACTATGCAGAAGAAAAATGCTGCTTTCCCTTTTTTTATTTAGTAGTTTACATTTAACTCAGTACTGTACTGTTTTTGCTTCTTTTTTGGGGGGGGGGAAGGGAGTTCTCTGCTGCTGCCTGATTGTGTACTTCCATTTCCAAATGGGGTCTATGATTGACTAGTTAGTTTGTAACTCTAGTGTTCATAACTCTGAGGTTCTTCTGTACAATCTATTGTAATGAGCCTCAATATGAATTGCTAGTAGAGTTTTAAATTAAAAACAGAAGGCTGCATTAGTGGGCCAGTCAAGAGGACTCAAACATAAATTCTTAGTGGTAGATAGCTTGAAACTTTCATGTAATATCCGACTTTGGGTTGTGAGTCACAAGACCTCAAGTAAAAATTAGATGTTAAAGTAAAAACATACTTAATACAGATCTTAAAAATCAGGTATTATACAGACCTACAAGCTGGTACATTTGCATTATTGCAAGATGGGGTAAGGAAAGAACCACACAAGTTTGGAGACATGACAAATGCTTTGGCTGCATACATTCTAGACACCAGCTAAAAATCTTGCAGGGATAGACTTAGAAATTTCAGCTCCAAAGAGCAAACACTGTACCAGTTGAGCTAAATGACACTGTTTGATGTAGCAGTATTACTATATCCTCTTTAAACCAGTTAACTTTGCATCCAGAATAGGTCAGTGATACATAAACACAGTAGAGAAGTCAAATAGAAAACCTATCTAAATAGGAGAAGATTAAGCAAGTTGAAATCTCAGAAAGATATCTTTGAATAGACTGGATATTTCAGAAAGCAACCTTAAACAGGCCCAAACAGAACATATTGAAGCTGGGCTAAAACCAGCAGAAAACAGCAAAGATGCCTGATGGTTTCAAGATTCTCCCCCACCCCCAATCCCACAGTGGTTGCTCGATGTTGTGTTATTAATGTACACTTGAAGAATTCTGTAGTGTGTGTGGTACTAGAATGTGAAGCAAATGTTAACTGCACATTTTACAAATAAAGTCTTTAAGAAAGACTTTAAGTTAAAGAAACAGCAGCTCAAAACCAACAAATTTTTAGAGAGAAAAACAGAGAAGTCAGAAAGAAGTACTGTAGCAACAGACGTAAGAAAAAAAACATGCTTAAAATGTCATGCCCACTTAGCAGTGATTAACATAAACCTGTCATAGAATCAGGAAATTTATACTGCCTCAACATTATACACGTTATGAACCAGATACATTTTTAAATCTGCTGACTGTTCCTTCAAGTGAGCCTTTAGATCATTTAGAGTTTGATAGCAAGGAAACAGAGCAAGAAAGAACTTCAAACACAGAACCTGTACTTTTTGTCTTTGGTTTAGAAGATAATTTTGGCAATTTCATTATTGAAGTGGAGAAAGTATACTTGATGGAACATGGCGAACCATTGTAAAGTGCACAGAGATGGCACAGTTTGAGTCACAACGATATTCTAGGCTTTGTCATGTTCACTTCTTAGTAAGATGTTATACCCATTACTTTTGAGTTGGATACATCTATAGAAGTAGATTATTGCTAGATAAAAATGTTTCACTATCTTTTTTCATTGTTTCATGCCATGCCAGGTTACACTACATGAAGTCATGTCTCGTTATGTTACACAGGACATAATCTGAGATGTAGCTGTGAAATAACACTAACAGAAATGAGAAGACTTGATACATACTGGCTTATTCTTTACCATTTCTGCTGCATAAAGCTGCCATAACACCAATTAAATCACCTAGTAAAAAAGATAACTGATTTTCATCATAGAAGCTGGATTATGTGGGTGAATCTGGCCCTATATTAGCTTTTAATGTACTGCTTACTGCGAAGCATAAGAATGGCTATACTGGGTCAGACCAAAGGTCCATCTAGCCCAGTAGCCTGTCTTCTGACAGTGGCCAATGCCAGGTGCCCCAGAGGGAATGAACAGAACAGGTAATCCTGAAGTGATCCATTCCCCGTTGCTCCTTCCCAGCTTCTGGCAAACAGAAGCTAGGGATACCATCCCTGCCCATCCTAGCTAATAGCCATTGATGGACCTATCCTCCATGAATTTATCTAGTTCTTTTTTTAACCCTGTTATAGTCTTGGCCTTCACAACATCCTCTGGCAGAGTTCCACAGGTTGAGCAGTATCATATGGAGTAGTTGAGCAATATCATATGGAATAGTTCAAGATTCATTACCAAGATTCTTAGTTACCTCGTTTTATTAATTATTTAGCTGAAAGTTGACAAAGATCAACTTTTTCAACACTCCCAAAATCAGAGGTGTAGAAAACTCAGGAGAGTACCAAACTGCCATGCCACTTCAGAATAATAAAGCCGTGGGTTGCATATAATGAAATGTGATTGAAAAGAGACAAATAACATCAATAAAAATTAAGGGGAAACTAGCTGAAAAGTTGCAAGCCCAAGAAAGAAAGATGACTGATAAAGAGCAAGATCTTGCATTGTGCCACTGTTGTAAAAATGAAGCAAAGCAAATTAAATAAAATGTAATGAAACCCAGTTCTGTTCTTGGACACAGATATAGGTGATTGCATATAAGATAGGGAATGTTACTTTACAAATACCTTGGGCAACCATATTTAAAATACTGTGTGCAGTTCAGTTTATGAAGGATATACTGTAGCAAAACTGCAAAACCATGCAAAAGAAAGGCAGCACAAATGTACATTTTTGGAGGGAAGTTAACTGGAAGATTTTGTTGAAGGAAAATTTTGACAAAATAGAAAAAAGGTTTTGTTTCCAGCTCTAGCTTGGAGTTCAAGAAACAAGAAGAAAATAACATAGCCAAATGTTTACAGAGTACAAAAGATAGCTTGGAAGGTTTATTTATATCATTGAGGTATCAACATAACAGAAGAAAAATATGTATTCATGTTCTCAGAGGATTGCAGGACATGGAGCAAATAGCTAAAAGAACAAATGTAGACTACATATTAAGTTACTGGTGCAAAAGTAGGATGAAAGTGGAACATACTGCTAAGGGAAGAGTTCAAGATACCAACACTGCAGATATTCCGTAATAAAAATAGTTAAAAGGCATTGGTAGTAAAGATGCAATGACTCATTCTGCAATGTGAGGGGCAGTGGGAAAATCAGATTGGATTGCTCACAAGTTCTTTTGGGATTTTACTACATATGATTCTCGTTCACACCTTTATTATTTGTAATAGCAAGTAGTCCATCTTTTATCATATTCACACCATCTGGTCACTATATGCAGTGCTAGGTTATTTATTAACTGGTTAATTATTTGATACAGATATATTTCATATAAAAACACCATATTTTTGGTTATGGATTCCAGTTTTAAATTAAACCAAAAACAAAGGAAACTACTAATTGTAACATTTCCAAGCATTGTTTTTAAAACAAATCAGAAGGGATAAAAAAAACCCCTAGGAAGTGAGATGGTTTTTGGAAAAAGGATCTTGGAAAAACATTGCACATCCTGTTCATGAGGGCTACTGTGAACTACACTGCAAGGATACATTGACCAGTATGGCTATTCAGAGGCGTTTGTTTGTTTGTTTGTTTGTTTGTTTGTTTGTTTGTTTTGGGGAGGGGGGAGAGGAAGAGGGGGTTGAGCACTTGCAGAATGTTTCCTAAGCTACTTACTACTATCCTCCCTGTTCTGTGCAGCTAAGATGACAGCATTGGAGAGATTGAAATGGAAGAGATCCAGACTTATTTTAATTCCTGTTCATATGATCTGCTCTATGATTTCAAGTTGGCAGTGTCTCTTAAGGAACAAGTACAAGACTATTCATTTTAAACTATTGACAAAACACCAGAAATGCATGAACCAGCTCTGGCAGCTTCATTTAAAGTCATAAACCAAGTTATGCCAGAGTTTAAAATGTAAGACCCATGTGTTTTGTTCAATGGCATTACAAAATGTACATTTAGCAGCTGGTTATTCAAAAATCATGTTTTTCCATGACAGGTTCGGTGGCATTATTCAAATAAGTATACAGCGGAATTAAAGTGCAGGTAATGCTGCTGTTTGCATGACATATGTTCTAATTAAGGGCAAAATTCCCTTTGAACTAGGGCTTTAGTGGGGCAGAGATATGGTCCTGGCTGTCTGCACCAGACAGATGAATATCACCTGAGGCAATTCCTAATGTGACTCAGAAAATTCCATTATTGAAGCCAGGGATGTGTTTGTAGACTGGCAACCAATCACTGCTCAGCAAGGAAGTTACTGAGGGGAAACAAATGTACATCAGGTGAGAAATTAAGAGAGCCAGGCTTAATGAATTTTCTTTTTTTTTAAGTTTGAGTCTTTGTTTTTGTTTCATTGCTAGTGATGAAGCAGCAGATTTTTGCTCACTTTATACAAATCTCAGTTCAAAACCTGATTTCTCTAGATGGTCCAAAAAGTTCTAAGAAGCCAAGTAGAAACAGCAGCCTAAACCAAAAAAAAACCAAACCAAACCAAAACAAAACAAAAAACAACAACCAAAAAACAACCTAAAATCCAGGAATCCCTAATTATGATCATTTTGTAAAGCTGTTTAACCTATAAATCTGGCATCTCAGATTATTTCCAGCCATTCTATCTTCTAAAATTGTACCAGACATGAACAAAGGTCACGACAAGTTACATACTTGCTCCATTTAAACATAAAGGGTTTTTTTGTGAATGGCAGAGGGAAAGTGAGGAGAGAGACAAGAATTATAAACTTTCAGCCAAATGGTTACAGCTTTATTTTAAGTAAAAGATTTAATATCTCCTGAGGACAAAGTTTCATCTTAATTGGGAAAAGGTTTTTTTGTTTGTTTGTTTTTTGTTTGTTTGTTTGGGGGGGGGGGGAAAGCAGTGGAAAGCAACAGCTACTCTAAGCAATAACTGATCCACCCATTTTTCAATACTCAAATGCCAAGCATCACCACATTTCTTTGGCCTAGCAAACCTGGAGTATTTCAAGGCTATAGCCATTTGAAGTGCTGATCATTTGCACAAGGCAGCCTCCAGGCTCAGATAAGAAACAGATGCCCATGCAATCCACAACTCTGAAACGGGAGCGAGAAGGTGGGTGTAAGGCAGTGTAGCCCACTGGGGGCCCTAAACAGGAATATATTTGCCTCCCCCAACACATAATTAAAAGCATATAGGGGGCCTCCCTTGAACTACTAGGAGCCCTAAGCAATTGCTTAGTCTGCTTATGCCTATCACTGGCTCTGGTGGAACTCAGAGCAGCATGTGATCCCCACCTGATCCCTAAGCTTCCCATTAAAATGATACTTTTGACACTGAAATTTGACTGCCATAAAAGCTGGGGTGTATCACATAAGTGTCCACTTACTTTTATCAGTGCTTGTGATAGAGATCTGGTATGACAACTTTGTTTCCAAAACAAAGACTGAAAAAGCTGTTATCAGTAGCCCATTGATTTCATATGAGGCAACAGCTTACAAGATTAAAACTACTGATCTACAAACAGATCTGTGGCCTCCTGAGGGAGACAGAAGCCCTTGAGAGTATAGCTAGGTACCCTAACAGACTGACAATAAGATGGAAACTTGAGTTTTAATTGATGGAGTATATGTACAAAGCACTGGGCTGTCTACCTGAAATGAACCACAGAAAAGATACAATCTGAGAACAGGTAGTGTAAGCTTCCTTACACTCCACCACCAACATACCTGACTTACAAGATGAATGGATCACTCACTGGTGGTGAGAAGTTGGTTCACTCTTCATGCTCTTTGAATTCTTGCCTTCTTTGCTGAGAATGCCACAAAGAATGTCAATTTATGCATACTGTATAATGGTTGTTTTTATGACATGGACACCAGTCGAGTAGGAACTGGAGTGATTCCACCATTTTATTATGCATATGCCACAGAAAGGTCATCAGATGGTAGGACTTTTGGATAGTTACCAAAAGAAGCCAATAGAATTGTGACTTGAAAATGAGACTCCATTTACTAATAAGAAGCTTAACTCTGAATCCAAAGCCCATTTCTTCTTAATTCATCCAAACCCCTTTAGGATGAGCTTTCCAGGTGAGCCAACCGGTTATTTCACTGTTAGACTAAGTGTGTGTTGTGTTTTCTTACTTTCTCATTCAGTACAAACTAACTAATGCCTAGAATTGCCATGAGGGAATGTAACGTATTTCTAACTTTATGTTCTCTTCTGACAGCTCCATCGGAGCAGACCTGGCTGTCTCATCAGGACAGGAGTAGCAATAAAAAGAATGTTCAAGTCTTTCCTGAGCATTCAAATTCTATGAAAGCAGTAACAGATCTCTGACTAAGCAGTGTGAAAACTATTTATGTACAGTAAAAAATAATGAGCTCTCTGCATGTTAAGCTTGTCATGGTCACAGATGCAGGGTCCACAAGCTAAGGAAGAAACTGGATTAATATCAGTATTCTAGCCAGATTTCCACAACATCAAGTGTTTGTCATGCTACATTATAAATAAAATGAGAAGCTTAAAGATTTCCGTATTTACATTTTTAATAATTGGAATCACCGGTATTGGGGTCCAACACCACTTCCAGTCATATTCACTGATAAGCTCATCATAACATCCGCACAGAACAGATTCAAGAAATATGTTTAAGCAACTATTAAAGCATAAAGTCCCTTTCCCTCTCCTTCATGAAAAAATAGAAATTCTGACTACTTTTCTTGAGTCAAACACATCTTTCTCGGTAGAGCCAGAAAAATGGGGCCTCACCTAGCAAGTGTGGACATACTGGTGTGGAGAAAAATTGTTGTAGACCAAGAAATGGATTAGGAAAGAGATTGAAGTGTTGGCATTGTTGGTGAAGTGGAGGCATTGCAGAAGTAGACAGTTTACTACATCATGACAAACTGCAATAGAAAATGAGAATGTATATAGAAGTTTGCAAGGGAGTCCCTAACACACACTGCTTGAATTCATAGGGCACAGAAGGGATGAACTGGAATTTCTCTGAAAGCAAAGCTTTACAAGTCTTTTTGTTTCAAGTTATTCTTATTTGGTTTCACTGCTTTGTTACCTCCCCAAGTTTCCTTTATTAGGACTTTGAATGAGCAAGATAACTCATCTCATGTTTACAATGAGCCCACTGCTTGGTGAAATTTGAGTCTAAGCTGGCCAAATACTTTTACAACGCAGACATGATCAGTGAAGCACAGAGTTACAGTTTGTCTATCTCTAATGATGAGTTTCACTACTTTGATTTAAGTACTACCTCAGAAGCATGAGACAGAGCAATGTCATGACTGCCAAGTACTTCATCTGGGGTGACAGCCACACATCTGCCTCTGCTATTGCTCTATCACTCATAAGCACGGCTGCAAGGAGTGAGAAAAGTTTCTTCTAAAGTTCCTTCTTGTGAATAGAATATTAGGGGATGTTTGGGCTGCTGAGCAGATAGACAATTCCTCTTCCCTTCCCGCTGTTTTCCTTGCTGACCCCCATGTTGTCACTGGGCCTCTCTCGCACAGTGAGACTGATTAGGGAAGAGAAAGAAGTCTGCTGTATATACAATATGCAAAAAAAAACACCTAAGTTATTATGAAACCAAATATGCCCAAATCTTCAAACATATCCCACTTGTGATTTTTATTACTATTATTATATACAGTAGCTACCTTTTATATTTACATGACTCCCAGCTTCAGTTGTGCTTCATTAATAAAATGTGAACAATAAATTCCTTTCTCAGTTATGCTGGTATAAAATGAGTAACACCAGGGCGGGAGAGGAAAAAAAGAATTTCTCATATCTTTCAACAGCAGCAACCCAAGGCATATAAAGTAATGGCACTAACAGATTTGGGTCCAATCTTACAAGAGCAGTGTTGAAGACACTCGGCACCTAGCAGATGGCACTTTGAAAGATCAGGCACTTGTGAGAGAGTCCTCCAACCAATTTTCCCTAGCTGGGAAACAAAGTATATATTAGAATGTTGGAAGCTGCCTTTCTTTTATGGGAAAAAAGCCATTGCCACGTTAAACCCAGTGGTTAATTTTCATGCCAATTCCAATTTTCGAAGATTTTTGGTAAGGAAAGTATGGAACATTTATACTTAGTTTATTGGGAATTAATTATTATAATGGATAGAGTGGACCACAGCTAAATCACAAGAGCTCCAATTTACCATGTGCTGCAGAATACTGTTAGAAGAATTCAAAATTGTTGTGGAAGAAAATAATGATATGAGGAGAATATATAGGTGTCAGAAAAAAGGAAGGGGAAATTGGCTAAAATAAACCTGTGGACCAGTAGAATATATAGTTATGTAGTCAAATTTAAGACTAGAGAAAGATAAAAAGCATGAAAAGAACTAAGAGGGAAATACAAGGGATTTTCAGCGCCATGGTAACTTGATGCAAACAAGTAGGAAATGTTAATATGGGGTTTCAATACTGAAGGATATAGACCATTTAGAACAATCAGGAAGAACAAGATAGGAGAAGAAAGTCTTTTTATATACTGAAAAACCAGACTGAAAACAGTTGAGGTTGTTGAACTTGGAAGAAATCCATTGATGTAGAATAATTTTGGCTTGAAAATAAATCAAGAAAGTAATTTGATATTAGAAATCTATTATAGAATGTTCTGAAGGACTGAAATAATGGGTAAATAACCAAAATAAAATCTGTTATAAAAAGAATAATTAAAATCTATTTGGATCTAAACCACATAGAATATAAAGTCAAGATTGTAAAAAAAATATGGTAGAAGCCTCCTTAAATAACATAAGATATTAATAAAGGGAATAGAAAGGGAAAACCTTGAATTTGACAGGAATGGTGTCCCTAGCCTCTGTTTGCCAGAATCTGGGAATGAGCAACAGGGGATGGATCACTTCATGATTACCTGTTCTGTTCATTCCATCTGGGACACATAGCACTGGCCACTGTCGGAAGACAGGATACTGGGCTAGATGGACCTTTGGTCTGACCCAGTAGGGCCATTCTTATGTTTTTATGTAATTAATTTTAATTAAAACAATTTGGGGCAGAGAAGGAGATTTACAAAATCTATTACCATAAAATAATTACCAGTACATTTGAAAACAGAAGTAAATGGAGGTTTAACAAAAAGTGCAGGACAAATTATGTTAAACTACATCCTAATACATTCTGGAAAGAAGTATAAAAGATCCATGAAATGGAAAGAAACAAGGGAGTGGTGGGACACCAAAGAGACCTTGGAAAAGTTTAAAAATAAATTAATTTATGCCTGATGTTTACACAGATAAACTAGCAACCAACTCTTCATATAATGAGCAAGGTTGCTTGCCAAAAAACCACCAGTAATAATTAAATTTATGTAGTAGCCTTACAATAACATTAGGTAGAAACGGGGAACAGGAGAGATTAGAAAATAAAACTAAGTGTTAAAAAGCATTAAGTAAAGATGAAGAATGAAGACTGCCCAAGAGATAACATGATTAATAAAAACATCAGAAGTATATTTTCTAAACACAAAACAAGAGAATATTGAAGAGGACTATAACAGAACACAAGTATTTACTGACAAAAGGGACACATCAGCTAAATAAATCAATGCAATTTAGTTGGTTATGGATCTAGAAAAAAGTGTGTGAAGAATACAGATGTGTAAAGCTGCATTTAGTGTGACTGAGGAAAAAAAATTATAGAATGTAAGCCTGTTACAATGAATCCTCTGCTACATGAGTAATCCTTGCACACAAATAATCCCAGTGTTCAATTTGTGCATGTAAGGATTTGTAGTATCATGATTTATAGCAACCCTTGCTTTGGTACTAGTATGTTTGCAGTAGTCAGGGGCTATGTCTATTGGGAACCAAATAGGCTGGGAGGCCAGAATTATCTAACACTGGGCCTATGATGTCAATCAGGAAGCTAGGCTGGGCAACTTGTCAGTGAATTATTTTCCTTCCTTTGATCCCTATTCCGCTCCAATATTAGTCAACGGCACTGGGCTTTTAATATATAAATATCTTAGCAGCAGCAGCATGAAGGGAATGACAAAATTACTGATGACAAACAAGGCAAAATGAATGGGAAGCAAAATAAAAAAAATAACCTTTCCGGAGGCAGATAAGTTGCTTCTTACAATGTAAGATAGTGAGATGTATACTTTATTAACTCTAATATGGATACCATTCTTAAAAATAGAATAAATACTCAGCAGCCATGTACTACAAAAGTACTGAGCTGGAGAAGGATCTGGAAATCGTTGTGGAAGCAAATATCGTCAGTAGGTGGAACTTAAGTAAAATAATTCTGTTCTGTAGAAATAGAAGTACTGAATGTACTTCAAGTCAAGGAAAATATTCTAACACTTTAACAGGGACTAGTTAGGTCACATCTGAAAAAGCAATTCTTTTTTAAAGTATATTATAGAATTGGAATGTGTATAGGAGATAACAGCTAGAATAATAGAGAGTTACTGAAAATGATTAGAGAAAAATTCAGTGTATTCTCTACAGGAAGAAGAGAACTTACTAACATGAACATAATGAAGTGAGGATTGCTACAACAGTGTGAGTTGTGATAAATACAAGAACAGAGAGTCAGGACTTCGGATTAAGAAAGGGCAAATACTAAAGAAATATAGGTAGGATTCCATTAGCCTGTGAAGTGAAGGGTAATGATAAATAGTGCTGGGTGAATTTAAAGAAATAGTATTAGTCTCTGATCATTTAGATTGTTATCTAAACCTTTTAAGTAATCCTCTCCTTCAATAGTCTACTTATGTCAAACCACACATTTGATGTTAAAGGGTGCTGGTGAAAGTTGATCTGTGGGAGTCAGACAATCAGCCCATTCCTTTCCTCTTTAAGTAAATCTTAGATGGGCCACTCATTTACATCTTCCAGGTGGCAGGGTTAGGAGGGGGAGGCTTCTTCCTTTTTCTAGAGAAGGCAACAACAAGTGGGAGGCAGGATGCAGCAACTTCCGAGCTGGGTCTCGGCTTCCCTTTTCTTCTGGGAAGAGAGAGGGAGGAGGGATTCCAAATCTCCCTAGACCAGCCATAAAGGGATGCTAAGCATAAAGAGTGTACTAAGGTCTATGTTATTTTCTGTTCATCTGGCATACTGGTTTCCCCATCCGTTCTATATTAACAGCCCAACGAAAGATTACTGTAAAACTAAACAAATTACAAAGTTTAAACAAAGTTCAAGCTGATTAATGATGGAAACTTACAAGCACAAGAGAACCATATCCTCTCAATACTGTAAAGCTCCAAAGAAAGGAGATAGTCAGGCCAAGTGAAAAAAATGCATAGATGGTGCAAATTAAATGATGGGGACAGGGAAAAGTAAAAGCTTTTACCAAATGATGTTGAGGCAGCCGACCAATTTTAAATCATTTTCACATACATTAATAAAGTTTGCTTCTAACAAAGTATGAGATTCCAAGTTAATCATCAATCTACAAAAATTGGCCCCAATCCTAAAAAGCTGCTCTGTGGGGGTGACTCCCATGAAGCCTATGGGGCTCCAGGTAGGCCCAGCTGTCCACCTGCACACGGCAGCATGTAAGCCATCCCTCCCACCCCATCACCTGCCTTTTATGTATGAAAAGGCATTTCTTTTGCTTCAAAGTTGGCAGAAAGAAACCCAACTAGTTTATGTGGGAGGAACCCTGCAGCAAGCAGAGGCCACATATTCACACTGACTCAAGAAACTGCAAATCTTCCTCAGATGTATGGACTGAACCTGCCAATTTAGGCAAGTACTTCACATTAAGAATGCACATACTCCTGTTGAATTTAATGGAACCACTCACATTTAAAAGTGAAGCAGGTTTAATTATTTCCAAACTGGAATCTTAGTTTGTTGCTTCTTTGCTTCCCCATTCTAAATCTATAGTGCTAATCAGCACAGAGGGGCACTATGTCCTCTCTGAGATTCATTACCTTTTTATCACCAAGAATTTATGTAGTACAGTAAATAAATACCCAGCACCTCATAAGTGATAGAATACTATACTACTTCTGCTATGTTACACCTTCTTGACCAGAAAAGTAAAACAAATATCCAAAAATGCTATATGAGTTAAGAAAAATGGAAAAATGGCCTGGAATACTTTTCTTTTTTTTAAATACTGGCATTTTAAAAACGTTAACAAAGTGTTTGTGAAATTTGTAGAAGAGGAGAAGGCCACAGACAGGCAATAAATAGCATTTTGCAATATATCTAGAAACAAAGGATAATGCAAGCCAAACAAGAGAAAGGAGAGGATATACTACAACCCTGGTCTTGGAAATATTGTGAAGATAGCTAAAAATATGGTGCATGTGTTCAGATTCAAATGACACACACTCCCCACACACAATACCAGGCAGGTATACACAGATGTACAGTCCTTATCCTGGAAATTTTTGTGAATAAAAAGTTGTTTAAGTGCACACTAGATTCTCTTTCTTAGACTCTAGTGGAGAAAACTAGGTACTTCACCCCCCTATAACTAGATAATTAGAATGTTGTGGTAGTGATTTTACAGGCCTGATTCCAAATTTCACCCCGAGGGGTATGAAGTAGAATTAGTGCAAATGAGAATAATCTTTAAATCAGATTCTGTTAAAATCCCATCGTTACCTCTTACTCGAACAGCTTAATGGGACTAAATCGGGGGCCCCGGATAATCTTCATCCAAGAATATTAAAGGAACTGGCACATGAAATTGCATGCCCATTAGCAAGAATTTTTAATGAATCTGTAAACTCAGGGGTTGTACCATATGACTGGAGAATTGCTAACATAGTTCCTATTTTTAAGAAAGGTAAAAAAAGTGATCCGGGTAACTACAGGCCTGTTAGTTTGACATCTGTAGTATGCAAGGTCTTGGAAAAAATTTTGAAGGCGAAAGTAGTTAAGGACATTGAGGTCAATGGTAATTGGGACGAAATACAATATGGCTTTACAAAAGGTAGATCGTGTCAAACCAACCTGATCTCCTTCTTTGAGAAGGTGACAGATTTTTTAGACAAAGGGAACACAGTGGATCTAATTTACCTCGATTTCAGTTAGGCATTTGATACGGTTCCACATGGAGAATTATTAGCTAAATTGGAAAAGATGGGGATCAATATGAAAATTGAAAGGTGGATAAGGAACTGGTTAAAGGGGAGACTACAGTGGGTCACACTGAAAGGTGAACTGTCAGGCTGGAAGGAGGTTACCAGTGGAGTTCCTCAGGGATCAGTTTTGGGACCAATCTTATTTAATCTTTTTATTACTGACCTTAGCACTAAAAGCAGGAATGTGCTAATAAAATTTGTGGATGACTCAAAGCTGGGAGGTATTGCCAATACAGAGAAGGACCGTGATATTATACAGAAAAATCTGGATAACCTTGTAAACTGGAGTAATAGTAACAGAATGAAATTTAAGAATGAAAAGTGCAAGGTCATGCATTTAGGAATTAATAACAAGAATTTCAGTTATAAACTGGGAACGCATCACTTGGAAGTAACAGAGGAGGAGAAGGACCTTGGAGTATTGGTTGATCACAGGATGACTATGAGCCGCAAATGTGATATGGCCGTGAAAAAAGCTAATGCGGTCTTGAGATATACCAGGCGAGGTATTTCCAGTAGAGATAAGGAGGTGTTAATACCGTTATACAAGGTATTGGTGAGACCTCATCTGGAATATTGTGAGCAGTTCTGGTCTCCCATGTTTAAGAAGGATGAATTCAAATTGGAACAGATACAGAGAAGGTCTACTAGGATGATCCGATGAATGGAAAACTTGTCTTATGAAAGGAGACTCAAAGACCTTGACTTGTTTAGCCTAACCAAAAGAAGGCTGAGAGGAGATATGATTGCTATCTATAAATATATCAGAGGAATAAATAACACAGAGGGAGAAGAATTATTTAAGCTCACTACCAATGTGGACGTAAGAACAAATGGATATAAACTGGCTATCAGGAAGTTTAGACTTCGAATTAGACGAAGGTTTCTAACCATCAGAGGAGTGAAGTTCTGGAACAGCCTTCAAGGGAAGCAATGGGGGCAAAAGACATATCTGGCTTCAAGACTAAGCTTGATAAGTTTATGGAGGAGATGATATGACGGGATAGACTAATTTTGGCAATTAATTGATCTTAACTATTAGCAGTAGATATGCCCAATGGCCTGTGATGGGATGTTAGATGGGGTGGGATCTGAGTTACTAAGGAGAATTCTTTCCTGGGTGTCTGGCGGGTGAGTCTTGCCGACATGCTCAGGGTTTAGCTGATCGTCATATTTGGGGTCGGGAAGGAATTTCCCCCCAAGGCAGATTGGCAGAGGCCCTGAGGGTTTTTCATCTTCCTCTGCAGTGTGGGGCATGGGTCACTTGCTAGAGGATTCTCTGCACCTTAAAGTCTTTAAACCACGATTTGAGGACTTTCTAACTTTACAATGTTAAAACCAAAGTACACTTCTTTTATCCTGAAATTTCTCACTCATACATTTCTATCAACCTCCTTTTCCTGGTACCTAGACACTAAGCACAATATATCCAACACAGAGGAAAATTAGAACTAAAATCCAATATGCTCCTTGAATTATACAATATAATTTTGGGGAAAAAATAGTTGTTTTTTTCACTTTTCCATGCATTTTTCTCATTACTTTTTGTCCTGTCCTAACAAAAACAATATTCTCTGTAAGTGTTCAAAATATGCTTGCCTAGCTAGTCTCTAGGAACTCATCAATAGGATCAGTTTTATTAATATTTTCTTACATTCTGAAGGTTGAATATTATGAGGTCTCCCAAGTCAGTGTGAAGCCCTGTTGTGAACTTTACATTACCTAAGCTTCTATTGTTTTAAAAAAAGTACAGTGTATGGTCCCCTTCCTTGCAGCAATAGCCATGGATGATTCTTGCAGTGAGGTAATGAGGAGGAGACTTTGGGAAATGTGAATCCTAGAGATGGAAGGTGAGGCTGATACCTCAAGTCCACTGATTTTGAAGTGCACAGCTTCCTACCCATAGCAACTTCATCTAAACCAGGTTCCCTCCCCCCCCCTTAGGCAGCAGGGAACAATTTCTTCAATATTTCTCCTCCAGCATTCAATCTCATCCACAACTGCAAAGGACATGCAATGTTATAATCTACAACACCATGTAGATGGTGGGGGGAAGAGGTAGGAGGGCAGATGGCAGCGTCTTTACACACCAATCCCAGAGGTAGGATATATGGTAATATCTGGCCCCATATTCATGGTGCTTCTTTGACCAGGGAAGCAGGGAAAGTTATGGGCTAAAGAAACAAAGATGGAAAATCTATAGCATTTATAACTTCTGTGAGCACCATGTTAAGATTGCTTCCCTACCAACCCTGCAAGACAAGGGCTTCAGGTTTAGCATGCCCTGCTACATGTCCATTAGAATAACTGGGAGATGGCATCCAGCAGCCCTTCTCCCAGCCTAGTATATAGCTCTAACTTCCTTTAAAGATGGAGGGAGAGCACATTTACCTTGTTGTACTCTTTAGACAAGATCTGCTATAATTTATAATGATTAAATAAAATGGTTAGAATAAATAAATATAAGCTATGCAACCATTTTTCCATCACAAAGTGCAAACGCTTCCAGGGAGGAGTAACTGTCCAAGACCGCCTAGAGGGACAGGAGTCAGAGGTGCCACTTGCATGTTCACCACATTTGGCAGTGCTAAAAGGGTCAAGACCCACTGAGACCACTGCTTTCTGAACAAGCCTCTTTCAAACACTGAGCTTTTTGAGCCATATGAATACTATGCCAATAAAGATTTTAGGGCCTGAACTCAGGGCAACAGAAGTCTTTCCCAAAGGATAATGCAAATACAAGCTATACTACGTAAAGAAGATACAAAACAACACAGGAAGCCAATTATTTTTAGCCAGCATTTCGATGTAAAGCAATGACAAATTATATTTCAGACCATTGAAGAAACTCATGGTAGACTGATTATTAATTTAAAAGATTCAGAAAGTCTGGTAAAATCGATGACTGGATACATGCACTGTGAATCTTTAAAGTGCCTATCCTTTTATATAAATCTAAATGAAATCTATTTAATCATGTACTGCCACTGTATTTTCAGCACTAGTTCAATAGTGAAGCTCTTATCTCTCTGGACCATATCACTGTGTTCAATAAAATTCCCCTTTGTGCTACAGAATCTATGTATAAAACCACTACCATTCTCTAATCCTAGTACAGAACCCTTATTTGCTACCACATGACTTATTACTTTTGTACTAAATCCTGATTCTTTTTGTTAGAGGTTGTCAGCGACCAATACAAAAAAGTCACATTGTTGAAATAGAACAAAACTAGGATATTAGGAAAGTAGAAACATGTTTTTGATGGAATCCTGTCACTACAATCAGTGGCATATAGTTGGATAGAATCTAGAAAATACATTAGTATTAAACTGAACCTTTGGAAAGTAGCAATTTCATTTATAAATCCATAAAACATTTTTTTAATGGAAGTGCAACTTTTTTTAAAAAAATTCTGTAAATAGGAGTATTCTAATTGCCACATCCAAACTATAGTCTCCAGGAGTCAGGCACACATGCACTATATGACAAGCATAGTTTGAAATCCAGAAATGAGTACACTTTCATACTCAAAATTTAAGAATTAGTTTTTTAGAAAGGTATGATGCTGTGAATGTTCACTGCACAGAGCAGATGGAGTATCATTTGTAGGCAGGCACATCATCCATGGCTGGAAGTAAGATGGATATTATAGACCTCGTACATTTTGTCATAAGTGGCTAAAGGTGAACTTCCAGTCTGCAGCACACAGAGGAATAATAAAAGAATGCTTAATCCAAATTAAGTGTAATTGGCCAGCACACTGACTTCCATTTCTCTTGGCTATTATTGAAGATATTAAAACATAAGTAAAGGTTTCCCCATGCAGTTAAATTTCTATTTCTCCAACTTGAAGTGATATCATACTTTGGTAGTTATTTCATCATAATATATTACCAAGCAAAGGACAATTCATCCAGTAGCATTAAATCACCGCAGGTTCAGAGAGGAACAGAAGAAGCCCTCCCACACTGTCTGATCATTAGAAGACTTGGTTAAAAACAATTATGAAAAATAAATCTTAAGAACTGAGTATGTCTGACTATTTCCAAATAAAGTTCATATAAGTTTTTTGAGATCCAGCAAAACAATTTGCATGCATGCTTACATACGCATTTTCAACGAACCTTATTCTGTAACAAGTCCATTGATTTCAGTGGGTCTACTCATGGAGTTGGCTTTACTCAAATGAGCAAGGCTACTAGAATCTGACCTATGGTAGTACACAAAGCCTGGCAGGAAGCATTTCTCTTACTATATAAGCTGCTTCTGAGAAGAAAAGCAGAATTAAATTGCTAAAGCAAAAAGCACAGGAAACAGTGATGCCCAGACTAATGATGAACAGTATAAGGGAATTTAAAAAAGGAAATCTAGAAGAGGGATAGGAGGCTTGGAGCAGAGGTTTGAAAATGGTCTTTGGAACTCTTGCTAGAGGCGTTTGTAGAGATAGAAGTGTTTGGCTGCTCATTAGGGATTAATGGAGCTAAATCCCATCAAGGTCACAGCTGTCAGTCACCTCCAGACAATGTGCAAGGTGGCTAATGCGATACTGCCTGCTACTACTGGGAGAATCCTGGTTGGTTTTGAGCAGATTATGCATTACATCTGGCTGCCTTTATAGATGGAGCCCATTGACTGCAGCAAGCACTGGGAAAAGAAATGGAGTTGAGAATATAGTTTCTGTGGAGCTACCAGAGATCTGAAAACACACACATTATATATATATATATATATATATATATATATATATATATATATATATATATATATATATATATATATATAGATATAGATATAGATATAGATATAGATATAGATATATATATATATATATAGATATATATATATATATAGATATATATATATATATAGATATAGATATATATCTGCTTGATGCCCCTGTGCTATAAGAACTTCATGAGCTGCAGACTGCAGGGAGCATGGGCAAAACAGCAGAGGAAGGAAACAGAAGCAAATAAGGCCTGTGAGGCTAATCTACAATAAGGAATTATTCATCTCTGTACATGTTCCCTGCTGCCTCTACTCCTTCTTCTTTAGGATCAGTGGCAATAACTGAGGGGGAAAGGGGCTGTCATAATATAAAGGGAAGGGTAAACACCTTTAAATCCCTCCTGGCAAGAGGAAAAACCCTTTCACCTGTAAAGGGTTAAGAAGCTAGGATAACCTCGCTGGCAGCTGACCAAAATGACCAATGAGGAGACAAGATACTTTCAAAGCTGGAGGCGGGGGAAACAAAGAGTCTCTCTGTCTGTGTGATGTTTTTGCCGGGACCAGAGCAGGAATGCAGATCAGAACTCCTGTAAAGAGTTAATAAGCAATCTAGTTAGAAATGTGTTAGATTCTGTTTTGTTTAAATGGCTGATAAAATAAGTTGTGCTGAATGGAATGTATATTCCTGTTTTTGTGTCTTTTTGTAACTTAAGGTTTTGCCTAGGGGGATTCTCTATGTTTTGAACCTGATTACCCTGTAAGGTATTTACCATCCTGATTTTACAGAGGTAATTCTTTTACTTTTTCTTCAATTAAAATTCTTCTTTTAAGAACCTGATTGCTTTTTCATTGTTCTTAAGATCCAAGGTTTTGGGTCTGTGTTCACCTATGCAAATTGGTGAGGATTTTTATCAAGCCTTCCCCAGGAAAGGGAGTGTAGTAGCTTGGGGGATATTTTGGGGAGGAGACGTTTCCAAGTGGTCACTTCCCCTGTTCTTTGTGTAACACTTTGGTAGTGGCAGTGTTTAACCTAAGCTGGTAAGAATAAGCTTAGGGGGTCTTTCATGCAGGTCCCCACATCTGTACCCTAGAGTTCAGAGTGGGGAAGGAACCTTGACAGGGGCACAAAAGGGATTATGATAAGGGGTAGGGGGGGAAGAGTCTGTGCTGGTGGTGAGGATACTTGTTGTCAGGAAGAATAAGGAAAGATTTTGAGCCTGGAAATGAATTTTCTGAGTCTAGAGGGTTGTATGTGTCGGAGGATGGTATTCTGATTATGGGGGTGTCCTGTGAGAGAGGCTTTACAGGTTCTGATCTTGGGTGAGTTAGGTAAGAGCTAAAATGGTTCTCATCCTGAGGGGTTTGGAATATGTTGGGAAGAGAAGTTTGGTGGGAGCTAGGGTGGCCGAGCTTGAAGAGGTTCTGAATCAGGAAGGGGACAGGTTGAGAATAGGGAGAACTGAGTCAAATTGTGGTAATGTGTGTGTGTGGGGGGGGGGGGGGGGCGGTGCGGGGTGATCAGGTAGAACTACAAGGGAGGAAGAGGGATCAATACTATAACCCTTCCTTCCATTGTAATGGGTCCCAAGTTTGGTAGAGGAATAATTGGTAGATGCAAGAAGAGAGTCCTTTCTTCTGGCTTTCTCACAAACCTGCTTTATCTCCCTTCTAAACATTCCCCTGCAATACCTAGCCAAAATATCCTAGTTTTGCTGGTTTGAGATACGGTCCTCCTGAAGAGGAGAATAGAAAGATGTATTAAAGGGCACCATTCACTCCACCTGCAGCCAGACCACTTATTTTGGCAACCAGTCACCACTGTGTGGAGAGCTTGCTGGTCTCAATATTGCTGGTTGGCTCTCCTTGTTTCAGCCATTCTCTTACATGAGTACACTAAAAATTACACAGTGTATTTTCCTATTGCTTTTCAATGTAAACAATTGTTGTAGCTACCACAGGGATGTTATGCAACAGTGAATTGGAGGGAAAGGAGTACATGGGATTACACACACACACACACACACACACATACACGTACATGTGCACACATGCACACACACACTCTCAGCACTTTTCATTTTAATGAAAGGCACACTTCGTTGCCTTGCCTTTGCTACTATAATTTTTTAGCAGAGAGAACATATGATTTATTAAGAACAGTTTACCTTTTCGAAGAGAAAAGTTGGGATGCCTATTAATATATGGATAAAATTATTCAAAAGAGGCATTTCCATTAGGGATAAGGAGCTTTTAGTACCGTTAGACAAGGCACTAGTGAGACCTCACCTAGAATACTGTGTGCAGTTCTGGTCTTCCCATGTTTAAAAAGGATGAATTCAACTGAGCAGGTACAGAGAAGGGCTACTAGGATGATCCGAGGAATGAAAAACTTGTCTTATGAAAGGAGACTTAAGGAGCTTGCTTGTTAGCCTAACTAAAAGAAGGTTGAGGGAGATATGATTGCTCTCTATAAATATATCAGAGGGATAAATACAGGAGAGGGAGAATAATTATTTAAGCTCAGCACCATGTGGACACAAGAACAAATGGGTATAAACTGGCCACCAGGAAGTTTAGACTTGAAATCAGATGAAGGTTTTAACCATCAGAGGAGTGAAGTTTTGGAATAACCTTCCAAGGGAAGCAGTGGGGGCAAAAGATCTATCTGGTTTTAAGATTCTACTTGATAAGTTTATGGAGGAGATGGTATGATGGGATAATGGATTTTGGTAAGTATTTGATCTTTAAATATTCAGGGGTAAATAGGCCAAATCCCCTGAGATGGGATATTAGATGGATGGGATCTGATTACTATAGAAATTCTTTCTGGGTACTGGCTGGTGAATCTGTGCCCATATGCTCAGGGTTTAGCTGATTGCCATATTGGGGTCGGGAAGGAATTTTCCTCCAGGGCGATTGGAGAGGCCCTGGAGGTTTTCCCCGCCTTCTCTGTAGCATGGGGCATGGTTGACTTGAGGAGGCTTCTCTGCTCCTTGAAGTCTTTGAACCATGATTTAAGGACTTCAATAGCTCAGACCTGGGTGAGGTTTTTCATAGGAGTGGGTGGGTGAGATTCTGTGGCCTGCGCTGTGCAGGAGGTCGGACTAGATGATCAGAATGGTCCCTTCTGACCTTAGTATCTATGAATCTATGAATTTTTTTTAAAATGGACCACATGCCACAGATACGAATTTCATTCACTCATACGCTTCTGGAAGGGGTTGGGATATCCTTCTGATGAAATAGTGTAGGAACCAACAGAATAGAAACAAGAAGGGAATACAGGAAGAGTCCATGAGACTATCTCTGGATTGAGATGAATTTTTTGACCAACGCTATAGAAATGTCAGATTGGCCCAATCCTGCTCTCAGCTCTGAACTTTTCACTATTGAAATCAGAGGGAACAGAATTTGCCTACAATAGTTCGTTCCTCCTGAGAGAACTAGAAGGACTTGAAAGAAGAGACATACTTTTCTGAGAGACTGATCGTGAAGACTAAATCTCTTAAAACTAGACTAGATATGCTAGTGTCCCAATAATCAGGATAGGAAGTTCTAATTAAGAAAAATGTCTTTGATCCCAGGTACTATTTACTGATACAAATGGTGGGTGGTGGAGAGAGCGGGTAGCGAGATATGAAAGAGTGGATTAAAATGATACCCACAAACTTACATGTTTCTACTGAGCTCAAACCTGGTAAAGTTTGGATGCCTATTATATATGGGATAAAATTATTCAGTTGAATGTGTGTAATTACGTCTGGCAAGGACACTTCCTATTGAGATAACATTCTGAGGAGATGCATTCCTCTCTGTGTGGCTTGCAGTTCATATCATGATCAAAAATGCAATGGTTTTCAAACAAAAGGGCTTCTAAAAAGGAAAATAAGGAAAAATTTGCCATTATAAACAGGCCCCTCTTATCAATTTATGACATTTGACAAAAACATATACTGTCCACAGGCCAGGAGACTTAGTTTGAAAATGCTGGCCACCCTTCAATAGGTAAGTTTTAATTTACAACTGAAGTTCAGGTACAGTAGTGACTCAGTTCACCCGTAACCCTAAAGTCTGACCAAACTAAACTATAGCCATTTTGGGTGCATTTAGCCATCATTGATTAAAAGCAAAATGCCACACAAATAAAAATAATCAGGGAAGGACAAATTGCTGCAGTTGCAGCTTTGCTAATTGAAATACATTAAAATAAATTAAGCCATAAAAATAAAAGTGAATAGTTCTACCTTGGTTCTAATTACCCAATGAATAAATTTTATTATTTACTAAAAATACTAAAAATGATTTGCTAATAAAAATAAATGATTTATTTTAGCTAAAAATAACCCAGTAAAAATTACTATAAATTATGTATTTTATAAACAATTAGTTATAAAAAATAAGTAAAAACAAATTCCCCAAAGCAGTCAAAGAGCTTTTCTTCAGGCAAGGAGCTGACACCTAAACTCCCCATAAGCTGGATGGAAAAAAGACCCCTGGAAAACCAGCTGGTATTCACTCAAAACCATCTCAGACTTTCTTCCAAAATGTTATGAAGGGATTTTCAGAAAAGGCAGCATCGCTGCATGAATTGTTAAAGGAGGGAGCAGAGTGGGATTGGTGCTCTCAACAGCAGAAAGCCATGGTCCAGTTAAAACAAGCTTTAACTCAAGCTCCAGCCCTAGCATATCCTGGGGTGGGACAGCTATTTGTGCTGCAACTGGCAACTACTAAGAGAGGGATGGGAGCTGTACTATATCAAAACATGGTACAGGGCTCTGCCCTGTGGTATATGCCTCCTAACCTTCCAGTGAGGTAAAGAGGGGATTCACCCCCTTTAAAAGGAGATTTTGGGCATTAGTTTGGGCTTTGCAGCATTGGTAGAGTGACCATATTTCCCAAAGGGAAAATGGGACATTGTGTGGGGGTAGTTCAAGCCCCCACTTTACCTCGTTTGGCCTGAGCTGCTCATCTAAGCCCCCCACCCATTCTAGAATTATTTATAAAATTCTGTCAACATTTTCCCGCACCAACTCTAGGTTTACTGTGCCTTTCAGATGAGACTGCAAGGTGACAAATGGGCAGTAAAGATCCCATGACTTAAAAGAAAACATCCAAATGTGTTTAGCCCCAGTCTCCTTGGCCAAGTTTCCACTATCTGATATTATGCAGTGCTAATATATTTATGCAGCCCCACCAATTAAACAGTTTCTTGCTGACCACTGGCATACCATTTTAACACTATCCCTGTGGCTTGTTAGTGTTATACATGCCTTGTTCTATGTGCTATCTAGAGAAGTGATTACTACTCTATATAATATATGGAGAATTGAAAATATGATTTACACAGAGCATTGCTTGTATAAGTGGGTTCATATACACATTTGCTCTGTATTACTAACTGTAATGGTTTGTTACAACAACAATTGATGTTCTCACATATGGGACAGTTTTATTATCTTGCATAAGATTTAGGATTTTTCATAAGCGAGCTTTGTGTCTAATGAGATTTATCTTAAAAGGGTTGCATGGAATTATTTTGCTCAGGGGAAAAAAGATTGCTGCGTGTGCATGATGTTTAGTCTGGAATTGTTAACAGTACCTTTGCTTTTTGGATGGTTTGTTATACCAACATCCAAGCTTTGTAGAGTATTTGTATGTATAAAAGCAGAGTATGAGAGTTTTTTATGCATTTCATGAATCAGAATTGTGGGATGAATACATAAATGTAGACATAATAGCTGTTTGTGTAGTGGTCAGTGATAGAGTTTGTACTGGTGGATGTGTGTGCAGGAATAGTGATAGGAAACCTCTAGGTGTGAAGAACAGCTGAAATTCTCCAAACTATCCAGTGTTCTTGAGTCTGCACCATTGGACTGTAAATGACATAAGTATAGTTTATTCTGTGAAATTATTTAGTATTTCCAGTTAAAATGCAATGAGAACAGGCCTTGTTTTATTTAAGCATTTCTTCTTCTAATCCTCAAAAGAACAAGAACAGGTATAAATATAAGGAAAAAAATTGCCTGTTTCCCAGTTCTCCAAAACAAAGAAACCCAAATAAGAAGATTCATTTTCAGTTTTAGCCAACAGGTTAAGTATGTTCTTATTTTATCTTTGGGGTTCCATCCAGTGCTAGTATAGTAGCCCATATCAAACGAATACAGCCTTTCAACGCTATTTGTTTACTTTTTAAAAATCTTATTTTCTTACAATAATAGTAATCTATTTTCCCGATTGGCATGTTTTCTTTGTATTAATCTATGCTGTCACTGAACGAATTCAAAGCAGGAAACATTATGCCCAATGAGGGTCTTCACAATAAGGTCTTGTGATTGTGACTTTTTACTGACCTTACCTAAGTCTTTTGTACAGTTAAAAAAAAGTGTGTTCTTGAAGAACACACATTTTCTCTGGGGCAGAGATGTCTGTGCTTTTACTTACAGACCTCACAGCAAAAATGGCATTGTGTTCCAGAGGCTGAAGTGCCATTTTGGTTTCAGACATCCATCTTTTATTTAACTTTCACTCTTGACACAGGCTGCAGCTTTTGTCAGAAGGAATTTTGGTTTGGATTTTAACTTTGTATTTATTGCAACAGAAGGCTCTGACACATTCAAGTGTGGTCTCTTCCTTAACTTATCCACTCGGTTAAGAGTTCAGATTACCCCGATAAACTGACTCAGGAAATAAGCTAGTTGGGAGGTGTGGAGATAAAGTAATAATGACACTATTTTTTCCATGAATTATGCTTTCTCCCTGACTAATCAGCCTTTCCACAGAATCTTATGGGCTGGGGAGATAGGCAACAGCTTGGAATAGGAATTGCCATACAGTTTCTGATCAGTGATCCACCTAGTTCATATTTTGTTCCTGATAGCGACCAGTACAGGATGCTTCAGAGGAAGATGCAACTTCCCTCCCAGCAAAAAATCCCCTAACTTCCTAGCTGTAGGGGTTAAGAAGATATCCCCCTTATCTATGCTACTTATATGTCCCCTACCCACATTACCACAGTGTCTTAGATCATACTTTAAGGTATTTATTCACACGCCACCAAGGAAGTATGATTCCCATTTTACAGATTGAGAAGGGAGGCACAGTGATCACTAGCGACTTACCCAAGTCACGCTTGAAATTTGAACCTAGGTGTCCCAAGTTAGCACCCTAATCACTGGACCTTCCTCTCACCCTGAATCATCATTATTTATATCCCTTCCAAAACTCTAATTATTATAAACTCTGGATACTCTTGTTATCCATAACATGTCTAATCCTTTTTTGAATCCCTACTCACCCCCATTGAGAATGGGGGGAGGGTGAAGCCATGCTCCTCTTTCATGCTTTTCCTAGAGGCTGAACAGTCTTACTTGTGATCCTGCCTATGCAACCCTTAGAGTAAGAGGCCACTCACAATTGGCCCTTCACATTGAACCTTCTCCAACAGAAAACAATATTATTATATGGCATTTTTCTTACTAAGGTTGGGACATACGTTGATGTAGCATTGCGCGTATTGTCACCATTCTTGTAATTGATTCTTACTGTCATTTTAAAACCTGAAGAACTCTGTGTATCTCGAAAACTTGTCTCTTCACTAACAGAAGTTGTTTCAATAAAAGATATTACCTCACTACCTTATCTGAGATAATTCAAGAGGCCCACAACAAAATACATTATAAATAACATACATACTGAAAATTCCTAACTTATAATGCCTGGAGCCTGGGTAGGCCCTAACACTTTTTAAGGTCAGCAACACATGCTAGAGGGGAAAACACTATGCTTCTTTTGAGGTATCCAGAGTGCATTCATTCAGCTATCCATGACAGTACAGTATAACTCAGGTCCCAATTATGGCCAACCACTGTTCAGTTCATCTCCAACCAATCATAGATAAAAGTACTAAGCAAAGAATTTGCCTTTAGTGCTTATGCTGTTAATACCAGCTCTACTTAGGCATTTGGTGGCTTTATTTCAGTTGTTCAAAACTCTGAAGTTAAAACATTTAGAGCCTCATCCAAAAACTCACTGAAGTCAATGGAAAGACCCCCATTAACTTTAACTTAGGGCTCTGTATCATGCCCTTAGATAGCAAATTAACCTTCTTAAAGGCCATTTCTCAAGATGATCTCTTGTTGCTGCTTAATACCTTTTTTCTTGTTTGTTACAAATGAGTTGAAATTGCATATTGGTATGTAATTACTTCTGATCACTGTATCAAATGGAGAATGATACAGTAGACGCTAAAACATAAGCACCTGAATACAAAGCATTTTACAGTACGTGATCTAGACCATAAATGAAGACCAAAATGTTAATATATACAACAATGCATTTTTAAAGTGGACACTCAGTGGCAGTACCTGATGTTGGTATTTTAGTTTCAAGCAGAATATTGCCAAGTTTTCTATGGAAAAAACACTGAAATTGCATTTAACATCATAGGAAAAAATGTCAAAGATAGGAAATCTGTCGCATGCCTGCTAGACCACTTATGAACCTTAGAGCATTACTGTGTGTTCATCATCTGGAACTCAGTCTTAATTGGGCAATATGAATAAAACTGCATTTGTTTTCCATACCTCTCTAATGTATTACATGGGGGTTCATTAATTAAATGGTAGAAGTTTTTATGTAATATGATTACAGTATAAAGCATGATGTTTCATCTAACTATGCACGAATGACAGAGGGGAAACAGAAACTAGCACAATTTTCTCCCCTAAATTCACACACACATATTTATTCCCTGGGAACCATCCTCCCTGGGCTGCCCCACTCTCCTGAATCATGGCAATAGGGAAGCCATGGCCCAGGAATCAGGGAGTCTGGCTCTCTGGGCTTCCTGGCTACCCATAGACATACAGACAGAAGTTTGTTTTGAATCTACCAAATAAAATATTACAATTAAAAAATCTGGATTTCTGATTTATAAAGAATTTTGGAATTTCTTTCATTCCAAATTAGAACAAAAATTTTCAAAATTCAAAATCCTCCAGGAAACAGTTATTTGTTCTTGGTCCAGCTCTACCAACACTCTCTCCCTGGTTCTGCATCTCAGTCTCTGTCCAGCCCAATCCCAGTTCTCCCTGGCACACTAACTCCTTGACAGCCAGATCTGTTTTGTCTCCTCCTGCCCTGTTTCCCTAATCCCAATCTCTTTATTGAGACAGTCTCACTCTCCCTCCCCCCAGCTCCTCATCCTATCTCAGTGTCCTTCCCCTCATCCTCCATCAACAGGCACCTAGTCCCTATGCCAGCACCCACCCCCTCATTTCCCTCACCAACTCCTGGGCCCAATCAGTTTCTTTTCCCTATCTCCCAGTCCTAATCTCCTTGCCCAACAAGTCCCAGCCTCCCATCCTCACCCAGCTCCAGCAACAGCCTTTCTTTCCCCACCATCAGACTTTGACCAGCCAGGCCGAGTGCCTGTGTGGGGAGAGGAAGTCATTACAACAGAGACATGATCCAAGCTTTCAGCTTTGGTGCTCAATTGTAGCCCATCCCAAAGCAGTTGGGTGCCTCTATTACTGGGAACATAATGATCAACACCAATCACCAATAGTTCATTCTAGTCAGTATCCTGTCTTCTAACTGTGGATAATGCCAGATGACTCAAAGGGAATGAACAGAACAGGGCAATCATGAAGTGATCCATTTCCTGGCCATCCAGTCCCAGCACCTGGCAGTCAGAGGCAGGGACACCCAGAGCATGGAGTTGCATCCCTGATCATAGTGGCTGATTACATTGATGGACCTATCCTCCATTAATTTATCTAATTCTTTTTTGAACCCAGATATAGTTTTGGCCTTCACAACATCCTCTGGCAATAAGTTCCACTGGCTGACAAAGAAGAAGAAGTGAAGAAGTACTTCTTTTGCTTGTTTTAAACCTGCTGCCTGTTGATTTCATTGTGTGACTCTTGGTTCATGTGTTATGCTAAGGGTAATAACACTTCCTTATTCACTTTCTCCACAGCATGCATGTTTTTTATTGCCCTCTATGCTATCCCCCCTTAGTTGTCTCTTTTCCAAGCTGAGTGGTCCAGTATTTTTTTTTTATCATATGGAAGTTGTTCTGTACCCTTAATAAGTTTTCTTCTCCTTCTCTGTGCCTCTTACATTTTTAACAGGTTTCAGGTAGCAGCCATGTTAGTCTGTATTCGCAAAAAGAAAAGGAGTACTTGTGGCACCTTAGAGACTAACAAATTTATTAGAGCATAAGCTTTCGTGAGATACAGCTCACTTCATCGGATGCATTTGGTGGAAAAAACAAAACAAAACTTTTTTTTTTCCACCAAATGCATCCGATGAAGTGAGCTGTATCTCACGAAAGCTTATGCTCTATAAATTTGTTAGTCTCTAAGGTGCCACAAGTACTCCTTTTCTTTTTACATTTTTAATATATCTTTCTTGAGATGGGCGATCAGATCTGCATACAGTGTTCAAGGCGTGGACATACCATGGATGTATATAGTAGCATTATGATATTTTCTGTTTTATTACCTATATTCTAATTGTTCCTAATATAGCTTGCTTTTTTTTTCACTGCTGTTGCACAATGTGCGGATGTTTGCAGAGAACTATCCGCAATGACTCTAAGATCTTTCCTGAGTTGTAACAGCTAATTTAGATCTCATCATTTTGTATCTATACTGGGATTATGTTTTCCAATATGAATTAGTTTGTATTTATCAACATTGAATTTCATCTGCCATTTTGTTGCCAATCACCCAGGTTTGTGAGATCCCTTTGTACTCTTTGCAGTCAGCTTTAGACTTAACTTTCTTGAGTAATTTTGTATCATCTGCATACTTCGCTACCTCAGTTTGCCCTTTTTTTCCAGATCATTTATGAATATGTTGAACAGCACAGGTCCCAGTATAGATCCCTGGAGAACACCACTATTTACCTGTCTCCATTCTGAAAACTGACCATTTATCCCTATCCTTTAGTTTCCTGTCTTAACCAATTACAGATCAATGAACGTACCTTCCCTCTTATCCCAGACTGCTTAATTTGCTTAAGAGCTTTTGGTGAAAGACCTTGCCAAATTTCAAGTCTCTGCTTCAAAGCATAGGGGCATAGAATCTATTGCAAAGAAAAGGTTACTAGAATCTTTTTTCACATTGGCAAAGCAATGATTTTTCCTAGTCTTGTTCTCAGAAACAGCTGAATGATTTTGAGGAAATTCAGGAAAAAAAGTTGAGATAACGCTGATACCCAGCATGGAAAATTGTCAGCCTCGAACAGTTAAAGTTTGGCAAAGGATATATGCAGCCAAAAACAGGGTCTTATAATGGGAAGTGTCAACTAACCTAAGAGGCAAAACTACCAGACCCACCTGTAATAACTGAAGATAAAATTCACCAGTGTACATATAAAAACATCTCATAGCCTATAATGAAATTACAGGTTCTTTAACTGAACTGTAAAGACTCAAAATCAGGTGGTAAATAATAAAGAAACACTCAGCAAATATAAGATTGTATAAAATATGTAAAAATATATGTACAAAGACTAAACGTTGGTTCTTTCTACTCTTTAACAGAACTAAATATTGTTATTGGATGCACGCTGATTTTTACCTCTAAGTGCATTTAATAGAGTTAATATATCTAGTTCTTAAAAGCAAAACAACACATTAAGAGTGGAGGATACCAATTCTGTAAATAAGCTCCACTTTTGCAGCTATGTCATTATATGAAATAGGAAAAAATATGCTAATTGCCAGAGTTTTGGAATGAACTCATGCAGAACAATGAAATTATACAAATTAACAGACAATCTGATGATACATAATTAACCTCTGATTAATTATTTTAATGTAGGCACCAGGATTAATTTTTTTTGGTGAAAACCATAACCAAGCAGGAAAGAGCCACACAAGGTGTTTTCAGTAAAAGTGTCTGAATTTGCCAACATTCTCCTTAACTTAGACGTCCTTTCCCATTATTACATCTCTCCTGTTTAAGTCTTAAACATTGTCAAAGTTTGCTCTTATTTTTAATCTTACCTCTGCTGGAATTCGTAGTCATGGTTTAAATTCATTCTTGTCTTTTTTGCTGTCATTAACTTTGTTATGGGAGTCCTGAATCCTGATTTCCTAATCTTGGGGTCTAGAACATGGACAGTAGGCCACACTATCGTTCCAGAAAAAATGGGACCATACCATATTCTCAACTACTCTGCATTAAGACAGGTTTGAGACATGTCAGAGTATTATTAAATGTGCCGAATCATGTACTTGAGGCTAGCACAGTACATTAAGTATCTACTACTATAGCAATGGAAAATGAAAATAGAACAGCATCACAACTCATTTTACAGATCCTGAAGTATTGGTTTATAGTTTGTCTTGTTTCCAGATTGTGTCCAATATTTTGGTTGTGGCTGTGAGCAGTATGTATATCACATTGGTAAACATCTGTCCATGCCAAAATCCAATTCAAAGTTGTAGTCCTAGCAATCTAAAAACGTTAGAACTTATTTATTCTACCTTTCTAATCTCACTTATTCAATTCACTTCTCCAGTCTTTACCTCTGCCTTTTTCCCTGTGATTCTTCACAGTTGAAGACTGTTAGCTCTTGTGCCGCTCCTCTATTGGTCCCCTTCAGAGTCATCTCTTCCTGTCCATCTATCCAGAGACCTTCTGTTTTATTAAGCTTCTATTAAGGCTTTCAGCGAAGCATTTTAAAGTGCTCTATGGGTTGCACCATAGAAACAAATTGTAGAATATTGCTTAATGCCAAACCATCAGCTTATTGCTTTTTCAGCATCAAATAGAACTTCTATAGACAATTTTGAATACTGTATTTTAATAGTGTCAATAAAATTTCTGAAAACACAGTGTGGTACAAAATATTGAGGAAACATTTTTTTTAGGATTCATTCTTACCATAATTAATTGAACTTCCATTACTATTAATGGGAATTATGGTATATGATCATAGCACTGTTTCTTCTATATTAAGGAATCTGCTTATATGCCAACTAGGCAAAATTTCAAACAAAACAAAAACATATTCATAAACATAATTCATTCATGTGAATTTGCTTTATATTCACAACCCCATACACAGCTTCTTTTCAAGTATTAATATGAATGTACATTTGCTTGCAGAATGTGTGCATCGAGAAAATGTTGTGAATACCCATGCAATTTTATATTTGCATGAGTATCTCCCCAGAAGAGTTTGAACAGTCATCATGAAAGCTCTTTGAGTTTGGAAGTCATCCAACCAGGGAAAAGAAGCATGAATGTGTGACTTAGGTAAAGCATTGTATCACATTAGTAGTGAAATACAAATAGTGTATATTAGAAATAACAGTTGTGGTTAACAACTTGCACCAATTAATGGACAAATAGCTCCACATAAAACATGCAAATAGTTTCCATGCCTATATTGTTGAAAATCAAAACCGGTTTTCAGATAATTTAACAAAAGAAGGGGCTCCAGTAAATTTGTCAAGAAGAGTTTGCTGTCAATAGTTCACTCAGTTCTAGTAGTAGATCATAAGGATATGTCTTCACTGCAGAGTTAACTTAAGTTACCTGCATTTGAATTACTCCTTTCAAGGTAGACTAGTTCGATTGAGAGTGGCCATATTGTGAAAAAACTCTTGATCTGCTGTTTCCACTTTAGTGCTCATTTGAGTTTTATATACCCTCTCAGGCCACCCCTCTTCTTGAGTTAAGGGTGTTTTGGTGTTTCAGGATCCTCAAGTTGGGGGCAACAAATGAGTTACAGTTAGAATTATTTTTTCAGTAAAGACAAGCCCCATACAAATGCAATTGCAGTAAGTGATATGATAGTGTCACTGAATATGATCATTCCATCTGTACCACTAGTTCCAACCTCAACTCTCTGGTCTATGGTTGTAAAACAATTAAGGGAATCTGTAAACTCAGGGCCAGATGCTCATCTGGTATAAATTGTTGTTGCTCTAGCAGATGAGGATTGTTCTTGGAGGGAGAATGTTGGCAGTCCAGCTCAAGGACCAAACCAACTGTGATAGAGAATTAGTGTTACTGAATGACTCTGTATATTGTAACAGTGGGCTCTGAATCAGGTCATGTATTTAGGTGCATAAATGCAGTTTTAGGTGCCTAGCCTTAGACATAAACAGTTGGAAATTTTGGCCCAGCTAAACATTTTTGCTGATGTGGGTTTGTAAAATGCAGGAGATATACCTTCTTGGTCCTGTGCAATTGGTTCCACTCAGACCCTCATTTACACTCTTCTGTTCATCATTGTATTCAAGTTAACCTCCTATTTAGTAATGTAATACACCTATTTAGTAATGTAAAATATTTGCTTTCATTCACTTTGTGAATTTGCTGTGGCAGATTAGTTTTCTGCTCAGAAATATGAGAATGCGAGAGTCTTGTGGTGTTGCAAAAAACCTACATCTTGTTCTCCCAGTCCACTCTCAGAGCTGGATATACCACAGCATAGATTATTAGTTCACATAGCTTTAATTTCACTTCCCCTTTTATTTTGGATTGCAATCCTAAAAATCTGGAAACACCACAATTCTCATCAGATTATATTTGCCCAGGTGCCTGGTTGGTCTACCATGACTCTGTTCTTGACATGCCAGTAGTCCTTAACTAGTTGCCTGGAATAAGTTATTAGTGAATTCCTGGCTAGAACACTCATACATAACAGGAGGTATCTCACTATCCTTTGCTTTTGAATAGTTTTAATATGATTGCAAAAAAAGCCCTCTAAATTTGGCAGACTAGCGTGCTTGAGGTGGAAAATTAATCAGACTTTACTATATTTGGACTGATTTTTCAAATAGTCAGATTTTTCATGGTTTTCTTTTTTCAGACTGGTGTTTGCCCCTCCAAGAAGTTACTCTGTCCTTCAGACTTCCCCACTCCCATTTTCAGGGTCATATTATTTTTCCTCTCAACTGTACTAACTTCTTCCGTAATATTGTTCTGTTTTATTGTTGACAGGCATTGGTTTTTCCTTTAAGGGCTTTTAAAAGTAGAGTAAGCATGAGTTCTACAAAATCTTACCCTGGGAGGCATTTTCTTCTAACTGTTTGTACTGCCATTGCTTGCCTGGCTCCTGTCTAACCAATTAATGTGTCTCTGCTGCCACCTTTTTAGGAGAATTGTTAGTTGTGTTTAATTCTTCATTTGGTTGGCTATTTCTTACGCATTTGGTGTTTGTTGCCCTTATTCGCAAAGGTCGACGTGTGAAGGGACATACAAATGTTTCAGCCTATCTGGCACGTAAATACCTTGCAATGCCAGCTATCAAAGTGCTCATCTTCTTGGAGGATTGAGCCTTGAAAGCAATCCACTCACTCACCAGAACAGATCAAAATCATGAGCTCCATCTTGTAAACTCCCCAGGATTCTGAAAGCAGAAATTCTGATTGCAAAGGTCCTGTAAGATCAGATCACTTATCTGGACACTATAACCAGCAGTTACTAGAACTGAATTACGTGGGGCTATGCATTATTAACAAATGTAGAGTTAGTCCTTAAGTTGTTTGAACATTACCAGCATTTTACAAGTAGCATGGTGTGTTTTCACACTTTTATTGTAATATCAAATACTTTATGCATTGACTGCTCTGAAGTTTCTAGCCTTTATCAAGAGGTACAGATTTGCCTTTGGACATACAAGATGCTGTAGCATTTCCATCAGATCTTTTAAAAAAACATCAGATTTGGCACAAAGCCACTGCACATTTCACTTTTATGGCTATTATGCTTTTTAAATCCAGTTTATGACTTAGTATCCATTAAGAAACAATTATCTTATTTAGCTCCTAACACAAAAGATGATGTGCTTTAATATGGCATTAGATGACTACACAATGTCACATCCTTCTATATAAAATTGCCTAATTCAAGCCATGCAGTCAGAGAAATATTCATTGTAAGCCTGACTGAATGAGAAATCCTTGCAGCATGATTTGTAAATTCAAAGGCAGGGGAATGGAACTGATAATGCTCTACTGCCCTTTGTGCTGTCCAAGACCAGCATGGTGAACCTCAGCTGCCACAGTGGGCCCAGGGAGAAAGGTAATCTCTTAGAAAACTGGATTACGCAGACATGGGATTTTTTTTTAAATTATCACAAGCAATTTGTAAATGGAACTGCATAGCCTCTTGCGAGCATGGCACATGTATTTTGTATCCACTTTAGCCCATCCCACTCAGGAGGTGGGTGAGACATTCTCCAGTGTGCAACTTGAACTGCTGTGTCCCCTTACCTCTCCAGCCTGGGATACCTTTTACATTGCTTGCTAGTGAACAGGCTCTGTTCACTCACAGCCACCAACATGCAAAGTCACTCCCAGCTGAATACATAAATGCTATACCCAGCTTTTCATGAATAGATACATGGTAACACCCGCATATCCCTCAGTCCCAGTCTTTACCCCCAGAAATGTGCAAATTGTACTTTTCAGCAGCCCAATGGATGGCACAAGCTCATAAATAATCCATCATTGCAACAATTGGTATTAATATGCACTAGCCTGGGTTGACCTGAGTAGAAATTTCTGAAACACTTCAGTCAAAACACACTAGGTTGAGATAAACAGTCAAATAACTTTATTAACTAGAGAAAGATAGATTTGAAGTGATTATAAGTGGTGAGGAATAAAGGTCAAAATTGGTTAAAAAAATAAAAGGATAAACAAGCAAGCTAATTCCTCAGTTTTACCAAGCTGAGTGGCCTTGAAAACAAACTCAAAACAAAACAAAACAATTTTTCCCCTCATCCAAAAGCTTACATCAGTATGTACTAGCTGAAAAGGCTTCCAAGTAGAACCCCTGGTTCCAAAGCTTCCTTTGTTCTTCAAACATTGTAGCTACTGTGAGCAGAGATTGAGGGGGAGTTAATTGTGTGTTGTGAGCTCTCCATTCTTAGGGCATGTCTACATTAGAATCTGAAGTCGACTTATGTCTGGGCAACTTACAGCCACCGTAGTAATTACTGTGGTGGGTCATGTCCACACTACCCTCCTATTATCGGTGGTACCAGAAACCTGGGAGCCATCCAGACTCTGGGCATGGAGTTTGCAACCAGGAGCCTGGATGTGGTGGCAAGCCAAACCAAGAGACCGGGGGGGGGGGGAGAGGGGGGAGAGCAGCCAGGCTCCTGGCAGCATGGAGCCAGGCAGTTCACGGGGGCAGTACTGAAGCTGAGAGCTTCCCGGCAGTACCGAGGTGAAGGGTGCCTGCCAGAAGTACTGGGGAGTAAGGGGTGTAGCAGGGCACCGGGAGCCTCTGGGCAGCAGCTGTGCTTGGAATGGGGAGCCTGGGGCAGCCAGGGTCCAAGCGGAATGGGTGCATCCTGGCTGGGACCAGGCATGACAAGTAAATTTTTTTTCAGTCTGTGCTGCAAATGGTTGTTTCAGTAGTTAACAGTTTTCTAACACCTGTGGTCAGTCCCTTGTTGTGTCTGAGGAACTAGTCTTTTGGCGATTCACAGAATTATAATATATTTCAGTAACAAACAACATAAAATCTCATAGCTGTACACACATTTTAACAAGACAATGATATTCAGCAGATTATGTGATTTCAAGTGATACCTCATGAGGCATACTTTGTACAGAATATATCAGCCATATGAAAATGGTGAACATGGGGTACAATGTGTCAGTGAGATACTATATTCTGTGCCAGATGGGTTACTGTAGTAGCTACAGAAACTAACATGGAGGTGACAAAAGCATGGTCACAGTGCAATGTCTGCACCTGGGAGAAAGGTTGTTGTATTATGGCCAGTCTCAAATGGAAAAAAGGAACTAGAGGCCACCTCTGCCAAATGCATATAATGAAACCGTACAGAAATAGTAGGACCCTGATACTCTGAACTTTGCCCGAAAAAGACAGCACAACATCCTCGAATGAAGGGCCAGGCACAATCTTCCTCTATTCCTCCAGATAATTTTATACCCCAGTGCATTTCTTCAGCCTTGTCTGGATGAAATCTTATCCAATATATTCCTAGCCATCACCAAAGCTCCTTAAGGCACTGAGGCAACAGAGGAGCTAGAGGTAGGACTGAGATGCAAAGTTTAGAATCTAAATTTATAACTCGTTGTAAAGCTTTGAAGATGTCCATATCTGAAGCTTTCAACCAGTGTCTCTAACAGACGAATCTATATTCAATTAAACTTAAACCTATATGCCATCTTCAGACTAGTTACAGCCCTTGTCTCCCAACCTTTCACACAAGAATTACATGTATTTAACAATACAGGAGACAAAATTCAACCCAGAAATACCTACTATTTGAAAACCTTCAGGGATGAGGTAAACTTACAAAACTCTATTGCTCAGTGTAGAATGAGCAGAAAATGTTTAATGTAGCAGCACCTATATTTAATGTTGCTCAACACTTTCCAAATGAGATCCTGTTTTCAGTTGTGTAAACTGTTCTGGCTGAAATTTACCATGCCAGTAGTCTGCCTCCAGGTGATTTTTTTAAAAGTTACACCGACAATGGTTCAGCCATTTCCGAGAACAGGTTAAAGAATAATATGTTGCTTTGTCCATGTTTTTTTTATAAGAATTTAATTGAGAACCTCTATCCCCTCAAAGCTTTGAAGCAGGGACTTAAATTAAGCAAGGAGGTGCCTTTGTGTCAGGGATTAGTCTTTTGCCATCCACATGAAGATTTGACCAATGCTGACCAAGTTATGAGCCTCTGAAAAAAATATTAGTTGGCACATTTAGTAGAGGCTTGTTAGAGTTTGGCATCTAAATTCTCAGAAGGTTCCATCTACACAGAGCACACTCCATCATCTCCCAGCTACTGGGGTTGAGGACTTTTCCAGAGATTGCTCTTTCATTTGCGGGGGCTATTCTCGTGCCATTTCTACTGTACTCAGTTCTTTTCCCTCTCTTCTCCCGCGCCCTCCATATTCAGGTGCCTAAGTAGCTTTGAGGGGAAAGAGGAGGCAACCTGATTGGAATGCAGGCAGGTGAAGAATAAATGGAGTAAGATGGAATATAGGAGGTTGGGGGGGAGGATAGGAGTCTAGAGAAGGGAGGTTAGAAGAAGGAGCACATGGAGTGGAGAAGAGAACCACAATAGAGAGGGAGGAGAGGACAGGAGCTGACCTGAGGAAAATGGGCAGGGGGCAGAGACAGGAAGGGGTGGAAGGATAGAAGAAGAGGAAGGGGGAAAAGACAGGAGTTGGAGAGGGGAATAACAGGGACAGAATGGGACAGGTTGGTAGCAGAATGGTCTGTAACATTCCTCTACAGACCTGAAATTGAACCTAAGATTCTGCCCACCAAATAGCTGAAAACCCAATAGGCAAAGTGTGTGTCTGTCACAAATATAAAGGGAAGGGTAAATACCTTTAAATCCCTCCTGGCCAGAGGAAAAGCCCTTTCACTTGTAAAGGGTTAAGAAGCTAGGATAACCTCGCTGGCACCTGACCACAATAACCAACGAGGAGACAAGATACTTTCAAAGCTGGAGGGGGGGACAAAGGTTCTCTCGGTCTGTGTGTTGCCTTTGCTGGGACCAGAGCAGGAATGCAGGTCAGAACTCCTGTAAAGGGTTAATAAGTAATCTAGTTAGATATGCATTAGATTCTGTTTTGTTTAAATGGCTGATAAAATAAGCTGTACTGAATGGAATGTATATTCCTGTTTTTGTGTCTTTTTGAAACAAGGTTTTGCCTAAGGGGATTCTCTATGTTTTGAATCTGATTACCCTGTAAGGTATTTACCATCCTGATTTTACAGAGGTGATTCTTTTACTTTTTCTTCAATTAAAATTCTTCTTTTAAGAACCTGATTGCTTTTTCATTGTTCTTAAGATCCAAGGGTTTGGGTCTGTGTTCACATATGCAAATTGGTGAAGATTTTTATCAAGCCTTCCCCAGGAAAGTGGGTGTAGGGTTTGGGAGCATTTTGGGGGGAAGACATTTCCAAGCGGGCTCCTTCCCTGTTATATATTTGTTAGACGCTTGATGATGGGAGCAATAAAGTCCAAGGGAAAAAGGTAAAATAGTTTGTACCTTGTGGAAGTTTCAACCTAAGTTGGTAAAAATAAGCTTAGGGATTTTTTCATGCAGGTCCCCACATCTGTGCCCTAGAGTTCAGAGTGGGGAAGGAACCTTGACATGGTGGCAGAGCGATGGGATTAACTTGAAATCATTTTGAGATCAATTTGAGATTTTTTGAACCAGAAGCACAGATTTTTTAAAAGGAATTTTTTTTTTTCCTTTTCGGTGCTGGAAAGCAGGTTTTAAGCTGAAAGCAGTTAGAGTTTTTTTTGTCTCTGCTTGGGGGCCAGAGCAGAGACAAAAGGTAATTGTCTTTTGTGAGCTGGAGTTTTCTCTATGTAAAGGCAGGGTAGTTAACCTCCTGCAGGGAAATTCACAAGTCTTCACAGACTTGAAGTTGTTTTTACCTAAGAGCAAGTAGAGGGGTTTTCTGTCTATTTGCCAGGAGACAAAGGTGTTAATTTTTTTTAAGGATTTTTCTGTAGGCTGACAATCACTATCAGAGAACAGAATAGGAATCCAGTTACAGCACAACCTATATATGTATATATATATAAAACTTGGCTTGTCAATATTTATATTTTTATATATATTATATTATATTATTATATATTACATATTATATTTTTTGTTTGTTTTATTTCTAACTCTTGGGTGTAAAGTTAGTTAAAAACAGAGAGGTAAACATGACAGAAACCAAGGAAACAGCAAAAGAGGTTGCCCACAGGAGAGCTATGGAGGCAAAGGAAAAAAATGGAGGAAAAGGAAAAAGCCCAAGAGGCTGCCCACAGGAGAGCTATGGAGACAAAGGAAAAAGAATGGAAGCATGCTGACGAGGAAAGGGAGGCTGCCCACAGGAGAGCTATGGAGCTAGAAAAAAATCAAGAGGCTGCCCGCAGGAGACCTATGGAGGCAAGGGAAAAAGAAATGGAAGAAAAGGAAAAAGAGAGGAAGCATGCTGAGGCAGAGAAGGAAAAAGAGAGGAAGCATGATGAGATGGAGAAGGAAAAAGAGAGGAAGCATGCACTGGAGATGGAAAAGGCAAAGGCTGAGCAGAATCTACTGGATAACCCTAACCATCCTTCCCCAACAATCCACAAATGGGAGCGACTATGTCCACAGTATGATGAATCCAGTGATATTGCTGAATATTTTCCCACTTTTGAGTGACTGTGCACTCTCCATAAAATTCCTGAAGCTCACAAGATGACCACATTGGTGGCAAATTAACAGGAAGAGCTCTGGATATATTCAATAAGATGTCTATTGATGAGGCTTCTGACTATAATAAGTTCAAGGATTTGGTTTTAAAGCAATTTCAAATTATATCTGAAATGTACAGAGTAAAATTTCGAATCCTTAAGAGAGGGCCTGGACTAAGTAATGTGGCTTATCTAAACCAGATGAAGGATCTGTTAGATAAATGGGTCCAAGGAAGGGGTGTCACTAGCTTTGACGGAATGTGTGGTTTGATAGCTCAGGAACAATTCCTGAATATGTCCAAGGAGGAAACAAAACAGTGTTTATGGGATAAGGAAATGGACTCAGCAGAAAGTCTTGCTTCTTATGCTGATCGATTTGAGCAGTCCCAGACCACCAGAGAGGTGGGGCAAACCAGAACAAAATGGGTGGAGGGAGGAGAGAGAAACAACCATGGTTGGAGTTGGAGCGAATACCAGAAGGGACGCCCTCAGATCACATCCTACTACAGGGGGCAGCCCAAGGCCCCAACTACACACCAAGGAATAGTCCAGACACCTTATCGTCCTGCCACACTGTTCTCCAGCAACCCACTTCACTCCAGTGACCCGTCAGCTGGACAATGTTTTAAATGTAATGAACTGGAGCATGTAAAGGCAAACTGCCCCAAGAACCCCAACCGATTACAGTTTATTGCACTGGAATCACACCTGAGGTCCTCAGGTCCAGATACCTCCCAAATTCCCTTGGAGTGGAGGGAAACTGTGAGTGTGGGTGCGAAGAAGGCCACCATGTGGAGGGACTCTGGAGCACAAGTGTTGGCTATCTATGCTTCCTTAGTGGACTCCAATTTAATCGACCCAGAGATCCAAGTGACAATTCAACCCTTCAAATCCAACTCTTTCAATTTGCCTACAGCCAAGTTGCATGTCCAGTAGAAGGGTTGGTCAGGAACATGGACTTTTGCAGTCTATGATGATTATCCCATCCCCATGCTGTTGGGGGAAGACTTGACCAATCATGTGAAGCTAGCCAAGAGGGTGGGAATGGTCACCCACAGCCAGGCTAAGCAAGCCGTCACACCTAGCTCTGTTCCGGAAACTTCTACCAGGACCCGGTCAGAGGCGATTGACCTAGACCCCATGCCAATGTCTGCAACAGCAGTAGTGGATCCAGTCCCAGAGACCCAGACAGAGCCAGTCCCAGAATCGGAACCGGCAGCAGCCAATAACCCTACACAAGAGGCTCAGCCAGACCCTGAACCCCAACATAGTGCAGCAGCGGAGCATGGTTCACAGTCAATGGAAACAGCTTACATTGCTTCCAGAGGGACCAAGCTTAGGTCCACAATCCAATGAGGAACTGATGTCTCCAACATCAAGGGAACAGTTCCAGACTGAACAGGAAGCAGATGAAAGCCTCCAGAGAGCTTGGATGGCGGCCCAGAGCAACCCACCGCCTCTCAGCTCTTCTAATTGATCCAGAGAATTAAAGGTTTGTCAGTTTACAGCCCAGGGAGGAGATGACATTGAATGGCTTGAAGATGTCTACTATGAAAGGAAAAATGCTGGTGGCGTGGAAGAGGTGAACCTCTCCACGACCCTTGGGCATATGCAGCGACAGCAGATCAAGGAGCTGTGCACTAGCTATGCACCGACGTTCTCAGCCACCCTAGGACTGACTGAATGGGCATACCACTCCATTGACACAGGTAATGCTCACCAAATTGAAGTCCAATCTTACTGGGTGTCTGCTCAAGCTAAAACTGCTATAGAACAGGAGATCCAGGATATGCTACAGATGGGTGTAATCTGCCCCTCTGGCAGTGCATGGGCATCTCCACTGGTTCTAGTTCCCAAAACAGATGGGGAGATACGTTTTTGCGTGGACTACCATAAGCTAAATGCTGTAACTCGCCCAGACAACTATTCAATGCCACACACAGTTGAACTATTAGAGAAACTGGGAAGGGCCCAGTTCATCTCTACCTTGGACTTAACCAAGGGGTACTGGCAGGTACCGCTAGATGAATCCACCAAGGAAAGGTCAGCCTTCACCACACATGTCGGGCTGTATGAATTTAATGTACTCCCTTTGCACCCGCCACCTTCCAAAGACTTGTAAATGGTCTCCTAGCAGGACTGGGAGAATATGCAGTCACCTACCTTGACAATGTGGCCATATTTTTGGATTCCTGGGCAGAATACCTGGAACATGTACAAAAAGTCTTTGAGCGCATAAGGGAGGCAGGACTAACTGTTAAGGCTAAGAAGTGTCAAATAGGCCTAAACAGAGTGACTTACCTTGGACTCCAGGTGGGTCAAGGAACTATCAACCCCCTACAGGCCAAAGTGGATGCTATCCAAAAGTGGCCTGTCCCAAAGTCAAAGAAACAGGTCCAATCCTTCTTAGGCTTGACCGGATATTACAGGCAATTTATACTGCAATACAGCCAAATCGCCACCCCACTGACAGACCTAACCAAAAAGAAACAGCCAAATGCCGTTCAGTGGACCAAAGAGTGTCAGAAGGCCTTTAACCAGCTTAAAGCGACATTCATGTCTGACCCTGTGCTAAGGGCCCCAGACTTTGACAAACCGTTCCTAGTAACCAGGGATGCGTCCGAGCGTGGTGTGGGAGCAGTTTTAATGCAGGAAGGACCGGATCAAGAATTCCACCCTGTAGTGTTTCTCAGCAAGAAGCTGTCTGAGAGGGAAAGCAGCTGGTCAGTCAGTGAAAAAGAATGTTATGCCATTGTCTACGCTCTGGAAAAGCTATGCCCATATGTTTGGGGATGGCGTTTCCACCTGGAAACCGACCATGCTGTGCTACAGTGGCTTAATACCGCCACGGGAAATAACAAAGAACTTATTTAGTGGAGTTCAGCTCTCCAAGATTTTGATTTCGACATCCAACACATCTCAGTAGCTTCTAACAAAGTGGCTGATGAACTAACCCATGAAAGTTTCCCAGAATCACTTGGTTAAAATCATCCTTGAGATGTGGAAAATATTTTTAGTCTTTATATACTTGGTAGTATATTTAGAAGTGTATGTGTCTTATTAAATCTGTTTTCTCCTAGAGCTCCATGAAGAAATCACTGCCAGCGTTTCACCCTATCTGTGATTTGTGGGGCGTGTCATAAATATAAAGGGAAGAGTAAACACCTTTAAATCCCTCCTGGCCAGAGGAAAAGCCCTTTCACCTGTAAAGGGTTAAGAAGCTAGGATAACCTCGCTGGCACCTGACCAAAATGACCAATGAGGAGACAAGATTCTTTCAAAGCTGGAGGGAGAAACAAAGGTTCTCTCGATCTATGTGTTACCTTTGCCAGGACCAGAGCAGGAATGCAGGTCAGAAGTCCTGTAAAGGGTTAATAAGCAATCTAGTTAGATATGCATTAGATTCTGTTTTGTTTAAATGGCTGATAAAATAAGCTGTGCTGAATGGAATGTATATTCCTGTTTTTGTGTCTTTTTGTAACTTAAGGTTTTGCCTAGAAGGATTCTCTATATTTTGAATCTGATTACCCTGTAAGGTATTTACCATCCTGATTTACAGAGGTAATTCTTTTACTTTTTCTTCAATTATAATTCTTCTTTTAAGAACCTGATTGCTTTTTCAATGCTCTTAAGATCCAAGGGTTTGGGTCTGTGTTCACATATGCAAATTGGTGAAGATTTTTATCAAGCCTTCCCCAGGAAAGAGGGTGTAGGGTTTGGGAGGATTTTGGAGGGGGAAGACGTTTCCAAGTGGGCTCTTTCCCTGTTATATATTTGTTAGATGCTTGGTGGTGGGAGCAATGAAGTCCAAGGGAAAAAGGTAAAATAGTTTGTACCTTGGAGAAGTTTTAACTTAAGCTGGTAAAAATAAGCTTAGGAGTTTTTTCATGCAGGTCCCCACATCTGTACCCTAGAGTTCAGTGTGGGGAAGGAACCTTGACAGTATCTCTACCCCTTTTTCAGCTGGTCCACACAGAAGATAAATTGCTATTGCTACCAGTTACTCCGCTAGCTCAAGCAACAGAAGATTGTACTATGGATCTAGACATCCCAACTCTGCTGATGACCCAAGGTGGGGAGCAACATGGTTTCATGTGGTGGATTTCTGGTTTTTCAGTTTTCATTAAAACCCCCCGGAAGTTATATCCCAGAATAAAACCATTTAAAAAAGAATGCTAATATTTAAAAACCAAAAACAAAAAACAACCCTCAAGTTCGTATAAGTCAGTATTAAGGTTGCCCGTGCAACTGTAATTCATCTCCCTTGTGTGTAGGCATTATGATACAATCTGTAATTACATGATCACACTATTTTTTCCACAGGAACTCTGCCTGATTCAGTCCACAAGACAGTCTGTGGTCTGGGGACCAACCAGAGTTGTGAAGTGAATAAGCTTGTTGTCTGTAGGGCCTCTCTTCAGTTGCAGCAGTTGGGATGGTCTTGTACTAAAGGCAGCTGAATCCTATGCTAGAAAATTGGGTTCCATCCCTGCCTCAGTCACAGAATTCCCATACAATGCTGGACAAATCACTTAAACTAATCTTTTCACCTGTGGCTACTATGTGATCCTCATACTGATTACCCAAGTTGAGACACCTGGGGTCTGATTCGCAGAAGTGCTGAGCACTGATTTAATAGATTCATAGATATTAACATCAGAAGGGACCATTATGATCATTTAGTCTGACCTCTTGCACAATGCAGGCCACAGAATCTCACCCACCCACTCCAGTGATAAACCTCTCACCTATGTCTAAGCTACTGAAGTCCTCAAATCATGGTTTAAAGACTTCAAGGAGCTGAGAATCCTCCAGCAAGTGACCCATGCTACAGAGGAAGGTGAAAAACCTCCAGGGCCTCTTCCAATTTGCCCTGGTGGAAATTCCTTCCCAACCCCAAATATGGCGAACAGCTGAACCCTAAGCATATGGGCAAGATTCAACTGCCAGATACCCAGGAAAGTCAAAGATTTGCAGAAGTCAATGGGAGTTCTGCTCTGAACTTGTGAAATGCTATAGAATACTCTGGGGAAAAAAGTCAGGCCATAGCCTTCTCAAACAGAGCCTCCAAAATTAGGTGACATTTGACAAATTTGGCCTTAATCTCTCTATGCCTCAGTTCTGTCTGTGTAAAATAAGGATAATAAATAATATCTCACCTCACAGGTGTGTTGTGAAGATAAACCCATTAATGCTTTTGAAGCAACCAGATATTATGATGACAGCAGCATAGAAAAGCCCATAAGGAAATTAATATTGTAGTCAGTGCAAGGTTTCAGTGGTGTGCAGTAAATAAGGCATTGGGGGGAGGGGAGGCACAGTGAATGATGGAGAGAAAAGAAGCATTTAAATAACCACACATTCCATGAGCACTCTCTGTCCTATTCCGTTGAAAGAGGCAGGTGTCCTGTGGAACAAATAGTATGTGATTATAATGCACATGCACAAAGGTGCCAAATTAAGGTTATACAGGCAACCCAAATGCTGGCATTTCTTAATTCTTCAGAGCTTGACTTTGCAATCTTCCCATTCTTTTAACACAGCTTTGGGGATGAAATATTTGTTAATAATTGTCCATTTTAGTATATATATCTCTATAATACTGTCTATAAGATTACATAATTTTGAGGGATAAAGTATACTATGTTCAACTGTGCTCTAATAAACAAAGGAATTTTGCCCTTATCATAAATGTTTATGGAATTATGCATATAGTCAGAAAGTAATTGGATAATGTCCAGAAATCACTCTCTCAAAAGTTAGAGGAGAATATCTTCAATCTGCAAGATAAGTGCATAAATATTGATATCAGCAGGGATAGCACTTCTGTTTACAGTAGGTGTAACTAGGATGTGAGAATTTCTTTGTTCTTGCAGGTTTTAAACTGCTCATTTGGAGATCGTTTCCAGAACAAAATGCTTCCAACTTCTAGCACTTTCATTTTATTTCATTCACAAAGTTCCTTTCTGGTGCATATACAAGATTACTGATTTGGTTTCATTGCCCAGTTGTGTATCCCTGCTATTTTTTTCATAATTAAAGCAATTGTAAGACAGTGTGTCAACCACTAAGCAAATCATGCAGCGCCACCGATTTTTGCTGTGCACATCATGTGTACTTTTGTGTAATTTCAGAAGTCCTTGATTATGCTTCACAATATAGTCAATCAGAAGGAGCTCTAAAGAGATTTTCATTTCAATTATGCATGCCTCATTATCATGCTTTCCGCAAACTGGAAAGTACATTACAAGGTGAGAGCCAACATGATGAGATGGAAAACAAAAAGCATAAGTATCTTATAAGGATTCATAAATTTGTGGGAAATGATATTAATTTGTGATTAATCATTAATACAGCATTGTAAATGTATATGGCATTTTAGAAACATCGCCTGCAAGCTCTTCAAAATGTCCTGCACTAGAGACAGACAAGACAAGACCTGGGACAAGTGTTCAGTGAGGTATATGGAGAGACTGAATTGTCAGGGGAACAAATTAGGAAGAATTCCTAGAAGTAGTGGTTTTAAAGTAGCTTTAAAGAGGGTTTGGGGAAAGTAGTAGTAACTTAGCAGATGGGAAATGGGAAACTATTGTAAACCTGGGGGGCAGCGCGAATGGGCTACAAGACTAGGAAGAGGTGACAAAGGGAGCTAATGAAGAAACCACAATTGCACTCTTTAGCTCTCCAACTGTAAGATAATGTCAATTGTGGAAGTACATCAGCAAGTACCATCAGTGTATGCTACTGACCAGAGTCAAACATTAATTTATTAGTGTGATGATGGCCAAGGCCCCAGGCCTCACTGAACATTTAAAAAGGCATAGGTGAAAACGGAAACCTGCTTCTCTGTGTGTCCGCATTATCAAAATATATATTAGATGCTAAGTTGATAAGAAAGAATTTAGACTTTATGAAATGCTTGTATGATGCTGCATGTATTGATTTCACTTACAACCTCTATAGCCATTGGTGAGTGTTTGATTTGTAAACCTCTGTAATTGTGTAACTCAATCAGGAAAAGAATCTAATCATAATGTAAAGTGCTCATGCTTCATACAAGATGGCCCACTGAAGGCAAATGAGGCATTGTGTATCAAAAGACAGAGGCCCTGTTGACTGCATTCTTAACTCCCTCCTGGAAGGAGACCCCTATGCATGAACTCATCCCATCAGTTTGGACTCTGGGGTGGAGGGCTTTAGGAGTTTACATTTATTACTGGGTTGGTGAAATCTAATCATAGAACATACCACAAGTCTGGGATGTCTCCCCTGAGGCTGCTACTCATGGTCGTGTGCCACACCAGACAGTGTGATAATTAGTATAGATGTGTGATAAAATATTAGGATTTTATTTTAACACGGCAGCCAAAGCACTACAAAAATTTTAGGAAAAATAATTAAACTTAAAGCTAATGCAGTATGATATATGCTAGAGTTAAGTGATGCAAATGCTAAACAGAATATGTATTTAGAAGACACAAGTAGCAGATAATCACACACTGAAATTAAAATTTGGTAGCGACATATTGCAAGCTCTTCTGCAGCTTTAATTATTTATCTATGGCTTGCTGTATTCTCCCACTGAATACATTATTGGCATTCAAGCAGCTAAGCAGAGTAGAGGCCATTTAAAACTTGGCAATGTGAGATTTATCTCATAAAGTTTATAATCTATTAATTAGTGTAAAGAGAGGCTGGATTTCAAAGATCTAAAGAAGCTATGAGTGCTGTTGAAAATTAGCACATTTAGCTCAGACCTGTCTTGCTAAAGAGGATTATGCACTGTGAATACTGCTGCTCCAGTGTAAAGAGCTACTTGTGTGGCTAGAAGAGGACATACAGACTGTGGAAGCAAGTGGGATGTTTGGTGAGCTTATTTGCATATCAAAAGTAAAATGTACTTCCATCTCACAGCTATTTTAAGCAATGCTGATGTTAGAACTAAGAACAAATGTAAAGGTGTGTAGAGTGAGTTCTTTTCTGCACTGTACTTCCAATCAGGTGGCTAAATTCACTCTACCTTGAATATACACACAAAACTACAATTTTACAGAAGCATTTATCAAAAAATGGGACAGGTTGTGTGTCAAGCAAGGGGGAGCTATTCTGACTTCTGCAGCTTGTATTTGGGCACAGAGACATGATTAAAAAAAATCATAATATGTGCCAGTGTAAAGGATTTACTTCCGTTTTCAATGGTCAGAGTTTGGCCCAAAAATTGCACTGAAATTGTGAGGACTTCTTGCATAACTTCAAATATTTTGTACCTTGGGACCATTTCAAGTCAAATATTGCAATCACTAGATTTTCTTCAGTTTCTTTATCTTCATTTCTTTTGCTACACTTTCTTCTTAGGATTCATGTTAAAAGCCTCTTATTTTCTTGTTAGGTCCAAAACACATTTAGCATTACAACAGTTTTAGTACTTCCTCCATAAATGTGCATCTTTTTATTAACTTGCATATTAATTTGGGTAATTCAAGATAACAACATACTAATCCTGTCCTCACGATTTTAGCGTGGTACTTATCACAGGCAGTCCTGGTAGAACTCTCCTTGGCTGGACATTCACTAGGCTGCTGCATTTTGGCCTCATACACTAGGCCCATGTGCTCTTAAACTTCTCTGCACCTAAGTAGTAGGCTGTCATACTATCTCTTCTTTAGCACATTTCCTGGGCACTAACGCTGTCCATCACCCCTTTACAGAAATGGGGCCCTCACAGTCCAGCTGCCGTTGGCCCCCAGGACCAGTCCTAACCGCAACAACCCCACAGCAGCTTAATCACAGCCCTTCCCAGATCTCCAGCCTGGTGGCCACACTGGATTTATAGTTACTTCTTCAAGGACACATGACAATGAAGCAAAGAGACACTCGGATTCCAAAAAAAAAAACCCCAAAAGTCCCACATCACTTTTGCTTTAGATAGCACAAGACATAAACAGCTCTATACAAAATAATACACATACCTGTACATAATTCTCTGCCTCAGTTTCCTCACCACTCTTGAGTGATCTTTGGGCTTAGGTTAAAATCCTCCCTCTCCCCATACTCTCCAACATATAGCTTCTCCTACAAAACATGGACTCTCTCGGGTTTCTTCTTCTTCTCTCTCTCTCTCTAAAATTGCCAATGTAAGACCCTTTCTTTTATAACCTCCAGACTCCTTTGTCAGGTGATTCCCTGATCATCCTCCTCAAGTGATCAGAATCCCCTACCAGATGATCCAGGGCTTAGTTAACATTGAAATCAATGGAAGTTTTGCCATGGACTGAGGTAGGGGCAGGATATCATCCCCAGTCCCTTAACTGAGGGCTTCATTAAAGACTATATGGACTGGAGAGACAAATTTAACATGAGTTCTTATTGTGCTGTAAAATATTTTGAGAAGGTACATATTATAGCATGATATTTTAGTTTAATTAGAAATTGTAAAATGTTGAGTTAGTTATAAATTGCATTTGTTACCTTTTTTGTGCTTTATTTTCATTAGCATCTTGTAATCTTATTTACATTTTCTTCCTGCTTAATTGACTTGATGTCTGCTGGGAAGCATGATGTCCTTTTAGTTTATTGGGTTGAATGCTGGAGGAGTACAAGTGCAATTGCTCTCCTGAAGCTGTAAGTCTTCTGCTGAAATGTTAGCTTCGCCCATCTGTGTGTTGTTGTGGAGGTTTGTTTGTTTTTGTCTTTCAACCTACCTCTTCTTCTCTCTGCCTTCTCCTCTCCTCCCCTGGACCCTTTTTCATTTAGTTTCTGTAATGGCTTGAAGTTAAATTATGGGAAGTTAAATTAAGCTCTTACCAAGCTTTGGCCACAATCCTGCAAGCTGCTTTGTGTAGAATGACCCCCCGTACCTACATGGAATCCTCTTTGTGAAACCTCATTTATTTGTAACTTTTATTAATTTATTTGTACTTTTGTTTAATCAAAAGTACTTGTTATTTTGTTTTCAGACAAAATGTTTGAGTAAAATATTATGCTATATTACTGTCACAATCAGTTTAATGACTTCCGTTAAACCTGATTTATACCAGTTTTATGTACAAAAGGTTTAGTAATTAAGCCAAAAGTTAAATGCTCCTTGAACTCATTAGGCCTGCAAAAAGTAGACTAGTAATCTCCTGGCCAAAGGGTTGCTAAAGTGTTTTCAGTCAAGCCATGTATGTACTTAGACAGAATTTTTAAAAATGTAGAATGTATTCTTAAAAAAAGGCAGAATATTTTTAATTTTTAAATGTTTAGAAAAGTGGGGGGGAGGAAGGTTGAGATTATGAATTATTATAGTGGAATCGCTTAATTCACCCCAATACTTCTCTATTGTTTTGGAATTTAAGGGCAAAATCCTGACCTGCTTAATCTGTCAAAACTTCCACTGAAGAGCCAATAGAATTTTGCTTGATTAAGATCAACAGATCTAAACGTAAGACAAACCTAAACCTTTGTTTAGGATGTATCATTCCCTCCTTACGTGGGATGAACTCCCATTCGTAATTATTGCTGAGGACAGGCTGCAGTGTTACATTTAATACCTTGTTTGTTTTGTTCTTCCTCGGCTATCGCTTTTAATACCATTCAGATCTGTACTTTCTCCTGCCAGTATTTCACCCAGCATACAGTTTGTGGATTCCTTTGAAGCACTCATAAAAAAATATATAAAAGGGACTCTGTCTACCTTTAGACCCGCACATATTTTCCCCACTTTAAAAAAGGTTCTTTTAGCAAGTGTAATAGGTTGTTGTTGGGTTTTTTTGCATGAAAATAAAAAGGCCTGCTTTATAATGTTAAACATACTTTTACAATGTTGTGAACTCAAGCCAACCATATTATCTTAACACATGAAAAGTGGAAAGTCAAAGTGTGTGTGTGTGTGTGTGTGTGTGTGTGTGTGTGTGTGTGTGTGTGTGTGTGTGTGAACAAATTATCTGAGTTTTATGTCAGTTGTTACCTTGGTTACCTTTTAATAGTAACCAAAAATCCATCAGTCTAGCTAAGCTTGTTGGTTAATCAGCCCCAGAGCATATGTCCTACACTCTTAATCTTTACCCCCAATTCAATGTCGTTGATCATAAATGCCCAATTTACTGCCCTGAACCTTTGAGATAACTGAACATTTTCTCTCTGTATACAAATTACAGATTCACCTGGCACTAGCAGAGAAAAGCATTGTTGTACATTTCATATGTCAGACACCAAATAGGATTTCTGGATATCTTCTCCAAAATATTAGCTCTTTTTGCCTCAGTGCCATTTATACACATATCTACAGCTCAAACCAGCTTCTATCTGCATTTTGAATCATCTTACCTAACTTTTTAAAGTTATTTGGTTTATGTTTTGCTTCAGAAAACTGCCAGTTTACACTTAATAGAGGTCCATACCTCAGCCAACTGTTAAGATTTCCCATATAACGAGCCCCAAACTCTCCTTTATTACATGGCCAGTAGAAGAGAGCAAATGGGTGGTAAGCGCATGCAGACCAAGCCAAGAGACAGCACAGAGGGGAATCACAACACCTAGCTCTTATATAGCACTTTTCATCGGTAGATCTAAAGGGAGGTCAGTATCACTATCCAGATATTACAGGAATAGTGGGGCTCCAGGGGGAACTGGCAGAGAGAAAGATAAAGTGAGTTGCTCAGGATCAGCCAACAGGCAGAGCTGGAAATAGAATTCAAGTCTCCTGAGTTCCACCCCAGTACACGGCTATCGCAGTGTCTACCATCCAGAATTAGGATGTAATGCCACACACTTTGTGGTGACTACAGAAAGGAGGAGTATGGCTGTTGAGAAGGGAGCCTACTTAAAGAGAAGCTGCTGCCCTGTATGATGTGTTCCAGTCTAAAGTTGTTTTGTTATATAGCCTATTACAACCTCACTTAACAGTGAATGAGTTACCAGTGACATATATTGTTTGACCTGTAAAACCTGGTCAAAGAAAAGGACTACAGGTGACAGTCAATTGGCAGCTGAGAGAGCTTTTGTTCCAGTATTGAATAGGAGATGGGAATTCAAAGATGTGTGTAGCACTTGATGCTACCCACACATGGCTGGGATCCACATGGGTTGTGGATTATATGGGAATATTATTCAAGGCTATTAAATTAATTTAATAAATTCTTTATCTGGTTTAGAAGTACATTTTTAAATGTGGGTGCCTCTCCATTTGTCAATACTAAACCCAAATATCCCAATAGGAAGTGCTCAGCAAGAGGCACTGCCCAAACTGGAGGGAAAAAAAATAACCGTATCCTAAGGATGCTCCTCCCAGCATGCTGCTCTGGCTATCAGGAATGTGACTGGCTCAAGGATTTAAAATTCTCTAGTCATTACCCATTCTTGTGAGCCTGTTTTTTTCTTTTTCTTTTTCAAGAAAGTGTTGTTTTTTAGTGTTTTATTGTAGGGAAAACACCACCCCTTTTCCATCCCCTTATATAACCTTTTTCCCCCTGTTCTTTATTTCTCTTTCCCTTGTTTGAAAATAGATTACTATTTCCTAGACAGGTTTCAGAGTAGCAGCCGTGTTAGTCTGTATTCGCAAAAAGAAAAGGAGTACTTGTGGCACCTTAGAGACTAACAATTTTATTAGAGCATAAGCTTTCGTGAAGTGAGCTGTAGCTCACGAAAGCTTATGCTCTAATAAATTTGTTAGTCTCTAAGGTGCCACAAGTACTCCTTTTCTATTTCCTAGACTGCTCTGCTGGCTCCACGGATTTTTTTTTCTCTTGATTGACAAGGTAGGAAGGATGGCGTAGCCTCCAGGCCATCAAATACTGAAGTTAGGAGGCAGTTTATATAGCCTTTCTGCAAATGTCAGGGTTGGTCCAGGTTTCATGATAACTTACTGCTCTCTCAAGAGTGAAGCTATTAAGATACACAAAAAAAAAACCAGGCAGGTCACCAGATTGCAGCAACTGTGAAACCACAGGAGTCATCAGTAGCTCTCTTACTCTCTGCTTCTTAATCCTAACAGAACTTCCTCTTTAGGGCTCCAGGACAAGAGCTGAAAGGTGTTCCCTACTACTCTCCTTATTCAGTAACTAGTACTTTAGCTTTGGTCTTTTGTTAAATCCCACACGTAATTCTTAAATGGGGCTACCTTTCCTTTAACACTACGTGTGTTTGAAAAGCTGTAATAGAAGATATTGTGTTCTTTTTGATGTTTATTGTTCCTCTTTTGCTCCATTTACAGAACAATTCTGGAATACGTTTAGCTTCTTCTGATAATTCTGACAATCTCCTCAGTTACCATATTCTTTGCATTTTTATTAGGGTTGTCAATTAATTGCAGTTAACTCAGGTGATTAACTCAAAAAATTAATCATGGTTAAAAAAATTAATTGTGATTAATCGCACTTATAACAATAGAATACCAACTGAAATTTATTATATAGTTTTGGATATTTTTCTACATTTTCAACATTGATTTCTGTTACAACACAGTACAGTGCTCAGTTTGTATTATTATTTTTGATTACAAATATATGCACTATAAAATGATAAACAAAAGAAATGGTATTTTTTAATTCACCTCATACAATTATTGAAATGCAATCTCTTTATCATGAAAATGTAATTTACAAATGCAGATTTTTTTGGTTACATAAGTGCACTCAAAAACAAAACAGTGTAAAACTTTAGAGCCTACAGGTCCACTCAGTCCCTACTTCTTATTCTGCCAGTCGCTAAGAGAAACAACTTTGTTTACATTGATGGGAGATACTGCTGCCTGCTTCTTATTTACAATGTCACCTGAAAGTGAGAACAGGCATTCACATGGCACTTTTGTAGCCGACATTACAAGGTATTTATATGCCAGACTTGCTAAACATTCCCATGCCTCTTCATGCTTCGGCTATCATTACAGAGGACATGCTTCCATGACGCTGATGCTCGTTAAAAAAATAGTGTGTTAATTAAAATTGTGACTGTACTTCTTGGGTACAATTCTGTATGTCTCCTGCTCTGTTTTACCCCCTGAATATATTTCATGTTATAGCAATCTCGGATGATGACCTAGCAGATGTTCGTTTTAAGAACACTTTCACAGCAGATTTGACAAAACACAAAGAAGGTACCGATCTGAGATTTCTAAAAATAGCTACATCACTCAACCCAAGGTTTTAGGATCTGAAGTACTTTCCAAAATCTGAGAGGGATGAGGTGTGGAGCATGCTTTCAGAAATCTTAAAAGACCAACACTCTGATGTGGAAACTACAGAACCCACACCACCAAAAAAGAAAATCAACCTTCTGCTGGTGGCATCAGACTCAGATGATGAAAATGAACATGCGTCAGCTCGCACTGCTTTGGATCGTTATCAAGAAGATCCCGTCATCAGCATGGAAGCATGTCCTCTGGAATGGTGGCTGAAGCATGAAGGGACCGTATGAATCTTTAGTGCATCCGGCACGTAAATATCTTGCAATGCCAGCTACAAGAATGCCATGCGAACATCTGTTCTCACTTTCAGGTGACATTGTAAACCAGACGCAGGCAGCATTATCTCCTGCAAATTGTAACCAACCTTGTTTATCTGAGTGATTGGCTGAGCAAGAAGTAGGACGGAGTGGACTTGTAGGCTCTAAAGTTTTACATTGTTTTATTTTTGAACGCAGTTTGTTTTGTACATAATTCTACATTTGTAAGTTCAACTTTCATGATAAAGAGATTGTACTACAGTACTTGTATGAGGTGAACTGAAAAACTTTTTCTTTTTTTTACAGAGCAAATATTTGTAATAAAAATAAATATAAAGTGAGCACCATACATTTTATATTTGGTGTTGTAACTGAAATTAATATATTTGAAAATGTAGTAAACATCCAAAAATATCTAAAATAAATGGTATTCTACTGCTTAACAGAGCGATTAATCACAATTAATTTTTTTAATTGCTTGACAGCCCTAATTTTTATGCTTTGATTTTTTCCCTACTATTCTTTGTTCCTTTTATTTCTGCTATTATTCTTGGTCTTTGATTTTAGTGGCTTATTAATAATTTTTCCTTTATCTAATATCTACATTTCTCTTCTATAAGGGATTTTATTTCATACAAATATTCATTTCCAATCAACATTTTCAGGACAGTATGAATTCCTTCCAAGAGCTGAGTTTCACTTATTTGACAATGAGATGATTACATTTATATAGCTGATTTCATCTTCAGTATTCCCAAATAATGATGGTCTGGAGCACACTGCTTTTGCCAGAACTATGGTTGGACTCTGCACACAGATCTCTCATTTATTGGGGAGGCGTACTTTGGAGGTCAGCCACCTTCATGGAGCTCTAAACCTGTAGAGGGCATACTGTGGGCCTGAAGGAGTCAGAGACTGAGTGGGAGATAGAGAGAAAATAATTATTCCCACTCCATCTCCGTGAAGCTTAAGCCTGAAAGAGAATACTCTGGGGATGTTCTGTTTGCATTCCACTAAGCCATACCTCCAAAAGGCTCCTGGGGCAACTACAGCCAGAAAGAGTATGATTGGACCTGGGGCAGAGCATGTGTGGAGATCCAAGGGCTGCATGTGGATAACCTGGGTATTTTGTAAATCCTGGGACTCTGCCAGGTTTGAGAGGTAGTTCCTGCTGCATATTTCATGGAGAGGACTGTGGACAAACACCAATGGCCCTGTCCAAACAGTGTTGAGAGAAGGCTGAGATTTCCTCCCCAAATCCTTTCTTGTGGGTTTTTCCTCCAGAGGGGATGGTCTAAGCCTACCTAGTTACATGAATAGTTTCTCCACCACTAATAAACCCACTTCTTGGATAGAAGAAAGTTATTTAACAGAAAATAACAGCACTTAACAGTTTAGGATGGTCAGGAAAGAAAACCACCATATCGTCTAGATACCACAAGTTTTGTACTTGTTCTTAGTAAGGAGATTACTGAATTCAGTAAAATTTCCCCTGCCAGAGTGTTTCCACAGTTTTTTCCTTCTCAGTACTCAGGCAGTTGAAATACCTAGAGATAATTATTTTCCCCATCTTCAGAGATTTTCTATTTTGCAAACAGATCTACTAGTGTATCTTTCAATCTTAAGGTTTTAATATTCCTATGGCTGTTCATTAATTGTGCCATATCTTTCAATTTTTCATTTCAAGTCAAGCTGTCTGCTGCAATCCTCAGACTATGCACATCTCTTCCTATAGAGTTCTCTGATAGTAAATGGAAAACAACATTCCTCCAAGAGAAAACATCATATACAAACTTGACAAATATATAAGTATAAAGAACAACAAAGTATACCACATTAACACGTGTATCTAACATGTAAGAAAAAATGCATGAGTGTATGCTGGATAACTGGAGAAAAATTAAGTGATCATATAATGAAAGACTTTTGCAAAACCTGCACACGGAACAGAGAAAATGTTCTTCAAGCAGCCTCAACTTTGCCATTTCTTGATTTCTGGAGCTAAACTACACATGCATATGCTTCTGTTCATTTAGAGATTATATATTCCTTTGAAGTTCAGTGGTGGTGGTGAAACATCAGATCCATCTATTTTTTCCTTCCCATCATTGTGCAAACCAATCAATTTCCTGCCTTCATTCTCCTCCTACCTACTAAGAAAGGTCCATTGACTGTTTCCTAAGGTCTTCCTCTCAACCACCTATACACTCAGTATTAATAACAATGCATACATATTTAGCTTAGTGTCCTTTTTCTTTTGTAGAGAATCAAAGTGTGTTTTGTAAATGGCTTGTCTAGTTTTTGTAAAGTCCAGCCACAAGGAAGTTTGTGTGGAAGGCTGGTTCTTTATGAGAGTATCCAGTTTTGAGAGTTCATTCTTAATCTTTCCCTGTTTGCTGTAGAGGATGTTGATCAGGTGATTCCGCAGTTTCCTTGAGAGTGTGTGGCACAAGCTGTCGGCATAGTCTGTGTGGTATGTAGATTGTAATGGATTTTTTACCTTCAGTCCTTTCGGTATGATGTCCATCTGTTTGCATTTGGAGAGGAAGATGATGTCTGTCTGTATCTGTGCGAGTTTTTTCATGAAGTTGACAGATTTCCACTCTATACGGCTAAATTCAAAAACTAAATTTACAAAAACTAGACAAACCATTTACAAAACACACTTTGATTCTCTACAAAAGAAAAGGACACTAAGCTATCTAAACTACTATATGCCACAAGGGGCCACAACAATGGTTCCCGTAACCCACCCAGCAATATTGTTAATCTATCCAACTATACTCTTAGCCCAGCGGAAGAATCTGTCCTATCTCGGGGCCTCTCCTTTTGCCCCTCCACCCCCACGAACATGATACAGTTCTGTGGTGACCTAGAATCCTATTTTCGACGTCTCAGACTCAAGGAATATTTCCAACACACCTCTGACCAACATATTAACCCACAGAGACCTTCCTGCCAACACTACAAAAAGAAGGATTCTGGGTGGACTCCTCCTGAAGGTCGAAACAGCAGCCTGGATTTCTACATAGACTGCTTCCGCCGACGTGCACGAGCTGAAATTGTGGAAAAGCAGCATCGCTTACCCCATAACCTCAGCCATGCAGAACACAGTGCCATCCACAGCCTCAGAAACAACTCCGACATCATAATCAAAAAGGCTGACAAAGGAGGTGCTGTCGTCATCATGAATAGGTCGGAGTATGAACAAGAGGCTACTAGGCAGCTCTCCAACACCACTTTCTACAAGCCATTACCCTCTGATCCCACTGAGAGTTACCAAAAGAAACTACAGCATTTGCTCAAGAAACTCCCTGAAAAGCACAAGAACAAATCCGCACAGACACACCCCTGGAGCCCCGACCTGGGGTATTCTATCTGCTACCCAAGATCCATAAACCTGGAAATCCTGGACGCCCCATCATCTCAGGCATTGGCACCCTGACAGCAGGATTGTCTGGCTATGTAGACTCCCTCCTCAGGCCCTTCGTTACCAGCACTCCCAGCTATCTTCGAGACACCACCGATTTCCTGAGGAAACTACAGTCCATTGGTGATCTTCCTAAAAACACCATCCTAGCCACTATGGATGTAGAAGCCCTCTACACCAACATTCCACACAAAGATGGACTACAAGCCGTCAGGAACAGTATCCCGATACTGTCACGGCTAACCTGGTGGCAGAACTTTGTGACTTTGTCCTGACCCATAACTATTTCACATTTGGTGACAATGTATACCTTCAAATCAGCGGCACTGCGATGGGTACCCGCATGGCCCCACAGTATGCCAACATTTTTATGGCTGACTTAGAACAACGCTTCCTCAGCTCTCGTCCCCTAATGCCCCTACTCTACTTGCGCTACATTGATGACATCTTCATCATCTGGACCCATGGAAAAGAAGCTCTTGAGGAATTCCACCATGATTTCAACAATTTCCATCCCACCATCAACCTCAGCCTGGACCAGTCCACACAAGAGATCCACTTCCTGGACACTACGGTGCTAATAAGCGATGGTCACATAAACACCACCCTATATCGGAAACCTACTGACCGCTATTCCTACCTACATGCCTCTAGCTTTCATCCAGATCATACCACTCGATCCATTGTCTACAGCCAAGCGCTACGATATAATCGCATTTGCTCCAACCCCTCAGACAGAGACAAACACCTACAAGATCTCTATCATGCATTCCTACAACTACAATACCCACCTGCTGAAGTGAAGAAACAGATTGACAGAGCCAGAAGAGTACCCAGAAGTCACCTACTACAGGACAGGCCCAACAAAGAAAACAACAGAACGCCACTAGCCATCACCTTCAGCCCCCAACTAAAACCTCTCCAACGCATCATCAAGGATCTACAACCTATCCTGAAGGACGAGCCATCGCTCTCTCAGATCTTGGGAGACAGACCAGTCCTTGCTTACAGACAGCGCCCCAATCTGAAGCAAATACTCACCAGCAACCACACACCACACAACAGAACCACTAACCCAGGAACCTATCCTTGCAACAAAGCCCGTTGCCAACTCTGTCCACATATCTATTCAGGGGATACCATCATAGGGCCTAATCACATCAGCCACACTATCAGAGGCTCGTTCGCCTGCGCATCTACCAATGTGATATATGCCATCATGTGCCAGCAATGCCCCTCTGCCATGTACATTGGCCAAACTGGACAGTCTCTACGTAAAAGAATGAATGGACACAAATCAGACGTCAAGAATTATAACATTCAAAAACCAGTTGGAGAACACTTCAATCTCTCTGGTCACTCGATCACAGACCTAAGAGTGGCTATACTTCAACAAAAAAGCTTCAAAAACAGACTCCAAGGAGAGACTGCTGAATTGGAATTAATTTGCAAACTGGATACAATTAACTTAGGCTTGAATAGAGACTGGGAATGGATGAGTCATTACAGAAAGTAAAACTATTTCCCCATGGTATTTCTCCCTCCCACCCCACCCCCCACTGTTCCTCTGATATTCTTGTTAACTGCTGGAATTAGCCTACCTGCTTGTCACCATGAAAGGTTTTCCTCCTTCCCCCCCCTGCTGTGGTGATGACTTATCTTAAGTGATCACTCTCCTTACAGTGTGTATGATAACCCATTGTTTCATGTTCTCTGTGTGTGTGTATATAAATCTCTCCTCTGTTTTTTCCACCAAATGCATCCGATGAAGTGAGCTGTAGCTCACGAAAGCTTATGCTCTAATAAATTTGTTAGTCTCTAAGGTGCCACAAGTACTCCTTTTCTTTTTGCGAATACAGACTAACACGGCTGCTACTCTGAAACCTACTATTTTGCTGTGAAACTTGTCATACACAAATGGAAAAGGCCAAATTTTGCACTTGGGAAGAACATGACTGGCTGCGCTGCTTTAGAACTACTTAACATTCTTTTTTACTTATTTGGAATTTAGAACACAGGGATTTCCAGGGGAGAAAGAAAAGGAGTACTTGTGGCACCTTAGAGACTAACAAATTTATTAGAGCATAAGCTTTCGTGAGCTACAGCTCACTTCATCGGATGCATCCGATGAAGTGAGCTGTAGCTCACGAAAGCTTATGCTCTAATAAATTTGTTAGTCTCTAATGTGCCACAAGTACTCCTTTTCTTTTTGCGAATACAGACTAACATGGCTGCTACTCTGAAACCTTTCAGGGGAGAGGAGCTCTTGAAATTGTGTTAGTTTGTTTTGGTTAAATAACCCCAGAGCTCCTGATGTGGTGGCAGCTCTATTTTTTCCCCTCCATGTTAGTTTGATGATGGCTCTTTATTTAAGTTGTAGCTCCTTCTCTGCATAGAAAGTTCTTGCTCTTGTGGAAGTTCAGCAAGTGAAGGTAATGCAGAAGGATACAGAAAAGATTTATGCCCCTTTCCTTCTCTTTACGTAAAGAGCAACAGGTGGCTAACTTTTCTAACCCTTCTTCTTGGCAGAAAGTAAAAATTGTTCTTTCCCTATTTAAAGGATTAAATGTTCTCTGGGGGATGTTGTGGGTGGCTCAGCTAACACTACAAGAACCCCGTATTACTTACGGTGGAAGAGAGTTTCTATCTAGTTTTTTCCTTTTTCCCTGGCTCAAAGAGGTAGAAGTTCTTATTGCAGAGAAGGGCACGTGATAGGGTTGTATTTAGGCTTTGTTTGTTGTTTTTGTTTTCTTAGCTTGAGAAAGGAAGACACTGAATCCCTTAACTACTTCCTGATAGTTGTGGTGGTTATTGGTTTCTGACCAGCCTAGATATGGCTAATTTAAGGAGTCACAGGTGAGTAAGATTCATTTAGCAAGAACTGAGGCAGCCGGGATACTATTTGTTACTTGAATGGCTTCTGTCACAGAAGCCTATAGTTTATTTGGGGTAGAAAAAATGTCTGAGTTGGAATATACATATAGTCCATGTTAACTTTGATTTTTTTCCTGATAATAAATGTTTGTGTGCATGCTGGCTGTTATCCAACAGTCACCACATTTTGGAAACCTCTCTCTTCACTTGAGCTACAAAAATAAATGAGATTCTCACAGGTTCATGACACATTTTTGTGTGCAAATACCATAGGATGCAAACCTGAGTACCTTCAAATACTGCTGTTCCTGAACTGAGCACTTGGGTCTCTAATCTGTTATTAAATTAAAAGCTGAAAGGATGTGTATAGCAGAATGATAAACCTTTAAAATAATTTCAGTGGCATGAACAATTACAGGGCTGCTATGTTCCCAAACTCCTATGCATTCAATCATATCCCAACATTCTTATTATAATCATACAAATATTTGACTTCTTTTTATGATAGAAAAGGTTTATATGGTCATTTTTATTTCTATAAATAATGTGTTATTTTCCATTCCTACTTTTATCAGGTAGTTTTGTCTTTGTACTTGAAATCTAGAGGGGCCATAATTTTTTGTCTTACCTTGTCTTCTCTGCCCACTTCCCAATTGGGTTTAGCTAATCCAAGTTCTGTTTGTCCTTATTAAAAGCATGGGATACTCCTCTATACATATTTATTCAGTATTCTGTAATTCTACTATGCAAGTAAGTCTCTTGATTTGAACAAACTTAAGTGACTAACCATATAGTCCCTTGAAATTACTGTAAAGGCTTCTAGTTCTACAATTACTTACACAAAATAAAAAGCTCTTTAAAAAGTGATCATGCTTTCATCCAGTTCTGTTTAATGCACTAAAAATTAAAATTGGTACTCAGTTAAAATCTTGCTTTATTTTTCTTTTTACAGAGCTAATCCACTTCCTTAAAAAAAAGAAATACACATTACAAAATGTGACTTAAAAATGGAGGTCTGTTTGAATGCAGGAAGTCCACGAATACAGCAATGTATTGAGCACTTTCACTTGGACCTACAGCAATCAAGGGGAGTCTTAACACTGATTTCAATACAGCCAGAATTTCATCCTGTAAATCTTGGAAGGCTGGATAGTACAATGGTAATGGGCTACAGAACCTTTCATCTCTAGGATACTAGTTCAAATCTGATTTAAATCAGAAATGACTAGCAGTTACCAAAAGATGGTTACATTTGGGGTCCTGTGTTAAACAAGTTAGTGATCCCAGTACAGTACCCAGGGGACAGTTCTACACATAATAAAAATCACCATGACATCTGACACAATGGCTTTAGTTCTAAGCCGAATAGGCAAGGAATGAATGGTCATGGAAAGTAAACTCCCTTCCCATTGGTAAACAAGGCAGTCATCCCAAATGGCAGTTAAAACTATATAGCATGCCCTCAACTTCAGGTACTACTACCCACAGCTATGTTCTAAACAAATATGTACCATTTGCAGGTGATGACATCCAGTGCTATGTTTCTTATTGTTCCAATCACATGATAATACATTTTTATCATCCCATTTTATTCTGCTTGTTAATCTATTTCTGACTTCCAACCTTCTAAATTTCTGGGCAGCTTTCACAAAAGCTGTTTTATAAAAAGAACCTCCCACAAGACATATTTTCTTCTGTCTTCCCATATGTTGTGTTTGCCCCCCAAGATTACTCCTGTCTAACACCCAAGACAGACACACTGCAGTCATGGACCGATCCCCAAGAAAGTGTCATATAACTGGAGAACTCTTTTTGAACTCTCCAGTCTAGAAATGCCTGTCCTATGTCAGAGAAAAGGTGGGAATGCCTCCTTTGCAACTGTCTAGTTTAAATAATTTGTTTATAGCTCTGACAAGCCATAAGAAATCAGATCCCAAGTGTGAACCTTAATTTATAAAAAAAACCAATAGATTACCTTTAGAGGATTATTTAATACTATTTTTTTTCTGAGATTCCAAAGCCTGCACATTTGGACTCCTGGCAATTAAGGCAACTGATTTACCCCACAAATGAAAATAACTTATGCAATTAACTGGTGCCATAAGTCTACTGTAAATATGGTAAGGTTGGTGAGGCTGGAATTCAGGATGCCTCAAAGTGCTAATGAAACTAATATGGTGTATGTAGTGGGCTTCTTCATTTGTTGTGAATGAGAGTTCCCTTGTGGAGAAGCAGTGTCTGATTGATGTATCGCACCATGTGCATGTTAAAGCAGGTTTCTTATACGAACCTTTCAAAGCAAGGAAGTGATCAAGTTAAGTTACCTTAAGTGGATTTTTAAAAAAAGTTTTTTATTGGTGTGAGTATTTCCTAACTATTTAATTAACTCTTCAGAATACTGTATAAAATATACATAGTGGAGTTAATATTGAAGGTAGATTGACCCTCGATTGTGTAGATGTCCTCATGACACCTCGAGCATTTTCCAATACCATCAACAAGTGATGGCTACATCTTATCAAGTTGCTATAAAAGAGATAACTGTTGTTACCATCTTAAGCTAAGAACCCAGACTCTTCATATACATCTGCTATGTGGAATACAAGTAACTGTAGCTAGAATGAATAGGTGTCTGAAGGAAGACCCAGAGAAAGCCCACTAGACCCGTGGACAGGGGCGGCGAGTTTTATGGACCCATAGTGCCCGGGCTCCAGCAATATTTAGGGCCTGGGGGTCCGGCTCCACAATGTATTGGGACCGAGTCTCTCCCCCGGCCCGACCTGCCACCCCCACACACCTCCCCTGAGGTCCCCTGGCCCCCTGCCCCCAGCACCTACCCTGGGGCCTCAGCTCCCTGCCTCTCCCCTGCAGATCCCACACTGCCTCCGCTCTGTCGGCTTCCGGCATCAACTGCCGCTGTAGGGTCCCAGTGCTCCCCAGCCACCAGTGGCAGGGCAGGCTGCCCTTACCCTGCCCTTCCACCTCGAACCCTTACATTTTCCAGCAGGACCCTCCACCAGCCACAGGGAGCCCACCGCCCGCAATTACTGCTCCTGCCCCATGCTGGGCAAGGGGGCAGCCCCATCCCTCACCCCCAGTGAGGCTACAGTGAGGGGCAGCAGCAGGGAAGGCAGCGCACATGTGATAGCAGACCCCCACCCCAGCACCCACCACAGGGGAGGCAAGGGGGCTTCCTGGACCTGAGAGGGGCCCTAGGAGCATGTGTGGTGATAGTGGTGCGGGGTGAGCGTTGCTGCCAGGGGAAGAGGGTAACCCTCCCCCAAAGCTCACTGCTGCCGGTGGGGAGAAAGGCTGGGGGAGTCCTCCTCTCTGGACCCAGCCCCGGGGCAGCCTGCCTGCACCCCAAACTCCTCTTCCCCAGCCCTGCCCCACCCAGAGCCTGCACTCCCAGTCAGAGCCCTCACCCCCTTCTGCACCCCAACCCTTTGCCCTAATCCTGAGCCTCTCCAACACCACAAACTCCTCATCCCCAGCCCAGACACAGCCCTCACCCGCCACATCCATACCCTCTACCCTAGCCCTGAGCCCCTCCCAAACCCCAAACCTTTCATCCCTGGCCCCAGCCAGAGCCCTCATCCCTTGGCACCCTAACCCTCTGCCCCAGCCCTGAGCCCCCTCCTGCATCATGAACCCACAGCCCCACCCTACAGCCCTCACCCCAATCCTCTGCCCTAGCCCTGAGCCCACTCCCAAACCCCTCATCCCCAGCCCCACCCCAAACTCCTCACCCCTGCACCCGCTCCTTCCACACCCCTTCCCACTCCCAACTCCCTCCTAGAGCTTGCACCCCTCCCTCCGCACCCCCTCCTGCCCCAAACTCCTGTCCCAGAGCCTGCACACCCCTCCCTCTGCATCCCCTCCCACCTCCAAACTCCCTCCCAGAGCCTGCACCCCTTACCCCCTCCTGCACCCATGCCCTGCCTGGAGCCTGCGCCCAGCACCCAAACTCCATCTCAGAGCCTGCACCCAGACCCCTCCCCCTCCCAAACTTCCTCACAGAACCCAATCTCTCACCCCTTTTGCACCCAAACTCCCTCCCAGAGCCTGCACCCCTCCTGCACCCCAAACCCCAGCCCAGGATCTGCACCCCCGACCTCCTCCCTCTACCCAAACTACCTCCCAGAGCCTTAGGCAGGTGGGGTGGAGTTTGGGTGGAATTTGGGGGGGGGTGGGGGCGGGTTCTGGGCACCACCAAATATCTACAAACCTGCCACCCTGCCTGTAGGCCCCACTAGACCGCTAAGGTACCATGATATCTGTATAGAATCTAGGCACGGAAGGCCCAACGGCATATTTAGTCTCTGGAACACTTGCTGCTCCCAATGAAGATGCTGAGTGTTTTATTATCCTAATCCATTCTGCTTTAGAATTCCTAAATCAATTGTACTACGATGAGTATATTTCAGGGTAGTAGCAGGGTTTGTCCAGGAAGTTTGAAATGGCTTTGCATTATTCTGTCAAAAAGCAGCTAAAGGGACTATATTGTATTTCTTCACATATTATTCATAACCCTCAGCCCCCAATATATTAAAATTAGAAATGAGCCAAATCCAATTTTATAACAGCAGTTCATTTAAATTGCCACATGGTCAGCAAAACCTGTCATAAAATTCAATGTCCTGATCACCTTAATCCCATGCAAGGACATGTTTCCTTGTCACAAGGTAAGTACCCCCGACCTACCTGTAAAATATAGATAATGAGGCTGGTCACGAGAAAGGAAAAACATGTAGTTTGCCATGAATTATCCAGGTGAATATGCAAGTTAGTCAGATTACACAGTATGTAACTGAATCAAAAAGAAGAAATCACAGCTGCAAATCACAGCCATATTATTCATTGTTTGGATAGATGAGTCGTTAGACATACACCAGGGATATCTGCCAACAATCATAACTACAACACGACTATATCGGACAATGGTTTTGTTATGGGATTCATAGCAAGAAAAGTAGCTTTTCATCATAAACCTATATCAAATACAGGATGGTTCTAGATGATTTAATGAAGATTAACAAAAATTTGAAGAGTAAATACAGATCTTTCCATAATATTTTAATGCTAAAATGATTGTAGTCACAGAATACTAAAAGATATGCCCAGCTGATTCAAGTTCATAACATAGACTCCTATGGAATACTAAACCAATTCTTTCTCATGCTAATTTTTTTTCATGATTTAGCCCTAATACTTTGAAGTGTGTATGTAGTGTGTGAATTATTCCCTCTATACTATCCATGTCTTCCATTATTCTGGAATGGTAAAATAAACATGTGGCAAGCTTTTAAAAAAAGATAAGCTAATGTCTTTACCTAAAGAAAAAGTTTTAAACTACATTAAACAATAATCTCCAGCAATCTATCACTTAGCTGAATGAGAAGGAAAGACTACAAGGTTTGTGACAATTTTAAAGGGGAAAATGATATCCTTCAGCTTTGCCAAGGGGAAGTTCATTTTTCCCAGCCAAAAGTATAGCAGGATACTTTCTCAGTCTCTCTTGAAGAAGGTCAATAAAACCAAAAAGCTTGTATTGTGACATATCGCACCTAAGATAAGAAAATAAGGAATACAAGAAATATTCACAGGAATTTTATAGCACAGTATTTCTAGTTACTGAAATAATAAGCACCTGACTGTACAGTTCTAGTATTATTTCAGCACCATTTACAAATTATAGCTTTTTATTCCTTTTCTTGCATTATAGACTGTTTTCTTTCCTTCAGTCATCACACACACACACACTCACACACACACACATATGCATGCGGCTACTTCCTCAGTTATTCTAACCACTATGCTAAGAGCTTCCTCTCTCAGGTAGTCACCTGCCACTTCAGTGACATGTGCAGCCTCTTCCATTAAATTGAACTGGACCTGTGCTGTCACTCTTTGGGCAAATTAAGCAACACATTTCTGCCTACCCAATTTTTTTAACCAAAATACACCAAAAATGGACCAATGAATTGCATAGTAAAAATAAATTCTCTTTACCTTGAGCTTCAAAATTTGTTAAGGAACACCTGTACGCTAGGTCAATTGTCATATGTAAGAACACAAACCAAAGCTCACAGAAGTCAGTGGAAAGACCCTTCATGTATTAGAAACACATCAGGGGATTAACTTTCTTTCCTATAAATTGCTATTACTTTTTCATCAAATGTAGTGGACTCGTACAGGAATGGGAATGTCTGACTAAATTGCTACTGCAGTGGACTCAAATGTTTGCTGATTGATTTGTAAAACCTCCAAGCCCCAAGAAATGATTTCCAGGAATGAGAAATGTCTGATTTTTTCATGTGTGATGTCCTTTAGAAAAAAATCTTAAATGTCCAAATTCGATGGCATAACACATTGGTAACAATCATTCCTTGTACTCTAGAGCCCTATAATAGGCTAGTGCTTTCGTATGTGTGTTGTCTGTTATGACAAGTGAAGTGCTGGAAGTGCCTCAAACTGTGTCTCAGATATTTCTTGTTCAGTAAAGGCACGACATTTCTTATGTTTAAAAGGTAAACTTTGGCTGGTCAAATTTGGCTGTGTCATATTCATTTGGCTGTGACCTAAGGGCTCCTGCAGAGGCAACATGCTTAGTATTTGATGTGTATAATGCAGGCTATGCCTTGTACTGGATCTGCTGAACTGCGTTCAGAATGTCAGACAATTGTTGCATCCTCTTATACCATGACAACAACAGCATGTATATCAATGGCACTCAGGAGGAAAGTGATACACTAACCAGAGCCACTAAGAGATGGAGGATCCGTACTGAAACTATGTAAAAACAAGAGCTAAAAAGGCATAAGCCTGTGCATAAATGTTGATGTTTAATTTTCTGTTTTCACTGAACTACAATCTGGTTAGACACATGAGCCTGTGTGAGCCTTCTATGCTTGACTTTTAAGAAAATGAACAACACAATTTCATGCTTCTCAATAATCAAGACAAATGTTCACACTAGTTTTTTTGTTTGTTCGTTTTGTTTTGGCTGGTTGGTTTCTACATCCATAAAGAAGAATGAAAAAAAAATCGAACAAAAAGAATCTGGGCAAAATGAACACAGCATACAACTAAAGGAATGACACACAATCAAATTAAAAGTGTGAAACAATAAAATATGCTGGAAAACATTTTGGGTAACATTCTTGTACTTTGTGGATGCAGATTACTTGGATCTCAAATGTGAAGGTTTCTTTTTACCCATCGTGGATTGGTAAATTTTGTCTACTATTTTACTAATATACATAATACTTCAGACCATTTATAATATTTTACAGTATTCAGCTATTTGACTTGGGTTTATCTGTCAAGCACACATATTTTCAAGATGATGAAAATAATCTATATGAAGGTTTTCCAGGGTTTCTAACTCAGTTTGTCAATGTAAAAGAACACAATCAGCTTAGTTTAAGCCAACACATTCAGTCTGATAACCAAACCATTCAGAGTGTGGTAATACCCAAGATGCACTAGGCACTTTCTAAACCCAGGAGAAGGTAGTCCTTAACCCAAAAATCTTACATTATAAAGAGACAGATGAAAGAAGAGGGGAAAGGGTTTATAAGAGCATTTTAACAAGAGTTATTACCAATACAAACAGAGTGATTTTTTTATTTATTTTTGTTTTAATTAAACACATTAAATCAGCATTCTTCCTCCACAATTCAATCGTCTTGTCTTCCCCCATAGCAATTCCTTGTTTCGGTCTGTGTCATTACACACATTCCTCATTTCCCTCTGCTTCATTAAAGATCATGCTGGGGAGGAGGAATAATACAACTAACTATAGCCCAACTAGTGTCTCAAACTGCTCTCCCTATCCCCCACAAGTTATATATATTACAAAGAGATAGAGGCCATAATCCTTTTCCTTTCTTTTCTCAAGGGTTAGTGTAACAAGAGATACTTTGTTTATATGAGGTGAAGAAATATACCTCAGATGTTAGCTTACATGCTTCATCAAGGTATTTTCTAAAGTAAAGGGTGCAAAACAACTATGGCTTAAATGCTTGACTGTGGGAAATGAGGTGTTACATAAGGAAAGGGGGAGAAACAAAAAATACAATAGCAACAACTTCATAAAACAGAATGGAATCATGTTTGAGTTATGCTGTGTTGCCGGATTCATTAAAAAATTCATAAGACTCAAGTTGTTTGTAAAGTCACTTTTGTGTCGTTTCTTCAGCACTTTCATTGAACTCATTTAAATATTTCTGCTTATTTTCTAGCTTTGTGAAGAGAAAGAACACTATATTTAAATTGTAGCTCCTCGTGCACTTAATCATCCTGCAAGAGTCCATCTTCTTTTCAGTATGACAGTTTCAGACAGATAGCTGATTGCTTGAATTTCTAAGCCTTCCCTGCCTACATGCTTACCTAAAATTCCATCTGTTCATTAACACTGTTACTAGGAGGGCAAAATTCTTTCTACTGCTGAGAAAATGCATACAATACACAGCAGTAAGCAGAACTGACACAGGGAATTTGATATCAAGATTGCATAGTAAGTAGAAGTTTTTATGCCACTAATTCCTCCTGTGCCCTGAGTCGTAATCTATGATTTTCAAGTAAAGGCAAAAAAAGACATTTATAAATGACAAACAGCCTAAGTAGTTTATTACTTTCTGATTTATAGTATCCCATTTTTTCTTATGCCATTTAATATAATCAAGGAACTTTCAGGAAGCTTTTGAAGTAACCTGTCAACATTTTTGTGGCCATGAGTAATACAAGAATTGCATCAACCCTGGGTTTTGCTCCTCTGTTTGGCCTCATTTTCCTTTTCCAAGGATATCATACTACTAACATTTACTTATGTACATGCTTAGTTTTTAGCATGTGAATAGTCCCAGGCAGGTCAATGGAATTACAGGCATGTCTATAAATTAAGTACACATGTAAAAATGTACAGGATTGGGGCCTCAGTCTCTTCTTTCCTTCTCAAACAGGAATGGAGATTAAAAACACTGAAGCAGAGTACCAATAGATGATCCAGTGCTGAGTATGTGATGCAAACAATCTAGTGATATCGCGGTAAGGGCTATGGAAGAGTGGAACTATGGGTGGAGTTCTTACTCTAAGAACCTTGGGGGGAGTGGGAAGAGAGCCAATAGGCGCAGAGAAGTACACTGTTTGGACACACATTCCTTAGGGGAGATTTTATTAAATAAAGGATACTCTGCATTCTGTAAAAAGGACAGAAAGGAACTGAAGAGAAACAGTCTAATGAAAAGGTCTCATTCAGTTACATCATATGGAGGCAGACAACTAAATATTTACAAATGTTATAAGTGCATGTATAAAAATGCTACAAGTCTAAATATTAAAATGGGTGAACTTGAGTGCCTGGCATTAAATGAGGCTATTGATACAACAGGTATCTCAGAAACTTGGTGGATTGATGATGATCAATGGGATACAGTAATACTAGGGGGGAAATGTATAGGAATGACAGTAGGTCACTTGTCAGAGGAGTGGCATTATGTGAAAAAAGTCAAATATAGTCAAAATCTTCAAGTGAATAAAACTGTACCATAGACTCTCTAGGGATAGAAATTCCATGCTTGAATAATAAGAGCATAGCAGTAGGAATATACTGCTGATCACTTAACTAGGATAGTGATGGTGACTGTGAAATGATCAAGGGGATTAGAGATAATACTAAAACAGAAAACCCAATAATAATAAGGGATTTCAGCTATCTACATATTGACTGGGACCATGTCACTTCAGAATGGAATTGGAAATAGACACCACTGACTGCTTCTTGGAGCAGCTAGTTCTGGAACCCACAAAGGGAGAGGCAATTCTAGATTTAGTCCAAATGGAGCACAGGATCTGGTCAAAGAGGTGAATATAGCTGAACCATTCAATAATAGCGACCATAATGCAATTACATTTAACACCCTGATGTGTGGGTGTGGGGGGGGGTGTGCGTAGGAAGGAAGATACCAAAGAAATCCACCAGAGTAGCATTTACTTCAAAAACGGAAACTACACAAAAATTAGGAAACAAGTTAAATGGAAAATAAAAGGAACAGTCACAAGCGGAAAAAGCATGAAAACTAAATGTATACCCCAAAGAAAAAAACTAGTGAGAAGACAAAAAAATGACAGCATGGCTAAACAGCAGAGTAAAAGAGGTATTCTGAGGCAAAAAGGCATCCTTTAAAAATTGGAAGTCAAATCCTACGGAGGAAAATAGCCATGAGCATAAACTCTGGCAAGTCAAGTGTGAGAGTATCATTCAGCAGACCAAAAAAGAAATTGAAGAGCAACTCGTAAAAGACACAAAAATGTTTTAAATACTTTAAGAGAAGAAAGCCTGCCAAACAATCAGTGGGGCCATTGGATGATCAAGATACTAAAGGAGCACTCAAGAAAGACAAGGCACTGTGGAGAAGCTAAAGGAAGTCTTTGTTTCAGTCTCCACTGCAGAAAATGTGAGGGAGATTGCCACACCTGAGCCATTCTTTATTGTGACAAATCTGAGGAATTGTCCCAGAATCAGGTGACAATAGAGGTGGTTTTGGAACAAACTGATAAATTAAATAGTAATAAGTCATGAGAACCAGATCGTATTCACCAGAGAGTTTTGATGGAACTCAAATATGAAATTGCAAAACTACTAACTTAAATCAGCCTCTGTACCAGATGATTGGACGACAGCTAATGTAAACCATTAAAAAATAAAAAAGGTTCCAAAGGCAATCTTAGCAGTTACAGACCAGTAAGCCTAACTTCAGTTCAAGGCAAATTGTTTGAAACTATAGTAAAGAATAGAATTATCAGACATATAGATGACTATGATTCAACACAGCTTTTGTAAAGAGAAATGATACCTCATTAGACCAATCTACTAGAATTCTTAGAGAAGGTCAACAAACATATGGATAAGGGTAATCCAGTGCGTATAGTGTATTTGGACTTTAAGAAAGCCTTTGACAAAGTAGCACACCAAAGGCTCTTAAGCAAAGTCAGCAGTTATAGGAGGAAAGGGAAGGTCCTCTCATGGATCAATAACTGATTAAAAGTCAGGAAACAAAGTGGAGGAATAAAATTATCTATTTTCACAGTGGAGAGAGGTAAATAGGGGGTCCCCCAATGATCTGTATGAGGACTTGTTCCTGTTCAACCTATTCATAAATGTTCTGGAAAAGGGGTGGGGAACAGTGAAGTAGTAAAATTTGCAGATGATACAAAATTACTCAAGACTGAACTCAATTTTGGACTTAACTACAAAGGGATCTCACTAAACTAGGTGACTGGGCAACAAAATGGCAGATGAAATTCAATGTTGGTAAATGCTAACTAACGAACATGGTGGTAAAATAATCCCAACTATTCATATAAAATGATGGGATCTAAATTAGCTGATACTTCTTAGGAAAGATCTTGGAGTCACTGTGAACAGTTCTATGAAAACATCTGCTCAGTCTGCAGCCGCAGTCAAAAAAGCTAACCATGTTAGGAAGCATTAGGAAATGGATAGGTAAAACAGAAAATATCATAATACCACTATATTAATCCATAGTGCATGTTAATACTGCATGCATTTCTGGTCTCCCCATCAAAAAGATATATTAGAATTGGAAAAAGTCCAGAGAATGGCAACAAAAATTATTAGGTGTATGCAACAACTTCCATAGGAGGAGAGAGTAAAAAAACTGGGTCTATTCATCTTGGAAAAGAGAGGACTAAAGGGGTCTATCTGATAGAGATGTAGAAAATCACGAATGGTGAGGAGAAAGTGAATAGGGAAATGTTATTTACCCTTTCACATAACACAAGGACCAGGAGTCACCTGATTGAAATTAATAGGCAGCAGGCTAAACAAAGAATTGGATGTATTTCGCACAATGCACAGTCAACCTGTGAAATATGTTGCCTGGAGATGTTGTAAAGGCCAAAACTATAATGTGTTTTAAAAGAATGAGATAAGTTCCTGTAAGATAGGTCCATCAATAGCTATTAGCCAAGATGGTCAGGGATGCAACCCCATGCTCTGGGTGTTCCTAAACCTCTGACTGCCAAAAGCTGGGACTGGATGACAGGGATAAATCATTCAAAATTGCCCTGTTCTTTCATTCCCTGTTAAGCATCTGACAGTGGTCACTGTCAGAAGACAAGCTACTGGTCTAGATGTAGCATTGGTCTGACTCAGTATGTTCTTCTGAAATGGTCACATCCTGAATTTCAAAATTCTATCAATTTTGATTACATCAGAATTAGTCATTGTTGTGGGAATAGGTGCTTCTGGTGGGAAATTTCTCTATCTTTCATCGCATACACACAGTAGCAGCAAAGATCTCCCTGCTGAGAATAGGGTGTTAGTCATAATTGGAGTTTGGCAGCATAAGGAAATTGTGACTCTGCCAGACCAGGTGCCAGCTAAGGATAAGGCCATCACTGGCAAACATAGCTGGAGTCCAGTCTGGTTCACCAGTGTGTTAGCATCATTAAATTAAGTGTTAAGTTGATAAGAATGTGTTTAGACTTGATGAAATGCTTGTAGGATTCTGTATGTATTGATCTCACTTATAGCATCTGTAGCCTATGGTATAAAGTTATGTTGAGTGTTTGCATTGTAAATCTCTGTAATTGTATAATTCAAACAGGAAAGAAGCATTCATTAATACAATGTGCTGGTCCTGCACAAGAAGGCCCACTGAAACCAAATAAGCCATTGAAACAAAAGACTGTGTTGATTGCCCCCACTCCTCACCCCCCCACACACACACCTGTACACCTTCATGGAGAGGCATGGATACTTGTTCCATCAGTTTGAACTCTGGGGGAAGGGAAGAAAAATGCCTTCCCAAAAGGAATTGTATCACTATGCTGCTTGAAATTTGGAGATGGCAATATTTCTAAGCTTACACAAGAAATCCCCAAACTGCTTAGCCAAGGTTACCCCTAAAGGACATGTAAGGTTGCATATTACAGCAGCTTCTATTATCTTTTGGAACTTCACACACACAAATGAGTAGGTCTATGTTTACCTGTTTTCACCTTGTAAATAACTCCTTTGTCTTAGATTTTAATAAATCTTTAGTTAATATTATAGAATTGGCTATAAGGCTTATCTTTGGTCTGAGATCTGAGGTACTACTGACCCGGGGTAAGTGACTGGTTAATTGGGACTGGGAGTAACCTGAATATTGTTGTGATTTTTGATGTAAGGGACCATCTATCACAAAGGCAAGCTTGCCTAGGTGGCAAGATAGTCCCCTTGGGCACTCCAGTCTGTCTGTCACTCCTTGTTAAGGTTGTTATAGTGTTTGAGGAGTTCACACTTGATACTTGGTTGGTGAAATCGAAGTTTAGACCACACAACTACTTTGGGGTTTGTGCCTTGGTTTGTAACAGTCTGCCCTAGGTTTGGCACACAGTCATGAGTCACACTAGACATCTTTACAGAGAGGATTCTTTATCTGAGGTAAAAATGAATTAAAAAGTGTTTTAAGTAGCTAAATCACATCACAATACATGAACTAGGAAAATGGCACTTTACTCACCCAGTCCTGGCAAGTTTCCCTCTCAAACCATTCAGTCTGAGTAGCTATAAAAAGACCAACCTTGCATTGAAGCACTTTAAAAAAAAAGCACACAACTAACTGGATTCTCAAACACTGAATTCTTAAAAGCATATTTGAAGGCTTCATCTCCTAGACAAGTAAACGGGAATTGGAGGGAATCAAAGCTTTTTTTTCCTCTTCTGAAGGACCATTTGGGAGTAAAAGAAAGTATTTTCTCTGTAAATCATTTTCTCTGCTGCAGTTGTGTCCAGCTTACTGTGCTGACAATACTCAACTACTGAGTGAAAGGCAGCATGGTGTCATGATTGAGCATCATATCTGATCCATTAAGACATGGAAAAGAAGTCTAATGTCATAGATAATGAATGATAATGGTAGTGAACAGGAAGGGCTAATGGGTTTTATATCACTCAACAGTGTACAAGACAACTCAGTATGTGTTTTCAAATGTTACTGTTGAACTGATGTAGAATACAGTTATGTCAGCATTTTGGAATTCATGAGCTTAGCAATACATATTTTAAGTTACATTCACAATTGTCTGCTAATGTGCTTCCAAATATAATGTGGACCCACTGTGCACGTAAATATATTGCATACCACTTGTACCCTTGCAAGAGCTTATTATTCGGTTGTTAGTGGCACAGGCTGGCCTGCTGCTTATGTATATGTGATCCTATTCATTCTGCAAAAGTGTTAAATGCAATTTCTAAGAGTTCCGTTCATTTTAGGTGGGACATAAGTGGAGAGGACTCAGATGTAGCCAAAGGTGAAAGTAAGCCGGTCCATTCCGGTCTGGCATACTGGACCAGCTTCCCCGGCAGTGATTTAAAGGGCCTGGGGCTCCAGCCACTGCGGGGAGCCCCAGGCCCTTTAAATCACCACTGGAGCTCTGACAGCCAGAGCCCCAGGGTAGCAGCACCAGGGCTCCGATGGTGATTTAAAGGCCCCGGGGTTCCGGTCTCTGTGGGGAGTTTCAGGCCCTTTAAAGCACCGCCTAAGCCCATGGCCAGAGCTCCTGGGTAGCGGCGGCAGGGCTCCGTCGGCAATTTAAGGGTCCGGAGCTCCACTCCCGGTAGCAGCAGCTGAAGCCCCAGGCCTTTTAATTCGCCCCTGAGCCCCGGGGCTCCCAGCTGCCTCTGCAGATGGGTGATGTAAAGGCCTGCCTCTTCTGGTTGAGCCCCACGTCTTCCGGTTGAGGCCATGCCCCCGCTCAGGACTCTGGCGTACCAGTAAGTCCTTTAAGTTGCTTTCACCCCTGGATGTAGCAGATCTGGTGTGGGAGGCACAAAATGTGGGACTATAACCTCCATGACAGTGTCTGTCACATAATTCCTTGACATGTGGAAGAATCTCCCCAAGTACTACTTGTTGGTTTCGGCTCTGTGGGAAGAGGAAGACCAGGCTGGGGGATTTGCACTCTCTGTAATGTTGTTCCCAAGGGGCAACACATCTTTTTAGATTTTTTTTAATAGTTAGTCTGTTGGAAGATAATATAACTTGCTTAACTTAAACAATCATCAAGTTTCCTGTACTTGCTAGATTATTTTAAAATCAGTCTGGGACAGGGTATACCAACCCCACAGTGAGCCAGAGTTAATGGGTTGGTTTTTGTGCCCTGTCCTGCTACCCCCGCACTCATCATCAGATAATTAAGGAGCAGTTAAAAATGGAAGACAACAGCTCGGTTGTTGACTGACAAGGAAGGAGAAGAGAATTTTCATCCTTTCTCCCCCTCCCTCCCTCCTTTCCTGGAAGAGACAGCCTTGAACTTCTGTAGTGACTGAACGGCCAGAGCCCTGGTGGAGGAAGTTGGGCCTGACACAGGACTAGTAAGTTTCTTTTTGATTATTTTTTCTGTCCTTGATAATAAAAAGACTACGGGCCTAGGCTCGGCTGTGCAGCAGGGAGGAGGGACGTACTAAGACTGTTTCAGGGAAGCCCTACCCAGGAGAGGTGCAAGGAAACTCCCTCAAACTTTAGACTTTTTGCACCCCACTTGAGTCTGTCCAGTAGTTTTTTCTTGGATACTGAAGAGCACACAGTCACACATCCATACCTTATAAATACAACATTAAAGGAATGTTAACTGCATGTATATTATGCAGTTTTTATTTATTTACAAAGTGTTATTCTATTAACTCAAGTTCCTTGCCTTTCAGCTACCACTGCTTCTGGATCTCAAGACTGAAAGTTACTCCTAAAGTTAAGAGAAGTTCATCTGTGCAAGAGAAATTCACATAACTGGATACCAAAACTTGGATGGTTACCAAACCTTTTGTCCCCAACACTGTTCTGCTACTGTTATGCAAGAACATGTAGACACCTCTAGTTGTGCACTCAAAGGGACCAGAGTAAAGCTGATCACTACAGAGGGTCCTTGACTGCATAACTTGCTACCTCTGGCAATTCATCAGTGGCTGAGTATTAGATTTTAGAGTGTGGGTATCAGTTCAGTATAGCATGTAAGCATATTCCTAGCTCCATCCATAATCAAAGTAACTTCAGTATATGTTTAACTTTAAGCATGTAAAAAGTGTCTACATTGAAGTACCTACATAAATACCTCAAAAAGGGATGTAGTTCTGAATCAAGATCTTAGTGTAAGATTTAACTTTAATGCCAATTCTTTGCTGAATGGGGTTGATCAGATACACGGAGAGGGGGAATCCTGGCTTTATTGTTGTCAATAGGTAGTTTTGCCACTGAGTGAAATCCTAGCTCCATTCTAGTTACTGTCTTTTCTGATCTGAGAGCTGTACTGGGTTTTCTCATCTCCTGTAGGGCGTGGGGATAGGCACATACACAAATATGAGTAAAATAATATCTTGAAACTTACTCACAGGTTTTATTTATTTCCATGAAGATGTTCCACTTCTGATTTGAATACCAGCATTTATCAGCGGTAATGGGAATTATGAAACATCATCAACCTCTATCACTGACCTATCCTAGAGACATGGTTCGAAAATCCAAGATTAAGGCATATGTCTAAAACTATTTCTGTATTTTTCCTACCCTAGCTTGTATGTCAAACATATGAAAGAGCTTTATGAACTAGTGTTTCCATAGACACAAAAAACAATGCACCACTTTTTTTTTTACACTGGTGCAAACAGGCAACTTCACTGAATTAGGTGAGATGTTAGGAAAACTACAGTTTACTTTACATCTATTATGCAGCACTTCTATACAAACAGGAAGCTTTTCAAAACCAGTGAGGATGAAAACAACAATTCATTTTCAGTGATTAAATGGTTCTGGCCACGGAAGTGCAAAGCAGTATCATCAGGCAACCCTGTTCCATCTAAACTTTTTTCCCTCAGAAGAACTCTACTGCTTTGTTCTTTCTTCCTATCACACGGGTGGGCTAACTACAGCCCATGGGCTGGATCTGACCCACCAGCCATTTTTAGTTGGTCCTCAAGCTCCCGCAGGGGAGCAGGGTCTGAGGCTTGCCCTGCTCCAGTGCTCCGGCTGGGGAGCAGGTCAGGTCCTGAAAGCAGCTGCATGGCCCCACTCTGGGGCTCCAGCCGGGGTGTGGGGTTGGGAGATGCTCCGCGTGGCTCCCAGAAGCCATGGCATGGCCCCCCTTCAGTGCCCCAATGGGAGCTGCAGGGATGGTGTCTGCAGACGGGGCAGCCTGCAGACCGCTTGCCACACCTCTGCATAGCAGCCAGGGAAGGGACTTACCAATGCTTCCAGGAGTCACTTGAGATAAGTGCCACCTGAAACCTGCATCCCTGAGCCTCTCCCCATGCCCCCAACCGCCTGCCCCAGCCCTGATCCTCCTCCTGTGCTCCGAACCCCTTGATCCCAGCCCAGCATCCTTCTGCACCTCAAACTCCTCATCCCTAGCCCCGCCCCAGTGCCCGCACACCTAGCCGAAGTCTCCTCACCTCCCCACCCCACTCCCCCACCCCAGCCCGGAGCTTCCTCCCACACCTTGAACTCCTCATTTCTGGCCCCACCCCAGAGCCTGCACCCCCAGACAGAGCCCTCATCCCCTCCCGCACTCCAACCCCATTTTCTGAGTATTCATGGCCCGCCATATAATTTCTATTCCCAGATGTGGCCCTCGGGCCAAAAAGTTTGCCCATCCCTGTCCTATCATGTTTCACATTCATTTGAACTACACTATCCAGCTCCTGGAAGACTACTTGGTCTCTTTGTACTAAAATGTACAGGATTAGTAAGATAGTGAAGTCTCATTAAGTAAAAAATGAGCTCCTATGAGGACTGGTCTACACACAAACTTGAACCATATAATGACTTCAATCTTCTAAAACTGATTGAGTTTTTGAATGGTATTTCAGTAACATTCTACATGTGAACACCTTTTTGGAATAAAAGTGACTAAAGTCAATTTAACTAAGGTTGGTAACAAATTAAATAACTAACTGATTTTAATTTGCACCTTTTTCTTGTCTTTGACTCAACTTCGGAGAGGGGATAGCCAACAACCAGAGAAGCCAGGCAGAAGAATTCAGCAGGTCAGCCAAGGACCTACCACCATGGAAACAGGCACTCCTGTGAGGATCCAACCATGAGAGAGACAGCAGAAGGAACGCACTAAAGGTGTTCTAAGGGTGCAGTGACACCCAGGTCATATAAGGTGGCTATGCATGAAGAACAAGGAGATACTTATAAGCAAGCAGACACACCCCCAGATAGTCTACTGAGATAATCAGAGAACAGAGACACAGAGAACCATCTGGAGGCCCATCCCACAAGAAGAGGAGAAGACTCCACAGAACTATAGTTTGCTAGACTTGGAGACAGAGAGAGAGACAGATCACTCCCAGTCTGGCTGCCTGTGGAGGAGACCAGACTATGTAATCAACTGCACCTGTGGTAAATATGAGACTCCAACTCAGCTATATGTAGCAATCTCTGGCCAAAGGGCAGGGTGGATGGGGGCCTGGACATTGTTTTTTAATATTTGTTTATATTAATATTTGTAAAATAGGGAAGATGTATTGAGATCAGTGGAACTGGAGTCAGAAGGCCAATGTTGCCTGCACGGATTGTTGCAGATAGTTCACCAGTGGTGCAGGGAATGTGGGGTGTTAGGCTGGAAGCAACCCAGCCACATGGACAGAGCACTGCAGAGGGTCTAATAAAGTTTCACTTGTTCAACCTAAACTGCATTCATTTGCTGAATGAAACATGGAGCAGCTTTAAAAGTCTTTGATAGTATTTTAATATCCTGTTACGGAGGAGAGGTGTGGCACTGAGAGCGATTGCTCATTAACTGGGTTTAATGTGGATGGAATTAAGGAAACAATTTTCCTGAGAGCTCTGGAAGCCTGAGTGCAGCCTGGAGGCCTTGTAGAGAGGTGCACTAGTCCTCTCACATCTCATTTAGCCTGGACAAAGGCTTGTTCCAACTCAGGAAGGTTTCAGTTTAGCTGGCAGCTATAACGTTTCGAAGATGCTACAGGAATTTCTGTAACTTAAGATAACAGTTTCTATGGGCCCTAAAATTAAGTACATATTTTCTTTTTATTTTAAAACTCAGACTTTTACTGCCTATAACCCCATCACCATAGCTGAATCTAACCTATATTTCACATGCAACAACCTTCCTAGATAAATAATAGAATATAAAGTATTTGTACAAGAAGTTCCAATGTTAATTATCTGTTTCTGAGTTTTGCCTGGGTGCAGTTTAACCAGCTGTTATTCATGTAGGTGCTAATTTTGGACCAGGAGTCAGAAAGCAAGGAGATGCTGTTATTTATTTATTAATTTTTAGTAAAAGGCATGCTGGGCATTTCCCATGTACTTGCTTCCTCAGAGCTTGTCTCAGCAGCTCTTCTAAGAGCTCCATCAAGAGAGGGGAGATGGGGTTTGTCATTAAAGGACAGGACTAGAGTACAGCTGGATGTAAATTTTTCATTCAAAATGTTTTGTCAATGAAAAATAGCTTAATCAAAATGGAAATTTCCATGGGACATGACATTTTCTACCACTCTTTTGGCTTTCCATCAGAAAACTGATAACTTGAGTTTTCAGTGATTGACCATTTTCAGCTCAAAATCCCAAACTAACACTTCGGGCAGAGTGTTCATTTTTCATGTTCTGAAAAAAATCAGCTTCCAGATTTAAAAAAAAAAACAACCAACAACTTTAATAAAATTTAGACAAAAGTAAAACAAACAAATAAATGAACAAAAAACCCCACAACCTCAGCAAGGTTTTTTATGGGGAAAAAGCATCTCCTGAGCAGCTCTATTCAGGTGATCTCAAGTCAGATCCTGGCTCTGGCACAGATTTACTGTGTGATTTTGGGCAAGTCACTTAATCTTTTAGTCTCAATCCCCCTGAGTTAGGAATAAAGAAGATGGGAAGGCCATTAAGTAGCCCCTAGGAGGAGAGGAGAGAGGCACCATGTAAATATAAAAACAATTGCAGAGATGTTTAGGTTAGGACCATGGAAGTCCAGCATCCTTTAAAATACAGTGGATTGAGTAGTCTCTGGTTGTAGTGTGAGACTTAGAATAATAGGATCAGAAGGGATCCCCAAGAGGTCACGTCGTCCACCCCCACCCAACTCAGAGGCAGGATTTTGCATACCTAGATCATTGCTGTCAAATGAGTCAAACTGCTCATAAATATCCTTGTTTTATAAAACTGTAAAATGTAAGGTGAAAACTAGGTAGATGTACTCCCCCCCTCCCCCCCAGCACTTAAGCTACAACTATAGGATCATTTCAAAAGCATTAGTTTACTTTTAAATGACTGACTAATACTTTGTATACCAACTCTGTTTAAAACACTTACCATTATATTCATGTATATAGGGAGGCAGTATTTGTATACTTTTCTTTTGTCATCCAGGACTCAAATGTGAGATGGTGCATCCCAGTGTGCCTAATTAAATGGGTTGTAGGTTTGTTTACACCTGAGTTATTCCACTGAAATCAATGAAGTATACTGTTCTGCTACCTGGAGTGGCTCATGACCATGAGTGCCTCCCTCACAGCAGAGTGACAAAAGCAGGGCAGATACCACAAACTGGTGGTATGTTCTATAATTAGAATTCAACAAACCAGAAAACAAATGGATCACCGCATCAATCTTAGAATAGAATCACAGTCACTTTAGGCTCCCCGGTTTATCTGTCCACCCAGGCAAACTGGACTTAGTGAAAAATGGTTACTTACAAACAAACAAAAAACAGAACATATTCAGATTGCTTCCAGGCCCAAGAGACCAGTCACTTACCCTAGTTAAACTGGTATTTTAGCTCATGCAAAAGACAAGGCCCTATAGTCAATTCTGCAATAAACCTTTTGTTAGTTTACTAACTAGGGAAAAAAAATAAAAGTTATTTACATGTTAAAGCAACAAGCATATAAGCAAATGAGTTTCAGTCTAAATCCTAAGAGTGACAGAGTTGTAGTGGTCAATTTAAAATGTCTTTTTTCATGGCTAACCCTTTTTTTCAGGGCCAAGCAACATAGGAATCTTATGCTTCGTCGTCAGACATCATCAGTGTGGTGCTCTGCTCTGTTCAATAATGATGACAGTTGCCTGCATGCGTGTGTTCCCTCTGTGTTCTGCCCCGGCTCTGTAGATCGCTGGCACAGCAGATCCCAAGAGAACCCCCAATGACCACAGACTCCGATAAGGTACGAAGGCATCCAGCCAGGGGTATTGTCAAACGAAGCACAGTAATAGTTTCATAGAATCATAGAATCATAGAATCATAGAATATCAGGGTTGGAAGGGACCCCAGAAGGTCATCTAGTCCAACCCCCTGCTCAAAGCAGGACCAAGTCCCAGTTAAATCATCCCAGCTAGGGCTTTGTCAAGCCTGACCTTAAAAACCTCTAAGGAAGGAGATTCTACCACCTCCCTAGGTAACGCATTCCAGTGTTTCACCACCCTCTTAGTGAAAAAGTTTTTCCTAATATCCAATCTAAACCTCCCCCATTGCAACTTGAGACCATTACTCCTCGTTCTGTCATCTGCTACCATTGAGAACAGTCTAGAGCCATCCTCTTTGAAACCCCCTTTCAGGTAGTTGAAAGCAGCTATCAAATCCCCCCTCATTCTTCTCTTCTGCAGACTAAACAATCCCAGCTCCCTCAGCCTCTCCTCATAAGTCATGTGCTCTAGACCCCTAATCATTTTCGTTGCCCTTCGTTGTACTCTTTCCAATTTATCCACATCCTTCCTGTAGTGTGGGGCCCAAAACTGGACACAGTACTCCAGATGAGGCCTCACCAGTGTCGAATAGAGGGGAACGATCACGTCCCTCGATCTGCTCGCTATGCCCCTACTTATACATCCCAAAATGCCATTGGCCTTCTTGGCAACAAGGGCACACTGCTGACTCATATCCAGCTTCTCGTCCACTGTCACCCCTAGGTCCTTTTCCGCAGAACTGCTGCCGAGCCATTCGGTCCCTAGTCTGTAGCGGTGCATTGGATTCTTCCATCCTAAGTGCAGGACCCTGCACTTATCCTTATTGAACCTCATTAGATTTCTTTTGGCCCAATCCTCCAATTTGTCTAGGTCCTTCTGTATCCTATCCCTCCCCTCCAGCGTATCTACCACTCCTCCCAGTTTAGTATCATCCGCAAATTTGCTGAGAGTGCAATCCACACCATCCTCCAGATCATTTATGAAGATATTGAACAAAACGGGCCCCAGGACCGACCCCTGGGGCACTCCACTTGACACCGGCTGCCAACTAGACATGGAGCCATTGATCACTACCGTTGAGCCCGACAATCTAGCCAGCTTTCTACCCACCTTATAGTGCATTCATCCAGCCCATACTTCCTTAACTTGCTGACAAGAATGCTGTGGGAGACCGTGTCAAAAGCTTTGCTAAAGTCAAGAAACAATACATCCACTGCTTTCCCTTCATCCACAGAACCAGTAATCTCATCATAAAAGGCGATTAGATTAGTCAGGCATGACCTTCCCTTGGTGAATCCATGCTGACTGTTCCTGATCACTTTCCTCTCCTCTAAGTGCTTCAGGATTGATTCTTTGAGGACCTGCTCCATGATTTTTCCAGGGACTGAGGTGAGGCTGACCGGCCTGTAGTTCCCAGGATCCTCCTTCTTCCCTTTTTAAAGATGGGCACTACATTAGCCTTTTTCCAGTCATCCGGGACTTCCCCGTTCGCCACGAGTTTTCAAAGATAATGGCCAAGGGCTCTGCAATCACAGCCGCCAATTCCTTCAGCACTCTCGGATGCAATTCGTCCGGCCCCATGGACTTGTGCACGTCCAGCTTTTCTAAATAGTCCCTAACCACCTCTATCTCTACAGAGGGCTGGCCATCTCTTCCCCATTTTGTGTGCCCAGCACAGCAGTCTGGGAGCTGACCTTGTTAGTGAAAACAGAGGCAAAAAAAGCATTGAGTACATTAGCTTTTTCCACATCCTCTGTCACTAGCTTGCCTCCCTCATTCAGTAAGGGGCCCACACTTTCCTTGGCTTTCTTCTTGTTGCCAACATACCTGAAGAAACCCTTCTTGTTACTCTTGACATCTCTTGCTAGCTGCAGCTCCAGGTGCGATTTGGCCCTCCTGATATCTTTCCTACATGCCCGAGCAATATTTTTATACTCTTCCCTGGTCATATGTCCAACCTTCCACTTCTTGTAAGCTTCTTTTTTATGTTTAAGATCCGCTAGGATTTCACCATTAAGCCAAGCTGGTCGCCTGCCATATTTACTATTCTTTCGACTCATCGGGATGGTTTGTCCCTGTAACCTCAACAGGGATTCCTTGAAATACAGCCAGCTCTCCTGGACTCCCTTCCCTTTCATGTTTCATGTTTCCGCAGACTCTACAGGACATACTACAAATGTGTGCCCCCTGACAATGGACTGGCTCAGTCAGTGGCAGGATTTATCACTGCCCCCTAGGCCAAACAAAGACAGCCCATCAGGGGTACACTTTTATACACAGGTACCAACAAGTTACACATCACTCCTGACGTATTGAGGTGCAACCCTTCTACATGTCAAGGTGCCGCCTTTACCTTGTACATGTTGGTTTGAGAAAAACAACTCTATCCATCATATCATCCTTTTAACTCTGTCTTTAGGATGGGTCAGCATGTTCCTGTTATCTCTGTGGAATGTGCTAGTGCTGGAGTGTTCTGGTACCATCCTGACACGTGTTTACACTACTTGTGCCCAGTACCTTTTAGGTATGTGTGTTTTTGGAGCATCAGCCCTCTTCATGCCAGATTTTATGAGCAGGGCCTGCCTCTTGCTCACAGCTTAACTTTGTTTTATATCAGCAAAGTCTTGACCATTACTTTAGCTCCGGTCTTAGGCCTCATACTGGGCTTCGGATACAAGGACTTATGTTTCAGGACCTCATCTTACTGCATGCTTATGTTTAGGAATCCTTGCCCCTCAGAGTCCAGACAGCATAAAAGAGATTCAGTTTCTCCTTGTCTGGGATTTATCATCCCCTCCTCTCCAGAGTCCAAAACTGATGGATGAGTTCATGTGTAGGTCTCTCTAATGGCGTTGGAACAATTTTTGTACTGGGAGCGTAGCGCTGAGAGCCATTGAACAAAACTGTAAAGCCTGTATATGATGGAAAGCACTTCAAGCCAGGGGGTGCTTCCACACCCCCAGAATCCTTAGGTGCAGGACCCTGGGGTCTCTCCTTCCTGGAGGGAGTTAGGAATGCAGTTAATAAAGTCTCTCTGTCCTTTGATGCTATACAACATGTCAATTGCTTTGAATAGGCCATTCTTGTATGCAGGGTGTGCACTTTACCTTAGTAAATGCTTCTTTTCCTGTTTGTTAAGTTACACAATTAGAGGGGTTTACAATGCAAACAGTCAACTTTATTCCATGGGCTATAGAGATAAGTGGGATCAATACATGCAGCATCCTACAAGCAAAAAGTCTAATCACTAAACACATTCTTATCAACATACCATCTAATATCTATGTTGATGATGCTAACACACAGGTAGACAAGACTGGTTACCAGCTATGCATTTGTAAGTGTTAAGTGGGGTCTGGACATGAGCTGGCACCTGATCTACAAACACCACACCCACCAGTTTAAAAACAGCTGAGAGATGGAAATCCTACCAATAATTTCTTGATAGAAGCTGCACTGGTGAAAAAACCAGAAGCTGAAGATATTGCTTATGTTGGTCCCTGCTTGGCTATCGATCCCTGCTTGCTAACAGTGCAGATGAACATTTAAGCAGGTTACTGGAAACCTTTCAGTTACAGGTTGATTTTATAAAACCACCAGCTCTAATATGCTAAAGACATAGATTATAGAACATTTTTTACTATTTCTGCCCGCTGCCTATTTCACAGCATGCTACAAGCTGACACTGGAAACCCCTGCAGAGAATGATGTTTCTAGCACTCTTAATCCAATGCTTTCGGCAACACCTGATCCAGAAGTAGATAGAGGAGACTTAACAGTGGGAGGCAGAAATGTAGTTGAAGAGGTGGAGATTCCTGTACCCTTCAAAGAATCACATTGCACCACTACCTAGTTAACCAGTCTATTTCCTTTTCGTTACAGCTGTAGAGAGTTTCTGTTCATGCGTGCAAAATATGAGCAGGCCAAAATGGGAGACTTTTTGAAAATGTCCTTTTTTATGGACAAAAACGTGAAATGATGCATATTACATATAAAAACAATTAGAGTTGGTTAAATTTTCAAACACATTGCAACAAATGGACAGTTCTTTGCAAAAAAAAAAAAAAATAAAAAAACCTTGACAAGTTTTCCAATTTTTCAACAGCATATGTATACATTATGTAAAATTGGTTTGAAACATCTTCAATTTATTCTGTGTGGGAGAGTTTAAATTGAAAATGTTTCATAACAATTTGATATACTCTCCCCCACATACAGTAAATAGAAAATGTTTCAAAACAATTATTTAGTTTAAGAGTTTTGTTTTAAATCATGCCACATGATCCTGGGTGAAATCTTGGCTCCACCGAAGTCACTCAGTCACAAAATTCCCATTAACTTGAATGGAGCCAGCATCTCTCACTGTGTTAAACATAATGTGCAGCAAACAAAGAAGAAAGCAACCCTGGTGTGTTTGACAGTGAAGTATACTGCAGTCACTTTTCAGCATTGTGTGTTGGAGTGGGTAAATCATTTAGTTTGCTGTGCCTCAGTTTTGTCATCTGTAAAAGGAATAATTAAGTAACTAAAATTCCTTTCAAATACATAAGTCAATGAAGTATATTCTTCATTATCCATTAGTCCTGCATATGTTCACTTGTCATATATTTGTAAATATTGAAACAGCTGAGATTCTACAGTATACCTAAGAGACCAAACGGGAACAGTTAATGCTTATAAAGTGGCAAGACAGGGGTGCTTGTTGAAAATGATAGGTGATTTCTAAATAGTTTGAGAGCTTTCTTAAACAAAGGGTATGCCTACGCTACAAACACGGCAGTAGCACAGCTGCAGCTGTGCCTCTCTAGCACTGAAGAGTAGATACTTACTGCAGTGAAGGAAGGGGATTTTCTGTCAAAGCAGTAAATCTACCCGCTTGAGTGGCAGTGACAAGGCAGATGTAAGCATGCTTCCATTGGGCCTAGTGGGTGTCTATACTGGGCTTAGGTCTGTTTTTTCACACCCTTGAGCAAAGAAGCTAGGACTTACCTCACCCACCTTGTCTCTCTTCCTCCTTTCCAGTCACTTGTAATGGAGATGCTCTAACAAAAGTGTACGGGGTCAGTAACAGGGGTGCCTAAAAATCCTCCTTTGCTTCATGTATATACATATCTGAGATTTCTGCAGTGTGAAACATCAGTAGTTAACATGTGCATGGAGCTGGATGCTGTGTGTTTGCGACTCAGACAATGCTAGGCAGAGTATTTGGCTGAACAAAGGTACAAATCATATTCCAGTAAACATACTTTACATCCAAAAAGATTGGGACGCTAAGATGCTAATTGCTTCTTTTTTTCTTGGTTTTATTTATGTAAAGATATTCTCTGTAAAGCTACTCCTGGGCTGTAGTTTCAAATTTCATTCTTGTTATGCCAAGAACTGCAACGTCTTCTGTACACAAAAATCTTTGGGTTTTATTTCAACCTCCTACCACAACTTACATCTGAAGTCTGAATCTTGTATTACAAAGAACATACTAACCCTGGCTCCTGGCACACAGGCTATTACAAACTGATGTATACATCTGAGATCTGAAATAGTGATTCCTGCAAAGGAACTTGAAGGTCATCAATTGTCTGGCTATGCCAAAAGAAGGACAGGAGACATTTGACATGGGTTTAATCAGGCTGCAACTTTATTATTAGATGTTTGCGACTACCTGGCAGATAAAAGTGTACAGTGCAGGTAACCTCAGTTTATTCCATAATTACCCGGAGGGCTTTTACCAGCTCCCCCTTTTTTTCCATCCAGGTCCCTCCAGCAAATCCATTGCCAGCACCTTATCATCTACCCCCTTCATAGGGGGGTTAAGGTGGGCTATAAGAATGGGGGATTGGCTCCCTGCCGTACCAATCATAGGCGTCCCAGCCGCCCACCCTGTTCGTTCCTTTTTAAGTCCATTTCTAAGCCATTTAGCCAGTCACTATATACCTTTCCTATGGGGTACCTGCACTGGACATCCGCCCTACACTTAAATAATGAGCTGCGCATACGGCCTACCACCCTGTCATTCCATGCATGAACAGAGCCCTTCCTGAACCCGCTGAGGGGAAGGCAAAAAAAAACAAAAAAAACCCAACTGCACCTAAGTTATGTGGTAGTAAGGGAAAAATTCCTTTCCAGGCCCCCTTAAAAAAAGGGCAGCTAGTGTAATCCCCAAAACACATGTTGACCAAATCTGGTATTTTACCACCTAAAAAAGGGAGGGAGGCTGGGTCCTGCTTCTGCCTTGGTCCATGCAGAAAGGAGAGTTTCAGGCAGAGAAATGCCCCTTTTAACCCTGCATTCCCAGGGTATGAGTCAGCAACCATGCTGACCCTTTTGCAGCAGTTTTTATCTCCCCACCATCACCTGTCATAAAGCACTTATCCGGCCTGTCAGCCAAACAACCCCCTGCTTAAAGGCGCAGGGTGGTCATTGTCTGGCTATGCTGAAAGAAGGGACAGGAGACATTTGACATGGGTTTAATCAGGCCACAACTTTAGTATTAGATGTATGGGACTACCTGGCAGATAAAAGTGTACAGTGCAGGTAACCCATGTTTATTCCATAATTACCCAGGGGCTTTTACCAGCTCCCTCTCTTTTTCCATCCAGGTCCCTCCAGCAAATCCATTGTCAGGACCTTATATCCACCCCCGTCGTAGGAGGGGTAAGGTGGCTATAAGAATGGGGGGTTGGCTCCCTGCCCTACCAATCATAGGAGTCCCCAATTGCACCCCGTTCGTTCCTTTAATGAACACCACTTTTTAAGTGCTTTTCCAAGACCATTTATCCAGTCACTGTATTCCTTTCCTATGGAGTACCTGCACTGGACATCTGCCACAAGAAGGCTCCAGCAATTAGCTTGGCTGAATTCCTCACAAACCCAGTTGGGTTCCCAAACATCTCCTGATGTGCATCTTTTATATCAGTTAAAAACATGACAGCACCTACGTTGGACAGGTGAACCCCATCTTCCCAAAACAACTCTACTGCCCCATATACTATGCCAGGATGTGAAATTACTGCCCCTTCAATGGTCCAAAGGAATTTAGCTACCTCCCTGTTCACATACTTCCTTGCCCTGTCCACCCTGGGGGGCTCTCCACCAGACTCTGTGATGAAGCATGTCTGACCACACAATGTTAACTCCTACTATGACTGTTCATTATACATTTTTTGGATTGTATTTAAACTGTTACTGCTGGATTTGCTCACACATGGTTGTGACACCTTGGCACCCCAATATTCACCACTGTCATGTAATTAGGATATCTTTTGTACAAATTATGCCTTGTGGGGTATCATTCTAAAACTTTTGATCTGCTAGACATTAATATTCATGGATGTGCTATCGTTGTTTGTAAAGTTAGGCTACGTATGTGTTACTGAAACATGTTGTGAGGTTGAAAACACCCACAAGCAGCCTTTCAGACTGTAAAAAGACCAAACAATGTCAATCGCTTATTGAGGAAATGCACACAAGCACATGGATTACCCCAGGAACTGTGTAGAAACCTGTCAGAGATAGCACTACCCAATGCGAACTGTATGACCCAGGTCACAGCAAAAGAGCTTCCCAGCAACTGAGAAGACAATATAAAAGGGGGGAAATGACATTATGTGAATATCTCATTCTCCCTACAACAACACACCTGGAAACACCTGAGGAATAAAGATTGAACAAGGGTGAATTGATGGTCCCAGGCTAAGGGATTGCTAGCCTGTGTATGAAAACCTGGGACACCCAAGCTGAAAAGCCAATGCACCTTATGCCTTAAGAATCTGCCAGCCTGTTTATCACTCAGAGTGAGAATTTGCTAATTCATATCCTACCTATAAAGTATGTTAAGCTCAGTTTGTAGTTTTGTTTATTTACTAGGTAGTCTTCTTTGATCTGTTTGCTATCACTTATAATCACTTAAGATCTATTCTTCTGTAGTTAATAAACATATTTTATATTTTAATCCAAACTAGTGTGCATTTGACTAAGGTGTTTGGGGAATCTCAGCTTGATTACTACAAGTGTGCATGGTCCTCTTCACATTGAGGGAGAGGCAGACTGGTTGTTAAAACCATATCTTGGCCAGTTTTGATCAGGGCAGGACAGTACTGCTCTGGGGTCCCAGGCTGGGAAGCTGGTGGTCAAAGCCTGTGTGTAACTGCAGCTGGGTGTGTCCCTACCTGTATGAATGCTGGTGAAAGTGAAAGCTGGGAGGGCTTTGCAAATTGTCACAGCAGCACAGTGTGAGAGGGAGCCCAGTCTGGTGAGTCAGAGAGCTCAATGGTACACCAGTTCCAGGTGGCGGCGCATGGGGAACTAGTCACACATGGCTAAAGAGACAGCTAAATAAGCATGTACACATGTGAACTGGACATTTGCTTGGGCACAACAGGTATACCTAGAAACTAACTGGAAAAAAATCAGATAAAAGCCCACAATTAGCTAATTTGCATGAATACATTCCTAGCAGTTTGCACAAATGTAAGTTAATATTGGCACACCATTACTCCCTGGTTTGAAAACATGACCAGGAAAGACTGTTTTAACCTCGGTCTTTCAGAGATATCATAGTTCCTTTAAAAAAAAAACCCGTTAAATAACCAAAGTTGGAATTTATGTTCGTCATGGATTCTTAATGGCAATATATAACAGAATCAATTAACAATAATGCAACAGTAAAATAAATAGCAGACCAGGACTAGAGCCATCGCAGGCTTAGGTAAGACATTACTGACCAAGTGGTACTGCTGGAGTGAGATAGATTCTTGGCTAGTGTAAGTCAGCCTAGCTCCAGCTGAAATCTTATCCAGAAAGTGTTTAGATCAAAGGTTATGTGTGGACCTCATGTCTAGTAAAGATATCTGAATACAAATAGAACATGCACACGATAACAATAATAATCAAAATGCTTTGTTCAGTTTCATTAATATCCCAACATACACAAACATCCTGTGTGATTTAACAGAGTATATTTTCTCCAATTCCCGAAATACAGTGGTTTCAAATAAGAAAGGTGTGGGATTATATGTTGTTGTTGATTTACAAAATAAAGTTTCTTGCAACACAATGACAATTGAAGCACATTGTTAGCATTATGTCTACAGAATCACGAAAGAGCCAGGATAATCATTTGCATGCAATACATATAAAATACAAACCAAAAGGTTCACAATAGTACTTTCTTCCTAGAATCTCAATAGATAGGCTAGTTAATAACACTTTCTAAAAGCAATTGATTGCAAATGACACAGCAGAACATGGAAAGCAGACAGTTATAGTGGGGGCCAAGATTTTTCTAATTCAAAACGTAGGTTTCTAACTCCATAGTTAGGCACCTAAATAAGTGACTGTGTTTTCAGAAGTGCTGAGGACTCAGCAGCTCCCATTGGCATCATAGTTTATCTCTGAGACATGTAAGTCTGCAGCAACTGTAGCAAAAATAATTGATTTAATTTACAAACTATCAGGCATTTCACCAATATTTAATATGTATGCCATGAAACAAATAATTGCACCTGACTAGACACAAGAGGAATCAAGCAGTATATATCTGTACAACACCTGTAGATAGAAAATACAATTTGTTGCTATCAGGAGGTGAATTATTTCTCACAACTGCAATAATGTCTTGCTTTGCACACATAATCTTACAAGAGCTTTCTGTTAGTCTTTATTTATCTTCTTATTTGTAACAATGAAGAAAGTAGACTTGATAAAATTAAGGCATGAGTGCATCTGAGGAAGAGAGTAATTTAAATTGTATCAGAATATGTGAGAAATGAACCCAGAAATTAGAAGGGCTATGACCCTATTAAACGTAGGCAATGCCACAACACAACAAGGCAACATTCTAAAGATTTTATAGTTACATCTCATGGTTTAATTGAATCACAATTACGTATCCCTTGAGTTATAATACACAGTGTGGGCTGGATCCTGGGGACCAGCTCTTTTGGAGCCACCACAGCTCAAGAGTGGGAGGCTGATGTAAAGGTAGCTCGAAGCCACCTTTGTAGCTTTCTGATCTTTGGGTGTTAGGTATCAATTCCAAGGAATGATTTAGAGCAACCAGCAGCACTAGGCCCCACTCACCTGTTCTGCCAGATAGTTTGCTAGATTAACATAGTGCTCCAGCCATGGCCCTTACACACATCCTCTAAGCTGGGTGGGACAGCATAGAGTAGGCTATGCTAGCTCTGTGTCACCTGGGGATTCAGCATACCTGGGATATCTCCAGCTGGCCACTTAAATGGATTTTCTGATACTTTAAACCTCTGGAACAGTCTAGAATAAATGCAAGTCCAGGCTCTGGCCATTTGTGCTTAACTAAACCAGCTTCAGTCTGTAACTGAATTTCTTTTTGTACTGAAAGAGATTCAGAACACTAAAAAATATTTGCTGAAATGCTGTTTAGAATGATATTATGGTATTGTTCAATAAATGACTATCATCTGTCAATGCTTCCTCTTGTATCCAATTCTCAAGTTTCTAGTCCAGCCAATAACTTGCTCTGACCAAAGTGACAGATTCAATTATTCTAGATGAAGAATGAAGGAAAGAATCTTCAGATGTGAGCAGAAAGTTAAGGTCGCCTTTCTTACACGTAAGTGGCATAAAAAAACATCCGGGACCAGTTTTCAGATTCTGTCTATAATGTATGGCAAAAAGATAGTTTGTGGGTAATATTATCAGGGTGGTACTCCACAAAGTCCTCACCCACACTTTGCATTGATCAGGAGGCTAAAAAATGCTTTTTGGTATGCACACACAATCTCTCTGTCTTCTCTTAACAGACACAATTGGAAACAGAAAACTAATGATTCCAAGCAGATAATTTGCTATGTTGACAGTGGATGTATGTCAGTCACTGGGAAGAAGATAATCTATCAAGTTTGTCTTTAAATGAATAATATTTTTCAAATATTAAGTCATTTACAGCTCTTTTAGTAAATAAAGTTGTTGATCAAGTTGCTTCATCATTGTATCATGGACAGCATTGGTTGAACTATATATTTTGAAGACAGAGAGCCTGATTCTCATGTACACTAAGGCCCCCTGACACCACTCTGGTAGTACAAAGGGGACTTAGTATAAATGAGAATAAGGGATTTTTTGCTTCTGTTCATAACAATTACGATTCTTAAATAATTCTTCCCTGAAAAATGCACAATGATGGGAAAATAACTTATTCCTAAATGGGTAAGGAACTGTACCTGTGTCTGGAGTTTGCTGTATGATACCTTCTCTCTACCAAGATCCTGGAGACCAAAAGCACAAAACTGATGGGAAAATGTTAAGCACGCATTACTTTCTACTTAACCAAAACTTTACATCTTTGATCTGGCTGTGAGCCTGGGAGCCCCTCAATACCAACTGACAGAGGAAACACCATACAATTATATCTCATCAGGCCTGACACACCCACTGCCCCAATACACCATTGTCACAATCTGTATGTAAAAGGTTTCATGTAAGGTATCATATGCACACTGGTAACATGCTGGTCCCAAAAATCATTGTGTGATATATGTACAGGGTATATACAAAGGGCTATAGATGTGTGCTGGAAATATATTCTTAAAATGTGTTTGGCAGGCAGCAAGTAAGCCCAGCCTCCTCAGGCAAAGGAATGTATATTTACTTATCTGACCAGCCTGACCACTGGCAGAGGACAATGCATGTACATTTACACATAAGTAGGCAGTGTACCAAATTCACAGTCCACAAAATCGCATCACAGACTGTGAAATCTGGTCTCCGGCCACCCAGCTGTGAAGGCAGCAGCAGTGAAGTACAGGTGGCATGGTACGGTATTGCCACCCTTTCTCCTATGCTGCTTCTGGCAACGATGCTGCTTTCAGAGCTGGACACCTGGCTAGCAGCCACCAATCTCCTGCTGCCCAGCATCAGGCAGCAACAGTGCAGAAGAAAGGGTGGTAATACTGCGACCCTCTACAATAGGCTTGTGATTCCATTTTGTGTCAGGACCCTCATGTTGAGAAATGCTGCAGAGAAATCACAGGGTTTCTGTGGGTTGGTCTTGGAATAAATAGCAAATTTCATGGATGTGTAAGTAGACCCTTACATATAAGGAAAACAAAGCATTAAACTAACAATCAGGGGAGAAGTCTATTTAATATCATGAAGCTGGGGTGGGGGGGAGGGGATTTGCATTCCAGGGAGCTTTCCTGTATCTTGAGACAGACAATGCTATTTGGGGAATATAAAGACAGGCAAAGAGCCAGTCTGGTTATTCATCACTGAGGGGACTTAGGGTTCAGTGCCTTCTCAGCCTATGAAAGCTGGATAAGAGTAGTTGGAAACTGACTATAGGTGAGAAACCTGCTTAGTCAAAGATCACAAACTGCTGAAATTAAGTTTTAGTCACTAGAAAGCATGTTTTTTGTTTGTTTACTTGTAACCATAACTTGTTTTTTTTATTCTTACTGATCACATAAACCACAAAACTTTCTCAGTGCTGTGTATTACAGTGAAGTGTAAGTCTTCAGATAATCTAACAGGCTGGTGGGTGTTCTTTCTCTTTGGAAGCAGCAAGCTTAATAGTTTGTGTGAGTGTCCCGAGAGAGGGACTGGACACTGCAGAGAGACATCTCTGGGGAATTCAGGAATTGGAGTTCACTGATTGTTACCTATTGTCCCTAGTTTGGGATTGGCAGAGTCCTGAAGAGTCTGCTGATGAGCTAGTGTATCACACAGCTGACATATAGCTTAGCAACAGCAATACTCCCAGTTGCTGAGGGGTAACATAGAGATTCACAGCTCTGAGTGTCACCAAGCAGGATGTCACACGGGCACTTTCCGTATTTTCAGAAAGATTTCTTCTCATACCTACATGCAAACAAAGATTATTCCAAACTAAAACTCACCTCAAACTACATAGTTACTACTGAAACCTCCACAATAAGAAGTAGTTCTCTCTCACTAACATAATCCAAGCTATTATATTGCTTTGCCTGGCTGTAAAATAAAGAGAAAAGGACACCTGTTCAAATAAAATAAATGGCACAAGGAAGGCTCCAGGAATTGAGAAACTTTAAGGAATAGAAGGCCAAAGCTTTGATCTCTCTCATATAGTACACTGAAATCCCTAAACCAGGTTCATTGTAGAGCTGCTGCCACAAGTCATGACCAATTAAAAAGCCTGTTGATGGAGGAAGATGTACTGTGTACTAGAAGGAAATAGCAATAACATCAAACTTTAATGAATTAGATTTCAATGCTCTATTATATTTTAATTAAGAAATATTTGTAATCTCTTGCGGGGGGGAAATCAAAAGCTCAATTTACTTTTGCTGGTGGTTAACAAAAACCCATTACTTTGAAGGGACTGATAACAGTTGAGATGACAAACACTTGTATGTTGAGACTTGCCATCACGTTTATCATTCAAGCTTGTCAACAGCAGGAAATTGCAATTCTCACAAATAGCTATTCCCTGCTGAAAATTTAGAATTAGATGTTCTCTGAAGAGTGCAAAACATTTCCTTGTCAGGGTTAGTTTTGGACACTATCATGTTTTATGAGTTTTTTCATATGATCATGCCATGATGGAATACACAATTATACAAGATCAATAGAACAGATCTAGTTCATTTTGTTTAATCTAATTTTGAAAATTAAACTGAAATATTTCCTTTGATTTTTAAGGTTTGAGACACACAATGAGTATCTAAAAATCTTCTTAAAGGTGTATGGCAGGACCAGTACATCCCTCGGCCCACGCCACTTTCAGCAGCTCCCATTGGCCTAGAGCAGCAAACCGTGGCCAGTGGGAGCCACGATCGGCCAAACCTGTGGACGCGGCAGGTAAACAAACCGGCCCAGCCCGCCAGGGGCTTTCCCTGCACAAGCAGCGGAACAAGTTTGGGAACCACTGCTTTAAAGTTTCTCACAAAAGGGTGTTTAAACCAGGTTTGTCGGGGGGTTTGATAAACAGATTTTCTCCAGACACAGGAAAGAAGCCAACACCTCAGACTAGGTATGACCCATATCAATGGGTTATTCATTTGTATTGGTCATTGCAGCAGGAAGAGATAATCTGCACACTAGCAAGCATCAGTGGCGGAGGAACAGAAACCAGCACAAACTGCTGTGTTTTTGTCTTTTTAAAGGAGCAGCAGACTTTATTACTCCTCTGAATGTTCCACGAAAGAGCTGGACCTTTCAGGACAGATGGTTTTGGAGAAATTCAGGAATGGGGTGTGTGTGTGGAAGAGAGGGTGTTGGGATCACTTTGCTAATCGTAACCAAGGATGGTGGTCACTGGTGTGTAGCTCTACCGTAACAAGCAGGCTGCTGGAGTCAGTTGCTGAACCAGGGCTGCTGAATGCTGACTGGGAGCGTCTGGACTGGGAGCTACACCAGCAGAGCATTATAAGGCATTCAGGGTTATAAGACAAGTGGTGATAAAACCTCTCAATGGTCTGGGTTGAACACCAAGTTTGACAGCCACCCTCTGAGTACGGCTATTAGTTATTTAGTATTTCAAAGGGAGTGTCAGTTTTGCAGCACTTTACAAATCTCTATTTATCAAGGTTTTCAGAATTTCATTGATGGTGATGGACAACTAAAAAAATTTAATTATAGACTAGGATTATTTGAAACTGCCTCTGCTCCCAGTTAGTGAAGGATAATTTACCCCTCTCTTTACAGAAAGCCTTTTTAACAGCCTGATGAAAAAGCGAGGGTGAAGTTTCCTCTTTACAGCTTTTAAAATTTAACTAGCCTGGTTGCAACACTGTCATCTAACACTGGCACTATGGAAGCGGTATTTGTAATTTGTTTGCAGATTTTTGGCCCTTCCATTAATAAAAAGCCTAAAACTCTTGTGGAGTGTAATCTGCTCTGAAATGCAGCTATTAGGAAACAAAGAGATCTGAAACCTTCCTTTTGGGTCAGCAACATTTTTCAAAAAAAGTATGACACTGCAGCTGGGATTTTTAGAGGAGCCCAGAGGGAGCAGGTGTAGCACTGGTTGGAAATATTTCAACTAAATAGATTTTCAGTGAACAATGCCAATTCATTGAAATAAACATTATATGCAAAAAGAAAAGGAGTACTTGTGGCACCTTAGAGACTAATAAATTTATTTGAGCATAAGCTTTCATGAGCTACAGTTTATTGGATGAAGTGAGCTGTAGTTCACAAAAGCTTATGCTCAAATAAATTTGTTAGTCTCTAAGGTGCCACAAGTACTCCTTTTCTTTTTGCGAATACAGACTAACACGGGTGCTTCTCTGAAACCAAACATTATATGGGAAAGGGTCAGTTTCAGTGAACCTTTTATAGGGAAGGATTCTCAGGTCCAAGATAGAACTTCTGATCGAAACTACAGAAAGACTGACCCCAGAATAACCAACAGCTTGGTGCTTAAGGCACTTACCTGGGATGTGAGAGCTAGGTTCACACCCTTGCTCTGAGTCAGTCCCTGAGAGTGTCCTAATCATTAGGTTATTAGCCTCTGAGGTGGGCCTCACTTTGGTTTTTCATGAACAATTTTGAAAGGTCTCAGTTTCATCCTGATGCGGAATTCGATTTTTTTTCTGAAATTTTCATGGGATGGGAAAACCATTTCCCACCCAGCTTTAGTTGGGTGCACAGATCCCATTGAAATTCAGTCATAGTTGGGTGGCTAATATGTTTAGCCTCACATAAAAATCCCAACAGGCAGATAGATCTCTGTTCTTGAGTCACTTAACTTTGTTTTTTTTAAGATTAGTTCTCTGTTATTTCACTTCCCGGAGTGCGTCTCTCATCAAGGGTGAAGAATATCATGCTGACAGCTCTAGGATATAAGTTTAAAAAAAATCAGCTATCAATTTTGAAGCTTCTCAGGAAGTAACTTCATAGTACAGCAGGATCTGGTAAACTACACATGCATCCAGGAATTTCACTGAATCAATCTCTCAACATTGTAAGTGGTACTGTGATTTAATTTTCTATTTCTGTTTAAGGTTGAATGCATTACACTAGATCCAGACTTCTGGATCTACCCAAGATTTTTGTGATATAGTAAAATATACCTGAGGGACTGTAAAAGGGTTCACTCACTGCAGGAGCACCTCCTATGGCCAGGCCTGGCATAGTAGCTATCTCCTCATATGGTGTTCCCTGTCAATGGTTGCACCATCACCGCAGTTGTCTCCCTTCCCATGACTTAGCCCTCCAGCCAGGGTTAGTCCACCTCTTCAGGGGTAACAGAATCCAACCAAGCTACAGTCTAATGACCTTATAGCAGGTCTTCCATCTATCCCTGGGCTCTGTGGTCCTTACACTCCTTACCTCAGATGGTTTCATCCCACCTTCCCCAGTGAGTGGTAGGAGAACCCAAGCCTTCCCTAGGCTCCAGCCAGAGATACCATAGCTGGCAGTCAAGGTCTACTCCCTCAGACTCCTTGTTACCTACCCGGAGCACTTCCTACCTCTTCTATCCTCCAAAGAATGACTGCAGATTCTCTCCCTACAGCCCCCTTTCTTCTACTTCTTCTTGTATTTAATGACATAAACTCACATTCTGAGGCCATAGCCATCATGTGCTAGATTTCATGAAATATAGTTAATCTCTCTTTTCTCAATATTTTTTTTTATATTGTAATGTTGCTTTTAGTGTTGCCCCATTTTCCTGATGCTCTTACTGGGTATTTTAGTGTCAACTCTGTGATTTTTAGGTGCCTGAATTTGTCATACAAAATCTCCCTATCAATGTTACACTCTTTAGACTCTCAGAGAATGTGATCGACTTTCTTTGACCTTGCATGTCTCACACAGCCCAGCTTTGTATTTATTATTTAAGGAGAAGTTACCGAACACTGTGGCTTAAACAGTAAGTATGTGTAGTAGAGCTATCTCACTCTCTCTCAGGTTCTTGAAGTAGGTCAGCATTTTCGATTCTGGGGCATATTTAATGAAAACTTTTCCACCTTATTTCCTCTGTCCATATTTCCTGCCACTCCTCTCTTAGTTCCTTTTCAATTAGATTTTTAAACATCTGTTCACTTAGAGGGACCTCTATGTCAATTTTTGTTGTTGTTACAGTATTTTTGCTACTTTATCTGCCATCTCGTTTCCTGCTATCTCAACAAGCACTCGAATCCATGCTATTTCAATGTTTACTCCTGTGTATTCCTGATAGTGAATATGACAAGATGACAATGGAGATAGGTCTCATATTCAGTATCCAATATAACACCAACATTATTCCTGCTAGTTTGACAGTCATAACAGCTACAAAATTGGATCATCTAATGGATTTCTTTAGTCCAGGCATTGGGACGCAGAATGCTCTCCCTGCTCTCCCAGTTTTCTCATCATTCGACCCATCCATAAATATTTGGCAATGCTTGTCCCATTTACCACATATATAGCAATTTGCTATATTTCAGTATTTAGCTCTCCTTCCCCTTTTCATCTCATTGTATAATTCCACATTTATATTATGGACTTATGGACAATATGCATTTTCCACCTATAATGCATTTTCCCTTGGCTATATATGCTAATTTATTTTCTCTTTGTTCCTTTGTCTATATTTTAATCTTATTAACATTAGGCATTTTGGGTTTCCCCACGTCATGCTGTCCACTAAATTCCCCGTGTTCTTTATATATTTGTTAGTGTTTCCATCGTCACTGTTTCCTCAGACTTTTGCCCAAATCGTTAAAACCAATAATTTCATTCTTAATGCTACCGGCATTTCCCTAGCAGCTATCTGCATTACACACAAAGGAGTCGTGATGAAGGCACCACATGCAATATGTAATGCCTGGGCTAAAATTGAGTCTAGCTTCTTAGTGAGCTGTAGCTCACGAAAGCTTATGCTCAAATAAATTTGTTAGTCTCTAAGGTGCCACAAGTCCTCCTGTTCTTTTACCTTCTTTAGGTTTATTTTTGATGCTGAACTAAATGTTTGGCATCTGTACTCAATGGATTGATCTTATTCATGCTCTATAAAATATTACAAATGCTTTCTTATCCATGTCCAAGGTGGTTCCAGAAATATTTCTAAGTAGGTAGATTTTACCTTTACATTTATCTACAATATTTTCTATGTGATCCTTCCATGTTAGCTGGCTATCACAAATGTCACACCCAGGAATTTGTAGCTCTTAACTAAATCTATTTGCTGTTCACATAGTGTTTACACTCTTTTAAAAGTGTGTTGTCCAAAAATTGCTGTCCAGAGTGTTCACACTCTTAAAATTTTCTTTTTAATGACGATCATTCCTTTAGTTTTGAGATTTGAAAAATTAAAGCCCTACTTTTTCCCATTCCACACTTTTCCTAACTGCTTTGTTAATTCAATTCTCAGCTATTTTCTGGTTCCTGTTTTTAGCTCATATGGCAGAGTCACCTGTAAACGAGGAAGTGCCTATTCTTGTACTCAGCCTTTTTGGGAGATCATTTATCATTATATTGAATAAGGTAGGGCAGATGACACTCCTCTGTGGAGTACCATTTGTGTATATGTTACAGTAAGCTTTCCCAATTCTGACCTACATAGTTCTTTTACTTGACAAATCCTTTATCCACCTATACATTCTTCCTCTTATGCCCATGGATGTTATGGATTCAATAAGCCCTCTTTCCATAATGTATCAGATGCATTTTCAATATCAAGGAAAGCTACTCTCATACATTCTTTTTCTCATTTTATGTGTGTGTTTCTGTCTACTATATTCTCAACTGTACTCCTTCCCCTCCTGAACTCACTTTGCAGATTGTTCATAAATCCATTTCTCTCTAGACAGTTAATCTTTCAGTCACCATTCTTTTTATGACTTTACCCACACATGATGTAAGTGCAATTGTCCTGTATTCATCAGTGTTCTTCACAGCTTTCCTGGTTTCCACACTGGGACTAAACTGTATGTTTCCACTCCATTGGTAGCTCATCTTTTCCCCATATACTGTTTTAAGGGTTGGCAGTATTTTCAGAGCCCTCTTTCTGCTATGAACTTTCTGATTTTATAATCACCACCCAGCCCCTCGCCAGGTGGACTTCATCAATTAAGCCTGGCTTTCTTTCTCTCGTAGCTGTTACCAGATGTGATATTTGGCCTGTCAGGCCCACATTAACCTGTTCACGGCCTGTGTGAGGTGCACACCCCATCACAAGGACACAGTTACCTTCTTTTTTTTTTTTTTATAACTAAGCACAGCTCTGGGTCTGGGTCTATCAAATCAGAAACAAATTAGTCCTCCCTCTCTCTTTCTATATACAATGCCATTCTGGGTCATCAAGCAGGCTTGTCACCTTCCATTTTATTTTCTTTACCAAGTCAATTCATTGCCTTTTTAATATGGAGGTATAGCAGACAACTGTGACTGCCGCTGTTGTTGGTGTCTTTAGAGTTGTGGTAGCTATAGATGAAGATATATTCATTTAGAACCCTTTCTCTTCTCCTACACAATTCTGATCGGAGTCATATTTTCCCCTTTCCTCATGCATTCCATACTTTCAGTCAATCCAACAACTTTCTTTTTTTATTATTTTTTTACAGACCAAACAGATTCAGATAAGTTTACCTAGGATCCCAAAAGGGAGCTGAAAGTTTTTAAAAATCACACTAAACCCTTGAGCTTTTTGAGGTTCTCCCATCATTAAATATTCGTATGAATCCTCCCTAAAACAGACAAAAGCCACATATTTATTTCATCTTTATTAAACCTGAGCATGTTAATTTAATCCGGGTGCACTGTAATCCACTAAAGTGTCTCAGTTAGATATGACAAGCATAAAAAATAATTAAGTTATTTCCTCAAGCACTAGCATCATTTTACAACTGGTTTGGTTAATTCCACTCTGATATAGGAAGGAATGTGTCCTCTTTCTGTTTAAACTAAAAAGGCAGTACTCAGAACACAATAAGAGATCAACCACAGTCTGTGCTGTAGTGCTCTCTAATGAGTCATGTCATGTATTTTCCAATGGCTAGTTAATTTTTTAAAAGTACATCATTAAATTGGTATCTTGAGACTAATTTCATGTGTTTTTTTAAGCAGGCTGGAGTCTAAAATCAGGGGTAATCTGGGGTAATTTGGGAAGTGGATAGGTAAGATAAATTACTGATATTCTATGTCAACCTGTTTACATAAATTGGTGTGAAAATATCTACCTAGCCAGGAAAAGAGACCTATTCTTACAGCACATCAAAATGTCTCTCTAGCATTCAGTTTCACGATTCAGAGAATATCAACACAACAAAAACAATTTTAAGAGTGACAATAGTTATGGTTTTTTTTAAATCTCTGAGCAGCAGCTATCGTTAAGTTTAACAGAGCAGTATGTTGGGTACCAAAAGCACCTCTAGCACTATCCTCCGGTTCCAGTTATCTCTGCTCTGAAGTACCAGCCTTCCAAAGAAAGATTGCCCTTCAAAAGACACTACCATTTTCTACTGCTAGATAGTGACTTTGGAGGCAAACAATAGTGAAGGATAATTCAGTGACAGCCCCATGTATGTACTTGAGGGCATAATCAGAATCTAAATGAATAACCTTGGGTTGTGTTCTTCCAGTCAACCAAAGTTAGATGTTTTTCTCCTTCTACAGGTCTGAGTGCAACGGTGGCAGAGACGGTTCTCCACTAACCCCACTACTATCCTTGCTTATGTTCTCTAGTGCACTGATATATCATTAGGATATCAAGGGGAAATATGCTTGCACATAGGAAACAGATTTGGTTAGTGAGAATATGCCATTATTTACACACACTTTCATTGTCTGTAGGCTCCTAATAATCCTGAAAAGTGTTTTAGAGTTAGCAGTTTTACTGACATGTATTATCTACTGCTTGGTAGAGTATGACACTAAATGGGAAGTTTGTCTGGACAAGGATTAGGTAAAAGCTGATTAAGGAATTCAGCATTTGGCCCATCTGTATGGCTTTGCATAACTTTGCTTTAAAAAAAAATCAGAATGAGTTGAGGTTTCTCTCTCCCCTTCATTCAAACCAAACATAAGTGGCTATTTTAATGTTCTGTTTGGCAACCAAATGAAAAATCAGTTATTCACTCAGCTCTGCTAAAGAGCTGCATTATTCTCTACACAGGCCACGTAAGCTTAGAGAGGAAACAAACCTGATTTTTTTTCCCCCATTTGCGTAAGAATTTATACTGGAAGGATTTCAAGATATGGATGATCGCTTGAAAAATTACAGCTCTTCAGATAGTATTTTACATTTCCTAAAAATATGAACATGAGATTACAGATTTATGAGAAACAGATTAGTTAAGAACATTAAAACACTTAATGCTAAATAGTCCCCAAATACAGCCAAAATTCCTTTTAAGTCACGAATATCCCTCACTGGAAGTAACTCGTTATTTATGGAGTTGCAGGTCTGAAGTGCCAAAATATAAGGGTAAGGCATGTCTGAGCCTCTTAATTAGAATAGCGTGTTACTCCCTAGTGAATTTGTCTGTCCTTTTGGTGAAGTCAGAATTTTGATTTTTCTTTAATATCAAATGTTGGCATAGTGCACTTTTATGGGTAAGCTTTTGTTTGCTAAACTTTCTATTGTATGAATTATCAGGGTCTTTACTCTTTCTTTGAATAACACTGGTGCTAAGTAATTGGGAAAAGGGTAGGTACAGTGTGAAGCAGTGGGTTAATATTTATGATGCCATGTTAATGTTGACTGTAGCAGTTCTATTTTTTTTTTAGCAACAATGATTACAAGCCTCCAGCTCTCAGCTACATTTAGTAAAAAATCATTACCTTGGCAACGAACAGAAAGAGAAGAAGAAAAATCCATCTACTTTAATAATCCATCACTGGTTTAAATCTATAATATAATAAGCTATAGCTTCACATAGGGGTTACTTGGACATTATTACACCTAATTTTATCTGATTAATTGTGATAACCTGTAACTGAGGTTTATAATTAAATTATATATTTTGCAAACCACAGCTGGCATTGCAAGTTGTTACTTCAATGTCAACATTCAATAGTGGCAACAAGTATGAAAAAATATATAGGTATTGTAGCTTGAAAATGCAAAAATCATTTTTATAAGACTCAGGCATATACATCCAAAGCCATTATAAAATTTTGAACAGCACTACAGTATCAGGATACTGTCTTCCAACTGCCTTTCTCAAGCGCTGTAAATATTGTAATCTCAAGAGAAGCATTTATGAAAATATTTACTGCCTCCTAATAGACTTTTAAAGGCCAAAGCATTTACAATATGAGCTGTTGGAAATAAGTTATTCTTTTAGATGTTCCCCCTGACTCAATTGTGGTATTTCTATATCCCAACGAGTCCTCGAAGATCCCCCTCATTTTTCACTTAATTCCCCCTAATTTTGAGGATTCTTATAAGAACTCCAAAAAGAAATGGATGGATGGAACTCCCATCACCTGAAGCTCCCATTGTACTCAATGAAGTGTGTGGTTCTCAAATTACAGTTATTTTTATTTTATTGTCTAAATACCGATATAACTTCAATTAGCAAAGTTTTAAAATTTTGGACTTGATCCTTGGACAATACAATGCAGTGCACTATTCCATAATGATCCTTCTATTCGATTCCATAATGATCCTTGCTGAAGGAATTGGCGGCTGTGATTGCAGAGCCCTTGGCCATTATCTTTGAAAACTCGTGGCGAACGGGGGAAGTCCCGGATGACTGGAAAAAGGCTAATGTAGTGCCCATCTTTAAAAAAGGGAAGAAGGAGGATCCTGGGAACTACAGGCCGGTCAGCCTCACCTCAGTCCCTGGAAAAATCATGGAGCAGGTCCTCAAAGAATCAATCCTGAAGCACTTAGAGGAGAGGAAAGTGATCAGGAACAGTCAGCATGGATTCACCAAGGGAAGGTCATGCCTGACTAATCTAATCGCCTTTTATGATGAGATTACTGGTTCTGTGGATGAAGGGAAAGCAGTGGATGTATTGTTTCTTGACTTTAGCAAAGCTTTTGACACGGTCTCCCACAGCATTCTTGTCAGCAAGTTAAGGAAGTATGGGCTGGATGAATGCACTATAAGGTGGGTAGAAAGCTGGCTAGATTGTCGGGCTCAACGGGTAGTGATCAATGGCTCCATGTCTAGTTGGCAGCCGGTGTCAAGTGGAGTGCCCCAGGGGTCGGTCCTGGGGCCCGTTTTGTTCAATATCTTCATAAATGATCTGGAGGATGGTGTGGATTGCACTCTCAGCAAATTTGCGGATGATACTAAACTGGGAGGAGTGGTAGATACGCTGGAGGGGAGGGATAGGATACAGAAGGACCTAGACAAATTGGAGGATTGGGCCAAAAGAAATCTAATGAGGTTCAATAAGGATAAATGCAGGGTCCTGCACTTAGGATGGAAGAATCCAATGCACCGCTACAGACTAGGGACCGAATGGCTCGGCAGCAGTTCTGCGGAAAAGGACCTAGGGGTGACAGTGGACGAGAAGCTGGATATGAGTCAGCAGTGTGCCCTTGTTGCCAAGAAGGCCAATGGCATTTTGGGTTGTATAAGTAGGGGCATAGCGAGCAGATCGAGGGACGTGATCGTTCCCCTCTATTCGACACTGGTGAGGCCTCATCTGGAGTACTGTGTCCAGTTTTGGGCCCCACACTACAGGAAGGATGTGGATAAATTGGAAAGAGTACAACGAAGGGCAACAAAAATGATTAGGGGTCTAGAGCACATGACTTATGAGGAGAGGCTGAGGGAGCTGGGATTGTTTAGTCTGCAGAAGAGAAGAATGAGGGGGGATTTGATAGCTGCTTTCAACTACCTGAAAGGGGGTTTCAAAGAGGATGGCTCTAGACTGTTCTCAATGGTAGCAGATGACAGAACGAGGAGTAATGGTCTCAAGTTGCAATGGGGGAGGTTTAGATTGGATATTAGGAAAAACTTTTTCACTAAGAGGGTGGTGAAACACTGGAATGCGTTACCTAGGGAGGTGGTAGAATCTCCTTCCTTAGAGGTTTTTAAGGTCAGGCTTGACAAAGCCCTGGCTGGGATGATTTAACTGGGACTTGGTCCTGCTTTGAGCAGGGGGTTGGACTAGATGACCTTCTGGGGTCCCTTCCAACCCTGATATTCTATGATTCTATGATTCTATGATTCTAGCCAATAAAAAAGTATTATTGATTGGTTGTAGAAATAATTTCATCCATTACTTGATGGCTCCCTTGAGTACTCTTTATATGACCCAGAAAAGGAATGGACTAAATGATAGAATCCTTGTTTGAAATTCTATGGCCTATGTTCTGCCAGAGGTCAAACTATATGATCATAATGATTCCTCTAATTCTTACAGTCTATGAACGTATACTACCTCACCATTGTTCCACACCACTGAAAACTTAAGGGAATTGGAGACTAAGGTTAGAAATTAAACCTGGATGTGGCATTAGTGAAACCTACCAAGTAGCCCCAAGGTTTCAGCATTTAAAAATAAAATTGAATTATGAGGAAAAAATAGCCTTTACTGGAGATTATTGGTAATCCTCCATCACATAGCTAATACACTGGAAAAGCTCACTAGAAATGCTAATGTGCAACATAATCCAATACAATTTATCTCCATTTATTTGCAGCACAACATAAATGTTATGGGTCTTTCTAGTCTGGTGATCAGTTTGTTATAATAATTTTATACAAGTTGAGAGCCACATATTATGTATACAAGCAACATTATAAAATTCTTAAAATGCAATTTGCCTTTCTTGAAGAGTAAAACAAAGCATAATTTATTTATGTCTCTGAGTGTCTGGAAATATAACATGGAACAATAAGCAGAAAGTCAAAATGTCTATAAACTGCAATACATATTTATACAATCGGAAAAAAGAATTTAAGAAAAAACAAAAATGAAACAATTATATTAAAAAATGCTGAGGGCCAAATGCACAAAACATCTGCTGGCCTCTAATGGAAAAGAAAAATAGGAGAATATATAGTAACTAACACTGAATTTACTCTAACAATCACATTTTTATATTCAATATATTTGAGATATTTTGCAAATACAAATGGCATAAATTTTATTGACCACTAAAGTAAAAAATGGATATCACTGGGTAGAGAAAAGGTATGCTACAGTATGAGGAGCCACAGTGTAAGCTTCCCTATGTAGATCTGCTAATGAAACTCAGTTTTGCCATGCAATATACCCTGCTACTCCAATCCTGAAAACATCCCAAGCCAGAAAAGGTTGCTAACCATTTTATATTTTATACATGGTGGGTTTCCACACAAAGTCAATCTTCTAGGAGCTGGATTAGTTTCAAATTAATTTCACTTTCTGATCTGTGACATTATTACTAAGCCTCAAAAATAAGAGGGTAGAAAGTCAGGTCCCCCCATGCCACCATTTCAAAACGATGGTTTCAAGCTCACCTATGTAAGGTATTTTGAGGTTCCATGTAACAAAGGTAGTGATGATTCCAAAGAGACATGGGTATATATTATATAGTCATATAAAGGGAATTTATAAAACTCTTAAAAATGCTGCCATTAATATTTCTCCAGAAGTCAGCAAAGTATTGACCTATTTAAGGTCCATCTATGCTCTAGATGGAGATAATTCTAATGAAAAAAATAGGTCACTATGTAACGGATATGGATGCAGTGCAAATGACCAACCTTCCTCTTGTTTTTAGTTTCTTCTTTTCCTGACACTTTGTTCTCATTTCATTTCTGTATAAAAACCATGGCAACATTTACCATAGATACACTAGGTGGCCAATTAGGGAGGCACATATGTGGTGGAGTGGAGGGACAGGTTTCTGGCCAACCCCTCTCCTAAAGCAGCAGTTCCTACCTGCACCCTACATCACATGGATTTTCACAAAGCTGAAGTTTTGCTTTTGTTTTTTCAGTAGTAACAGCCCATGGACACATTGAAGAGGGATAAGCAAAGAACAAGTGATCGTGTAGGTGAAATTGAGAGGGAGGGACATGTAACAGGAGCAAACAGGCAGCAAATGGACAGAGGTGAACTGAGGATATGCAAGGAATATGGAAGAAGAGCATGTAGAATGAAGACAGAAGGATGAGAGCTTTTTCATGGGGGGAGGGAGAGAGAGGAGGGCACAGAGAAAGAAGGAGGTAAAGTGATGGGGAAGAGACCCCCAAGGGAGTGAAAAGTGAGTGAGTGGGACTGGAGGTTTCTATATCCCTAACTGTTACCAAGAAGTCAAAAACATGGGAGGAACAGAAAATTCCTCAGCTCTAAAATGATAGGGAGGGTCCCCTACACCAGGGAGGAGAAGAACCTTATGTCTGCATCTATAACTCTCCCTCATGCTGTTTTTCTCCAGCATTAGTGGACCACTCAAATTACTTCTCCTTTTCCAGCATTGTTGAAGCTCGCAGAACCACAATGTGACCACTGATTTCTAAAAGGATAAACACAGCTAACAAACTCAATCTTGCTAAGATAATGCAATTTTGATCATAATTCTCCACTCTATTTGATTTTCAGGAAAGTCTAGCGTTTACAAGAAAACCCTCCCCCTTTCAAAAAAGGCAAAACATCTTTGCATCTTCTCACTCCAACTAGGCCAGATACTCTCATTAAAATGTGAATTTAAAAAACTGTTTCAAATACCAGAGTCTAAAACAATAATTATTGAGATGGTTTAGTTCTGTACCACCGTTCCTTTCTTAGCCTCATAAGGTTCCATTTGACCCAGTTTCAGAGGGGTTTTTTTAATCTATTTTTATCTTCTGTTCAATGAAGTTGGTGAAACTTACCATATTCATACAGATTTATTGCATTAACATAGATTTATATTAAAAACAGCATGTCCTGCACTGTTCCCTCTAAGCTGTGTGCGTGTATGCGCATACACAGATCCTAAACCTTGCGCACATGGTGAAACACAGTGTGCACAAAAATTTGCACAGAAGCACAATAATTTGCACAAAAGAATTTTTTTGTACACATGGCCTGTCAAAAATTAGAGGGAACATTGTCCTGCAGAGAGATCTGGCATTTGTTACATTGATTAACTTTCTGACATATACTTTTACTACTTCTGCTTATAAAAAGGAGGTCACAAAAATATATTCCCTAGTAATTTGACTGCATAAGTAGTAAAAAATTACCTATATGGTCTTTTATTTATTAATGTTTGAGTGGATGTTTCCACTTGTATCTTGGAGATCCTTCTTTTGTCATTAGTATATGAAAATGTCTGGATTCTCTCTGAGGGAGGTAAAATGTTAAATGTCAGAAGCTTCAGAAGCTTTACCTAAAAAAGCCCACAAAACCAATATTCATGAAAAGCCAAATTGTACTGTGATGCCCTAAATATATCTCTCTGATGGAAGGGCTGTGCCTTAAATTTAAAATTCCTATGCTATCTATCCATTTTATATAGATGGGCATGCAGCATATCAGGCTACTGTAGTCACTGGAATACTAGAAGATACACAGTGAAACAGTATACAAGTGTTCAAGTTAATTCTCCCTAATTGAAAAAAACATTCCATTCTGGAAGATGTTTTAGAATGCTTTTTTCAAACAGAAGATTCTACTAAATGTAACACATTCACTACCAGTCCATTTGTTTGTACTTACATTTATGTTTTGCACTGAATAATAAATATTAATTAGGTATATACTGTGACGGGGCAAGGCCAGATGGCCATGGAAGATAGATATATTAGCTCCAGGCTAAACAAATCCCTGGGACCAGGATAAATGAAATGGCAGCTGCTCCAGGACAATTAAGACACCTGGGGCCAATTAAGAACTTTCCAGAAGGCAGGGAGAAGCTAGGTTGATTGGGGCACCTGAAGCCTATCAGGGACTGGCTGAAACTAGTTGGGGCTGCATGTCAGGAGCTGTAAGAAGAAGTTGCGCGGTTGGAGAGGCTAAGTAGTACACACCATATCAGGCACAAGGAAGGAGGCCCTGAGGTAAGGGTGAAGTGGAGCTTGAGCAAGTGAGGGCTGCTGTGGGGGAAGTAGCCCAGGGAAATGTACATGTCATGTTTCTAAAAGGTCAGCTACCATAGCTGATACTATTAGGGTCCCTGGGCTGGAGCCCGGAGTAGAGGGTGGGCCTGGGCTCCCCCCCCCACCTTTGCCCCCTGATTAATCACTGAGACTGGGAGACAACAGAGACTGTGCAAGGAAGGATAACGTCTCCTAACCTCCCTCGCTGGCTTATGATGAAAATAGCTCAGTAGACTGTGACTCTTCTCTCTAGAGAAAGAAGGGTTATGTGGAGGGTCACAGTGAGCCTTTGAGGCTAGCCAAATCCACCAGAAAACGCGGGACCCATGGTGGCAAGGACAGAGCTTTGTCACAACTGGTGTCACAAGTGGGATTTGTTCACAGCATGGTGGAAGAAAGAGGGGTTTTTTTTAAAAAAAAGGTGAACTGGGGGGTTTGGATTTTTTTCTTTGTTTTGTTTTTTGTTTGTTTGCTTTGTACCACAATGGAGGAGGTGGTAAGAGCTCTGGTACAAGCCACGGCAGCCCAGCCACCCAGGTTCAGGCAATGGCACAACAGGAGTCTATGTGGCTACAGCAGGAAACCAATCAATTATTGAGGAGCCAGGTGACCCAAGATCATGCTCTCCTGAGAGAGGTGGTGGACCAGCTGAAGATCCTCACCACCCAGGCCCAGGGGTCTGATGGGATGCAAACCCTGAGGACCACTGGGTTGTCTGACAAAGATGATGTCAAGAGATGACATAGAGGCATATCTCCTCTCATTCGAAAGGACTGCTCAGCGAGAGGCGTGGCCCCAGGAGCAGTGGGCCAGCATTCTCACCCCTTTTTTGTGTGGAGAGGCCCAGAAGGCGTACTTTGACTTGCCTGCCATGGATGCCACTGACTATACCCATCTGAAGGCAGAGATCCTAGCACGAGCAGGAGTAATGGCAGCGGTAAGGGCCCAGAGGTTCCATGAGTGGAAATACCAGGAGAACAAGCCCCCGAGGTCCCAGCTATTCGACCTCATACACCTGCACGGAAGTGGTTAAAGCCCGAAGTGTGCAGGCCAGAGGAAATTTTGGAAACCCTGGTCGTAGACCATTACATGTGGGGACTGCCTCCAGATCTCCACAAATGGGTAGGCCAGAACGATCTTTCCACGTACCACGAGATAACAACACTGGTAGAAAGACGGATGACAGCCAGGGGACTGACCCGACTACCCAAGGAAGGCCCATTCAAAGCAAGCACCCGACCCCAACCCTGGAAGGTTGGGCAACTAAACCCCTGGGGAGTCCTAGGTGGAAGAAGGGGGGGGAGAAAACCAACAGGGATCCCAGAAAGAAGGGATTGGTCTGAATGGGGGGAGCCCCGGGACTAAACCCCCTAACCCCCAGGATAGGGGCGTGATTAAAAGCAATTATAGATGTTATGCATGTGGGAAGTGGGGACACATAGCAGCACAGTGTCCCAGCACCAAGGAGCCTATGCAATGTAATTTAGGGGATTGGGAGGTCCCATGCTCCCTCATCCACCTCGCGGGAGTCGCATTAGCCCCGCGTAATTACACCAGGCCAGTGAGAATAAATGGAGCAGAAAATACAGCACTTGTGGACTCTGGGAGTGCTATCACCCTCATATCGGGTAAGCTGGTAAAAAAATACTCAGCTGCTACAAGCCAAATGCATAGCAGTGACGTGCATGCATGGGGCCGTGAGTCATTACCCCACCATCCCAGTGGAGATAGAGGTTCAGGGAAACCCCACTGAGGCGACCGTCGGCGTAGTTCCTAAACTCCCATATCCTGTAGTCATTGGTAGGGACTATCCAGGGTTTGATAGTTTACTCCCCCCGGAGAGGCTGGAGGGAGGTGGGGACCCTGAGGACAGCGACTCGTCACAGAGGGAATGTCAACCCCCGATGTTCACTGAGATTTCTCAGGATCTGTTCTCAGTCCCCCGAAAGACCCAGAAGACAAAAAAGGAGAGGAAGACCACGAAGGCCTTGGGAACCCGGATCCTGACCCAGGGTCAGAAGACCTCCCTAGTAGGCAGATGGATGCAAGCAGCCAACAGAGAAACTTCCACCACAGAAGGTGAGCCAGAAGCTGCCCCCAGCCATGATGGCGGCGAGCCGTTGGAAGAAGCAGAAGCCGGCCCCTGGGAGCTCGGGCAGGTTAGTCCCAGGAGAGAGATATTTGGGCGGACCAGGTGGAGGACCCCAGATATGATAACGCCAGGAAAGAGGTGGCCGAGATCGATGGGATACCCGTGGATGGGAAGGTCCGCGGTCCCGGACTTTACTTTATAGTGAAGAAAGATCTCCTGTACTGCATGGTGCAAATGCAGGAGCAAGAGATACAACAACTTCTGGTGCCACGAAAACATCATTGAATCTCGCCCACAGTCACCTGTTTGTAGGACACCTAGGGGTAGAGAAAACCCAGGCATGGATCCTGCGGAGGTTCTTCTGGCCAGGAGTACATGAAGATGTCCGGCGATATTGCACCTCTTGTCTGGAGTGTCAGTTACATAGCCCTCGCTCGCACTTGTGGGCTCCTTTGAAACCTCTTCCAATAATAGAGGTTCCTTTCAAATGGATAGCCATGGATCTGGTAGGGCCCCTAGGGAAGACAGCCTGGGGCCACCAACATGTGCTTGTTGTACTAGACTATGCAACCCGGTACCCGGAAGCTGTTCCCCTGCGCAACACAGCTTCCAAGACAACAGCTAAGGAGCTAGTACAGATCTTTGCCCGGGTTGGGCTGCCCAAGGAGATACTGACAGATCAAGGGACACCTTTCATGTCCAAGTTGATGAAAGATCTCTGTTCATTGCTCCATGTACAAGCCCTATGGACCTCTGTATACCACCCGCAAACAGATGGCCTTCTGGAAAGGCTCAATAGGACCCTCAAGGCCATGATCAGGAAACTGGGAAAGATTGGGATACCCTATTGCCTTACCTCATGTTTGCCATCCGGGAGGTTCCGCAAGCCTCCATGGGTTTCTCTCCATTCGAACTACTATATGCCGCCACCCTTGGGGCATATTGGATATAGCCAAAGAAGTTTGGGAAGAGGAGCCAAATCCCGGAAGGAACATAGTTGAGCATGTACTGCAGATGAGAGATCGGATAGCCCGAGTTCCCATTGTACGGGAACACTTGGAGAGAGCACAGGAGTCCCAACGAACCATTATAAGCACCAAGCGAAGCTTCGACGGTTCCAACCAGGGGATTGGATGATGGTACTGGTGCCCACAGCAGAAAGTAAACTGTTGGCCCAGTGGCAGGGACCCTACGAAATAATCAAAGCCATGGGAGAGGTAAACTATAAGGTGCGGCAGCAAGACCACCGGAAATTGGAGCAAATTTACCACATCAATCTTCTAAAACCTTGGCACGACTGAGAGACATGCTTAGTCATGCAGGAGACCCTTCCCCAGGACGATACCTTAGTGAGGATATCATCCGACTCAATGCTGATCCAAAAGATCGAGGCAGCCGACAAGATTAATCGCAACAGAGATGTGTTCTCTACAAAACCAGGGTGGACGACTGAGACCTATCACCATATCCGCACGATCCCTGGAGCCAAGGTAACATTGAGACCCTATCGAATCCCAGCAGCCAAAAGAGAGGAAATCAAGGCCAAAGTAAAGAAAATGTTAGTATTAGGGGTTATTGAAGAATCTTACAGTCAGTGGTCCAGTCCAATTGTTCTAGTGCCTAAACCTGATGGTACCATGATATTCTGTAATGACTTTCGCCGACTAAATGAAATATCCCAGTTTGATGTATTCCCCATACCACGTATCAACGAATTGGTTGACCGACTGGAGAGCCCGATTTTTGACTACACTGGATCTGACAAAAGGATACTGGCAGATTCCTCTGACCAAAGAAGCTAAAGAAAAGACAGCATTCTCCACCCCGGATGGGCTATTCCAGTATACCGTTCTCCCTTTTGGGCTACATGGGGTCCCAGCCACATTCCAGCGCCTCATGGATAAGCTGCTGTGCCCCCATACTACTTATGCAGCTGCATACCTAGATGATGTAATCATCCATACGCCAGTCTGGGAAACCCACTTGGAGAAAGTTGAGGCAGTACTGCGCACCTTAAGGCGGGCTGGCCTCACTGCTAATCCTGCTAAATGCGCCATAGGGCTAGCAGAGTCTAGGTACCTGGGATATATTGTGGGAAGGGGCATAGTGAACCCCCAGATGAATAAGCAAGAGGCAATTCAACACTGGTCCCGGCCGACCCAAAAGAAGCAGGTCCGTGCGTTACTAGGCATGGTAGGCTACTACCGATGATTTATTCCCCACTTCGCCACTAGGGCAAGTCCCCTAATGGACCTGGTGAAGGCCCGAGGTCTAGACATGGTAAAGTGGACCGACGCAGCAGAGGGGGCATTTACAGACCTTCGGACGGCCTCTGTAATGACCCCGTACTCATAGCCCCGGACTTTAACAGGGAATTTGTTTTACAAACAGACGCTTCTGAGGTGGGGTTGGGAGCAGTTCTGTTGCAAATGGTGGGAGAAGAGGAACACCCAATCCTCTACCTAAGCAGAAAGCTTCTCCCGAGAGAACAGAAATATGCAGTAGTCGAATGGGCTGTGGAGACATTGCGTTATTACCTCTTAGGCCGACGATTTACTCTTGTGACAGACCATGCACCCCTCCACTGGATGCAGCGGAATAAGGAAAAGAATGCAAGGGTAACCAGCTGGTTCTTATCCCTCCAACCATTCCAGTTCTGCATACGGCACAGGGCTGGATGCCACCATGGCAATGCTGATAGTCTGTCATGAGCATACTGCCTGGCGTCCCAAGTTGCCCAACTCTATGGTGTTGAGCGGCGCTTGCGGGGGGGATATGTGACGGGTCAAGGCCAGATGACTATGGAAGAGTAGTGGGAGATAGATATATTAGGTCTAGGCTAAACAAATCCCTGGTACCAGGATAAGTGAAATGGCAGCTGCTCCAAGACAATTAAGACACCTGGGGCCAATTAAGAACTTTCCAGAAGGCAGGGAAAAGGCTAGGTTGATTGGGACACCTGAAACCAATCAGGGGCTGGCTGAAACTAATTAAAAGCCACCCAGTTAGTCAGGTGGGTGTGCAAGTCAGGAACTGTGGGAAGAAGTTGTGCGGTTGGAGAGGCTGAGTAGTACACACCATATCAGGCACAAGGAAGGAGGCCTTGAGGTAAGGGTGAAGTGGAGCTTGAGAAAATGAGGGCTGCTGTGGGGGAAGTAGCCCAGAGAATTGTACATGTCATGTTTCTAAAAGGTCAGCTACCATAGCTGATACTATTAGGGTCCCTGGGCTGGAGCCCAGAGTAGAGAGTGGCCCGGGCTCCCCCCCCCACCTCTGCCCCCTGATTAATCACTGAGACTGAGAGACAACAGAGACTGTGCAAGGAAGGATAACTTCTCCTCACTTCCCTCGCTGGCTTATGATGAAAATGGCTCAGTAGACTGTGACCCTTGTCTCTAGAGAAAGAAGGGTTACGTGGAGGGTCACAGTAAGCCTCTGAAGCTAGAGAAATCCACCAGGAAATGCAAGACCCATGGAGGCAAGGACAGAGCTTTGTCACAATACAAAATAAGAATGTTTAAGCATCTGTGGCTAGTATACCCCACCATTCTGGAATATCTGGGATGAGGACTAAGGGAGCTCCTTTTTTCACTCCCCTGGACCTCACACAGCATCAGGAAACAATCCTGGCAGCAGGAATGGCCTTGCCCGACCTGCAAGAAGCAAGTCAGAGCATTCTTAGGGATAGTGAGGAACTATTGATGGTTCATCCCTCACTTCACCACAAAGGCAGCGCCTCTGATGGACCTGATAAGAGCTCGGGCCCCGGAGATAGTTAAGTGGACTGAAGCGGCAGAATAAGCTTTCACAGACCTAAGAATGGCCCTTTGCAGCCATCCAGTGCTCAGAGCTCCCGATTTCAAAAAGAAGTTTCCTACAAACAGACACCTCAGAGATAGGACTTGGGGCCATCCTTTCACAGATGGTGAGGGATGAGGAGCACCCAACGCTTTACCTTAGCCGAAAGCTCCTGCCCAAGCAGCAATGGTACACCATGGTAGAAAAAGAATGCCTAGCAGTTAAATGGGCCATGGAGATATTACGGTACTACCTGCTTGGCTGCTACTCTGAAACCTGCTTGGGTGGTGGTTCACCCTTGTGGACAGACCACGTCCCACTCCAATGGATACACACCAACAAGAACAGGAATGCACGAGTGACTAGATGGTTTCTATCCCTACAACCTTTCCACTTCCGATACAGCATAGAGCCGGAAGCCAACATGGTAATGCGGACAGCCTGTCACAACAACACTCTCTCATCTCACCCAACCCTGTGGTGTTGAGCAGGGGGGCGAGGATATGTGATACAAGAGGGCCAGGAAGCAGTGGTAAAGTGGTAGAGGGGAAATATATAAACCCTAGGCTAATTACAGCGTGGTTCCCTGTAGACTAGGGAGGGTTGCTACAGGTTAATTGGAATGACTGTAGTCAATTAAGCCCGGTCGGGAACTTAATAAACCCCCCTGCTTCAGGCAGTCAGGGGAAGAGGAGAGGACTGAAGCTTGGAGGTGAGTTGTGAGAGCTGAAAGACCAGAGAACCAAAGTAAGGGAGAGCCTGCCCTGGCAGGGCAGAGAGACTCCCTCCCGCAGCGTCTAAGGACCAGGGGTAACCCCACCCAAGGGGGAAGAGGGTAAGAAATTCACAAGGGTTGAGAGGGGCTGGGACTCAGAGTGTGGAGCAAACACAGACCCCTCCCCCACTTCCCTCCTCTACCACCTTCCCGGGCCACTGGCGGGACCTTCGGCACCCAAGAGCAGGGGCAAAGAGTGGTGTCTTAGCTGCTCCCCCCACCCCACCCAAGAAAAGCGCAGGACCCACCATACAAACATTGGCCATCTTGTCACAATAGATATATATCTCAACATATATATCAACATATCTCCACATCATGTATTTAGAAGAGCGTACTTGATTTACCTTTTCTTGAAAGCACCTAGCATGGTAACAAGTTGATGCACACACTTATAGTATATTAACCTGGCTATATTCTATTGTAGTCAGTAGATCTAAAATGAATAAATTTCTCTCTTAATAAAAGTTTGACTGCATTAGTCTAAAAGCAGTTTGTAAATATTACAGTTCACCTATAATCCAGTAGTCAACTTACTAGTGAAGGTAGTGACAACTGTTTACTCAGATGGACAATTCAGGTGAGTGAACTTAAGAGTCATATAAAAATAATTGTAACAGTAATTTACCATTTTCCTGCATGTAGTGTCTCAGTTTCCCCTTGATAGATTAGTTCTCCAGATAACCTGTTGTCTACCCCGACAGTGTAGTAACCGACATAAGTGTTGTGTAAACATGACCGAAGATCCTGATTGAGTTTGCAGTTACCAACCCTGCCCTCTTATTATCTTGAACACTGGTGTGGGATCTGAACAAGGATTTATCCTCTCAGATACCCCACGGAGACGTTAATGGGATAAGAAAAAGTCACATTTGAGGAACCAGCAGTCTTCTTTTACATGAACCCAAAACAGATATAGCAACAAAAAAAATAATAATAATAAAGAATTATAAAAGAATTATTAAAAATATTGTTTTTTCATGTTGAAATAAACCCTCATTTTAAAATATAAAATACAATAAAAATATCAGAGAATGAAAACATGCAAATAGTTTTAAAAAATGAAATCCAAATCAAAATATTTTGATTGACAAAACCACCTCCACCCCCACAGAAATTTTGTTTGAGAAAATTTCAAAATTGCAACTTTTTGTTGCAATTCAGAAATTTTTTTTAAACATCAGAATTTCCTGAGGAATGGACATTTCAAGTTTAAACCAGCTTTAGAGACAAGTTATGAGCTAGATGGAGCAGATATTAAGCAGACTCAGGATTCTGATCAATTTCAATATTTCAGTCCTGGGTCTAGCTAATGAGTTGACAGTTACAGAATGTTTATATCCCTTCAGTTAGGGTACGCCAATGACAGCTACCCAAACCTTGTGTCAGACATTACACACTTTTAGGCAACTGTTAGCTAGGGTGACCAGATGTCCCAATTTTATAGGGACAGTCCCGATATTCAGGGCTTTTTTTTATATAGGTACCTATTACACGCACCCCCGTCCCGATTATTCACACTTGCTGTCTAGTCACCCTACTTTTAGCTAAGAGGAAAACATGGAATATACCATTTACTAGGTTTAAAAAGAGAGTCTAAATTCCTAGTATATCACAGAAAAATCCCAGGTCAGCCAGGGAAATAAAGTAATGATGAAACTAAGCAGCAAACTTGTCACACAGCTTCTAATAGCCCCTTACACACAGGAAACAGGTGCAAGTTGGACTGTTAGGCTACTCTGCCTTGTGCCTGTGGCCCCAGGACCCGCAAGCTTTCCCCAACCACATCTGAGGCTCTGGGTCATTAACTAACTGATAATCACAGGGCATAAAGGAGTGAAGCAAACCAGTAGCTCATCCTGAATGAGAAATCAGAGCTAGTGGGGATATAAAAAGGATATAAAAGGAGCTTAAATACTAACAAAAAGTTGATAATGTTGGCAGCTTATTAATGGAAAGTCCTTCAATACTACTGTAATGAATAAATGAATCATTGCAGCTGAGTGGTAGATGAACTTCAGTTAAGCATTCAGACTCAGTATAACCTGCTATGCCTGCTCTTCATCACAGACCCATGCTGCTTCTACCTGTGCCTGACTCACACTGCAGTTCCAAAATACCACTGCAAAATTTGGGGAATTCGCAATTTACACCAGCTGAGGACGTTGTCCATGACAGTTTCTTGTTCCTTTCTGATGTGTTTTTATGCATCCACAGTGACTGTTCCCCATGGAAACAATGACATGGGTAATCACTGATCAAACAACCTCCTTAAAGCAAAGTATTATTTACTTAGATGATGTATGCATTTAAGATAAAATCAATTTTAAAACAATAAACAGACTGCACACTTACCAGGTGTTTTAGCATCTTCCACATGGAGACCCTGATAAGTCTAACTTCCTATAGACTCCTCTGAAGAGCCTGCCTCTGTATCAGCTTGTCCATTTCAGAGCTCAATGATTACTCCCTAGACACTCCCTGGCAAAGTCTCCCCTCTCCTCAGAGGACTTTTAACAGAGCCTCGCGAACCAGCTGAGCGGCAGCGAACCAGCGGGGACAGCAGAGCAGCTCACAGCAGGAGTTTGCCTGGGACTGGTAAGTATCCGAGTGTGTGTGTTTGCTTGTTGAGGAAGTATCCGAGCGTGTGTTTGCTGGGAGGGCAGGGAGAGAGCCTGAGTGAGTGTCTGATTGGCTGCTAGCCTGCAGGGGGCGGGCATTAGGGTGTCTGTGTGTTTGCGTCAGGGAAGCCTGGCTGTTTAAAAATAGCCGGAGCCTCGCGAACCAGCTGAGCGGCAGCGGAGCAGCGGGGACAGCAGAGCAGCTCACAGCAGGAGTTTGCCTGGGAGTTCGCCTGGAGTGAGCCCATTGAGGCTTACATCTTGCCAACGTCTCTGAGGAAGCTCATAGTAGGTAGGTGATCTGGAAGGGGGGGGTTCAGCTGTTGTGACCTGCACTGGATGTGCCATGTTTGTCTTTCTTCCACAGGACAGAAGCGACTTTGTCTGTACAAAGTGCAAGCTGGTCTCCATATTGGAAGAGAAGATTGAAGGTCTGGAGCAACAGGTAACGACCCTGCGTTGTATACGAGAGACTGAGGATTTTCTGGACCAAACTCAGGATAGGCTTCTAGGGGCACAAAGCTCTAAAGATATAGAGCAGGTTGCACAGAGGAGCCAAGAGGCCAGTGAAGAAGCTTGGCAACATGTGACCTCCAGAAGAGGTAAGCGGAATGTCCGGGTTCCAGTAACACAGACACAGGTAACTAACCGCTTTCATGTTCTCTCCACAGGTACCAATGCGGAGAGTGGACCAGATGATATGTCTGGGGGGAGAAAGCGGAAGGAGACTCCGCTGGTTGGGAGGCATGAGATGCGATGTCCTGAGGTTGGGGGTTCCACGACCACCACTCCCAAGAGGAGAAGGCGGGTGGTGGTGGTCGGGGACTCTCTCCTCCGGGGGACTGAGTCATCTATCTGCCGCCCTGACCGGGAAAACCGAGAAGTCTGCTGCTTGCCAGGGGCTAAGATTCGTGATGTGACGGAGAGACTGCCGAGACTCATCAAGCCCTCGGATCGCTACCCCTTCCTGCTTCTCCACGTGGGCACCAATGATACTGCCAAGAATGACCTTGAGCGGATCACTGCGGACTACGTGGCTCTGGGAAAAGGATAAAGGAGTTGGAGGCGCAAGTGGTGTTCTCGTCCATCCTCCCCGTGGAAGGAAAAGGCCTGGGTAGGGACCGTCGAATCGTGGAGGTCAACGAATGGCTACGCAGGTGGTGTCGGAGAGAAGGCTTTGGATTCTTTGACCATGGGATGGTGTTCCATGAAGGAGGAGTGCTGGGCAGAGACGGGCTCCATCTTACGAAGAGAGGGAAGAACATCTTTGCCAGCAGGCTGGCTAACCTAGTGAGGAGGGCTTTAAACTAGGTTCACCGGGGGAAGGAGACCAAAGCCCTGAGGTAAGTGGGAAAGCGGGATACCGGGAGGAAGCACAGGCAGGAAGGTCTGTGAGGGGAGGGCTCCTGCCTCATACTGGGAATGAGGGGCGATCAACAGGTTATCTCAAGTGCTTATATACAAATGCACAAAGCCTTGGAAACAAGCAGGGAGAACTGGAGGTCCTGGTGATGTCAAGGAATTATGACGTGATTGGAATAACAGAGACTTGGTGGGATAACTCACATGACTGGAGTACAGTCATGGATGGTTATAAACTGTTCAGGAAGGACAGGCAGGGCAGAAAAGGTGGGGGAGTAGCACTGTATGTAAGGGAGCAGTATGACTGCTCAGAGCTCCGGTACGAAACTGTGGAAAAACCTGAGTGTCTCTGGATTAAGTTTAGAAGTGTGTGCAACAAGAGTGATGTCATGGTGGGAGTCTGCTATAGACCACCGGACCAGGGGGATGAGGTGGATGAGGCTTTCTTCCGGCAACTCACGGAAGCTACTAGATCGCATGCCCTGATTCTCATGGGTGACTTTAATTTTCCTGATATCTGCTGGGAGAGCAATACAGCGGTGCATAGACAATCCAGGAAGTTTTTGGAAAGCGTAGGGGACAATTTCCTGGTGCAAGTGCTAGGGGAGCCAACTAGGGGGAGCGCTTTTCTTGACCTGCTGCTCACAAACCGGGTAGAATTAGTGGGGGAAGCAAAAGTGGATGGGAATCTGGGAGGCAGTGACCATGAGTTGGTTGAGTTCAGGATCCTGACGCAGGGAAGAAAGGTAAGCAGCAGGATACGGACCCTGGACTTCAGGAAAGCAGACTTTGACTCCCTCAGGGAACAGATGGCCAGGATCCCCTGGGGGACTAACATGAAAGGGAAGGGAGTCCAGGAGAGCTGGCTGTATTTCAAGGAATCCCTGTTGAGGTTACAGGGACAAACCATCCCGATGAGTCGAAAGAATAGTAAATATGGCAGGCGACCAGCTTGGCTTAATGGTGAAATCTTAGCGGATCTTAAACATAAAAAAGAAGCTTACAAGAAGTGGAAGGTTGGACATATGACCAGGGAAGAGTATAAAAATATTGCTCGGGCATGTAGGAAAGATATCAGGAGGGCCAAATCGCACCTGGAGCTGCAGCTAGCAAGAGATGTCAAGAGTAACAAGAAGGGTTTCTTCAGGTATGTTGGCAACAAGAAGAAAGCCAAGGAAAGTGTGGGCCCCTTACTGAATGAGGGAGGCAAGCTAGTGACAGAGGATGTGGAAAAAGCTAATGTACTCAATGCTTTTTTTGCCTCTGTTTTCACTAACAAGCTCAGCTCCCAGACTGCTGTGCTGGGCATCACAAAATGGGGAAGAGATGGCCAGCCCTCTGTAGAGATAGAGGTGGTTAGGGACTATTTAGAAAAGCTGGACGTGCACAAGTCCATGGGGCCGGACGAATTGCATCCGAGAGTGCTGAGGGAATTGGCGGCTGTGATTGCAGAGCCCTTGGCCATTATCTTTGAAAACTCGTGGCGAACGGGGGAAGTCCCGGATGACTGGAAAAAGGCTAATGTAGTGCCCATCTTTAAAAAAGGGAAGAAGGAGGATCCTGGGAACTACAGGCCGGTCAGCCTCACCTCAGTCCCTGGAAAAATCATGGAGCAGGTCCTCAAAGAATCAATCCTGAAGCACTTAGAGGAGAGGAAAGTGATCAGGAACAGTCAGCATGGATTCACCAAGGGAAGGTCATGCCTGACTAATCTAATCGCCTTTTATGATGAGATTACTGGTTCTGTGGATGAAGGGAAAGCAGTGGATGTATTGTTTCTTGACTTTAGCAAAGCTTTTGACACGGTCTCCCACAGCATTCTTGTCAGCAAGTTAAGGAAGTATGGGCTGGATGAATGCACTATAAAGTGGGTAGAAAGCTGGCTAGATTGTCGGGCTCAACGGGTAGTGATCAATGGCTCCATGTCTAGTTGGCAGCCGGTGTCAAGTGGAGTGCCCCAGGGGTCGGTCCTGGGGCCCGTTTTGTTCAATATCTTCATAAATGATCTGGAGGATGGTGTGGATTGCACTCTCAGCAAATTTGCGGATGATACTAAACTGGGAGGAGTGGTAGATACGCTGGAGGGGAGGGATAGGATACAGAAGGACCTAGACAAATTGGAAGATTGGGCCAAAAGAAATCTAATGAGGTTCAATAAGGATAAGTGCAGGGTCCTGCACTTAGGATGGAAGAATCCAATGCACCGCTACAGACTAGGGACCGAATGGCTCGGCAGCAGTTCTGCGGAAAAGGACCTAGGGGTGACAGTGGACGAGAAGCTGGATATGAGTCAGCAGTGTGCCCTTGTTGCCAAGAAGGCCAATGGCATTTTGGGATGTATAAGTAGGGGCATAGCGAGCAGATCGAGGGACGTGATCGTTCCCCTCTATTCGACACTGGTGAGGCCTCATCTGGAGTACTGTGTCCAGTTTTGGGCCCCACACTACAAGAAGGATGTGGATAAATTGGAAAGAGTACAGCGAAGGGCAACAAAAATGATTAGGGGTCTAGAGCACATGACTTACGAGGAGAGGCTGAGGGAGCTGGGATTGTTTAGTCTGCAGAAGAGAAGAATGAGGGGGGATTTGATAGCTGCTTTCAACTACCTGAAAGGGGGTTTCAAAGAGGATGGCTCTAGACTGTTCTCAATGGTAGCAGATGACAGAACGAGGAGTAATGGTCTCAAGTTGCAATGGGGGAGGTTTAGATTGGATATTAGGAAAAACTTTTTCACTAAGAGGGTGGTGAAACACTGGAATGCGTTACCTAGGGAGGTGGTAGAATCTCCTTCCTTAGAGGTTTTTAAGGTCAGGCTTGACAAAGCCCTGGCTAGGATGATTTAACTGGGACTTGGTCCTGCTTTGAGCAGGGGGTTGGACTAGATGACCTTCTGGGGTCCCTTCCAACCCTGATATTCTATGATTCTATGATTCTATGTTCAGAATTTTTTGCTCTCTGAGCACCCAGACTGGCAAAAGGAAGGATTGCATCTTCAGACGAGACTGGACATAGAATCAAACTCAATAGCTTCCTCCCATTATCCTTCAAGTGTGAGCAATGTTGTTCTTACCAGGGGAGACATTGTGTTGCCTTCCTGCATAATGCCCAATGAATTCAAGCATTCTAGACATATAATAAATATTTCACTACCCCCCCCGTATAAGTTATACAGTCTCTCTCTGAATAGCTAGGCTATATATCAGTATTCTTAGATTGTTACAAAGCATCTCCATATCCATCACAACACAGTATTAAGATTTAAGAATCAAATATAATGAAGCTAGACCTTTGTGATTCATTTGGGTCTTACCTGAGGACAATTGTTCCTTGGCTGGTACTTAGAAAATGCTGGATACAGCATTAGAAGTGTCCTTGTAATTCTACCATGCATGATCTTGGTGCTACTCTTTATATACATAACCCTGTCCTTGTTTCTGTAGTTAAGTGTTGGTTGTATTCTTACTGGCTGTCCCATCTGAGAATCAGGAAGTTATATCATAGTAGTATTTGGCCTGCTGTCACCGCTGTTCAATTCTATTACCTATTCCACTCCTCCTGTCTTTACAAGTATATTTGTTGTAGGCAATAGAGCCCATGTGCAGCTTTACATGAGACACTGTTTTGGACGCCTGCTCATGCCTTTTGTCAGTCTACACCTCCAGTTCAGTACTGCTGACAATAGTCTCTATTTTGGGTGAGGTGTACATCTTCCACTAATAGATTTTAATGCCAGAAGGGACCATTCGTGATCATCTAGTCTGACTTCCTACACATTGCAGGCCACAGAATCTAACCCACCCACTCCTGCAATAGACCCATAACCTCTGGCTGTGTTACTGAAGTCCTCAAATCCTGATGTAAAGACTTCAAGTTACAGAGAATCCACTATTTACTTTAGTTTAGTGACTCAGACCCCACGCTGCAGAAGAAAGCAACCCCCCCTGCCCACCAGGGTCCCTGCCAATCTGACCCCAGATATGGCAGTCAGTTGGACCCTGAGCATTTCGGCAAAACCCAACTGTCAGTACTTCTGATGTTCTCAATGAAGTTGTTCTTTGCCTATTTGCTGCTCTGGCATCTACCAATTTCCGACTCTGACTGACTGACTTAACAGCAACGAAGAGGCTCCAATGATAGCTAAGCAATGCATGGTCACCTAGTGCTCATCCCTCAGAATGCGAGACTTTGGAGAGGACCGATTTTTGATAATTCAAGGAAAAGTAGTCTGATGCAATAAAATTAATTTCCTTACCTGTAATATTATCTTATCCATGTGAGCAGCCCTGATCTGAATTTAACCAAGCTGAATCCTTACTGGAACTTTCATAGATTCATAGATACTAAGGTCAGAAGGGACCATTCTGATCATCTAGTTCGACCTCCTGCACAGCGCAGGCCACAGAATCTCACCCACCCACTCCTACAAAAAACCTCACCTATGTCTGAGCTACTGAAGTCCACAAATCATGATTTAAAGACTTCAGGGAGCAGAGAAGCCTCCCTCAAGTGACCCATGCTACAGAGGAAGGCGAAAAACCTCCAGGGCCTCTTCCAATCTGCCCTGGAGAAAAATTCCTTCCAGACCCCAAATATGGCAATCAGCTAAACCCTGAGCATATAGGCAAGATTCACCAGCCAGATACTACAGAAAATTATTTCCTGGGTAACTCAGATCCCATCCATCTAATATCCCATCTCAGGGGATTTGGCCTATTTACCCTGAATATTTAAAGATCAATTACTTACCAAAATCCTATCATACCATCTCCTCCATAAACTTATCGAGTGGAATCTTAAAACCAGATAGATCTTTTGCCCCCACTGCTTCCCTTGGAAGGCTATTCCAAAACTTCACTCCTCTGATGGTTAGAAACCTTTGTCTAATTTCAAGTCTAAACTTCCCAATGACCAGTTTATACCCATTTGTTCTTGTGTCCACATTGGTGCAGAGCTGAAATAATTCCTCTCCCTCTCCTGTATTTATCCCTCTCATATATTTATAGAGAGCAATCATATCTCCCCTCAACCTTCTTTTAGTTAGGCTAAACAAGCCAAGCTCCTTAAGTCTCCTTTCATAAGACAAGTTTTCCATTCCTCGGATCATCCTAGTAGCCCTTCTCTGAATCTGCTCCAGTTTGAATTCATCCTTTTTAAACATGGGAGACCAGAACTGCACACAGTATTCTAGGTGAGGTCTCACCAGTGCCTTGTATAATGGTACTAAAACATCCTTATCCCTACTGGAAATGCCTCTCCTGATGCATCCCAAAACCGCATTAGCTTTTTTCACAGCCATATCACATTGGCAGCTCATAGTCATCCTATGATCAACCAATACTCCAAGGTCCTTCTCCTCTTCCGTTACTTCTAATTGATGTGTCCCCAACTTATAACTAAAATTCTTGTTATTAATTCCTAAATTCATAACCTTACACTTCTCACTATTAAATTTCATCCTATTACTATTACTCCAGTTTACAAGGTCATCCAGATCCTCCTGTATAATATCCCGATCCTTCTCTGAATTGGCAATACCTCCCAACTTTGTATCATCTGCAAACTTTTTTAGCACACTCCCACTTTTTGTGCCAAGGTCAGTAATAAAAAGATTAAATAAGATTGGTCCCAAAACCGATCCCTGAGGAACTCCACTGGTAACCTCCCTCCAACCTGCCAGTTTGCCTTTCAGTAGGACCCGTTGCAGTCTCCCCTTTAACCAATTCCTTATCCACCTTTTGATGTTCATATTGATCCCCATCTTCTCCAATTTAACTAATAATTCCCCATGTGGCACGGTATCAAATGCCTTACTGAAATCTAGGTAAATTAGATCCACTGCATTTCCTTTATCTAAAAAATCTGTTACTTTTTCAAAAAAGGAGATTAGGTTGGTTTGGCACGATCTACCTTTTGTAAAACCATGTTGTATTTTCTCCCATTTACCATTGACTTCAATGTTCATAACTAATTTCTCCTTCAAAATTTTTTCCAGGACCCTGCATACTACAGATGTCAAACTAACTGGCCTGTAGTTATCCGGATCACTTTTTTTTCCTTTCTTAAAAATAGGAACTATATTAGCAATTCTCCAATCATTCGGTACTATTCCTGAGTTTACAGATTCATTAAAAATTCTTGCTAATGGGCTTGCAATTTCAGGTGCCAATTCCTTTAATATTCTTGGATGAAGATTATCTGGGCCCCCCGATTTAGTCCCATTAAGCTGTTTGGGTTTCGCTTCTACCAAAGATATGGTAATATCTACCTCCATATCCTCATTCCCATTTGTCATGCTACCATTATCCCTAAGATCCTCTTTAGCCTTATTAAAGACTGAGGCAAAGTATTTGTTTAGATATTGGGCCATGCCTAGATTATCTTTAACCTCCACTCCATCCTCAGTGTTTAGCGGCCCCACTTCTTCTTTCTTAGTTTTCTTCTTATTTATACGGCTATAGAACCTTTTACTATTGGTTTTAATTCCCTTTGCAAGGTCCAACTCTACTCGACTTTTAGCCTGTCTCACTTTATTCCTACATGTTCTGACCTCAATTAGGTAGCTTTCCTGGCTGATCCCACCCATCTTCCACTCCCTGTATGCTTTCTGCTTCTTCTTAATCACCTCTCTAAGATGCTTGCTCATCCAGCTTGGTCTACAACTCCTTCCTATGAATTTTTTCCCCTTTCTTGGGATACAGGCTTCTGATAGCTTCTGCAGCTTTGATTTGAAGTAATCCCAGGCCTCCTCTACCTTTAGATTCATAAGTTCTTCAGTCCAATCCACTTCCCTAACTAATTTCCTTAATTTTTGAAAGTCAGCCCTTTTGAAATCAAAAACTCTAGTTGCAGATTTTTTTCTGTAATCCTTCCATTTAGTTTGAACTAAATTAGCTCATGATCACTTGAGCCAAGATTGTCCCCTACAACCATTTCTTCTACGAGGTCCTCGCTACTTACCAAAATTAAATCAAAATGGCATCCCCTCTAGTCGGGTCAGCAACTACTTGATGAAGGAATCCATCAGCTATCGCATCTAGGAAAATCTGAGCCCTATTATTATTACTAGCACTGGTCCTCCAGTCTATATCTGGGAAGTTAAAGTCTCCTATGATCACGCAGTTTCCATTAGTATTTACTTGATTAAAAACATTAAAAAGGGCTCTATCCATATCCAGATTAGATCCTGGAGGTCTATAGCACACCCCAAGCACCATCGTAGGAGAGGCTTTACTAGTTATCTTCCCCAATGTAATTTTTGCCCAGACGGACTCTGTCTTATCCATTGCATTGCTTCTTATTTCTTTACATTCTACCTCATCATTGATATACAATGCTAGTCCACCAACTTTACCTTTGTTTCTGTCTTTCCTAAACAGCACATACCCTTCAATACCTGTAGTCCAGTCATCACTACTATTCCACCATGTTTCTGTTATCCCTATAATATCTGGTTTCACTTCCTGCACCAGTAGCTCTAGTTCCTCCATTTTGTTACCTAGGCTCCTCGCATTGGTGTACAAACATCTTAATTTTTGCTAAAAGAAAAGGAGTACCCGTGGCACCTTAGAGACTAACAAATTTATTAGAGCATAAGCTTTCGTGAGCTACAGCTCACTTCATCGGATGCATTTGGTGGAAAAAACAGAGGAGAGATTTATACACACACACACACACACACACACACACACACACACACACACACACACACACACACACACACACACACAGAGAGAGAGAACATGAAACAATGGGTTTATCATACACACTGTAAGGAGAGTGATCACTTAAGATAAGCCATCACCAGCAGCAGGGGGGGGGGGAAAGGAGGAAAACCTTTCATGGTGACAAGCAAGGTAGGCTAATTCCAGCAGTTAACAAGAATATCAGAGGAACAGTGGGGGGTGGGGTGGGAGGGAGAAATACCATGGGGAAATAGTTTTACTTTGTGTAATGACTCATCCATTCCCAGTCTCTATTCAAGCCTAAGTTACTTGTATCCAGTTTGCAAATTAATTCCAATTCAGCAGTCTCTCGTTGGAGTCTGTTTTTGAAGCTTTTTTGTTGAAGTATAGCCACTCTTAGGTCTGTGATCGAGTGACCAGAGAGACTGAAGTGTTCTCCAACTGGTTTTTGAATGTTATAATTCTTGACGTCTGATTTGTGTCCATTCATTCTTTTACGTAGAGACTGTCCAGTTTGGCCAATGTACATGGCAGAGGGGCATTGCTGGCACATGATGGCATATATCACATTGGTAGATGCGCAGGTGAACGAGCCTCTGATAGTGTGGCTGATGTGATTAGGCCCTATGATGGTATCCCCTGAATAGATATGTGGACAGAGTTGGCAACGGGCTTTGTTGCAAGGATAGGTTCCTGGGTTAGTGGTTCTGTTGTGTGGTGTGTGGTTGCTGGTGAGTATTTGCTTCAGATTGGGGGGCTGTCTGTAAGCAAGGACTGGTCTGTCTCCCAAGATCTGTGAGAGTGATGGGTCGTCCTTCAGGATAGGTTGTAGATCCTTGATGATGCGTTGGAGAGGTTTTAGTTGGGGGCTGAAGGTGATGGCTAGTGGCGTTCTGTTGTTTTCTTTGTTGGGCCTGTCCTGTAGTATTTATGTAGTATTTATGTAGTATACTACTGCATATACACAGCTGCTTCTCTGAAACCCTTAATTTTTGCTGTTTGGCCTCGCTCACATTTTGTACCCTATTAGGCACAGTAATTCTACAGCCAGTATAACCTATTAGACTAGTATCCACACTGCCCTTGCTCCTTATATACATTCTCCTACCCACGGCTGTATCCAAGTCTATTTCCTTCCCTACTCAGATGAAGTCCATCCCAAGAGAACTGTCCTCTGTCTGTCTGTGAACGCCTCCCAGTGGCCGTACATCCCAAAGCCCTCCTTATAGCACCACTGCCTAAGCCATCTGTTGACAGTCATAATCTTGTCACACCTTTGTTGCCCTTCTCTAGGAACAGGAAGAATCCCACTAAAGATTACCTGAGCCTCGATTTCCTTAAGCGTCTTCCCCAGCCTAGCATAGTCTCCCTTTATACTTTCCAGCGAGAATCTAGCCGCATCATTTGTTCCCAATGAAGGATAATTAGGGGATTCTTTCCTGCTCTCTTTAGGATCCTTTTCAACCTCAGGTCTACATCCCATATTTTAGCATCTGGAAGACAGCACACCCTTCTATTCTCTGGATCAGCTCTGGTTACAGGCCTGTCTATTCTTCTCAGTAAAGAGTCCCTGATCACATAGACCTGCCTTTTCCTGGTGACGGTGCTATTCTCCAGTCTCTCCCCTGTTCCCTCTGGCTGCAAGTTCTTTCCATTCCTATTCTCCCTTGTAATCCTCTATAACCCATCCTGTATCCTCCTGGGGCTCATATTTGGTGTAGTCTCCATTGACTCTTCCCCTTTTCCTATAGGACTAGCTGCTCTTTTCTTCTTCCTTGCCCTTCCACCTGCAGCGACTACCTGCTGAGACCCTTCTTCATTTTCCAACTCTGCAAACCTGTTCTTGAGCTCTATTTCTCTTTCACTAGCCCATCTTTTCCTCTGCCTGGTTCTTTTGGCCACATGCTTCCACTGACCATTTTCCTCACCCAGTCTCCCCTCAAAATTCCCCAGCATCCATCTGCGAGTCTGAGCTTTTCCCGTCAGATACCTAATGTCTTTGCTCCATCATCTGCTCAATCCCCTTCCTAAACTCAACCAGACTTTCCACCTGCATCTCCAAACCTCGGATCTTTTCCTCCATCAGCTCTATCAGACGGCATTTCATGCAGAAAAAACTCCCACCGGGTCCCCCCTCCAGGATCATGTACATACCACAGCTTCCACATCCAGTCATCCTCAATGTGTCTTCCACTACAGAAGTCACTCCCACAGCTGCCTCCGTATCTGTCATCGCCTTCCCACCTAAGTCCTGTTAATCTTCTCCTCCAACAGAACTCCCATTCAAATTCCCCTGTTTACAGCTCTGTTTGCTAGCTCCTGTGCTGCTGCAGCTGTCTGTGACTTAACTTTCTATGGCTCATATTGTGTCTCCACACAAAACAGCTGGAGGCTTCCCAGGAAGGGTTTTTTGTCCTTTTTTCTCTCCCCTTCCAGCATAGCAATGATTCTGGTAAGAAAAATCCTTAAATGGAATTCAGAATAACTGTGAAATTACCCCATTTTAGCACTTTTCAGCATTGCTGTGGTTGAAGTGTTCATATCAGAGTGATCTGTATTCTTATTCCTACTCAGCTCAATGCACATATAGCTTCTCCTGTGCTCAGAGGCAATATCTGTCTTTGGAGACTTGAGGTTCAGTTACAGCAGGTTCCTCTTTACAGATGCCCACAGCCAGTTTCTCTCCTACTTTGTCTTCTTCCAGAAAATGATAAAAAAAAAATCCAAAGTACCCAAGGGTTTGGTCAGTCAGGGGAAGATTATACCTAATACATTAGAACCCCAGACCGCTTCAGTGACAGCTGGTGAGCGTACCCAAACCTTGCATGGATAGAGCTGAATAACCATCATCCTGCTTGCCAGACACAGCTAGCATATGTACATGGGTGAGGGCTTGGGCTGGCCTCCAACTCAGTTGGTTGTACTCCCATAGCTTGTGGAGTGCTTAAGACCCACTGGCTGGCCTCACTGCCTAGCACTCAAGGGAACAATCTGTCTCATTTATGCATGATCTGTAACCAGAGAGGAAACTCTTTCATTTCACCCTCTCCCTCCTCAGCTCACTCAAGCAGGGGCAGCCAGGATTTTTCCCAGTGTAAAAGATCAGTTTTAAGAAGAGGCTTGCTTCTTAGCTACACTGAAAATCTATGGCACTGGAAAGAAAACAGGCTCCCTCCACTCTCAGAAGTGTATGGCAAATAGTAAATTAATTGTCTTCTGCAATGGGGTAAGGAGGTAGCACAATTGCATTTCAATAACTCTGAGTACACAGAATCAGTGAGCTTTAACCTGATGTGGCGACTGGATCAGGAATTCAGGAGAAGCAAAGTTGGATTTTACAATAATGGCTAAAATGAGTCCTCTTTTATTAGAAAACTAAACTATGTATATTTCTTACTGATTTTATGTTAATAGTGATTCTAGGGATTTTGGCCTAGACTAATCTTTAAAACCCCTGCAACATTTATGTCACCAGAAACCAAACAATTAGATAATTATTTTAATTGCAGCATCTTTTAGACATCATCCCTAATAATGTGATAACAAGCTATTTTTTGTAATATTTTTCTCTCAGTAAAATTGAATTGGTTACAAACAGCTGTTCTTAGATAGATTGCACACAATGTGTACATTTTGAGACCACTACAGAATTTTCTTTCATGGATAGTAAGGTTTAGCTCATATAGTAATGCTGAACCATCCAGGGATAGTATTAGTTGTATTCAAATTTATGTAGAACAGTATTCCTTTTTAAATATAAAATATCACACCTGATAGCTGGTAGAGATATAACAAGATTCAATGGCTGGAAGTTGGAGCTAGATGACTTTAAACTGAAAATAAGGTTGCACATTTTAACTATGAGGGTGTGACAGGGTGCTGTTAGCAGCTATAAATAGACCCCCTTTGGGGGTGCAGCACTCTAGTCACTTAGGGTGTGTCTACACTGCAATTAAAGACCAGTGGCTGGCCCATGCCAGCTGACTCAGGCTAAGGGGATGTTTTATTGTAGTGAAAATGTTCGGGCTTGGGCTAGAGACCTTGCAGGGTCTCAGAGGGTGGGCTCTAGTCCAAGCCTGGAGTCTACACTGCAATTAATCAGCCCCTTAGACTGAACCCCATGAGTCTAAGTCAAATGACATGAGCCAGCCCTGGCTATCTAATTGCAGTGTAGACATATCCTTACAACATGCAGGGAAATGGGTACTTAGGGTAAGAGGAAATTACGTAACTCAGTTTGGAAGTTTAGTGTGGATCACTTGCACCTCTAGGGAGCCTAATGAGGTAATTAGCTCAGCCGCTGGATAGCTAAGAGAAGAAAGCAAGCAGTATAAAAGGCTAAGCCAGAGATCATACCCCTTGCATTGCAAAGCAATGCATTGTCTCTGGAGCATAAGATAAGAAATAATAATAAAGGCACTTGATGAAGGTACCCAGTGGAGTATGTGTGCTGTTTAATCACCAGGAGGCCTTATCAGCCAGGGTTTCTAGGGCTGGAGGGAAAACCCACTCAGTCTTTCATCTTTCAGTCAAGACTGGGTGTCTTCTACAAGATATGCTCTTTTTCAACCAGAAGTTCTGGGCCTGATGCAAGAGTGAGTGAGTGAAATTCTCTGGCTTGTGTAATGTAGGAGGTCAAGCTGGATCATCACCCTGGATGGTCCTTTCTTGCCTTAAAATCTAAGATAATTTAATGGAAATTCCTTATATTAATTAGTCTCTTACAAACCTAGTCCCCCCTCCTATAAATAATTAAGTGCATGTGTAACTTTATTCCTGTGAATAAAACCTAAATAGTTTAAATTAAGCCATGTAAAAAACCAGATAGTTATATTTTTCTGTGCCTATTCTTCCCACTGCAGTTTTTCAGACTAACAGACACCAGCTGTTCCATAAATGAAACTCCCATTGAAGCTAAAAAGAGTCCAGTGTGGGATAGAATAATGTTATATGGCGCTGGTCTAATAATATGTTTTGGCACTGGTCTAATTTTTGATAACTTGTCTTGAGGCTGGAAATAGTTCCATCCACATTTTTGCTCCAACAATGAATTGCAAGCACAGGTAGGAGCATTTAGACATCTACTTGTTTTCAATAGAATCACACAGATAGATACAGACTAATGAGGCTGTTACTCTGAAACAGATAGATATGTAACTACTTCTGTTTGTATCTGCAATTTGATTGTTCAAAGGGAATGTAGCTGAAAATCTGGTCTCAGATCAACAAATAATTTCATACTAGCACTACTGTATCTGATAATTATGATCCAAACCTAAAAGCATTTAAACATATGAATAACTTTACTAATGTGACTAAGCCCATTCAATTTAGTCAGGTTCTAACAGAATCTGGGCCCTTTGTTTAGTGAAATATAATTACACTTTTAAAATTAATGAGAACCTAGCCTTCATATGGAGCATTGAAGAGCTCAGAGGAAGAGCACATATTTATATTGGGGCCTGCACTACAGACTACAGTGAAGGTCAGGAATCTGGTGGAAAATTATGCTGCATGTGTTCAAAACTTAATGTTGAAGGGTATATTTCAAGTTCACTTTGACAGCCTTAAATACATACTAAAGTAGGCCCAGATTTATTTATGTTTTGGCACAGTTTCCCAGCCTTAGAAATTACAACAAAGTATAACTGGATAAAAGGAACTGTCAAATATAAATAGTTCATTTTTTCATAAACAAGTACAGCAGATTTTCTAGATGAATACTCACAAGGGAACTAGTGACAGGGTATTTCTTTAAAATGAAATAACTTCCCCCACATATATATTCTAGCAAAGTGCTGCTTATTGGTCTAAAGAAACCTGAAGTGAGTCCACTTCATTCAAAATACATATTTTTTACCTGGACCGAAAGCACATAACATGAGTCAACCTTCCCTAATAGGGTACTTTCTGTCTCTGAAATAGCAAAGCAAAATGTGCATCAGGGACTAGTGTAAGTACCACGGTGAGGTCTCACTGGGGACTGAGTCTGTGACTTTCAGTGCCAGAAAAATGAACCATTACTACCTGAGCTAAAGGGGTCACTCCATTGGTTGCCAGCATAGTAGACTCTCAGCATCTATAGCCCAGCCATGGTCCAACCCAGTATGACCATTCTTATGAGGTATTCATACCAACACTGACCAGCAAATTACATACTTCCCCTGGTGAAAGTAAGGCTGGCCTGAGTGTCTGAGGTCCACAGCCATTCAAATCCCAGGTAAGCCACTATTTGTAATAGCTGACATGCCGGGTGTCACTAGAGCTGGTTGAAATTTTTCCAATGGAACAGTTTTCTGGCTGCAAATGCTGATTCAACCAAATGAAAATGTTGCATGGGAATGTATTGATTTTGTCAAAATTTGCAATGAGAAATTAGCAAAACAGTTTTGATAAGGCTGAAACATTTTACTTTTGCTTTATCATTTTGGCTATTATATATTAATGTTATAAATTATGATAAAATATAAAAGTTGAAATGATAAAGATAAAATGAAAAATCTCAATAAGACAAACAAAATATTTCAAAATATTTCATTTTGTGAAAAATCTGAGAATTCAAAACCAAAATTTGAAATCTTGGTGTTTCCTGTAGTATGGAATTTCCATTTTTCTGCCAGGGCTAGTCGTCACTACAGATAGAACCTGGGACCTTCAGCGCTAAAAACATGATCTTCTATCATATTAGCTAAAGAAGTAGCAACTTTAGCACCTAAATGTAATATACTCATTCTCTATAGATTCTCTGTGGCTCAGCCTCTAGAAAAAGATGAACTTACACCAAATACTGGATTACATTAGCACAATGTGTGTGATTTTATACTGAATATTCACATTGTGAATTTCCCCTCCGCAATAAAGTAAATACATCATGTAAAGCCCATATGATGAGTTGTTGTTTCAAGTGGCTGCTGTCTGGAGGCAAAATTGATTCATATGTATTTTGTGAATAGAAAATTTAACTGATTGCAAACCACATGGACCTGGTAAAAGGGCTTTACAAGTTTTTTTTTTTGTTTTTTTTTGTTTTTTTTTTTTTTACTCTCCCTAGATTAAACATGAATTACTTCTTGGACATAGCCCAAATGAGTAGAGACTTCAGTTGTGTAAAATACATAATTTAGGAAAACTTTTTGAAGGCAATATATAGCATCAATAATATGATTAATGGATTAAAAAGACAAATGTACTTACTGGTTATATAGTGTCAAATGTGTAACAAGCACTTTAAGGATGGGAGTGGTTGCAGAGTGATGAAAATATTGGCATTCTTACTCATAAGAAATTACAGGTCCAAAGGTTGGCTTCTTATGTTACATATACAGTGTAAGACAATTGTTTGCTTACCTTTATATCTATGGGTAGCTGCTAACCAAATAATAATAATGACTGCATTAGTATCATTGACTAGGATTATTTGCTCAGGCCAGACTGGGCCATTGAAGGTATACTGCTCCCAATGAAGTCAACATAAGCTTTGCACGTGCATTTACAAGCTGTATTTTTCCCCAGAATATTTCATAGTGGAAATCTTGCATGACTTATTCATGTAATCAGTTGCATTAACATGTATACAATATATTTAAAGTATTCTGTCTATTGGACAGAGGCTACCTATCACCAAGGGATAAACAAATATTTTCTCTACATCTTTGGGACTATTTTTTATAAGCTGTGTTGACAATGATTTCACCACTTGGCAACCATGCCTAAAGTACCTTGCAAATATTTGGTGGGGAGGATTTGACCCATAAAACACTGTAGCACAGTGGGACTATTTTGCAAACAAGCTGAGCAGCATTTGTTCCTCTATACAGAACAAATTTTCCACAGCTCCTTTTAGGTGTATCCTTTCTATAAACATATCGGTAGGGGGAAAAGGTTGTTTTCTTTCTTTATTCTATATAGCTTAGTGCACAGTACAGGTATGGACTAAAAGGCCATGATTCTTAGTGGAAGCAAAGATGTCCACAATATGGACTAGAAGATGGTGCAAGGAGGGGTGCAGAGGTAGCTTTAAGCCACCTTTCCAGTCCCCTGATCTTGAATTCTCTGTGCAACAGACTGCTCTGTCTTGTTCAGAGGAATCCCAGCCAGGTGGAGTGGTATAAGAGGGAGGATTCTCTACGCTGAGGTACTCCAATAGACAAGTGAAAAGTGGTCCTAATGAAACTGAGGATTTGGACCTAAATACTGAAAGGCTGTCATCTTATTAAGTGGTGTATTCTTCTCCCAGCAGGGCCAGATTAACGCATAGGAAAACTAGGGAACAAATCTGCAGGGAGGCATTTTTTAAACCAATGCGGATTTGTGTATTAATTGAAAGAACTTCACTCGAGTGATGGCATTGGAACCTGGCACACGGGGTCACAATGCCACTCAAATTTAGCCTGGCCACCCCTCTATCATGTTACAGGATTCCACATAATTCCCCATGAGAGAAGATGGCACTTGGTGCAGAAAATATTTCCTTCTGAATCATGGTAGGGAGACAAGTTCATGTTTGTCTTGGGCCCAGTGATGGGTCAATCCAGCCCTGTCTCTCAGTATTGCATGAGAGCAGTTATCAGAAATGTTAATGGGAATTATGACATTAACACAAGATCTCTGAATCTGCTCTCTGAGACGCACATTTTCATTTGGCAAAGAACTTTTATAGCCATCTCCAAATAGTCATGAAGCAAAGGTGCGATGAACAAAGAACCACCGACAGTATGAACAATATTGGGTCAGCATATCTCTGGTTAATATTCTGAGCTGAGACCATTGAGTAAGCAAGCATTCACACATGGAGGCTAAAAATGGGCATGGCATGATTGGTTAGAATAAACCAACCTTGTAACTGTGGAAAAGGTGAGCTACCTATAATATAGAAGGAAAAAAAGAGGCATAGCAACATACAAAGATTGCACAGAAAAAAATTCTGTACACAAAAAATGAAATAAAAAATGTCTGACCATTTTGAACAGGGCAAAAAAATTCACTCTTCACGGAGGCAGTTAAGTATCACACTTGTTTGTCATTATGTAACAGACATTTTCAGCAAACGTTTTTCCCTTTTGTGAAACTGGAACTACATCACAGCAAATATGGGTAGTAAAAATGAAGAGATACGTTCCACTTCGACATATCCTTGTTGGTTGCATTATTTAATAATCACTGAATTGTCAGTGCAAATGCTCTGACATTCCCTACAGAGAGGACAGGAAAGGGTGCAGATGTAAAGAGAAGCCTCAAGAAAATGGAACTGCAGGGCTGTTGTCATGATTTTTGGAAGCTTTCAAAGTCAGTGCTTTCAGGATTGACGGTAATATGGTTTGATGGTCCTGCCTCCTCAGATACCCAGGTATTTGGAAGTAGGAACAAATACTAAGATACCGTGCATTTCAATTCTAATCACTCTGTCTTTTGCTCTGTGTCACCTTTATTTAAATTCAGGGCCACAGACAGAATCCCAGAAGTAGGATTAATATCCCTAGTGAGAAAAAGCATTTTAAGTTGACAGTTCTCATAATAATTGATGATTTTGGTCACAAAGTTAACTACCATAAAACCAGATTTAATGCATTGCTCAGAAATGATAGCTATAGCAGCATCTGTTTTTATTCGGTGTTTGTTAATAAATTTACTTTTGGCATTATGTGATAAATGTAGCAGAGAAAATGAATTGGGGCAGATTTGAAATTGCAGACTTGGAGTTAGGGTATGTTCTAAGAAGCAAAACAACAACAATAACAAAATAAAGATAGGAGTTTTATAGCCTTTGAGTGTTACTGAAAGATGAAGCTGAAGTGAGCCCTTACATCAAAAGTTTTGCTTGCATATGTTCGAGCAAGCAGTATTTCTCTGAATGAACTCTAAAAGTTGTTTGAGAGGAACAATATAAAAAGCATGAAGATTTCACACTGTCTCTCTCCTAGATGACTATATTCAATCGTAGTCACTTGGTAAGTTTTCTATGAATATAGAATTTGTTTGTTTTTTATTTAGTGGATTTAGTTGATCTTCTGTTTGAGACATGACAATTATGCTTCCTCTCCTCTCTCCAGAAAGCACCTCCTGTGACAACAAAGATGTAACAATAATTTAATGTTTCTCCATACTGGAATACAGAACACCTAGTAAGTGTGGTGGAGAGAGCTACACAGATCTTAGCCAAACCTCAAAAACTAATACGTGCAAAAACTAGAGGAGCATCCACCACAGTAAAAACAGTGATTCACACCAAGGGAAGTATGATAAAGATACAAAGCAAGCATATTTATCTTCATAAAGACTAACTGTGCTGTTTTACAGTTAAAGAGGTATAGAAATCAGAGACTAGCCAGAGCATAAAGATGATTTTCTTTGAAATTTCTGTAAACCCAGCAGGGCTCAGACTGAGGAAAGACTGTGAGGTGTACACTATTCACATTGTTAATATAGGTGAGAAAAGGGGACAAGGAAAGAGCAGACATTTCCCAAAAGATATTACAAGTTGCTTAGGACTAGCCAGATAATTTTAATTTTTCATCCACTATAGAATAGGCAGAAACATTTGGCCAAAAGGTGTATCTGTAGTTAATCATGTAACTGAAATAATTTTTAAAATCTTCAAAAATCCCAATTCACTATCACTGGAATTCATCCCTATACAGAGAGAGAGAACCGAAGGTGGCCCCTCTACACAGGAAGCATTCCACCGTAAAGGAACACAATATTTTCGAAGATTTAAAGAACTTAATTATGATCCCAAGAACTGAGATCATACACTGTTAAAATGTGATTTGAAAGGCTTGTCAAGCCTATAATCTATGGTCTCAGGTTTTTGTGTTTCTTGTATATGCTTCATGGACTAGTTTAACCCTAAAGCTGTCAGGAAGCTGTATTCCTAACTCTGATTTAGAGTTTTGAGATGTCATCATAGGTAGCCAGGGACTTAGAGGAAAAATTATAGCCTTAAACCAGGTCGTAGTAAGCAGCTGGAAAAAAAAAAAAAGACTGATTCATAAATATTCCACTAGACACATGTATGCTTATGAGGGATTTCCAGAAGTTATTGTATTATTTTTAAACAGTTCAGTTCATTTTAAATTAATCATAAAGGGCAATGGATGTATAGCTGATATATACATAATGTACATTTCAAAACTGAAACAGTAATGCCTATTTCTACCTATGCTAGACTATTAGTTTTCCAACCAGAAGAGTATGACCCTCAGAAAAGTGACTTAGGATATTATATTACTTATGTCAAACTTAGTGATAATGAGGTGTTAGTGGGATTTTAGTTCATAAAATTTCATTAGTAGCTTGGGTCATATTGATCTGCAATTAGATGATGTATTGTCATATTGTATGAGGATTTTGAACCCTTATTCAGGGCCTGGTAAACTGAGCAATGTCCATTTTCAGCAGGCAGATATATAAAAAGAAAAACTCTGTTTTCAAAACCCAAAATCCCAGGATCTATTTAACTAAACCATCTCAACAGCTGGGAGCTGGAGGGAAGATGGAGTAGGGGAAGGGGGAAATGGTCAGATAAAAATTCTATTTTTTCCCAGCCCTCTAATATAGAAACCAGGTTATGTTCCATTTTTGTAAACATTTTCAGTCAGGTTTTGATCTTGGAAAGCCAAAAGCAGGAAAGTTTAGTTATGGCTTCCATTTTATTTAAACTAAAGTTCCCATCACTTATTTTGATTTGTAAAGCTGTGTAAATCTTTTTACAAGTTGCACAGAATAACTAGCATTGAATATCGCATTAAGGTTAATTTATTATTCTGCAGAACAGTGGAAAAAGTTAACTTTCAACCTTCTGTAGTTATGTTCTCACGTACATAGGATAAAATCCTTAACAAAGCCTGAATAAAGATAGCTGTGCAGGGGAAGAATATGTGCCAGGAGACCAATGCATGGTACAAAGAGAGGTTATGGAACTCCCATGCTCCTGGTAGACTCTAGCATGTTCCTTGGTGCATGTCCAAGTAACTCTGCTGGCTCCTTGAGGCTCTGCCAATTGCTCTTTGTCCTGAACTATGTGAATAGCTTGTTAACTGTGGTTACTGCTTGTCCTGTGCTGGGAGGCAGAACTGGCCTCTTCATACCCATCAAGTCCCTGTGGTCAAGAAGAGATGGTTAGAGCACTGCTCAGTATCATTCTACCTCGAGCTCCAAGTTGCTGGTCATTGGAGGATTGCAGGATGTGATAAGGTAGAAAGGCACTTCAGAAGCCCCATTGCATAAGGGATTAACCCATACTCCTGCCCGTCCTGTAAAACATCTACTTCCCTTGAAAAAATGTTGGTTGATCATTGGAAAACTGAAAACCAGAAAATATTACTGATAATTTTCTGCTTTTCTGGTAATTTTTGTTTTTATTTGCTTTCAGTTGCTACCAATGGAGGGACAAACAGTCCTTGTGCATTCAGCTTTCCAATGAAAAGTCAAAATTTTCCTTGGAAAAACAGCTCATTGTCTGACCAGCTCTGGCAGTGGGGAAATGGCTGTGAGGGCAGCTATCTGAGAGGCAGGGAAGTTGGGGAGGGTGTCTCCTTTCCCCTTTCAACTGGTTAAGAAGCTGGAAAGGTCTCTGGTAATTGGGACCCACTTTGATGGGTGGCTTATTTTGGTTTGGAATCTTTTGCATGTGAATCAATAAAAGTAAGCCCTGAAGAAAAGAGACTGAAATTTTGCTGCTTGTGAGAGTATTATTCATCTTTCTCAGGTGGTGGTTCTGCTTATAGGGGATTATTTTCTAGATTGCATAACTATGATATTTCTCCTGGTTGGGTCTCCCTTGTGGCATTCAGTGGTCTGCTTTTCATTCGGGGTCTGAATTCTAACTGATCAGTATTGAATTTGTATAACATAAGCCGCTGCATAACACAGCATAAGAACTGGTTCCAACTGGCTCATGCCAGAGTCTCTTAAAGGTACAATTCCCCACATCTTCCTTCTCAAGTCAAACATAACAATAACAGTCAACAATGAGCATTAACATAATGCACAATTTCAAAAACTTATAACCATCTATTAATTAAACCAAGTCGCAATGTTCAGTTAGCCTTTGAGGTACCCTGACCTGTTGTGTGGTCCTGTGGGTCTCCCAGCATCTATGGTTCATAGTCCTAGAGCGCCCCTAAACCACAGAGACCCCCCCACCTAGATCTTACTAGAGTAGAAATAAATTACCACAAAGAAACAGTTTAAAAGCAGCTCCTGGCCACTAAGAACTCCCAATACAGAAAAGCCAGGATAAAAATCCAGTAATTTCCCCCAAAAAATGGCTGGCAGTGATCTTGTGGCTGAATATGCCAGACAATTTCACATGGGTTTAATGTGCATCTTGGATTCAACATCAAAAAACTGAGGCCAACAGCAGATCCCTGCAAGACAATTATTTCTGGGTTGCTGAAAGACAAGATCTGTAAAAGGCTACGTCACTGAAACCAATTGTATAATAACATGAAACACTTCTTTGGAGGGGCAGTGTAACCAAGTGGACAGAGCACTGGACTGGACTCAGTCCTGGGTTCTGTTCCCAGTTCTACCACTGGTCTTTTGTATGACTGGACAAATCACGTCAACCCTCCATGCCTCAGTTTCTCTATGCGTAAACTAGGGACAATGATACTGACCTCCTTTTTTAAAGCACTTTGAGATCTACTGATGAAAAGCCCTATATAAAAGCTAGGTCTTGTATTACTATTGTCCCTCAGACCCAAAGGTTTGTTACCCCAGGTAAATGGTGAGCCTTCAAACCAGTTAAGCAAGATTATGTGAAGAGATGCCTACAGTAATTAGAAGTGGCCAAAGGATAGCTCTAAATGTCTGCTATTTGTTAAAAAATATGTTTGGTCTCTATAGGTGAGCTTGCATAGCACCATGTGTTTCTTTAACTGATTTAACCTAGGAAGATATTTTTTATCATTCCACTCTTCTAAAAAGAGATAAATAAAAAGATGAGAAGGGACAAGTATGTTAGTCATCTCCTCCCACCCCATGTCAGAGTGGGAAATGGACTTGATTCAAATCATACTATTCTAACACATCTTCCCTCTTTGCTGGATATATTCAGAGTGAATGCTTTTTGTCACTTCTATCGCTTGCCTCCCTGCATGGGGAGATTTTAAATATCTTAAACCTTGTTAAATTCTAAGCCAAAATGTCAAGAAAAAAAGAAAATAGCCTCAACCTAGAAAAATGCAGGCTAATACATCTAAAGAATGGTCATGCAGAACACATTCAGTGGGAGGAAAAATAGTTTATCAAATTAGACAGGCTTTTAAAGTGCAACATGGCACCAATAGGGGCTGCTTACACAGTCATCACATGACATATCTAGGGATAATAAAATTCCATTACATCACCACAATAATGGGCACCAGAACACCAGTGAGAGGGTGATATACTGGAAGGAATTTAGAGAAAAGTAATAGAATGGAATTAAAGGTCTTGAAGGGTTGACTTCCAGTTTTCCAAGAGCCATAGTTACATAGAATGATAGAATGAATAAATAATAGTGCAGGGACCTAAATTCTTGTTGCTTCAGGGCATAAACCAACCTCTAATTGACAAAAGTAAGATAACCTGCCCATAAGTGGAATTTTTATGCCATAATTGTCCACTACAGAGTTTCCGTAGGGGGAAGGGAGGGACCTCCCTGCATATGGGTGGCAGAGGGATAGGAGTGGGAACAAAGGGAGGTACTGTGAATCAAGGGGAAAGGAGCAGTTAGCTCAAGGCTGAGAAGGAGGATTCCAGGGGTTCCCACGTGCTCCCAGACCCATTCCAGCCCCATGCAGGTCCCATTCTCTGCTCCCCAGCCTGATCCTGGGCACTGTGGCAGATACTTCAGCCTTTCTGGGACCTGCTCTCACCTCCTTTCCAGACTTCTCTCCCCCTGCTCCTCATGTCCACGGATGCAGAACCTCCACAATATTTCCATTGTGTAGCCATTAACCACTACCACCACCACCACCCCAGGTTCCACAACACCTGGAGTTTCTTGTACTTTCCTCTTGAATATCTGTGACAGCCAGAGATGGGATATTGGTCTAGATGGATCAGTGACATTTATGTTCTTTCATCTAAAATGCATATAAATAAGTGTGTGTGTTCAGTGGCCATTTCACTATGGATCTGATCATACATGGGGAAATGCATGCACCAGCCCAGGCTCTACCCAGCCATAATGGTCTGCACTTGTTTATCCCTTTGACCTATTACCGTCTATTAAATTGCAGTTTCAATCTTTGGTTTATGACGCCTTGACATCATGAGTAAGTGCACCACATTCTTTATGTTTCACCTCTGCAGATTGTATCCAGTATAAAAGGTTCAGCTCAGCAGGCTGCCGAAGGCACTGCATACCTTCAAAAACTCTGTGTGGTTCTAACTATGGCAGTGCCTACTGATTAAGTTACATGATAAAGTGTTTGGGTTGGGTTTTTTTGTTTTGTTTTGTTTTGTTTTTTTCAATTCAGACCAACACCTATGACTGGGAGCAACACCTTCTGTACATGGATACACTGGGACTTCGTTCCCCGCACTTCTGGGAATGAATAAAGGGCAGATACTTGGCTGGCTCAAAATAGCATAATTCAAACTGGCATAACACCATTCATCTAGTCCTGTTCCTGTGAATCTCTTATTCTTATACTCTGACACTGAATGAGTCTATACTGATTTAGACTGGCTGAGAATCTGGCCCTGATTCTTTAACCTGCACTATTGTAACTAATGATATTTATGGTTTCTATTGCTTTCTGTTGAGCTGTGATGGAGAAAACAGCTATTGGGAAGCAGGTCTAAAAAATAAGCTATTGGGGAAATTCTGCTAATTTGCCCCATGATTTGGAGATGGAGCCCATGGCTTAACATCCTTCATATTCTGTATATGTGTGTAAAATGATTAACTGTGTGGTACTAGAGTTTGTGTAAGTATGAATTATTACTTTTATTTCCAAAAGTAATGCCTGTTAGAGGTAATATTTCTGGGAAAGATGTTCTGGCTGGATATACAGATAAAAGGGAATGCATGTGCACATAAACTCTGTAAGACAGAGGTATTGAGTATTTTAATAACCATGTATCTCTTATTCAGAATATCACCTGTGGCTCATATTAAAATTCCATACTGTTATAAGCCTTTCTGGGTTATTTTCTATAATTGATCTCAGTCATCCCTTCATTCCTTTTCTATGTTTATAACCTGAGGTAAAATGAATGAGGCCACTGTCCACTATACCCAGCAAGAACCTGTTACACACTGTAGACAGCAGTCATAACTACCCTGCTCTCTGCAATATAATAAATAACTGTCAAAAATGTTCAATTGTAAAAACATTGCAGGCAATTTAGCAAACTCCATAAAATAAATATGCTGGCTGTGCAAACGAAGTGTCACACAAACAAAATTGGAAAAGCAACCTGGAGTGAAGTTACCAACACTGAAATGAATGAGAGTTATGTAATAATTGACCACCTGCTGTGTAAACTTGGAAGCTTCATGATAATCACATCTACTTGTTTTATTGAAACAAACCTGATCTTACTGATTTTTGTATGACTACATAAACAGAACTCCCACTTGGTAATCATAGGGGGTTTAAGGTAAGGTTAATACCACTATTTTGGTTGCATAATTTTTTTAGCCTTCCAGGCAAAAAAGAAAAAGAAAAATTGGACTAAAACCATTTTATTTAGTATTTGTATTATGGCAGCTCCTAGAGGCTTTACTCAGCATTAAGCCCCCCTGGGCAGGTATTATGCAAACAAATAGTCCCTGCTCCAACAGGTTTACAATCTGTTTAGGACCTCACATTGAAAAAAGACTGATTTTATAAAAATACACTGATGAAAAGTGCCACGCCTGAGTGCATAAAGTTAGGCTCCATAATAGAAACAAATAGATTTTCAGGTGCTCAGCAGCCACAGCTACCATTACATTCAATGGGAGTTGTAAGTACTCCCCATTTCTGAAAATCTGGCCACTTCTATTTAGGTGCCAAAAAGGATTAGGTGCCCAACAAAAGTCTGAACATTTTGGCCAAAGAATTCAATCCAGCCTTTTGATATATGAGTATGCAATGACATCTATTTTATGAAGTCAGAAATTGCAAATGCATACACATGAGTAGTAAAGAGCATGATCCAAAACCCACTGAGCTCAGTGGTGGACTGGCACCAGTTGATTGTATGATCATATGAGTAGTATAATTCCTCTGTGTGGGACAGCCTACTGGATAGTAGGACTGAGTCTGAAGACATTTTGAGGAGCATTTTAAAAACTGCACACAGCACTCATCTATTGTACAATATGCCTGCTACAATAATAAGAAGTGAGTTAAAGGCCAGAAATATTTTGCAAACTACTGACAAATAGGTCATCCCATAACTAAGAACATAAGAATGACCATACTAGGTCAGACAAATATGGTCCATTTAGCCCAGTATCCTGTCTCTAACAGTGGCCTCTGCCAGATGCTTCAGAGAAAATTAACTGAACAGGGCAATTACCAAGTGATCCATCCCGTGTCATCAAGTCCCAGCTTATAGCTGTCTCAATTTTAGAAAACACCCAGAGCATGGGATTGTGTCCCTGACCATCTTGGCTAAGAGCTATTGATGGATCTATCCTCCCTGAATTTATCCAATTCTTTTTTTGAATCCAGGTTTACTTTTGGTCTTCACAATATCCTTTGGCAGTGAGTTCCACAGGCTTTGGTTAATTTTTCTTCAAATTCTTTTTTGGCCTGCCTAATTACACTTTTACACTTGACTTGGCAGAATTTATGCTCTTTTCTATTTTTCTCTCTAGGATTTGACTTCCAGTTTTTAAAGATGTCTTTTTGTCTCTAATCACCTCTTTTACTCTGTTTACTATAGTGGCATTTTTTTGGTCCTCTTAGCATTTGTAATGACTGTGACACATTTCAAAGGTATGAAAAAAGGTATGAGAATGAAAGAATATTTATATTCAAGAACAGAGGAGGGAAAAATACATTCAGCAGTTGCAACCAATGATGTAACTGGCGCTCAGATAATACTGTGAAAGACAGATACATAAAAAGGGAATTGGAGGAAAAAGGAGAGTGGGATGACCAGAGAAGGGAAAGCAATGAATTTTATTTCACAAAGAAAATCACAGATCTCTATTCTTTTTGTTTCATCTCTCTAAAATTCCTGCTCTAGCCAACATCAATAAAGTAAATAAAATTCAGTTTATTGTTAACCCAATTTTGTTCAATGACTAAACTTTTCATTTTTGGTTAGAAACCAAAGTATTACACTATTTGCCTGAAATATTCTCTCTGATGGAGTGCTGGGAAAAGCTGGGGAATAGAAGGAGCATACCAAGAGAGAATTATGGAGATGGAAAGTGAGTGAGGAGGGAAAAGAGAGTGAGTTTCAGAAGTGTGGATGAGACCAGACAAACCTTTTTAGTACTATCAGAACTACTCCTTGCAGCAAAGGGAGTGCTGCTAATTTTCCTACCGAAGGTAGAGCTAGAAAAGATACGGGGTTTTGATGAAGGATAGGTGGCTGAGACACAACTAAGACTGACACTATGCTTGTAGATGTGGGAAAGTAAACATAGAAATTGGAAGAAGTTATTTATTCTCCAGTGCCAAGAGGGGGTCACAGACAGTGCAATTGCCTATAGCCTTATATGTTCTAAAGGTGGAAAACTCAGTTCAGCTGGAATCCTGAAGTGACAGCCAAAGGTACTGCAACCTGCAATATAATACAACCTGCAATGCAAGGACTATAGTGTCTGCAGTTGCGCTGTTTGAGTGGATAATACTGGTGGGAGGTTAACACGTTAAATTACCAGCTGGTCTGCTTATTTCTATTAAATATTTTATTGAATTTATGGTAAATCTATTGAAATACTGTCAGACTGACTGCTGAGCACAGGAGACATCATCAGATTCCTATTTAAAAATGGGTCTGCTAATACAGATTTTGGGAAGGATTACCAAAAAATGCCTTGCTAACCTGAATCCTTAAGTGAATGCAGAACAAAATCAAAGATCACATAGCAGATCAGGACTTTAGTATCATGTGCAAAATTCGACAGCAGAAAGGACAATTCATTTCATGTTCTCAGTATGAAAAAAACAAAACATTTGAGGAGAAAAGGTCAGAAACCGAGAGATGAGATTCAGGTCATGAATAAGGTAATGCTGACATATTGCTAACGTGAGAGCAGAAGAGGGATGTCAATGAAGTGGAGGGGTGAAATGTGTGTGGGAAGGAATAAAAGCAGTACAAAGAGCAACAGGAGAAACCCAAAGGTGCCAATAATCTCAAAAACATGGTTTATTTTACTTATAAAAAATGTTTGTACTGAAAACACCTTCCTTGCTCATGACTTGCCATTTGTCAGACTCCTTACTAGGAAAGTCATGATCAAGGGTCAGAGCAGGGTCAAACCTGAGGGTCAGAGTACCAGAGAAGTTCATAGTCAAGTTCCAGACTGGGGGTCAATATGATGTCAGAGTTCCAATCAGGTTTCAGGATCCAGGAGAAGGCATGATCATGGCAGCTATAGGAAAGCCACACTATTGTCTGGATAGTTCCTGGAACGCCCTTTGGGTTTTTATAGGGCAGGGAGCCAACCAAGAACCATGAGGCTGCTGCCTGCCAAACCCCTTGAGGTGGGACTTCATGCGAGCTGTGTCCTCAGCGAATTGCGGGTAGTGGAGCACAAGCTGGATATAATGTTGCTGGGTGGCAGTATGGAGATATCTTCTGCCTGGCAGGCCTAGGTTCAAGATACGATGGGCCTTACACATTACTAGGTGCTAATTAATAGGTCACTCTTTTGTAGAACTGAAATATTGAATGTTATATTTAAGAGTGTTTACTTACATATTATGTTCATTTTACAAGGGTCCCTAAGCACAGTTGCCAACTTTCATGTGGTAAATAAGCACCCAACTTTCACAATAAGCCAAAAATCAAGCTAATACCATTTCAAAACAAGGCCCAAACAAGCCAATCCCTAAGAACCCCAACACTCTATGTGACTAGACCCTCCGGCGTGCAGTCTGGACCGTGGTGGGCCTGCTGTGCACCCCTGACTTTCTCTCCCCCTTGCCCCTTACCCTGTTTCCCCCCCCCCCCTTTGCCAGGAGCCAATCAAAAAAAAAAAAAGAAGCAACAAGCTACAAGCCAAAAACTAGCCAACAAGCAACTCACAAGCCAATTAAGCCAAAAACAAGCCCGATTTCTGCATTTTTTTCCACAGATTTGGCACGTCAGTCCCGAAGTCCGTCCTGCCTCCCCCCGCCCGCCATAAAAGCAAACTGCTCTGGCTCTCAGCACCACAGCACATCTCGCTATATATTTAAGATCCCCATCACCATAGTATCTGAGAGCCTCACCATCTTTAATGTATATATCATCACAACACCCCTGGGAGGTGGAAATACTACTATTATCCCCATCTGTACAGAAAGGAAGCTGAGCCTCAGGCCTTGTCTACTCTGGCAGCAGTGTACAGGGTGTGTGTAGCTACACACCTCAGTGAAAAGCAGGTTGAATCCACACTGCAGTGTGTAGCTACACTTGGCAGTGAAAGGATCTAGCAAAGTCTCTTTCCACTGCTGGAGTCTTTCACTAAGGTGGGGAAAGACTCCAGCAGTGGAAACACAATGGGACACTATACTGCTAAAAATAGCAGTGTAGGCATGAGAGGTGCTGCTTGGGCATGTAGAGAGACTGGTAAGGTACATATCTTAAGGTTCTGGTGTGTCTTTAGTCACCTAAACAGCACCTCACTGTCTACACTGCTATGTACAGCCATATATGTACTCTACATACTGCAGTAAACGTAGACATAGCTACAGAGAGGCTAAGTACCTTGATCTAGTAATTCTGGGACAGAGCAGGGAATTGAACCCAGGTCTCTAACACCTAAACTAGTGCCCTGACTATTGGCTCATTCTTCCTTTCTATCCTTCAAAATCAATAGCTCCTTCAGAAAGCACTACAGAGAATGAACTCATTGAACTTTCTTCTTAAAGTATGACCACATTTAAGGTAAGGGATTTAATTCAGTAACCCCTCTCTGTGTGTTATAACCAGACATGTTCTGCACCAAAACAAGAGCAACACTAAATATAGTGATGTTTGGATTTTCTATTATGAAATAGTTTTAAAATATTTTGGGGAAAGAAAGTTAGGGATGTTCTGTTTCACCCTTTTGAAAGCATTGTGGGACGGATGGACTTGTGCTTAATGCACTAGCCTGGAATACGGGAGTGCTGAGTTCAATATGTAGCTCCACCACAGATTTCCTGTATGACAATGGGTAAGTCACTTATAAGCTAGATTTTTAAAATCAGCTTGCATTTTGGCACTTAAATAAGTCTAATTTTAAAAGGGCTTATGTTGTGTGCTAAATTCTTTGTAATGCTCACAATAGAGTGTTTCAGTGGGAGCGGCTGAATGCTAAGGATATTTGAAAATCTGACCCTTGATCTTTGTGCACTTCTGCCTCACTGTCTTATTTTCTCCCACCTGTTGTCTCTCTTCCTTTTTTAGACTATAAGCTTTGTGGGTGAGGGACCATACCTCAGGACCAGAGCCACCAAGCAGCTAGCAGTATCCCTGACAAGGCAGTGATGTTGGGCAGAGTGTGAATTAAAGAATGCCTTAGGGTAACCTGGTTAAATCCTTGCTTGTGGAGTGGCTGGATTCTTAGGACTCTGAGATAATTACCTCAGATGACTCATCATTTTTTACACGAGACCCTGATCTCAGTGCCATTGTAATACAAATAATGAATAAATTGCAATATATTGAACATATATTTTTTACTTTTTAAATATTTTAAATAATTTATCCCAGGATTTAAATCAAATATCTATATTAGGACAAAACTTGCAGTGAACATTTCCCCCACATTAACCATTCCCATAGTACTTTGTGTACTTCTCTCAATAGGCTGCTGTCAGTAGTAGAATACCACCAATTCTAGTAACTGGAGTTTACATAAAGAGACTGTGATTAATGCAGAAGAGAGAAAGAAGCTAAATGAAAAAACTGCCAGTCATTCTGCATTTATTTAGTGTATTTCTTGATATGAACAGGAAGTATGACAGGGGGTTACTTATTTGTGGCAGACATCTAAGAAAGCTCAGCAGGACTGCCACACAAAAGCACTTTGGAAGAAACAATAATATTTCTCTCTCACCTTTCCTCAGTGGGATATCAAATGTAGCAGTTGGTGGGAGGGAAATGCCATATTTTTAGCATGCTTGCCAGTGTTGTCAAGCAGCTGGTAGGTGGGTGGCCCACAATATCCTCAGTGCCATTTTGTTACAGTTTATATTCCTTACTGTTATTGTACCCCATTCAGCTTCTCAGCTTTTCTTTTTATTTCTGACTTCTCTAAGTTTTTAAAATTTGAAGTTTGAAATTTAGTTGACTTTGAAAGCACACTAAGCTTGGTGACAAAGTCTGAGGAAAATGTATTTTCTAGCAGACAGGTTCCCTAGATCCTCCTCTGAAAAAAGATTTTGCTCTCAAAAGTACCTGGGCATCTCTCATTTGAGTTCAAAAGTTCCCTATGTTCCTAGGTGCCAACTCACTTGAATTATTGAAAATTATATCAGTAATTCCTAAACTGGGGTTACAGAAAAAATGTTTATGCTAAGGGAATCCCACAGCATTTTTTGAATAATTTTGGGCAACCATCATTTTGCATCTGTGTCACACTTTATGTCGCATATATTAGCCTTAGTAGCTGTCCATTCTATTTCCTTTGAGATGCTGGGGATACTCCCTCAGTGGGTGCACAGCAGTGGAGCAGGCTCCTATGTCATCCTTCATTCCCCTGTGCAGTGGTGTTCTAGGAATTTGGCTCTGTGTGTGTGTGTGTGTGTGTGTGTGTGTGTGTGTGTGTGTGTGTGAAAGAGAAAGAGAGAGAGAGAGAGAGAGAGAGTGTGTGAATGGGGGGGTTGGGAGGGAGGGACAGCCTTTCAGCAGGGATGACCACTGTCATTCTGGCTTTCCCCAGCTGGTAAATGGTCTCTATGGGCCATGGAGCAGAAAATCAAAGAGCCATAGCCAACTTACTGACAGCCCTTTGCCCCAACACAGTGCCCAGTAGAAGCAAGACACAGCAAAGAATCTGTCTCTTTCTTCTAATATAGTATCAGATGAGGTCACATTCTAACATGGAGTAAATTCTGACCAAGTTATATTACTCCTTTGAAAAGTGGGGTCTGCAGCAGAAATCTTAATAGGACCATAAGGGCGCTAAACACAGGATAGGGAGAAGAAATGGTTTAATGCATTGAGTATAACCACATTCTCCTATTTTTCCATTTTGGAGGAAAGTGGGTACATATTCAAGTACTGCTAACCACTAACATTATTAAAAACTCTATCATAGTTAACAAAACCTGCCAGCAGCCTATGTATGTGACACTCATCAAAATGAAAGGGGGAAAATGAAATTTAAAACAGAAAGAAATAATTGTATACACTGTGTAAAAAGAAAGAGAGAGAAAGGATGTGTGTAATCACTGTTGAAATATATTATTGAGACTACAAATGTAGCAGGTTTCCAAAAAGTATTCAACATTTATACGGATAATAGAAATTTTCACAGCCACATTAGACACAATAGAAAACAACATACAAACCTTTATGTTTCAGTGCATAAGCCAGCTTCTAGCTGCCTGGAGTTAAGAAACTTCCCTCAGGGGCAAGTTATATCATAATTGGTCTATTAGCGAGTTTCTCACACTTCTGTCTGTAACATTTGGTAGAGTACACTATCAGAGACAACATATTGAGATAGACTGACCCATGGTTTGATCCAATATGGTATTTGCTATGCATAATATTTTCTCTTTTGCACAAAGAAACCCTTTTGCTTTGCTCCAAAGAAGCCTCATATAGTCCATAGCTACACAAAGTGAAAAGCAAGTCTTACACTCAGTTTCCTTTTACATACAGACACCAAGCATATGTCAACAATCTAAACTGCAGGTGCTTGAAATACTCCATTTACAATAGTAGGAATAGGATTTGCAGTCCATATCACTACATTTCAATATACTTTAACAAATCTTATCTCTACAGATATTACACCTGTATGAAAAGAAATCAGATGTTCTTGTGTGTTATCAACATCTGCAGTTCAGGGGCGGGAAAAACAAAACCAGAAAAAGGTATCATGCAGGCCTCTTTACAAACCAGATTTACAAGTGCAGCTAAAGAATTAGCAACTAATTATCACAAGGAAAAAGGAATATGAAAACGAAAATGAATTTTAAAGATCAAATGGAATTTTAATATAAAATGTGTTATCCCAAAATGAATGTAATTTACATACTTAAATAACATTATCCAAAAATACATTAATAAACATTAGAAAGTTTTGATGGTAGAAAAAATATTCTTTAGAGATGTGGCAAGCTGTTCAAATTATATGTGGATACAAACAATGTGGACCTCTTGATAATTATAATATACATGTTAAAAGCTACAGGGCTACTGTACTAAATGCATTTCTTCTGTTTTGTCCTACTGTAACAGATGGTCATTTAACTTTGATACATACAGCACTACATTATTTTCATATACAGTCTATGTGGGTATTCTAAACTGCTAAAATGCAGCTCTGTTATCTCCTTACATTATATGTGCACATTTGGTGCTTTTGTATCTTGTCTTTATGGACCTGTATATTTATTTACATACATAGTAGAACAGTGCAAGAAACAACTCTTCACATATACCATATAGTCCCTTCTTCTTTTTGACATGTAATGACTTTTAATGTGGCCTCTCATTCACAGGTAACATTAGCAAATCCATATCAATCACGTCCTCTACATCTTTCTGTGTCTCTGTAAAATAGTCCTGTTATTGACAAACTGAAAGTACCCTTTGCATGTATACTTTTATTTACTTGTTTTTTTTAATGTAATCTTACATTGAGAGGCATGGAACTTAGAATCATAGACTTATTCTATAGACTAAGGTAGTTACGTGGGAGCCATATTTTCAAACTTGTCTACCAAGATTCAGTTCCTAACTGCCCACATAGGTATTGCAATGTGAGTTTGGAGACCTAGAGTTTAACAAATTATTTATCATCAGGAATTTCTTCTCTCTGTTAAGTGGAAAAGAATATAACATACAGAGGATCTTATTCATGGTATCTCTTATTCATGTCTTTGTATAAAAATATGTAGAGCTAGGTTCTGGTCTGGACTGGGTGACTCTGCAAGAACATTAGGGAGGATGAGATCTTCCGCATACCCTGATGTGATGCCGCTTCCACAGACCTTGTTATAGGGGTAAGTTGGGTATTGTCTGCTTACTCTTCCCTAGTTTAAACTGATAGGTGGGAATTGTGTAAGCCTTAGTTCCACCTCTATAACTCATGAATCAATGGAAAGTGCAGCAATCTGCTACTGGTATAGACCCATAGCAAAATACTACCCTCTGGGAGCAAGCGTCAGCACTGTTCATGAAGCAGTGCAGCTACACAGGATAGACTGGAAAACCATAACCTTGCCTTAGCATTTTTAAAAGGGTTAAAATTATAAATAAATTAAACACCTAAATCCATATTTAGGCACCTAAATAAAACTGCGGTCTTATTTTCAGAGATGTTCCGCACTTGCTACTTTCAATGACTTTGGTTAAAATTTTGAATTCTCAAATCTTCAGAAAATCAAGTCACCTTTATTTAGGTCCCTAAATGTGTACACCCAACCTTGAAAATGTTGACCTAAATAGTGAATGAAGATGTAACTGCAAGAAATTCACGCATGTAGATAATATCTCACTTAGGCAGGGGTGGCTCGAGCTTTTTTGCCGCTCCATGCAAAAAAAACAAAAAAACAAAAAAAAACCACGGCCAGAGAGGTGCCAAAGTGCCACCCCAAGATTGGCCGAAACGCCGCCCCTTCACAGGGGCTGCCCCAGGCATGTGCTTCCTTAGCTGTTGCCTGGAGCTGGCCCTGCACTTAGGATTTGCTGGCAAATATTTGCATGAAAGTGTGAACACAGGGTATTAATGAATGTCTATTTTGACTCTCTATATGACTGGACAAGAACTGAATTAGATCATATAAGACACAGACTCTTCCCTAAGAGGTTTATAATATAAAAATTTGCTAGATCGCTTTAGTTATGACTAAGGCTCTGATTTTATCATGGAAATTTTTAGGAAGTTTCATGGCAGAAGTGCAGGAAAAAACAAAATCACAGAAAGGTCACAAACCTAACTGGCAAAGAGGTATGGCTTTGCTTTTATGTAGATTAGCCATAAACATCTAATTTCAATGCATTCCAAAGGAAAATTAAAGTGGGTGAAGTAACATCTTTTATCAGACCAGCTTCTCCTAGTGAGACAGACAAGCTTTCGAATCTTTTTCAGGACTACAAGCAGTGTTCCCTCTAATTTTTCCCACACATCTGCAGAATGAATTTTGTTATGTATAACATAACGCACAACAGAATTCATATGGTGGGGGTGGAGCAAAGGGGTTCGGAGTGTGAGGGGGGCTCAGGGCTGTAGCAGAGGGTTGGGGTGCATAGGATGAGGGCTTTGGCTAGGGGTATGGGCTTTGGGGTGGGGCCGGGGATGAGAGGCTCAGGGGTGGGGTAGAGGGTTGGGGTGCACAGGGTGAGGGCTCCAGCTAAGGTGCAGGCTCTGGGGTGGGGCCGGTGATGAGGGGTTTAGAGTGTAGGAGGGTGCTCCAGGGCTACGGCGGGGAGAGAGACTTCCCCCAGCTCTGTCTCCCCAAAGGCAGCACCTGGGCTGGGGCAGAGAGGCGCCTCTCCCTGCCACAGCAGCTCCGGGGCTGCGGCCATGGGATAGGTGCCCCTCCTCTGGCTGCGGCAGGTCCAGACTGGGGCTGAGATGGGGCTGGGGGAAGGGAGGGGCGCCCCGGCTGTGTCAGGTCCAGGAAAGGGTTCGAGCTGGGGGAAGGGTCCGCAGCAGGTCCACGGTTGAGTTGGGGCTGGGAGAAGGGCTGGACCACCCACAGAGAAAAATTCGCAGGTGCTGCTCAGCTGACCAACTGCTCCCTCTCCCTTCCAGCACCTCCCACCCGCTACGGACAGCAGTTTCACAGTGTAGGAAGCTCTGGGAGGAAGGGAGAGGAGCAGGCACATGACCCGCCGCCAAAGTGCCGCCGAAGACCTGGAGCGAGTGAAGGGCCCGCCACTGAAGTGCTGCCAAAGACCCAGAGCGCCGCCGGTTGAGTAAAAATTAAAAAGGGATTCTCAGGCAGGAGAGCCTCCCCAACCGGGAGCTCAGGCAGGCTGGACAGGATGTGGCCGGCGGGCCAGCGTTTGCCCACCCCTTTAACAACTGGTTCTAAACCGGCTTCAAAATTTAAAAACCGATTCACGTGAACCGGTGCGAACTGGCTGCAGCTCACCACTGGTTATGCTCTTCTAATAGTTGCTATTGTGTTTGTCAAACTGTGCATGCCTTTGTTTTCCAATATTATCTCTCTGTGGTAAGTATGCATGAGTATGTTTCTTCATCTTGTTTTAGAACAAACAATCTTGAATAATTTATTTTTCTCTGTAACAAAAGACAAGATTTGTTTTCCCCCCAAAAATTCCTACATTTTGCAGTATTAAAAATGCTAAGTATGAAATGCAAATCTTAATTCTATGAGCAAAGGAGATGCTCACTAATGAGGTAACATCTTCCAGGTGATTGTGGAAGTATAGTTATATATTGATTCAATATCTGGAAAAGCATTTGATTTAAAGAGCTTCAACAGATCAGAGGTTCTCAACCTTTTTCTTTCTGACCCTCACCCCTCCCCCAAACATGCTATAAAAACTCCATGACCCACCTGTGGCACAACTAATTTTCTGCATATAAAAGCCAGGGTCAGCATTAGGGGGTACCAAGCAGTGCAATTGCCTGGGGCCCCATGCCACAGGGGCCCCTGCAAAGCTAAGTTGCTCAGGCTTTGGCTTCAGCCCTGAGTGGCAGGGCTCAAGGCCCTGGGCTTCAGCTCTTCAGCTTTCTGCCATGGCCCCCAGTGAGTCTAACACTGGCCATGCTTGGCAGACCCCCTGAAACCTGCTTGCGCCCCCTCCCCCTGCAAGGACCCTGGACCCCTGGTTGAGAACCACTGCAATAGATAACTCACAGATTGCATATTGTGGTCTGACATGTAAATCTACAATGGGGCTCTTTTTAAAAGTGGATTTTGAAACAGAGAGAATTAAATGGTTTCTAAAATGTCATTTTGCTTTGTTTGCAAACCTTTCCTTATCACTGGACAATTTTGTACACTATAATACCTGTTTTAGAACTACGGAGCCAGATTCTCAGCCAAAAGTCAACATAGCTGAACTGATTTACAGCAGTAAGGAACTGGCCCACAACCTATTATGTCCATTTGACTACTCCATTTGTACTCCAATATTCACATCTCAAATGCAGCACACTTTTAATATATCTACTAAAATCAAATACTATTGCACTGCATGCATAAATAATTCTTAATTTTACATAAAAAGTACACCTAGGTAAAATAATGATAATTTATATTTTTACTGGTCAAAAGTTGCCTTTTATGGAGTCCTAGACATAGAATATTTTTTTCTAAACTCTGAAATTTTCCATTTTGTTATTAATACATATTTTAGTTGTTAGAATAATTGTGCAAAGTGCATTACAAAGTTTTCCAATTTTATTTTTACATTGTCCTGCTTTTGGTAGTTGTTACTGGTCAGAAACATCACATGACATTGGTTGGGGTTCCCTGATTGGTTAACTACTCTGCATAGTTAGGAGTTAGCAGAAGCCATTTTAGTTTATTTTCTCAGACACTGGTTATAACTTTGTTCTTAATCTCTTTCAGCAGGAGAAAGCAATTTGTTGCTGCAGTGGTAGGATAATCAATACAAATTCTATATGAGGCCAACAGAAACAAAAATAGGGTAGTAAAAGTCAATACAATTTAAATGCATGTATGAAATTAAGAATCTGCTTAGGTGATTTGCTGAATAGTGATGGGATAGATTATGTGTTTAAGGCTAAGTATATGCTTAAATACTCATTTGAATCAGGGCCTAAATGACTGCAGTAATAACCCAATACACTGTCTTATCACTACTAAAAACTTGCTTTAATGTAGAATATTTTAGAATTATTTGGGTAAGAGGATATTGATTAATAGCTAAAAAGACTTCTTATGTCATAATCCTTTTCCAACCCATTAAGTGACTCATTTATTCATGAAACCCACTCATCACCATAAAAAACTTCAAAGTATTCCTGCCCACCTGTAGTACCATAACAAGAGTAAAATCTAGGTTAAAGACTAAAGCTGTCTAAAAACTAGGGAAATAATTGCAAAGTTGTTTCCGTTTTACAGAATTCAAAATAGACTCATTTAACATTTTACAATAGTGCCAACAGACTAGCAGAGAGATTGTAAGGAAAGGTTACTAATGTGGGAATGACTATGCAAATGTCTGATTCATGTTAGTATGAGAGTGACTATATATTAATGTCTGTGCAAAGTCTCCAACCATGCCTAGCAAAAACTGTGTTTTCTGAAGCCTGGGAAGATTCAGAGTGATTTGAATGTTTGTCCAGGTAATAAAAAAGTCTTAATTTTAGACTGACAAATTTAACTCCAGTAGTACAATCATTCTACTAATTACACCTCTATACATTCTTATATGGCCTTCAATGGTCTAATATCTGAACACCTCACAAACATTACTGAATTTATCCTCGCCACACCCCTCTTTGGTAGGGAAGCACTATTATCCCTATGCTAGAGAATGGGAAATGGCAAGCTTGTAGCTCAGATGAATTTCACTGGGAGATACAACTATGCAACTGACAGGATAGTCATACCCCTGTGTGCTATTTAAACATAAAGGACCAAAGAAAGCACTGAAATAAAAACAGCTTGCCAAATGGTCTTTTGTAAGGCGTGCCTTCCTTACAGCCAGGAAAGTAAGCAATATTTTTCTAGAGCACCAGTGACCAGCAGGTTTAGTGGCAAGTTAGACCAGTTTTTGCTAAGTATTTTTCTCTTGATTCCCAGAAAACATTATGTTAAAGATGAAGTTAAGTACCTATCAATCTAACATAAGGGTAAAAAAACATGATGGGGGGATATTCTAGTTATCCAAATGCCATGCACAAATCCAGGCAATTCAGAGTAAAGGTTATGTTTAAAAAAAATCCAACATGTTAAGGAATGGAAATTAACAGTTAAGGCACCTAAGCAATTTTAATTCTGTCCTGTATCGGCACCATAAAATGTCAATATAATTACAATTAAGGGATTTTAGCATCGTGGTCCCAGATTAAATTAAACTGAGTTCATATGTTGCCCTTCATATTGTTGTACTCCTCCCCATCTCCCTCAATTTCCCTAGCAGTGCTGCTTCGGTGTGCAGTGAAGCAGAGGCAGCCATGCCATGGGGAGGCTTTTAAGCACTGATTCCCAAGCTAGCATGCAGCAATGGAAACTTTAAAGAGCAGCGACAGACAGTTGGGCTAAGTAACCTACCAATGAAAACTTTTGACATGTTTACAGTCCCCATCATACCACTAAGTCATTACAACCAGCAGAATTGTTACATGCAACTTAGCTGTAGAGTACTGTTTCCCAAACTTGGGATGCTGCTTGTTCAGGGAAAGCCCCTGGTGGGCCGGGCCGTCTTGTTTACCTGCCGCATCTTCAGGTTTGGCCGATTATGGCTCCCACTGGCCGCAGTTCACTGCTGCAGGCCAATGGAGGCTGCAGGAAGTGGTGCAGGCCGAGGGACATACCGACCGCCCCTTCCTGCAGCCCCCATTGGCCTGGAGTGGCGAACCGCAACCAGTGGGAGCCGCGATCGGCTGAACCTGTGGACACAACAGGTAAACAAACTGGCCCGGCCCGCCAGGGGTTTTCCCTGAACAAGTGGCATCCCAAGTTTGGGAAACACTGCTGTAGAGGACGGGTGGTGTCACAAGGTGATCTGGGCATGATCTGGGCAAGGGGATAAGGTCCCAACCTCTGCCCTGTGCATGGGTGTCACATTCTGGGATGCAGTCCAGAACAGTGAGGGGTTGTGTTACTGCCTGCTCTGTAATCTGGGGTGCCTTAAATTGCTCTGATGCTCTAATGCCTTTCCCTGGACACTCCCAGCCAGCATACAAGCCTGAAGTGACTATCTCTGTGTTAAGCAGCTCTGACACAGCAATTCTGATTCCAGCAGCCTGCTTCTTACACCCCAGCCACCCCCCAATCCCAAAATTTCCCCAAAAGGTGTGTTCTGCAATGTCTAGCTGTAATGATGCTGGTTCTAGTGGGACCTAACTGAGAGTGCCAATTCAGGACAAATTGCTTAAAGCAGGGCACTTATAGCTCAAGGCTGGGGTTTCTATGCACACCAAGGTAAACCAAACCAGCCAAACAGAGAAGACTTTGGTTTTGCCACACTGGCTAACCATAAGTCACACAAGCAATTCCCTTAGACACTCCAGTTTCCCAGTATCACACCAGTACCACTCATTATGGGGACAATTGGTTATGAAAAACAATACTCCAGTAAAAGAAAAGAGGTTCAGTCGATCCCAAAGGACCAAGCCCCAGACCCAGGTCTATACACAAATTGGATCTTACCCACAAATCACACTGTTGCCAATCCTTTAGGATCTAAAATCTAAAGGTTCATTCATAAAAGGAAAAAGATATAGATGAGAGCAAGAATGGGTTAAATGGAATCAATTACATACAGTAATGGCAAAGTTCTTAGTTCAGGCTTGTAGCAGAAATGGAATAAACTGCAGATTCAAATCAAGTCTCTGGAGTACATCCACAGCTGGGATGGGCCATCAGTCCTTTGTGTAGAGCAGTGGTTCCCAAATTTGTTCCGCTACTTGTGCAGGGAAAGCCCCTGGCAGGCCAGGCTGGGCCGGTTTGTTTACCTGCCGCGTCCGCAGGTTCAGCCAATCGTGGCTCCCACTGGCCACGGTTCACTGCTCCAGGCCAATGGGAGCTGCTGGAAGTGGCGCGGGCCAAAGGATGTACTAGCTGCCACTTCCAGAAGCTGCCATTGGTCTGGAGCAGCGAACTGCGGCCAGTGGGAGCTGTGATCGGCCAAACCTGTGGACGCGGCAGGTAAACAAATCAGCCCGGCCCGCCAGGGGCTTTCCCTTCACAAGCGGCAGAACAAGTTTGGGAACCACCAGTGTAGATCTTCTATTTGTAGCAAAGTCCCTCCAGAGATAAGAAGCAGGATTGAAGACAAGATGGAGGAGCTGCAGCAGCTTTTTATAGTCTCTTGCCATGTGGTCTCTGCTTTCTTTGTCCCAAAGACAAGCTGTCCATCAGATGGCATGGAAAAACTTCAGAGTTCTGTCCATAGGCAGGTCCCTGCATGCCTTGCTGAGTCACACAGTGTATCTGCCTTCTCTCAATGGGTCAGTTGTATAGCTGATGGTCCTTAATGGGCCATCAAGCAGGCTAGGCAGAGCTGACACCAACTTGTCTGGAGTGTCACCCAGAAGCATAGCATAAGTTTGAACTACGGACATTATAGAGCCAATACTTATAACTTTAAATACAAAAAGGATACATGCACACAGATAGCATAATCATAACCAGCAAATCTTGTCTTAGATACCTTATTTGACCTCCTTTATACAAGATTTGGTGCCACTACAGGACCTTGGTTGCAACAATGATCTATAAGGTCCCAGTTTATGTTAATAGCATCACACCAGCCCCCACCCAGACCCCCATTCAGAGAAATATTAAAGTTTGTTTGTTCCTTTAAAGATGCAATACCCAGCAGCTTGCCACATGAACTGGTGTTAACCCTAACTTTAAATCAAACATAGCACTGGTTTGGTTTAGATTAAAAGTAAAACAAATCTGTTAAGAAAAGGAGATCGAATTTTAAGCGAGTTCAGGTATCAAGTATACAGTTAGAAATGGTTACAGGCAAATAAAAGTGAAAAACACTTTCTAGAGGCTAAGACAAAACAAGCTACAGCCTTTGTTCTATGTAGTTTCCTTACCACACTACCTTCCAGCAAAATGGCTGACAAAGACCTCTACTCATCTCCCACAAAGTCCAAAGTGGTTATGTGAAAGATAACATGGACTTCTTTTCCCCTCTCTTTTATAGCCTTGTGCACCTTTGAAATGGATTCTTCTGAAGGTTATTCCCCAAAGCAAAGAACACTCTAGCTGTGAGGAAAGTGATATAGGTTCTGGTGGTGAAGGAAGCTCCATGCTGGTTTCTTCCCCCACTGGTGTTTCCTAAAATGAAAATTGGTCTGTTTCCTGCAATCTCTTCACTCTGCTGTGATGCTGAGTGATTATGTCCTCCCCTTATTGGTTTGATGGTCCTGTTTGTCTTCTGTATAAATTGCATTCCCACTGTCTCTTAATGTATCTTGGAAACACTTTCAAGGTGGTAGAACCACATTCCTTTGTCTGGGGTGGGGTAACTTTAGCCCTGCCTAGCAGACACACATTGATAACATAATTTCCAATATGTTGTAATGTTGAATTTGTCCTCTATCCATACACCACTCAATAATATTAACTATCAGGATATTATTGGTTTTCTATTGATATCTTACATGGCATCTTCTAGATCAGTGATTCCCAAATTTGGGATGCCGCTTGTTCAGGGAAAGCCCCTGGCGGGCCAGGTTGGTTTGTTTACCTTTCACATCCATAGGTTCGGCCGATCGCGGCTCCCACTGGCCGCGGTTCACTGCTGCACACCAAAGGGGGCTGCAGGAAGTGGTGCGGGCCGAGGGACATACCAGCCACCGCTTCCCACAGCCCCATTGACCTAAAACAGCGAACCACGGCCAGTAGGAGCCACGATCGGCCAAACCTGCGGACGTGGCAAGTAAACAAACCGGCCCGGCCTGCCGGGGCTTTCCCTGAACAAGTGGCGTCCCAAGTTTGGAAAACACTGTTCTAGATACAGGTTGTGACATTGGTGAGTTGGGGTACAATGAAGTGGTCAGGCCAGCTGAAACTCAATACCAGACATTAGTGAGCCCCTTGCCCTCTTGCACTGGGGTGCTGTTAGGGCCATAAGACAGCAATCCAGAAATATGCCTCCCATAAGGTGGGATGCACATTCACACAGTGAAAGAGTCAGAAGGCTCTTCTGCAGTAAAGTCAGTTTGGTGGCCGGCAGGAAGCTTGCCAGGGTTCAGGTGGTCCCCTGAATGGAGCAGAAAGTGCTAGGAGGTGCTCCATGGTGGGCCCAAGGACAAGAGCAGGAATCGGCAACCTTTGGCACACAGTCGGCCTGGGTAAGCTCCCTGGAGGTCGGGCCGGTTTGTTTACCTGCCGCATCCGCAGGTTCGGCTGATCATGGCTCCCACTGGCCGCAGTTCACCGTTCCAGGCCAATGGGGGCTGCGGCGCAGGCCGAGGGATGTGCTGGCCACCGAGGAATGTACTGGCCTAGTGGGCCGCATGCCAAAGGTTGCCGATCCTTGGACAAGAGTCTTGGAGAGCCAGGCAGTCCTCACCCGATACAAGGACCAAAAGGAGCTGTTGAACCCCCAAAAGGACTAAATTACCATGTAGGGTTCAGGAAAAAGCCAATGGATGCAGAGACAGGGAAGGAACCTGCAGCCTTGTTCTGATAAACCCAATACAATACCCTTTGCACTATCATCATTCCTGAACAAAACAAAACAAAATAATGCCTTTTGACTTTATACTGTTAAAAGAAGTCGAAAAAGCCCAAAATGATGTAACCTGAATTTAAGAACAGAGTGTGATTCAGCATGTCAAACTGACAGGAATATTGTTTCATAGTGCTTCTGTGCACTTCCTTAAAGATCAAGGCTCAATGGACTTAAACTGGTATGTTTGATGACTCATATGAAGTAAGCACCTGGAAAACAAAATGCTAACAATATAACAATGCTAAATATAACAATTAAAAACAATGAACTGCTTATAACTAAATAGGGAATGTGTTTGGGGAATATATTTTAAAATGCAATTATCACAATGTATAGTTTTAAAATGAAAAGAATAATGAATACGAAGTATGTTCAGGCATCCTCTCTGGACTCATCGGATTTGCTTCTCCTCAGTGGGATGTGATTAACCAATGAACTGTGCTTGGCTCCTAAGGCTTGGAACTCCCATGGTGAAGTTTGTATGACTTCATGGACTCTGCTAGGCTCCTTGTCCTTGGCTCTTGGACTTGAAGGTAAAAAAGTGGTAATGCCTCTCCTAAGCCCACTCCCTTGTGGTGCGAAAATGAGCCCTCTCTCACAATGGATTGTGCAGATCTTTGTAATATAACCACTCCTCTCCTTTTACATATACTTTAATGAGTTTTGAAACAGTCAACAATATTTACCTTTAAAGTATTATCTGTTGGTGGGGGGGATACTTGTATTAGCACCCACTGACAGACCCACGGTCGGTCACACCTTTCACAGATATTTTTCAGAGTAGCAGCAGTGTTAGTCTGTATCTGCAAAAAGAAAAGGAGTACTTGTGGCACCTTAGAGACTAACAAATTTATTTGAGCATAAGCTTTCATGTAGCTCACGAAGGCTTATGCTCAGATAAATTTGTTAGTCTCTAAGGTGCCACAATTACTCCTTTTCTTTTCACAGATATTGTTTTAGGTTCTGCAAATGCAGGCAGATGTCACTGCAGTTAAGACTTGAAAACATAAACTGAGTATATCTCAGCAATCTTTTTTTTTAAAATTAAGTCTTAAATTCTGGAAAACAAAAAGACAGCATGAGAGAAGTGTCAGTATACTACACTCACTCAAGCTGAGCCCTGAAACCAACAATTTAAAGACATTATCTTTATTAATGCCCTGATGGGGATCGTGGGATTTGGAGATAGGGTAGCATTTAAAGGAAAGATATAGTTCACAGTTCATCCTGAACTCATTGCTAGTAGTAAAGTGATCCTTCATAAGGCTATTAAAATAAAGTTCAAGCAGTAAGGACATTAGAACCTCAGAGTTAGGTTAGGTAGGAACTGAATCAGGGGAAGTATTCACATGCTTAAAGCTAAGCACATGCTTAAGTACCTAACAATCAGGACTTAACTAAGTGCTTGCCTACACTTGAAAGGCTATAGTGGCGCATGCACTGCTGTAGCCCTTCAATCTAGACACTACGCTGAGGGGTTCTCCCATCAGTGTAAGTAATCCACTTCTCTGAGAGGCGGAGGCTAGATCAATGAAAGAATTCTTCTGTTGACCTAGCTCTGTCTACACCAGAGGTTAGACCAGCTTAAATAGGCTGCTCAGAGGTGTGGACTTTTCACACCCTTGAGCGATGAAGATGGGTTTACCTAACTTTGTAATATAGAAGAGGCCCTTCTCAGGCTTCTCCTCTGAGGTATAAGAGGGGTATACAGAATTTGAGAAGATTTTCAGTATAATCTTTTTGAATGACAGATAAAGGGGCAGTAAATTCACTGATTACACTATGGACATTCTTTTCATCTAACACTGCCTGAAACTGCCCATCATTTTGCTCATTAGAAAATGGACTACGCATAGAGAGAAAAGCACTGATTCTCAATCCATATTCTGCTGCTTTTCTTCCATTCCCCCGTGCTTGCTGATTAGAATGTTCTAAGCAACGACAATGATTCATAGATTCCAAGGCCAGAAGGAACCATTATGATCATATATTCTGGCCTCCCATCAGACATGGGTCATAAAACTACCCCAAAATAATTCTTGAAGCATATCTTTTTAGAAAAATATCCAATCTTGAATTAAAAATAGTCAGTGATGAAGAATCCAATGCTGAGGTTAGGCCAAACCTTCATTGTGTGTGAGGATAAAAGGTGCCCAAACTGTGATCTGTGGACCCATTTGAGGTTCACAGAGAGGCAGTAACGTCATCCTGTGCTGTCTCCTGCCCCTTATTTCCAGCAGCTAAATTGCATCATTTTCACCCTGTCATCCACCCACCCACACTAAAACACATTAAATACTTTCCCATGCAATCAACTGATCTATTTTCTACAGGAACAGATTTGCAAATGGGAAGACAGGTGGTCCAAGACAGTCTGCATCAAAGTGTTGTCAACAGCATGAAACATTTGAGAACCTCTGTGTTTTAGCATGCAAAACTGAATAAGAGTTGGCAGGTATTACAGGGAACATTATATATCAGACTCTATTAAATGGGTAGCACTTATCAGTGATTCATTCTTAAATGAAGATATGTAAAAGAACTGGGCACTCATGGACTTTGCCAGAGTAACATCTTTTCATTAACAGAGCAGGAGATTGAGACTGAATTTGTTTAGGTAATCCAATCTGCTCATGCTCTTCATATGTTCAAAGCACTCAGAAATAGTGTGTGCGCTAACACAATGTTTCTGCTATCAGTACTGTTACTTTTTTAACATCCTCATTTTGTATGATCAGATGTCTCTAAAGATACTGTGTCATCTAGACTAGAGGCAGAACATGAAAGGGAAATGAAGCAAGTAGCACGTCTTTCAGCACTTTATTTATGAGAACATCCTTTCAGCAATCTGTAGCTCTAAGAGATGAAAATATTTCATTCTGCCCTTGAGCTAGGGTGCAAGAAATATGGCCAAATTTATGCTTCTAGTACATGCAGGTCCAAAAAGTTAGGTCTTCTGTCTTTAAAACTGTTTCCAAAATTTAATTTCCTCCTGTAACTAGGTTAGAATTATTACTATTATTGGTGGGGATCATGGGATTTGGAGATAAGGTAGCATTTACAGAAAAGATATAGTTCACAGTTCATTCTGAACTCATTGCTAGTAGTAAAGTGATCCTTCATAAGGCTATTAAAAATAATGTTCAAGCAGTAAGGACATTAGAACCTCAGAATTAGGAACACCTCCGGAATGAAGGTTGTTCATAACTCTGAAATGTTCATAACTCTGAACAAAACATTATGGTTCTTTCAAAAGTTTACAGCTGAATGTGGACTTAATACAGCTTTGAAACTTTACTATGTAGAAGAAAAATGCTGCTTTCCCTTTATTTAAAGTAGTTTACATTTAATACAGTACTGTACTGTATTTGCTACTCCTTTTCCCCCCGCTGCTGTTGCCTAATTGTGTACTTCTGGTTCCAAATGAGGTGGGTGGTTGACTGGTCAGTTCATAATTCTGTGGTTCTACTGTCAAACCTACCAAGTATTACTTCACTGATTATGTTAAGATTATGTTATGTTACTATTGTCCTGAGCAAATGCAGGAGTTGATCATTCAAACTTGAGAAAAATCATAGTTGTTGCTTTTGCAGAAGGCTAATGCAGATGTGACTCACCCAAAGGTTGATTGCTCTGCATGTTTCCTGCTGACATGCCATTTGGAAACTGACAGACTGGAACAATGCCTGATGCATTTTGATTGATATGATTTAGTCCAATATTTGAGCACTTGTCCCATTAACGTACATTTGTCCTCTTCTCCCCAGGTTCTCTGTAATTCCTTTCAATCTGCCTCACATATCCAGGTGGAGCCACTGGGCTGCTGGTTGTGCTAAGTATTGCTGATCTACACCATATAATTTAAACCTGCTCAAAGCATGGTGGTTTGACCACTGGTGGCCTTGTCTGCAGTAGTACTTCCTCCAGTTTTATCACTGAAAGAAATGTACTGATGGTAGGGAAATAGAAAGAAAAAATACCTATTGTGGACACTGTGTATTAAACAATGTCTTATAGTATTAGAATTGCTAATAAGCATGAGGAGGGTTGAAGACAAATGAGGGAAAAAAACAGATGATTTCTTCATCCTTCCCTGTGAGCCTTGTCGTCTGGTTCCCCCATTATTGTTTTTGAGTCATTTGTCATTGTTGATAATTTGTCCCCTGTAATGTAATTTCACCAACAGTATTTACCTATATTTCAGCCTAGCGCAAAATGTTGAACATAGAGTCACACTACTCCTTAAACAGGATGCGTTATTATAGAACCACAACTACAAACTATAAGGTAACAAATAGGCTTCCGTCTGAACTGCATTCCAGCTTTGTCTCTGTTGTTTACCAGAGACGACACACTGCCTGGTACTCTACATAGCACACAAATTCATCTGGTTGGTTAATAATACACTGTAAGTAAACATATAACTACAATAACCAGTGTATTAAAAGAAAAGTTGTCAAACTGTGATTTCTTTTTCACTGTGCCTACGGGTTATCATAACTAGATGAAGACAACAGAGCCAATGTGTACCATTTCTTAAGCAATGCCAAGTTTGTATTTCACTTTATCCCATTTCCTGAAGTCTGAGTATTTCTTCTGAGGGCCTTGTAGTGATACTTTCAGATGCCGATGTCTGTTACTGCTTCCTTCCATTACATTCACTGAAAAAACCTTTACTTGCCCTTTCCTGCTGTGCCTGTGAGCCACTATCGCTTCTTCACTTTGCATTAGATTCATTAGACACACACCGCAATGAGATAGACAGATGTAACATCTGCAAAGTCTTTGAGTTCTTTTTTATCAGAACATCAGGTCTTGAGCTTTTCCAGATTTGTTTACTTGTTTCCACTTGACTCCACAAAAATGCATCCTAGAAATAATGCTGCTTATCAATTAGTTAGAGAACAAGTGAAATGACTGCCAAACGTAGCCAAAAAGTTATATTGTATACAAAAGACAGAGTGGATTCTCAGATGTGGAAAGAACTTTAGATTGGATACCCCTCCTGGTTTGGCAGAATTGTACACCTTATTCTGACCACTATCATAATATACGTATTCACTACAACTCTTTCACCTCCTCCTCCTAGGAGGAGAATTAATCAAATTATCTAAGAGTGAGGGTAATTATCTATTGAAACAACTTAGCAAGGGTCATGGTGGATTTTCCCTCCCTGCCAATTTTTAAATCAAGTTTGGATGTTATCTCTAAAAGATATGTTCTAGTTCAACCAGGAATTATTTAAGGAAAGTTCTATGGCCTGTGTTCTACAGAAGATCATACTAGATGATTCCAGGTGCTTCTGGCCTTAGAATCTACAAACCACTAACAGTGAGAGGTAGTGCATAAATAACAGACCAACCTGCAGGTAGAAGGGTACTTACACGGCATGTAGACCCACATTTATTTTCAAAATGGACTAAAGTTGCATACAGAACATATGTGTATAACTTCCTCTTAATACACTTGTTATTGTAATGATATGTTTACTGGCAGGGTATTATTAACCCATTAGATGAATATGAGTACTGTATAGAGTACTAAGTGGAATGTGGTCTCTGGTAAACAACAGAGACAAAGTTAGAAGGCTAGTTGTGTAAGTACAGGCACAAACAAGTAATTGTGCATGCATGCAAAATATTAGGTTGTGTGTGCAAAATTAGCAATTGTGCATGAAAACTCTTGTTTCCACGTGTATCTGGAATTTATTTTGAATGAATAATGATACATTTGCCTATTGTCACTGTCATAAATATAAAGGGAAGGGTAACCACCTTTCTGTACACAGTGCTATAAATCCCTCTTGGCCAGAGGCAAAATTCTTTCACCTGTAAAGGGTTAAGAAGCTAAGGTAACTTTGCTGGCACCTGACCCAAAATGACCAATCAGAGGACAAGATACTTTCAAATCTGGAGGCAGGTTTTTGTCTGTCTGTCTGATACCTTTGCCGGGAACAGATCAAGGATGCAAACCCTTCAATTCCTGTAAAGTTAGTAAGTAATCTAGCTAGAAAACGCGGTTTTCTTTGTTTTGGTTTGTAAATTCGCTGTGCTGGAGGGAATGTATATTCCTGTTTTTGTGTCTTTTTGTAACTTAAAGTTTTGCCTACAGAGATTCTCTATGTTTTGAATCTGATTACCCGGTAAAGTATTTACCATCCTGATTTTACAGAGGTGATTCTTTTTACCTTTTCTTCTATTAAATTTTTTCTTTTAAGAATCTGAATGTTTTTTCATTGTTCTTAAGATCCAAGAGTTTGGTCTGTGTTCACCTGTACCAATTGGTGAGGATATTATTATCAAACCTTCCCCAGGAAAGGGGGTGTAGGGCTTGGGGGAATATTTTGGGGGAAAAGGACTCCAAGTAGTCCTTTCCCTGTTCTTTGTCAACAACCCTTGATGGTGGCAGCGTTCTACCTAATCCAAGGGCACAGACTTTGTGCCTTGGGGAAGTTTTAACCTAAGCTGGTAGAAATAAACTTAGGCGGTCTTTCTTGCGGGTCCCCACATATGTACCCTAGAGTTCAGAATGGGGAAGGAACCTTGACAGTAACAGATGTGTGGCCACCTAGTAACATCCCAGTTCTCCTGATACTACACCATACCAACCTATGATTTCACAGATATAAGCAAGGATAGAATTTTGAGTCCTTCTGCCCAAAAATCACTGGCTTCTTCCAGTGATTAAGATAACTATAGTGTATTAGGCCTTATGACACACTCTTGTGGAGGAATACCATTCTATCACTGGAAGGCAGTGGTACATGCAAACTATTCACTACATTACAAGGCCAATTCATTTATTTTCCTGGAGCAACTCAGGCAGTGATGTTAAAAAATGGGCCATATCGTTAACAATATAAAAGTTTGGGACAGTCTTGAAGGTTCTATTTGTTTATGAAATGATATCCTTTTTACCTGATTAAACATGCAAAATGTTTCTAGGAGAATTCTTCAGCCTAAGTAGCCTTTAATGCAAAAATTTTACTACATAATATTGAAGGTATCATCATTCTAACTTGAGTGGCAATTCCTTGAGTGACAAAATCTTCCTTACATCAATGACGTTGAGATTACACTTTGAAGAAGATATGATCAATGGATACTTCTTTCTTTATTGACTAACGAGACAGATTTATACGCTTTGCTGATTAAGTTGCAGAAAGTGGTGAATAATTTTCTGATACTGAACATCAGTAAGATATGTCATTGGAAATCATAGACAGATCCCCAACTACAGGTTGAATTGTCAGTCAAATGTATATTCTCACTTAAAAACCTGCAAGAAAAATAATTCACTCCATGAGCAGAATTAATTTTAAAGTCATCTTTTCATCTATTAAAAAGTATTTTTGTCTCAAAACGTTTGCACTCTTCCATAGTAACAAAAATAATTATTGCAGGCCAAAAAAAAATTTTTACTACAAAAATGATAAAATGACAACAAGGGATTTTCATGTGTGGTAGACAAGTGAAAATTTGTGATATGTTTCAAAGTGGAATTTTGCTTCTCCTCTACCCCTCCTCCCCGCAAAATAAAAACAAAACAAAACAACAATTCAGGAGAATTGGGGAATATTAGACCTTAACTAAATTTGTGAATGTTTACTACATTAAGTAAAAACTGATAGTCTCCCAACACCATATCATCTATGTTTGTACATATCTAAGCATCGCTCAGTAATCACAAATGTTGTCCTAAGCAGAGCACTGAATTCCATGCATAAATAAGGAGCAAGTTTCCCCCAACCAACCCCTCAGATTAAAGGAAATTTACACAGATCAGTTTTAAAATCATATTTAACTAGGGTGACCAGATGTCCCAATTTTATACGGACAGTCCTGATATTTGGGGTTTTTTATATATATATGGGCTCCTATTACCCCCCTCCCCCTCTCCCAGTTTTTCACACTTGCTATCTGGTCACCCTATATTTAGCTAGCTGTTCTACGATTGAACTGTGCATAAAGAAAACAAGATCTAGTTTTAGCCTGCACCAGCATGGGTTTATTATCATAATCTCTGTCTTTTGGAAAAGATAAGAACTACATACAGCTTTCTTACAAAGGGTCCTATTCACATGCCATCAGATCTCATGAGATAATCTGGTTAGAAACTGATTGTGTTACAGAATCTCTCCTTCATATCATAATCTCATCAAAAGCCTCATGAGTATTCCATCATCATTGAATCTAAGTGTAATTGTATTCCAGCTACATGCTGAATAATGTAAATACCCCTCTGTAATCTTGTTCTCTGATGGATGATACTTGCCTTCTGTTGTAGTCAAAACACCTCCCTGAAGACTTCTCAGGCTGCCTACTTCACAACAAACTTTTAATGTTTTACTGGCAGTGAAGCATTGCATTCCAAAGCTCCTTAAATAGGGAGGAAACATTAATTTTATTACATGTCTTTATTTTTCAATGCATATTTAAAATAGCATTTTGTTTCTTTGAAGTGCAAAATACTTCCACCACAGCTATATGCCAAAGCACTAACGTTAAGATTTCAAAGCAATGTCTATCTTATCTTTCAATAATCCTGCTATTTTTAGGAGGAAATGGGGGTGGGGGGAGAGTTATGTATACTGCAGTCAGTCCCTAATTATTCAACAGCATATTTGTTATTGCTTTAAAATCAAACCTCTATAGGATCTGAGTCTTTTAAATGGAAATAATACAGCATACACTGGCACACAGAAAAATCAAAGATGCCAGTTCAAGACTAGATTGTATCTGGCCTTCATCTGAATTCATGGGGAGAAAGTTGTGTGGTCCCCTCATTATCACAGATCATTTAAGGAGTAGGTAGTACTGCAGTCTCCATACTCAGAAGTGCAGAACTGTTTCCTCTTTACTTCCCCAGAGGCTCTGCAAAGTGGGTGAGGAGAAAAGGGAAGTATGAACATAGCTCCACCTTTCCCCTTCCAGGGCAATTTGGTGCCGTAAGGGTAGTAAGTGGCATCCCATGATAGGGTATAGTACCAAGCACACTTCCCCAGAGCACCAGGGAGGAAGTCTTCCTGGGTTCCCACAGGGGTGATGCAACTCTGCTCTCCCTCCAGCAGGGAGCTGTGCTTAAATCGAACCCTGAGTGGCAAAGCTGATGATGGTTATTTGTATTGCAAAAGTGCTCAAAGCCCATCCCAACACAGAGGAAGAAGTTCCTGCTATGAAAGAGGTCCCCACTGGGCTTTTTAATATTCACCTTTATGTCTAAAGATTGTTTTAAAAGTTTTCATAGTCCAAAACACCAACATTTTTAGCAAAATTATATTATGCTAAAACCAACTTTTTTGTGGCTTTAAAGAAACAGCAAGAGAGCAGGAAGCTGCATGAAATGAATTAAATACAAAGCATGCAAAACATTTAAATGGGAGAGTTGCCACTGAAGCAGAAGTTAATTTTGCCTTCTGTTGCCTTCTCTGGAAGCAGGATCAGGTCTGTGGCTCAATGAGCATACAGCTCCTAAAAGTTAAGCTGTTTTAGCATGATTCTGAACACAGTGGCCTATGAATCCTACAGTGAGGCTATCCAGGAATTATTTTACAGAGGATGGGGGAGGGGGGCATAATTTTCAGATTCAAAGGTCAAGGACCATAGGTTAAACTAAGATCTGGGCAGGTTAAAATATGTTTAAGAAAATACCAATTATAATAATTATACCAGTTGCCCAATGCGCAACAGAAATGTAAGTATTTGTCTTGGTTTCTGAGAAGTCAAGAAGTATCTGGACTTCTAGAATGTGTTCATTCTTTGTTGGAAGTGAAATGAGCAAACACAACCCTAATGAGAACCACTCCCAATCTTTCTTTTTATTTACAATATGCTCATAGCTCTTATAGATGCTTTGAATGAGGTGATTAAACAGTATAATCAGCAGCAAAACTTACAAAGAAACAGCAGTACTTTCAGAGCTCGGGCAAGTTCTCTCTCAGCTTCCAAGCAGAATCCTCCCACACACAAACCTTTTAAAACAGCTGGAAACATGTCCACAACAGATGAACAAGATGTGTTAGCCAAGAAGAGACCAGAAGGAAAAATAAATCACTGAAATCAGTGATAATAAGGCAAAGTCTGTCAGAAAATGATTCACTATCTGACAAAGAATTGAAGCTGACATTAAAATCAATTCATGACTGTGGAGGGATTCTTCACTTCATCTGTGGATTGAATTTCTATTTCTTGAACTGAATTTTGCCATCCCGTATACCACTCAGCTTTGACCCAGAGTACTGGTTTCCATTATTGAACTGAAGTGTCAGCTTCAGTCATTCTCCCTAAATCAAGATGTTTCCAAATGGATATAGCATTGATTTTTTTTTCTGAGAAACTATAATACTGGACTAAATCTAAGTTACTGAAATATTTCCTTTTTAGAAACATATAGAGAAAACATTTCATTTCAGACAGTTGCTTGGTTTTTTGTTCTTTTTTTAAAAAGCAGTTTCTTAAATGTATTTATAAACACGCAAAACTATAAAAATATTTTAAACTAAACAAAACTAGGAAAATAATGAAGACAATATAGGTGATATATATTTATTTTAATAAACATACTAATCTGTATTTGTTTGCAGTGTTTTTGTAGCCATGCTGGTTCCAGGATATTAGAGAGGTGATAGCTTAAGATAGGTTAAGTAGTATCTTTTATTGCACCAGCTTCTGTTGGTGACAGAGACAAGCTTTCAAGCTAAACAGAGCTCTTCTTCAGATCTGGGAAAGGTACTCAGAAGGTCACAGCTAAATATAAGGTGGTACAGATTGTTTAGCATAAGTAGTTAACACATGTTCTAAAGGACCATTCAAGGTGAAGTTGCCAGTTAACACCTCTGCAGTCATGGGACAAAAAAAAGGACCTGTTACAGATTGTTGTAATAAGCCATAAATCCAATGTCTTTGTTAAGACAATAAACAATACCCCAACAACACACCTTTTAGGATCCATGTGTCCTACACATGCCTATCACAATATGTGGGGTACCTCATCCAGTGCACTAAATGCCCAACAATCATTACACTCTCGAATGAACTCTCACAGAAAAATGATAAAAGACAAAAACACCACATCACCTGGGGGCAAACACCTGTCACAAAATGATTTGACCTCTCAGTCCTTGTCGTCAAAGAAAACCTGCACAACACCTCCAAATGATGAGCCTGGGAGCTTAAATTTATAACTTTGCTAGATGCTAAGAATCGTGGTCTTGATAAAGACACTGGATTTATGGCTTATTGCAAAAGCTTGAGTTTATGGCTCAAAAGCCTCTCTCTTTCACCAACAAATGTTGGAACAATAAAAGATATTGCTCATTTCATATTAGGATCTCAAGCTACTTTGCAGACATTAATTAAGTCTCACCAGGACTAATGAAGTGTACGTATCCCTCAGTTGAGGGAACTGAAGCAGGGAATCTAAAGATATTAAGCCAAATGGCAAATCAGTAATGGTCAAGAATAGAATCCAGGATTCCTGGCTGCTTATCCTGTAGTGTAGCTACTAGACAACACTTCCAATCCCATTCCTTCAACTATATAGTTATTGCCAGTCCATTACAATCATTTTACCTCTTGTACCAAACTTAAACTTTATTATCGGGTTATGTAGAGTTTTTAGATTTTTGTTAGAGTAGTTCAAATTGAATGATGTAGAAAGGACACTAAATATTTTCAATGAAAAATTAATGTCAAACTATTACCAAATATGTCCTTTGACCTGTTTAACCTTTGCAGTTGCATACCAAAAGTATGTGTGATATGGCATTAAAGCAACACATGACATGGATAGGTTAATAGGTGGTGTTTTAACTTGGAACTACATACAAGAAAGATTCAAACAGAAATAAATGAGAGATATGAGCATGAAAACAAGCATTTGGGGTAAATTCTGTGTTCTTCAACCTAACAGCTATATACGGGACATAATGCAATGCAAAGGGCCTTACAGTCAAGAGCCCACACAGGGGGAAATCTACATCCCTGCATCCTGTGGACCAGAGTTCTATGTCAGATTTCTGACCAGGAGTGCAGGGGTGGTGAGAAGAATCAGGATAGACTGGATGAGATTGTGTATGTGTGTGCAAGGAAGGGGAACATGACATGGGATCCACAGGTAGCATGGAACCATTGATCCAAATATTTCTAGGCCTGATTCTCACTCTTTAAGACCAGTTTTTTTTCTGATAAAGCCTGTGACAGATATGGAAATTTCCTGCAATATCCATGGGCAACTTTACTGAATTAAGTTTAAGTATCTTTGGGTTCCATTGTACTAAATGAATAGCTTTTGTATTATTGTGGGCCTCGATTCTATCCATTTTCTTGAGGGTGGGACATATGACAGACATCAGAGCTGGGGGTTCACAGGACTATATTGAATAATAGGCCTGACAAGAATGGACTTTTGGAACACAAGTGTTAATTAAATGCAAATCCCCCACCTCCAGTTATGCCAAACCCCAGCCTTTTAAAGCTACACCCTGAGGAGTGGCCATTCGCTGCAGATCACTTGCTACATGAGGCCAAGATCAAAGACCCAAGCTATATAAAGATTGTAAAAATGGCTGTTCTGGTTCTGAATCAGAGACAGTTATTAACTTGTAACCACGGGGAAAACCCAGATGTGGGTAATGAAGGTGTCACACCTACCCCAGTCCAAGGCTGGAGTTGGGGTGACTTCCGGTAAACTTTTCAGCATTCATGTAGGTTGTTTTATTGTTTTTCATATGTTTTCTCTATAAAGCTTTCACCTTAAGATTAAATGGGCTTGCCTAGGAAGTGCTGCATGGTAATTTATAATTGAGGGCCATTACACTATTTGTAGCCTCTGGAGAGAAAGCAAAGTGCAGATCCTGGCCTGTATAGGCAGTCTGGCTTGCTGGAAATATCACAGTGTAGGCAGGGGACTGTGCAGCCTGGACAAAACCTGATAAGGAGGGAGAGAGATGCAGGTCTGTACCCAAGAGCAGTTATGGCTGAGGAGCTGAGAGCCTAAAGAGGTTGCTCTGAAGGGACAATGGAAAAGGAATACAGGCGAAGTAGTCCTGAACTGTGACTAAGGCAATTGAGTCGACAAAGTCTAAAGCTGGTGTTACCAGAGCAGAGTATCAGACCAACATGTTATCAGAGGAATCGGGAGTTAGTTCTCCTGCAGATTACAAAATCCTAATGGAGTTCAAATCTCATTCTACCTGGAAGCCAAAAGCAATCACCTTTCCATAGTTAAGAAAGTTAAAACCTTGCATTTTGCCTTTCCTTGGTAACATATAGTATTGTTTTTGTGCTACCTGTACTGTAAAAAGAGGTTCTTGCTGTTGACTTTCCTCTTAGTTGACTGAAGTCCTTCTCAGTACTATTCCAACTTTTATTAATTATTAATTATTATTATAATTACTATTCCATAAAAATAACTAAATTAAAATAGCTATTTTGATTGCAAAGTCAAACTCTAGAAAGTTAGGAAATGCCAAATTTGCGGTTACCTGTGCAACCTTGATTCAATCTCTCTTGTACATTCAAACCGTGCACTGACTGAGTCAGGGGTCTTGGAGAAAAACTACAAGGTGAAAAAGTAACTGAAGATCATAATACATACCCAGAAGGGTGCCAAATTAAGACTGCATGGTCAAACATGCAAAATAAATGTGGGAAAACATACAAAATATTTAGGGTGCAGAGTCAAACACTTACAAGTTAGAAAATGCCAGCTGGCATTTTCTAACTTGTGTTTGACTCTGCACCCTAAATAATATTTATAAGATATTTTTACATGTAATTGTTGAGGTTTTTTTGGTTTCGTTTTATTAACAACTTCTTCATGCCGTGCCACCTATCCCCTGGGGAGAAGAAATAGAACAATTTGGTCACATGCCGGGACCAACGGGGGACGGATTCACAGGGAAATCCCAACCCCTGGCTCCATCCCTGTTATAGCTGCTCCGCCATCTCCCGAGCATTCCCAGTATGTGGCAGCAGCATTTGCCAGGTTTTTTAGAATGTTCATTGCTTTTGGCAGGATACCAAAGTTTTCCTGAAGGGAAATGCTGATTTTTAACACTTTGCAGCTCAGCTAAATCTGAATTTAATGGAACAAAGAAAAGGCATTTATCTAGCCCAGTGGTCCCCAAATATTTTATGTTGTGCCCTCCCGCTCCTAACTCCATCCATCCCCACCCCCCATGAGCTGTGGTGGGGAGCGGGGGCCGCAAGCAGGGCCATGGTCAGAGACGGGTTCAGAGCTGTGGTTGGGAGCAGAGCCGCGGCCAGGAGCTGGGGCTGCAGCTGAGCTGGGAGCAGAGCAGGGCTGGGTGGCACTTCCTCCCTGTCCCCTGTGTGGGCTGGTCCGGGTCCCACTGTGCCCCCCCAAATGTTCCTTATGCCCCCCTAGGAAGCTGCATCCCCAGTTTGGGGACCACTGATCTTGCCCAAAGGCTTTCTCCCCAGGGAATATCAAAGACCTGCTGCAAACAATGGGAGCACAAGTGCCAACTCCATGAGCGCTCCAGGGCTGGAGCACCCATGGAAAAAAGTAGTGGGTGCTCAACACCCACTGGCAGCCCCACTGATCAGCTCCTCCTTCTCTGCCCCTCAGCAGGACCCACTGATCAGCTCCTCTCTATCCCTCCCACCACAATCAGCTGTTCAGCAGCATGCAGGAGTTGCTGAGGGGGAAGGAGGTGGAGTGAGGGCAGGGCATGCTTGGGGGTGGGGCAGAGCAGTGGTGGGAAGAGGTGGGGTGGGGGCTGAGAAGGGGCGAGAAGAAGCTGGGCAGGGTGGGGGCTTGGGGAAAGGGATGGAGAGGGGGCGGGACCTGGGAACTGGGGAAGTTGGCACCTCTGAATGGAAGGTGTTAATTTTACTTAAAAAAAAAAAAGAGCCACAAAAGTCCCTTATAATGGAAAGTGTTAGGCAACCTACATATAGGGGTCACTGCCAGCTCCCCTGTAGTTATTTATTTAAACATACCTCAGAAACAGTGGGTATATTTGAACTTTGGCAAAAATGTTTTTAGGGTAGGCTTAGCTATCAGCTATGGAGTTCTTTTTCTGGGTAAAATTCATCCCCATGCAGAGGCCTATGCACTACTTAATCCTTCCGCTGGTCTTCTGCACAGGGATGAATTCCCCCCACTGAACAATTGAGCATAATAAATACAGTAACTAATGTTCAAATGTTGTAAACAGTTAAAGAACTAAACTGCACTTCCTACTTCCACCAAAGGCCTTCTGAATCTAATTCCTTTATATAAAATTAATTTGATGTTCCACAGTAATGAAAGATTCCTCTGAGTGGGTTATTTTGATTCAATTTTAGTCCCTTATCTGCTTTCGTAAAATGTTCAAATAAATTCTTATCGCTACATGCTAAGATTGAAGCAGATCCCATTGGCATCTTAAGCTATACTTATACTATGAGTTTTCGTAGTACATTAAACTTTGCTCCAGTTCCTAACTTTGTTTCTGTTTATGATAAGTGTTTGTTTTTCCCTATATTAAATATACTGATTTCATTTATGTGCACTTTAAACTATATTTAATAAGCATTAAATCTGCTTCAGGAACATGAGTGTTTAGTACTCTAGGCATCTGCATATATTAGAAGACTTAGTATACAAAAGGTAACAAGCAACACATAGTTCATATTTTGGGAGACTGTGTGTATGTTCAGAACATTTATTTTTTGATTCTTTTGCCCTAAATTACATTTCTAGTCAATTTCCCACTATCAGCCATTCTTAGATACTTTCTAAAAATATTTAAGATCAGCATAAAAGAGCACTTTCCTCCTACCCTAAAGAATTGGCCAGGATCCAGCAAAAATGAGGACAGATTAGTAAAATTGTCCATCCGTTGAAAAAAAAGGATTAAAACAGGATGCTACTGCTTTTAGTCAAGTTAGTATATGATGAGCAGTATATTTAGATTTAGGATATCAAAATATGTATCTGGGCAGTTTCACTCTCTTTTTAAAAGTGAAAGCCTACATCTGAATTATCCTAATTTCTCAAAAAATAATACGCCAGGAGATGACAAATGCCAAGTTCAGTCCAGCTATTGAGAGAAAGTTCAATATTTTCTGCTTTACACCAAACCAAATAAAATTATATCTGTGTGTGTGCGTTACATTAAAAGAAGAACTAGGTTAAAAGAACACTAAGGCTGCAAAGTCAAGCACTCGAAAGTGAGGAAATGCCAGAATTAAAATGTTATTATCACCACAGGTTCTCTCATTCTGTGCAGAGGATGAACTTTGCTCAGGGAATGAGACAGCTGTTCAATATTTCTTTATACGCTAACCAATTCAGTGTGTGATCACGTCTTATTCAATGCACACCATCCAAACCATATATTTAATTCAGAATTATCAGTTTCCTCATGAATTTTGTATAGTATCTAAGTAGCTGAGAAACATTAATTAGTACAAAGAAAAGGAGTACTTGTGGCACCTTAGAGACTAACAAATTTATTAGAGCATAAGCTTTCGTGAGCTACAGCTCACTTCATCGGATGCATTTACATTTTAAATGCATCCGATGAAGTGAGCTGTAGCTCACGAAAGCTTATGCTCTAATAAATTTGTTAGTCTCTAAGGTGCCACAAGTACTCCTTTTCTTTTTGCGAATACAGACTAACACGGCTGCTACTCTGAAACCATTGATTAGTACATATTCACAATTCCTCTGTAAGACAAGGAAGTGTTGTTATCCCCATTTTACAAATAAGAAACTCGGGCACATACAGTTTGAAGGCCAAAATATGTCAAAATATCTAGAGACTCATAGATTCAAAGACTTTAAGGACAGAAAGGACCATTGTGATCACCTAGTCCAGGAATTGGCAACCTTTGGCACGTGGCCCGTCAGGGAAAGCCGCTGGCAGGCCGGGACAGTTTGTTTACCTGCATCATCCGCAGGTTTGGCCGATCACAGCTCCCACCAGCCACGGTTTGCCACTCCAGGCCAATGGGGGCTGCGGGAAGCAGCATGGGCTGAGGGATGCGCTGATGTATTTACAGAGAGCAATCCTATCTCCTCGCAGCCTTCTTTTGGTTAGCCTAAACAAGCCAATCAATTTGAGTCTCCTCTCATAAGGTCAGTTTTCCATTTCTTGGATCATCCCAGAGGCTCTTCTCTATACCTTGTCCAGTTTGAATTCATCTTTCTTTAACATGAGAGACCAGCATTACATACTGTATTCCATCTGAGGTCTCACCAGCGCCTTGTATAATGGTCCTAACACTATCCTGTCTCTACTGGAAATACCTTGGCCCGATGCATCCTAGGACTACATTAGTCTTTTTCACAGCCTCATCACACTGGCAGCTCATAGTCAGCCAGTAATCAACCAATACACCAGGTCTTTCTCCTACTCTGTCACTCCCTCTGATAAGTCCCCAGTTTATAGCAAAAATTCGTGTTAGTCCCTAAATGCATGACCTTGCACTTTCCACTATTACATTTCATCCCATTTCTATTATTCCAGTTTACAAGGTCATCGAGATCATCTTGTATTACAGTCTTCTTCCATATTGGCAATACCTCCCAACTTTCTGTCATTGGCAATTTTTATTAGCACACTCCTACTGTTTGGGCCATGGTCAGTAATAAAAATGTTCAATAATATTGTTCCCAAGACCGATCCCTGAGGAACTCCACTAGTAAGCTTCCTCCAGATTGACATTTCCCCCTTAACCGATTTCTTATCCACTTTTCAATTCTCATATTAATCCCCATCTTCTCCAATTTAACTAATAATTTCCCATGTGGAACTGTATCAAATGCCTTATTGAAATCCAAATAGATTAGATCTACTGCATTTCCTTTGTCTAAAAAATCAGTTATCTTCTCAAAGAAGGAGATTAGGTTGGTGTGGCTTGATCTACCTTTTATAAAACCATGCTGTATTCTATCCCAATTACTGTTCAGCTCTATGTCCTTAACTGCTTTCTCTTTCAAAACTTGTTCCAAGACCTTGCATACAATTGAGGTCAAACTAACAGGCCTGTAATTTCATAGATCACTTTTTTCCCTTTCCTAAAAATAGGAAATATATTAGCAATTATCCAGTCATATGGTATGACCCCTGAGTTTACAGATTCATTAAAAATCCTTGCTATGGGCTTGCAATTTCATGTGCCAGTTCCTTTAATATTCTTGGATGGAGATTAGCCGGGACTTTTGATTTAGTCGCATTAAGCTGTTTGAGTTGAATTCCATTTTAGATGCGATAATTTCAAACTCCATATCCTCATTCCCATTAGCCACCCTGCCACCACCTCTAAGCTCTTCATTAGTCCTATTAAAAACTGAGGCAAAGTATTTGTTTAGGTGTTAGGCCATGTCTTGATTATCTTTAATCTCCACCCCATCCTCAGTGCTTACCAGTCCCACTTCTTTCCTTCTTATTTTTATGACTATAGAATCTTTTACTATTGATTTTAATTCCGTTTGCAAAGTCCAGCTTTTCTTGGCTTTTGGCAGTTCTCACTTTATCCCTACACTTTCTGACCTCCAAGAAGTAGCTTTCCTTGTGGATCTACCCCCTCTTCCATTCCTTTTAGGCTTTCTGCTTTCTCCTAATCACCTGTTTGGGGTGCTTGCTCAAAAGCTTGTCTCTCTCACCAACAGAAGCTGGGCCAATAAAAGATATTACCTCACCCACCTTGTCTCTCTAATATCCTGGGACCAGCATGGCGATAACAACACTAACATATCTACTAATTTTGGGGATCTCAGTGACAGGGATACTCACTGAGAAAATTCAGAGGGCTTGATTTGTTTGGAGTTGCTGAGCAATCATAGTATCCATTGACTTCTGTTGCAGTTTTGAGAGCTCAGCACTTCTGAATGCCAGATATCTCAGACTAAACGCGGAAAATGAAGAACTTGGAGTTAGTGGCCACTTCCTAAAAACTTTAGTTTAAGTGACTTTATCAGCATCGCATACAAAGTGGAACAGAGTCACGTATAGAGCCAAGCTCTCCTGGAGGGTATTCAACTGCAGCATCCATCCATTCTCTTTCTGTAGTTCACAGCCTCATTCATTACAAAGCAGCAAAATTAGATGCAACAAACAGCCTCATTCACTAGAGAATCCTAATTTATTCACTCATCACCATCCGTCCTGTGCATTGAATAAGACAGGGGTCTTTTGGAAAAGAATAGTATGCAATCATGTAATAAGATTGTATCAAAATGCATAATACAAGGTGACTAAATTAAGATTGCATGGGTATTTTTAATATTTGAGTGCTTGACTTTGCAACCTAACAACATCTCTTTTTGTCCTTTCTTACATAATTAGTATCAGGTACAATGAGATAAAGATGTCACCACTCTTGCAGCTATTTTCTTATGGGATTTGTGAACACAGGTATTATATAAAGCATCAATACAAAAAGAAAGGATGGCCCTATATAGCCCTCATTCTGGACAAATGACAATACAAAGAAACTGTGGGTAAAAAAAATCCATCTCTTTCTTGTCAACCACAACATTCTAGACTTCTTCTTTGCATGATGCAGGCAGGGGAAAATAGGGAGTCCCTCACCAATGGAGATTTGTTTTGGTAGAAGCTGTTCTTTGGAAAAAAAAATTTTACAAAAATTGTTGGCCATCACCTATTCCAACCTCACATGTAACTGAACTACTGTGAATTATGCCTCCATTGATCAAAGCAATGCAGTCATAACATGTAACGTGAAAAATACAGGGTGACAACTCCCATTGACCTCAGAAGGAACAGGATTTCACCCACAATGTAGCTGTTTGGGTTTCATTAAAGGAAATCTTTGGCCAGCCTAGAGGGCAAACAATTATTGCTTAGTCATTTCTCATTTCTTTTTATCAACTTGCTGCTTGTTTTTCATAAATAACTTTTGGTTATATATAACATATGCAACACCTGGCTCTTCTAAAGAAAATTTCAGCAGCTGCTAGGGAGGCATCCTGCGATTTTGCATGTAAAATGTATTTCCATTTGATTTATAAACAGGTTTTAGAGAGCTTAGTGTCAACAAGGTTCTTTTGAAAACAACTGCTCAAATTGCTTTTGAAAGAGTTCCAGGACACCAAGATACTTAATAAAGGAATATTCTCTCTCTGTCTCTCTCTCTCTCTTCCTCCCTCTTGATTGCTGTCCGGTGTATGCCCAAGTTATTCATTTGTGTCCAAGGAGCAGAGTTGAGGAAATGAACTGAAAGGAGCTAATGTGAGCACAATAAATCACATCCCACACTTTTCCCACGGGCATCTTATTAACATCAGAAATAAAGATATAATTATTTCAGTGTTTATTGTCAATGTACAGATGCCTTCAATGTGTCTAAAAATGCCAGAGGAACCATAAGGATGTCATGTTGTTGTTTAGACCTCTTTTCAAACTGAAAATTAATAGTTATTTTCTTGCTGAACACAAATGATTAATGTGTCTGGAGAACCTGTCTCACAATTATTGGAATACCATCTTGCAAGACACTTGGGTGCCAGAACCACTAAGCTTTGCTTCATGGACCTCTCATCTAACAAACTTCTGAGTAACTATTTACATAAAAAACTGTTTTGGTGTATGCTGCATAAACATGTATATTGGCACAAAAACAGGAGACATTAATTCTTGGGTTTATAAACTGAGTACTGGATATGAATTTTATGATGAAACTCAGTAACCTCAGTTCTAAACCTTCACACCATTAATTTTCCCAATAGGAAAATCTTGGAATTTGGGCACAGAGAAGGTAAAATGCCAAAAATGGATGGAGAGTTGTTACTTTATTAATTTTATTTCAAATATTTTCTTGTAAATTAGAGTGCAGTTTTTGAGCCTTAATTGCTTAAAAATGGAAAGCTTTACAAGTCACTTTCCTCATGATGCCATTAGGATGTCTTAGTAAAATATTTTGTCAGCAGTTGCTGTGCCTTATTCAGTGAAAGTTTTTGCAGCTATTGCATAGTTATATATGGTGTCCTATAATTTATATAGGTGTGCATTGTTATGTTCATAGAGAACACAGAGAGTTAGATTTTAAAAAAAAAGCTCTTTCTGGAAGTTTGCAATGAAATACTACTATTTCTTAGAATTTAGAATGATAATTCACAGCAATCCCAAAACAGAGAGACACAAACCAGGCAGCTCCCTATTACAGAGAAGCACAACTCACCCCACCTTACTCTAGCCTCACTGGCTGCAGATTGACTGTTGCTTCACCCATATCATGCACTTCCCGACAGAACCCCTAGCCTGCAAGCTGGACCAAGAAAACCACCTGAAATTGAAAGAGACAGCCTACATTTTTTGGTTTTCAATATACCACATGCATGATGCTAAGACACCAGTGCTATGAGCTCTGTGTGGATGGGACCTGAGAGCCCAAACAGAGCCCTACTAAAATCCATGGGACTCCCCTCTGGTATATGCATTTACCTGTACAGGATCGGTTTGCATTGACTCCAACAGTGGCAGGAGCAGTTCTTAATTTCGGCACGCAAAGATGACAAAGCGTTATGGGAAGTGCAAAGTTTAACACAATAAAAGATCATAACTTATAGAATCATTGAAATACAGGGCTCGAGCACTAGTTACATACACATCTTAATTGCATGTACACATTTTAATCATGGAATAGGTTAGGTCAAGGGTGGGCAAACTACGACCCGCAGGCCTGATCTGGCCCATCAGGGCTTTGGACCTGGCCAGTGGCATTGCTACCCCTGTGGCGCTATGAGCCCCACGCTGCTCCTGGAAGTGGCCGGCACCACCTCCCTGCGGCCCCTGGGAAAGGGGAGGGCAGAGAGCTCTGTACTCTACCGCCCCGCTGCTACCATTGGCTGGGAATGGGGAACCATGGCCAATGGAAGCTTTGGGGTAGGTACCCGCAGGCGAGGCAGTGTGCGGAGCCCTCTGCTCCCTCTCCTGCAGGGGCTGCTCCCGGGAGTGGTGCGGGGCCAGGGCAGGCAGGAAGACTGTCTTAGCCCCACTGCGCACTGCTGCCACTCTGGAGCCGCTCCAGGTAAGCAGCACCAGGCTGGAGCATGCACCCCTCCTGAGCCCGCACCCCTCCTGCCCTCCAATCTCCTGCTGCACCCCTCCTGCACGCCAACCTCCTGCCCTGAGCCCCCAACCCCCTGCCCATAACCACCTCGTACACCCTGCACCCCTCCTGCACCCCAATCCTTTGCCCTGAGCCCCTTCCTGCACACAACACACCCCCACACACACTCCACACTGCCTTTCCCCAGCCATACATTCATGGCCCTGCATGCAATTTTCCTACCCAGATGTGGCCCTCAGGCCAAAAAGTTTGCCCACCCTGGGTTAGGTAGTTTTTAGTAGTAGTTTTGTTTGTCTTTCTTCAGTTATAATATTTATTGTTTGAGCAAAATCCAGCAAGCAGACGTGTGTAGCTCAGCATCGGAAGGGTAATCAAGGAGGAGAATGAAGCTACATGGAGCACAAGATCAGAAGGTGGCTCCTGTATTGGGGGCAGCATGAGACAAGGTGCAGAGGATTGGTGGGTGGATAGAAACCAGGAAAGGTAGCTGGGCTGCAGAATTGTTATTTGCTTGGAAAAGGATTGAAGTACACACAGATAAAAAAGGAGAAGAAAAAGCAAAGGAAAAAGAGTGGGGCTAGAAGCAGTTACTGTTGAAAAGCAAACCGCCTGAGCAGCCTGAAGTAGGTAGGTGGGATAAGTAATTTCAAGTCTTTATCTCATTCCTTATCTTAACTGGGGGCTTCGCTACACAGTGCAGGCAAACCTCATTATAGGTGTGTGATCTGTAAAGAGGTCTAATGCATTCCAATCTAACTGCCCCATATACACCTTGCTGGCATGCTCCAAAAGGTACCTAGTTTGCATTAACATAGTCAGGTTTCTGTGTTAATCATGGGACTGGAACAGACCTTGAGAGGTCATTTAGTCCAGTCCTCTGCACTCATGACAGGACTAAGTATTATCTATTCTAGACCATCCCTGGCAGGTGTTTGTATAACCTGCTCTTAAAAATTTCCAATTATGGAGATTCCACAATCTCCCTAGACTATTTATTCCAGTGCTATCCAGAAATTTTTCCTAATGTCCAACCTAAACAACCTCTGCTGCAATTTATGCCTATTGCTTCTTGTCTTATTCTCTGAGATTAAGAAGAACAATTTTTCTCCCTCCTTCTTGCAACAACCTTTTATGTACCTGAAAACTGTTATCATGTCCCCCTTTTCTTCTCCAGACTAAACAAACCCAATTTTTTTCAATCTTCCCTCATAAGTCATGTTTTCTAGACCTTTAATCACTTTTGTTGTTCTTTGCTGGACTGTCTCCAATTTGTCCACATCCTTCCTGAAATGTGGCACCCAGAACTGGACCCAATTCTCCAGTTGAGGCTTAATCAGTATGGAGTAGAGCAGAGTAATTACTTCTCATGTCTTGCTTACAACACTCCTGCTAAGACATCCCAGAATGTGAAATAGATAATGCTTAGAGTCTGCCAGCAGGCTCTAACACAGGGCAGTTAGAGCGCAGCACATTAGCGCACTTTGCAAATGGCACCCCTCTGGCATGTTGCTGTGCCATGTAGACAAGCCTGGTGTAGACAAAACTTCCAGATGCTGTGGAAATATAAACTTTGACGAGGACTCAAACCCCAGCTCTTCTGGGCTTTATTATAACTGCAATACAAATATATTTGTTTGTTTTTATTTTAAAGTTTTATCAACTATGTTTTAACCAAGGGGTTGTAGCTCCAACCTAATCTGACCTTTTCTAGATTTAGACACAACACATTATAAAATCCTAGTGTAGACAGGGAAAGTTGTATTTTAACTCTTGTTATCTGCCCAAGGAGAATCACTGAAGCCCATTCAGAATGCATTCACTTTGCACAGGTGTAAATGACTACACATGATTTAAGGCAATTGGGATTCAGGCCCAGTGTGTTTATGTAATATTGTGGACTAATGCTAGGTGACGTGATTAAACAAGCAGCTCTTGAGTTTGATCTGTTATAACCAGATGAGCCTTGACTTTCCGATACATTTGGACAGAACTCTAAATCTTTAGAATGTTGACATTTTTAAGGCTGTCAAACAAAGACACCTTTTGTACACTAGAAAAAAGGTGTGTGGGGTTGTGGGTTTTTTTTAATGTTAGCTAAGCTCTTTTAACCTGAACATTTTAAAACCCTAGTGCAAATACGTAAATTGCTTTTTAACATGAGTTAGTTGTCTGAGGTGAACCCTCAGGTTCCACCACCATCAATGCAAAGTGAATGCTTTCTGAATGGTAGCATTTACACCCACTTTGCACTCAGGTACATATGGACACAAAAAGTGCAAGGAAGTGGATAATCAAATCTTCTCTACACAATGAAGTTTAACTAAAATCTGTTTTAAAAGTGAGTTAGTCAAATTGGTGTAAATCCCTGTGTAGACATTCTTATATTGTTTTAACACTGGTTATAACACGTTAGAACATGCCTGTAAATTTACTGATTCAAGCTAAACTGCTATAAGATAGGACTAAACCAATAAAAGATCATGCAACACAGTTTTGCACCAGTTTAACCAAATCAGTTTTAAAATACACCTTTAAAGTGGTGCAAATATGTATGCAGAGCAGGTTTCAGGCCTCCTCATCTTTAACTTTACCACAAATGCCACTAAAAGAGCTGATTCCAGGTTCACATGAAGATACCACCAGACCTAATAATGATATAACGGCAGAAATAAATGCGTAGACAAAACTTGCAAACAAATTATGTCTGAATGACTCATTAAAGTAAGAGTGGGGAAAACTACTTGAGATGCATTACATTCCAGTTGTAAAAAGACAAGAATTGGTGACCATGAATAGGATCTAAACAATGCTGAGGTTGTGTTACCAGAACAGCAACCTGTTCGTGCAGTCTTGCAGATCTGCAAGAGAGATGTGCCAAAAAATAAACTGTACTTCTATTATTAACTAAGCAGAGAAAGACAAAGAGCCTTTCACCACATGTATAGAAATCTAAGACATCCATATCTTAATTATGTCCATTTCTCTCTCAAAACCATGTTATCAAACAATGTTACTTTAGGATAAAACAGAACCAACCTCAAAACTTCCACTTCAACTGAAAGAATGACGAAGCATTTAAACTGGACTTTCTGATCAACAGGGTAAAATAACAGTGAAAAATTGCAGTCACAACAGGGACTTTAATGTCTTTGTGGAAACCATTTTTCAAGATAAATTTCCAGCAAGGTTTAGCAACAATTTACTTTGTGCTGAATAGACTATGTTTTAACTGTTTTATAACATATTCAGAATGTAAAGATTTCTAAAATTTCATCTTACACAATCTGACTAGGATTAGAATCTGCTGTCAATTACACCTGTGTAAATCTGGAGTAACTCTGCTGAAGTAAATGGAGTTAGTCCAGATTTCCACTGGTGTGACTGAGATCAGTGTCTGGGTCTGAGTATGTTTTTGTGCATGAGGGGAGTAAAATAAACATTTTGTAGGATGTCATAAATTTCCAAGATGAATGGACAACAGAATCACACTTTAATTGCATCTTCCCTGCTTGGTAAATTACTTGAGTGAAAAAGCTGTCTAGTGGTACACAGAAAGATACTAGTAATATAATAAATATATATATATTACTAGAGCTGACAAGAGCTTTTCTGACGACCACCTATGGAATTCCAAGAGAACTGAGAGAATAAGATTGGAGCACTAAAAACGAAAGTGAGGTGTTCATTGTTAGTTACAGAGCACATTAACTTATTGTAGAAAGAGGCAAAGGTAAACTCTTTGACTTACCCTGTGTGCAAACCTACTGAAGTTAATAAACTGAAGAGGGTATACATGAGAATTTAGCCTTTATACTTGGCCAGATCTTCCCCTCCACCTTCTTTACAGGAAAGAAAGCTAGACAGTTTAGAGATGAGGCAAGAATAGAAATGTGTCCCTAACTGTCCAAAATCCATAATAGATTCCTGGGGTTTGGTTCCATAGGGTTTGGAGTGCCTAAATAGCATTGACTCCTACAACATCCCTTATGCAGCTGCTGCTGCACGACTCCAGGGATCTCAATCACTGTCATCATACCTAGCAGCACAATGTTGTTAGGAAGAAGGACTGACTGAAGAAGTAATACAGAGGGGTCATGCCTTTCTTTGGCTGCCTCCATGCATGAGGTTGGAAGGATCCTGTCTCCTCCCCACACTACTTCCCATAAAACACCTCTCACTTTAGAGGGCAAATATGGCAGGAAGCTATACAAGGTTCCCCACACTGTGTTTTTGAAATGGACTTGCTATGATGCAAATGCAATCCTCTGGTCAGTGGGTGTTCTCTGCCTGACCCACAGAGGCTGTGAATCTGTTCTGAGCTCTGTAGTTGCTTCATGCTTCTAATGCTGGAGGATGCTTTTTCAGTGCGTGTGCCAGTCAAGAGGGTAGCCACCGCAGACAGCCATGAGAGGCCATTCCAAACATGTACCAGTAAAGCCTTTATACAACACCATTGTGTATTTTGCATATACAACATGTTTAATATAGAAACATATTTTAAAATGTTGTAGAGATTGTTAAAATATTTATTGAAAGCATTTTTCATTCCTTTTACCTTAAAGCCAGACAATCATACTACCATCAGTCCAGATAGAGCTTAGTGGGGTAATCTGTAAGAATCTAGTCAACAGACACTGCCTTTTGCTGTAACAAGGTTATTTTCAGAAATGTTTTCCCTTTTCAAAATTATATGCCCTATAATAATTGTGTGTCAATAATTACAAATATTTGGTACAGCCCACACTGTACATCAGACTAGTGTGATTTGGAGGTTTAAAAAAAAAGAGTCTGTGTTTGAGAGAAAGGAAACATTTTCCCTTTTCAGGGACAAAAGACAGCGTTATCTAATGGATAAGGCTGGGACTCTGAGATCTAGGTTCAATACTTGGCTCTGCCACTGATCTGCAGTGTAACCTAAATTAAGTCACTTCATCTCTCTGTGCCTCACTTTCCTATTCCACCCTTTATATCTGTCACATCTCTTTAGACTATAAACTCTTCAGGGCAGGGACTATTTGTATGTCAGTTGATCCCTCCCTTCCCTCCCCACTCCCCCCCACCACTGTCAGCTGGGGACTCTAGGTGCTCTCATAATAGAAATAATAACTAACAATAATTTTGGCTTTTTCAGTCTTTTAATGGCAGCTCTCTGAAGTTCCTGAAAAGTTTGGAATATTTGAATATATCTTGCAGGAGATGGACTATTTGGAAAAACGCAGAAGACTTAGTAAAGGTGCATAATAAATAGAATTTATCATATGGTTTTAACACCATGCATAACATAAGCTATACATACAGAGAACACAAACACAGTAAAAGATGGCACAAACAATAGAAAAACAGACAAATCCCAAGAGCTCCCTTATCATTGACTACTGCCCTTGAAGCCAGGGTTCTGGAGGCAGAAATGCAACCAAGTTGCATTGAAAATAATTACTAACAAATATACATACATTGTCTTTCCAATGTCAGTTTGTTAGTCTCATGCCTTTCACTATGATTAGTATTTACTTTGATGCCATTGTATTGTCTCCATATTGAAGTATTTTTAATAAATCTGTACCCAAATGCTGTATGCCATGAGGTGAAATGTAGAGGGGGAATTACAGCAAGTAAGAGGAACTGAAGTCTCATACAGGGAGATCTTGCAATAAAAAACAGGAATACAATTAAAAAAACAGGAGTCAAGGTTTACAGGGAACCTGTGGAGTGACTGATACATAAAGACCTATAAGAACATAAGGGCTATGAGAACACCATTTTGACCTAACAATGGCAAGTAACCTTGCCTCAGCAACGTGGTCCAACTGAAGTATTAACAAAGCACGTTCTTGCTAGACTCACCAATCATGAAATAAAAAGAAATCAATCTCTGTAATGACAAGCATGTGGATGAGCTTACTGAAGCTGTAAAAAGAAAAAAGTATTTTCTTGCTGACAACATTTTTCAGCAAGCCAAAAGAAATCCTAGCTAGCAACAAAAGATAATTGGAAGTTCATAAGAAGTAAGCAGCAAAGACAGAAACCAAGGTAAAGGGACATTGTCAAGGTTGTGAAGCAGCACATTTGATCTACAATTTTAACATCAGTTCTTATTGATCACTGATTGTTTTTGTTTTGTTCTTTTAAATACTTGTCTTGTCAAATCTAAATTAGTATTGGGTGACTGGTTCTGTTCTTCATCTCTGGTACCATAAGGTCAAATGAATAATGACATCTGTTTAACGTTCTCGGAGTGTCACTCAGTAATGAAGTTTTACTAGTAAAAATACTCTTTGAAATATTATCATTCTATAAAACACAGAAGGATCTTCTTTTAACTGTAACATTTTTATAATAATTGCCCATGCTCAAAACAAGTAACTAGATGAAGGTGGAAAGATGAGTTGCTGAGAAAGAGAGGAAGAAAGGAAAGGAGATAAAACAAATTCAGAGAAAGGAAAAAAAATAAAAAAAATATAAAGGGTGGAAAAAATTAGGACTCACAATTTTTAAAAAAATATGAAAAACAGAAATCAGGATAAAGAAAGAATGGAAGAAAAGGATTGATGAGTTAAATAATAAAGAGAACACACAAATGAAAATCTAGCAAGTTAAGTTACCACCATCACATGAGAGAAAAGATTGCTTTTAGCAGATGTTGTCTACTACACTGCTAAATATTCCAGTACCTCAAAATTTAATCACAGCTAATCGAGGTCTCAGGCAGAGTTCAAATTCAGGAAGTAAAGATCATGAGTGAAGACCAGTCTGAGATCTACCACTGCCAATCTGAAGCACAATGGGTGAGCCTCAAAAAATTCAGTTTGGCTAGAGCACACATAGCTTTTCTGGACCTCTTGGGTCAGCAGTATTGGTGTTGGAAATTTCATGCAAATAAACGCTAAACTATAAAAATACCACTAGATCTTATTACCTGCTGGAGCCAAGAAATTCAAAGGTTCAATCAAAGTCAATGTGTTAACCATGGGGCAAACAAGGATTACATTGATCTGCCAGAAGAAAATCAACAAGAGTAAAATGGGGTTTTTTTGGGTTTGGGTTTGTGTGCATTCACATTGTTCTGAAGCACATTTTGCTGGGTACTAAAATACAAAGGGCCTAATTCTCCACTGCCTTGCTCCTTATGTAGTTATTTACAAAAGAATGTACAAATTGGGTGTAAAATGCTATCATTTTCGTTGAGTAACCTCCAACTCCCACTTTGCACAAGTGTAAGAGTATGTCTGCACGGCAGCTGGGAGCATGCCCAGATACACAGACTCACACTAGCTTGGCTTTCAAATTCACATGACCCTAGGTTCCAAGTTTGGGTAGCTAGCCCCAGCCTCCTCTTTGCTGCAACGTCCACACTGCTATCTACCAGATGGGAGGCTCACTCCTTAAGTGACTGAGTGACTGCACACAGTAGCAAAACAGTAGAGAATCAGGTCCAAAATTCTTCCTTGTCTGTGAAGTGTCAGCTCCCCATTTCACAGTCAACCACTGTCAAAGACAAGATCTCAGTTAAAGATGAATACTAATAAATTCCTCAGGTAGAGAAAAAAATGTGCAGGAGATAACGGCATTACAGCTTTTGATTAACCTTGGACCTCAGTCTCTTTTATTGTGGATTTTTAAATCTGATCAATGCCATTATTACTTAATGAGAAATTCGCCCTTTGCTGGTTTTCGGCCCTAGGCCAGGTATCATTGAACATGTCTATTTCTGCCAAAAAGATAATTATCTACACTCATGCACTAGATCCAAACATTCATTATCCTCTGAGGTAAATAATATGTTTACTTAGTATTTTTTGTTGTTTGTTTAAGAAAGAATTTCATTACAACTGAAGGGGAGAAAAGAACAGGGCAAAACTTCAAAAACAGCTAATGTAATTATAATTACATTTGATCCTAGCAATAGGTGTTACATGAAATTGTTCTAATCACTTGTTCATATAACAACATAATAGATTACCAGTGCTGGGAATGATGTCAGACCAGTATATGTTCCCCCAAATGGCATTCACAGGTTCTAATCAATGTCTTTTGCTGAGAAACTAAGGGTTTACTCTACTCCATTCACTACTATTGTTTGTGGAGTGACTTAAAGTTAGGAGCTGGACTTTGTTTCCCAAGCTTCAGGTGGTGGAGGAAGTGGTGGCATACTGAGTCTTCTGATAAACAGAATAACCACTTTGCAACTACATAAAAGTGCCTATCTATTTGTTTATTTTGTCCTGACAAGTTGCTGACATTATCACCAGAAAAAAGCCAACTGCCTTTTTTCCCCAGCTGAATGCAAAGCATAGTGAGTGGCTAGCAAAGGGGGAGCAGATGGAAAACATGAGAAAGGAAACTATTAGGTCACCTTATGTAAGACCTTACCACAGGAGTGTGATATTTACTGTACATGGATGGACAGTATGTGTTTTTATACAATAACCACATTCCTGAAAACAGTATGCTCCTATTTCTTATTTAGATTGATGTGCTTATGAGATTTGCTCAAGACTAGTCTGTTATTTGTAGAGCATTAACCTTTTACTTTGGAGTCTGCCCTCATTTAATGTGTAAGTAATTGCATAAGGACTAATTCTTTATTCATATTTACCCTTTCAAGTCTTATTTTCTGCTCCCTGCCAGCAGTCTCTCTTCATACTGTAGGCCTGGCTTGACATGGGTAAAAACCTCATTTCTTGAGAGACAAGATTAGGGCAGGCTAATAACAGTGTCTCTACTAGATAAAATAAGGAGCATGAGCTGGTGTGCTGGTGCCCCCGTTGGTCATATTGAACATTGTACAACATTTTCTCAGTCTGGCTAGGCGGTCAGTCTGCTCCTCTACCAGTCTCTCTATGGTAGCCCCATTATGGGCTATGAAGTATGTTAATCTCAGTCCCACTGGGGTCTGCAGGCTGGCCCTGGTACTCACGTGGTCTGGAAACCACTTCAGTTCTTAAGTCTCAGAGGGGCTAGAAGGGGTACCCAGGCCCACTCACTCTACTGGGTTCAGCTCAGGGCCTTTTAACCAGGGAGGCAGAATCAGGCCTCAGCAGCCACGCCTGCTGTGCTCTGAGTTCCTTTTTACCTCCCTTGGTTCTGTAGGCTTCTCCAAGCTGTAGATTTGGTCCCCCTTCTCTGGATGTTGTCTCTGAGCAGCGTCTCAGCAGCCTGTTGGTAGGAGTTACCTTCTCCAGCCTGCTTGCTCCTCTGGCAGCTATTCTGTCCCCCTGCTTATCAGCTTTTTTATTCTCCCAGGTGCTGTGAGACTCCAGTCAACATTGGGCTGCAGTTCCTGCATTAACCTCTTTTGCCAGGCCAGCATGGGATACATACAACCCATGACAAGGCAGAACACCCAGGGAACCATTTTCAATGGACAAGATAAGCCTGGAAGGTAAAATGAAGTAAAGAATAAGTCATGCATGGATAGTGTGTGCTGTTCAGGGATTGGTTCCTACAAAGTGACCAAGCCAAACCCAAAACGTGTAATGCAATGTGCAGTAAATGCAGTGCATAAATGTTTATAAAGAAAGAGGTTTGCTATGTAACACTGGATGTGTGGTATGCCTTATACTCACTCCCTATGCTTGAGTCAGCGTATCTTTGCTGTATGGCTGTATGTATAAAGGAACCTGAATGACAAGACCGGAGTTGGACTGAATTCTTGGGGAACCAAGTGGAAGAAGCCTCAGAGAAACCCCAATACATATAACACCTGAGTTATCAAAGGATAAGTAAATATCTTTTCACCAACTTTTATATTTCTGCAGTGTGGTTTCTCCCAGATTCCATTTTGCTCTCAATGTCGATCTGTGCAATACTATGTGTGTGGCAAAAGTTTGTGGAGCAGGTATTGAAAAGTATTTTGTTTCTTTCACAGACATTTGTGTGTGCAAGTGTTTTTAATAATTCCCAACTTTGATTCAGAGTAAAATGTCCTTTTCCTTCGGAGTCCATATAACATGGAGTAACTAGAGGTGGGGAAAAATTTTAAGAGACTTTTTTTTCATTGAAAAATGCAAATTCAGTTTGATTGAATCATTTTGTGAATGTGTGTTGATTTCTACAAATTGTTTCAGTCACAACAAAAAATATTTCCAAAAATGTCAAAATGAACCATTTTTCAACAGTATCAAAATGAAATGTAGATTTCTTGGGCTACACTCGCAAGGGGATTTAGGCACCATTCACAAATCCACTGTAGGCACCCTCCTCCCCGTTAAATGCATCAGCCCAGTGCTTAAGACAGGTTCAAATCCCCACTCTTGAACAAGGACTTGAATCCAGGTCTCCCCTGCACAGGTGAGTGCTCTACTCTACAGCCTATAGGTCAGTGGTAGCCTGTCAGACCACACGTAGCCTGTCAGGGTAATCCACTGGCAGGCCGTGAGACAGTTTGTTTACATTGACCATCCACAAGCACGGCTGCCCGCAGCTCCCAGTCGCCGCAGTTTGCTGTTCCCAGCCAATGGGAGCCGCAAGAAGCAGCAGCCAGCATGTCTCTGTGGCCTACGCTGCTTCCCACAGCTCCCATTGGCCGGGAACGGCGAATCACAGCCACTGGGAGCTGCAGGCAGCTGTGCCTGCGGACAGTCAATGTAAACACTGTCTTGCAGCACGCCAGCACGTGTGGCCCGTGGACCACAGGTTGCCCACCACCCGTGGACCACAAGTTGCTATAGTTATTCAGGGCTGGGTGTCTCTCAGTCTCTCCTATTGAAGCTGCTCCACTTTGTATAAAATAATTAAATAGTCATTGGGCAACAGAAAAACAGTAGTGAAAATGACTATGCAGCTTAGTGGTTGAGAGCAGGGGGACAAAGCAGAAGAACCTCAACATTAGAGACAGAGAGAGATCAACCCCAGAATAGCCAATAGAGGACCTTGAACCCATATTCTCTCAGGTGAGTGCCCTGGTCACCACAATCTTGGGTAGAAGGCGAGCCCCATTTCCTCCTACACTGTTGTGAATGTAGCCCTTCAATTCCTTTGCTTGTATTCAAAATAACAAAAATGAAACTTCAGTTTTATGCAAAATGATTTTTTTCTGACTTCTGAGTCACTGATAATTCTGAAAAAAATTGGTTTTGGTTTCACCTAAACCATTTTTTTAAACTGTAAGCAAACTGAAAATAATCAGTTATTTGCCCAGCTCTAGTAGTAACATGTTGTCAGAAGCATAATTCTGAGTTTTACCATTTTGACCATTCTGTACCAAATACTCCCCAATTCAAAAGGGAAATTTTTCACCTGCAGAAAATATACAGCATTCCATTTGCACAGGAACCAGCACAATATGTGAAGCCAAGCAGCAAAATGTGTCAGTTTTGCATGGCTTAAAAATTCAAGTAAAGTTTGAAAACTATGTTTAATTTTCAAAAGCACTACATAAATGAGTAGACTCCAGACCAATATAGTATTGTCAGGAACTCCTTTTTTCCCCCAAAATACAGGAGTAGTAAAAGCTAATCCTAGTGTGTTGGGTATCAACAAAACAGTGAAGCTCAGAGGGGGATAGTTTATATTTCCAATGAGCAAGGCAAAACATCTCACTATATAATCCTGTACATCACTGGCATGACAATGAACAGTATGAAATGGTGTGACCACTGTTTATAAATATGAGATCTGTTAAAAGTTTTACAAAGACTGGAAATCTGGCATGGAAGAGGGACATATGTCAACTACAGGGAAGCAAAAAGTATAAATGATATTAAATGTTTAGTTACATGTAGAAGTTCTGAAATATTATTGCTATGCGTTTTGAATGAGGTTTGAAGACTCGTTAGCATCTCTGGTCATTGTGTTGGACAGCTCAGATGTAAATGTTCTAAGCTCTAAATTCTTTTAGTCTCATTGATGGAATAATGACAAACTGAGAAGCCCAGAATTTTGTGGCAAAAACTTTTTCACCCTTTCATGCAACGAGTGGGGTTTTTTTGGCAAAACATCTGATGCCATTGATTAAACCTTTTCTTAGCCCATTTACTGAATAGCGGAAATAATCCCCTCTGTCTTATCAACAGTTTTTAAAGAACATCCATCCAAATTGATGGACTAAAGCATATCCATTTTGCCCTGCTGTACTCAGGAAGTATAGTCCCCCGTTGTACTACAAACTTCACACTGATCACAACTAGATCTAAAGGCTAACTGGGAGCACAGAGGTTTAAAAAGCCAGCTCCTAAGTGATAAAAGGAGCTAGTGAACGGGAGCAGCAAACAGCAGAGGTTTGCAATGGAGTTTAGAGAGGGAATGTGAGAGGCAGATAACTCTAACAAACATACCCCCCCCACACACACACACAAACGCCAAAGAACAAACTAACTAACTAACTAACAAACACCCTGCAAAGGTAAAAAAAACATTCACACAGATGTCCAGCAGCAGAGTTGGGGCTATCCAGTGTATTGCACTGAGTGCAGTATGTATGGATGTGTGCATTTGGTGCAAGCAACTCATGGCCTTCAGAGACCAAGTACAGGCTTTTGAGACCAGAGTGGCTGAATTAGAGGAGCTAAGAGAGAGAGAGAGAGTAACTAGTTGACACATTCAGGGACACAATAGAACAGTCCCACCCCCAGTCTGACATCCTCTGTGCTACTGAGGAGGATGACAGTCTCAGGGAAACAGAACATCAAGGTGGAGCAGAAGGAAATGATCCCATAGTTGGGACCCTCCTTCCAGATGATGTCATGGAATCCCCTCACACTGAGGATACCCCACTGGGTATAATAATACCAGTATAGTAGGAAGAGAAAGGTAATAGTAATGGGGGATTTGATTATTAGAAATATAGATTATTGGGTTTGTAATGACCGGGAGAACCGCATGGTGCACTGCCTGCCAGGTGCAAAGCTTGCTGATCTCTTGACACATCTAGATAGACTTACATGAAGTGCTGGGGATGAGTCAGTGGTCATGGTACATGCAGGTACCAATGACACAGGAAAAGGGAGGAGAGAGATCCTGGAGGCCAAAATTAGGCTCCTAAGTATGAGATTAAAGTTCAGGGCCTCCATGGTAGCAGTCTCTGAAATGCTCCCAGTTCCACGGCAGGACTAGAAGCTAGGACTCCCAGCTAGAAAGGCAGAACTACAGGGTCTTAGTGCACAGATGAGATGAGGGCACAGGGAGAAGGGATTTAGGTTTATTAGCAACTGGGGAACCCTTTGGGAAAGGATGAGCTTGTAAGGAAGGATGGCCTCCACCTAAATCAAAATGAAACAAGATTGTTGGCAAATAGCATTAAAAAGAGGGAAAGAAGACAGGTATAGAGGAGCACAAGATTTGTACAGACACATCCCTTAGGGAATGATTTATTAAAGGGCATTCTCTATATTCTAGTAAAGAGGATAGCAAAGGAGTTGGTAAAGGTAGGAACTGAAAAGAAACAGTCAAACAAAAAAGTGTCCCATTCAAGTATCTCATATGAGGGCAGACAATTAACTATTGACAAACTATATCAGTGCGTGTACACAAATGCTAGAAGTCTAAATAGTAAGCTGGGTGAACTTGAATGTCTAAATATTAAGATGGATGAACCTGAATGTCTGGTATGAAATGAGCATATTGATATAATAGGCATCACAAAGGCACAAAAACATATAAGAATGACAGAGTAGTTTGTGCTGGTGGGGGAGTGGGAATATATGTGAAAGAAAGCATAGAATCAAACTTAGTAAAAATCTTAAATGGGTCAAACTGTACCATAGAATCTCTATGGATAGAAATGTAATGTGCAAATAATAAGAGTATTACAGTAGAAACATACTACCGACCAGCTGAGAGGGGTGGTGATTGTGAAATGCTCAGGGAGATTAGAGAGGCTATTAAAACAGACAACCCAATAATAATGGGGGATTTCCACTATCCCTATATTGACTGTTTATATGTCACCTCGTTATGGGATGCACAGATAAAATTTCTGCTTCTTGGAGAAGCGAGTTCTAGAACCCACCAGGGAAGAGGCAATCTTCATTTAGTCCTAAGTGCAGGACAGGATCTGTTCCAAGAGGAGAATATAGTTGAACCGCTCAATAATAGCAACCATAATGTAACTAAATTTAACATCCTTGTGGGGCACAGATACAAAGAAACCCACAACCATATTGTTTAACTTCAAAAATAGGAACTACACAAAAATGAGGAAGTTAGTTATATGGAAATGAAAAGTAACAGGTACAAGAGTGGTATGCCTACAGGCTGCATGGAAATTATTTAAAAAAAACATAATAGAGGTTCAAATAAAAGAAAAAGAGTAAAATGACCATAAATGCCACTATGGCTAACCAATTGAGTAAAAGAGGCAGATAGAGGCAAAAAGGCCTCCTTTTAAACTTGGAAGTCAAATCCTACTGAGGAAAATAGAAAGGAGCATGAACTCTGGCAAGTGAAGTGTAAAAGTGTAATTAGGCAGGAAAAAAATAATATGAAGAGCAACTAGCAAAAGACACAAAAACTAAAACAGAAAAAAATTCTTTAACTGCATCAGAAGCAGAAAGTTGCCACTGGATCAAGGTGCTAAAGGAGCACTGAAGGAAGACAAAGATTGCAGAGAAGCTAAATCAATTATTTCCACTGAGGAGAATGTGAAGGAGATTCCCACACCGAGACATATTTTTAGGTGATGAATCTGAGGTGTCAATAGGAGAGGTTTGGAAACAAATTGATAAATTGGACAGTAATAAGTCAGCAGGACCAGATGGTATTCACCCAAGAGTTCTGAAGAAACTCAAATATGAAATTGCATACATACTAACTGGTATGTAACCTAGTGACCGAGGATGTGGAAAAGCTAATATACTCAATGCTTTTTTTGTCTCTGTCTTCACAAACAAGGTCAGCTCCCAGACTACTGCACTGGGCAACACAGCATGAGGAGGAGGTGACCAACCCTCTGTGGAGAAAGAAGTGGTTCGGGACTATTTAGAAAAGCTGGACGAGCACAAGTCTATGGGGCCGGATGCGCTGCATCTGAGAGTGCTAAAGGAGTTGGTGGATGTAATTGTAGAGCCATTGGCCATTGTCTTTGAAAACTCATGGCAATTGGGGGAAGTCCCGGATGACTGGAAAAAAGGCTAATGTATTGCCATCTTTAAAAAAGGGAAGAAGGAGAATCCTGGGAACTACAGGCCAGTCAACTTCACCTCAGTCCCTGGAAAAATCATGGAGCAGGTCCTCAAGGAATCAATTCTGAAGCACTTAGAGGAGAGGAAAGTGATCAGGAACAATCAGCATGGATTCACCAAGGGCAAGTCATGCCTGACTAATCTAATTGCCTTCTATGATGAGATAACTGGCTCTGTGGATGAGAGGAAAGCAGTGGACATGTTGTTCCTTGACTTTAACAAAGCTTTTAACATGGTCTCCCACATTATTCTTGCAAGCAAGTTAAAGAAGTATGGGCAGGATGAATGGATGATAAGGTGGATAGAAAGCTGGCTAGATTGTTGGGCTCAACGGGTAGTGATCAATGGATCCATGTCTAGTTGGCAGCCGGTATCAAGTGGAGTGCCCCAAGGGTCAGTCCTTGAGCCGGTTTTGTTCAATATCTTCATAAATGATCTGGAGGATGGTGTGGATAGCACCCTCAGCAAGTTTGCAGATGACACTAAACTGGGAGGAAAGGTAGATACACCGGAGGGTAGGAATAGGATACAGAGGGCCCTAGACAAATTAGAGGATTGGGCCAAAAGAAATCTGATGAGGTTCAACAAGGACAAGTGCAGAGTCCTGCACTTAGGACTGAAGAATCCCATGCACCGCTACAGATTAGGGACTGAATGGCTAGGCAGCAGTTCTGCAGAAAAGGACCTAGGGTTACAGTGGACAAGAAGTTGGATATGAGTCAACAGTGTGCCATTGTTGCCAAGAAGGCCAATGGCATTTTGGGCTGTATAAGTAGGGACATTTCCAGCAGATTGAGGGACATGATCGTTCCCCTCTATTCGACATTGGTGAGGCCTCATCTGAAGTACTGTGTCCAGTTTTGGGCCCCACACTACAAGAAGGATGTGGAAATACTGGAAAACATCCAACGGAGGGCAACAAAAATGATTAGAGGACTGGAACACATGACTTATGAGGAGAGGCTGAGGGAACTGGGATTGTTTAGTCTGCGGAAGAGAAGAATGAGGGGGGGATTTCATAACTGCTTTCAACTACCTGAAAGGGCGTTCCAAAGAGGATGGATCTAGACTGTTCTCAGTGGTAGCAGATGACAGAACAAGGAGTAATGGTCTCAAATTGCAGTGGGGGAGGTTTAAATTGGATATTAGGAAAAGCTTTTTCATTAAGAGAGTGGTGAAACACTGGAATGCATTACCTAGGGAGGTGGTGGAATCTCCTTCCTTCGAAGTTTTTAAGGTCAGGCTTGACAAAGCCCTTGCTGGGATGATTTAGTTGGGGATTGATCCTGCTTTGAGCAGGGGGTTGGACTAGATGACCTCTTGAGGTCCCTTCCAACCCTGATATTCTATGATTCTATGATGCTATTGCTTAAATCTACCCTCTGTACCAGGTGACTGGTGGATAGCTAATGTGATACTGATTTTTATTTATTTATTTATTTATTTATTTTAAGAAAAAGGCTTCAGAGATGATCCTGGCAATTACAGGACAATAAGACCAACTTCAATACAAGACAAATTGGTTTAAACTATAGTAAAGAACAGAATTATGAGATACATAGATGGATACGATATGCTGGGGAAGACTCAACCCAGCTTTTATAAAGGGAAATCGTGCCTCATCAATCCATTACAATTTTTTGAGGGTGTCAATAAGCATGTGGACATGAGTGATCTAGTGGATATAGCATAGTTGGACTTTCAGAAAGACTTTGACAAGTTCCCACACCAAAGGCTCTTAAGCGAAGCAAGCAATAATGGGATAAGGAGGAAGGTTCTCTCATGGATCAGTAGCTGGTTAAAAGACAGGAAACAAAGGGTAGTAATGGTTTTGCTGAATCAAGTGTATATTAAATAGCACTGGATTGGTTAAATTTTAATTTCATGCTCCATGACAGGATTTTTAATATACAACATCTTACAATAGGTAGATTTTATTCTGGTGTAAAAAGGGGAGAAATATGTCAAATTCTAAAATGGCAAAGGGACAAAATCAGGCCTGGCGTAAGCAGGCTCTGAGCTCTAATTAAGTTATAAAAAAAAATTGGTCAAGAAGTATTTCTAAGCAAATACATTACATAGAAAGATGGTTAAAAATTAGGAGGGAAAACAATATAGCACAGTGGGTACCTCAAAAGTTCAAAAGTTAAATTTGATTTATTTCAGTTTCTGAAAGTTAAAAGTTATCCAAAGTCACTAATCCACAATCTTTATGGTTGGGGAATTGCCTGGAAATCCGCTTTTGCCTGAAATTTCTAGCACTTGGCTTCAGTCAGGAACCTTTCCTGCAGCTTTTCTGTACTTTGTTTTCCAGCAGATACTGAAGTACAAAAGGTTAAAATTCATAGTCATAGTTTTCCAATACATAGGTATAATAACAAAGCATCCCACTAATTATTTCCCTGAAGTGCTGTGGAACTGTAGGACACAGCAGACCAAAATATGCTCTGATTTACAACTTTGTCAGGATCTGCCTTAATGACTGGGCAGAATCTTGTATGTCAATCTTTGTTGTGACTCCACCTGCACAGATCCAGTTGCAGGACTGTGGCCCATATGTATATTTATTTTATATAACCAGTTTTTTTAAGTACTTAAGTCACTGCATACCAGTTTTAACATAACTACTTAAAATAACTCAATTGATTTGTTATTAATATTATGCTGGTGCATACAAGCCTCAATTAAGGATCAGTGTCCAACTGGGCTACTGTATAGACAAGTAACAAAGCAGACAAGTCTTGCCCCAGACAGCCTACAGTTTAGGATTCAGGCAGGATTAGACAGGTAGACAAAACTGTCAGACAGGCTGAGGGGTGTTGGAGGAAAAGGTTAAAAAAATGAACATTTTAGCAGAAAATCTGAAGTCTAGGCTTCGCCCTTCCTTAATCAATGCCAGGCAGTAGTGATTGGTAGGCACCTAGGAAGGCTTCAGGAGGCATTTAAAAAAGATTAAGGTGGCAGTTTTGCAAAATTTTATAGGGAGTCTTCCCATGCATATGGGACAGCAAAATGTAAAGCATGGAGGGGCTTGAGGGATACACAGATATCTGAGCAATTAAAGCTGTCATAACTCAGAGCAGTGGCAAAGCCCCAATAAACCAATATAACATCACACACACACACACAGACAAATCGAATATATAGGGTGGAGCTAAATCAGACAAGAAGTTGAGGTTTCAGAAGATGAAGGAGCACGAGCCAGCAGAGCGATACAAAAAGGCAGGGCTGGATTACCCCATAGGCAGACTAAGCACATGCTTAGGGCACCAGCAAAGCAGGGGGCACCAAAAAAAGAGATTTTTTTTTTCAAAAAAATTTGATATTTCAAAAAAGCATCAAAGTAGTCATCATGGGAAAAATCAGAACTTTGTTAGACTTCCTTACAGTCCATTACACACTCTTTCTCAAAGTGCAGAGGTCAATCTTATGACAAAGCTGCCAACATGTCAGGGCATTATCAAGGAATGCAGAAAAAGCTTTTAGAGCAGAACAAATATGCCATATTCATACCATTTGCTGCACACTCTGTCAATCTTGTTGGCCGCAGTGCTGTTGATTGTTGTCTCGTGGCAGTAAGTTTTTTCTCAACAGTCCAGTTACTTTATACATTTTTCTCTGCCTCAACACACCGTGGCAGTTCTTAAAACATATTTGGGCAATGATCATGTGTTGAAATCTCTTTCTAATACTTGCTGAGAGGCACATGCAGTGGCAACAAGTGCAATTCTGGAGTCTACTCAAAGGCTGTGGATGCATTAGAAAGTATAGCTGAAAACCAATCACAAAAGGGTGAAACTCTATGAGAGGCAGAAAACATTGCAAACAAGATGCAAGAACTAGAGTTTGTATTCATGTTGAATGAAATTTTACAACACTTTTACCACACAAGTCAAGAAAAAAAATTGGATTTGAAAACATGTGCAGACTTCTGTCAATCATTAGCAGACCACTTACACACTTTGAGAAATGATTTTGAAAGATTTGAAGACATATCAAAAGATATCTTGCCTGATACTAACTACAAAGAAGCCCAGTCCCGCAAGCGAATCAGGAAAAAACAAGCAAATGATAGAGGTGCAACAGAAACAGCATTGAATCCTATAGACAAATTTCGCATATCTACTTACTACGCTATAATTGATACACTTGAAGCTCATATGAAGAGGAGAGATGAAGTCTACAAAGAACTATCAAGAAGATTTTCTTTTCTAAACTATATGGACTTACCTGATGAACAATATTCACAAGGTTCCCAAAAGCTAGTTGACTCATACCCTATTGACTTGAACATGAATCTCTGTGGAGAAGTACAGCAGTTCCACTGTTATATGCGCGCAAAGTATAATGAAACAGGAAAAATGAAATTCAGTCTCATTGATCTTCATGACACAATACTGAAAGACGGAATACAATGTGTATTTCCAAATGTAGAGATCGCACTACATATTTTTCTAACATTGATGATTACTAACTGCTCTGCAGAATGCTCTTTTTCTCAGCTGAAAAGAATAAAAAACCCTCAGAGAACAACAATGTGTCAGGACAGATTTGAGTCACTTTCCCTGTTGTATATGGAAGCGGACATGCTTCGTCGAGTCAGCTTCGATGAACTTATCCAGAATTTTGCAATCAGAAAATCTAGAAAGAAGCTATTTTAATTTCAGCATACATATAAATTGTGTGTCATTTCGAAAAATAAAATTTTATTTTACGGTATAGAATTGTTTTTATTTTGAAGTACATATGCAGGGGGCACCATAATCTTTTCAGTACTTAGGGCCTCTAAAGGCCTTAATCCGGCCCTGCAAAAAGATGAATGATACGCTCAGAATGATGATCCTAGCACTAGAGTTTTGAATGAACTTGAGGGGACAGGGAATAACATGGCTGGTATCAAGGCTAGAGAGGTTTTAGTAAAAAAAAAAAAATTCCCAATTCCTTTACATCCTACTTGACAGTGATAGTTCTTTGCATGCCATGGGTGGTGTTACTGTGGTGTTAAGAGAATGAATAGAATCTTTAGGATGTGGGAGCTGACAGTGGGATCAGGCAGTTGGTTTTAGGTTAGACTAATGGATTGACCCAAGTTAAGATGCTCTATGTATGTTAACTATGTGTTTAATAAAGACTATTGTTAAATTACTAGCAATGAATTATTATTAAGACTAGTGAATTACTTGAATATAAAACAACACATGGTACCAGGAGTGAATGAAGTGGTTAAAAAAAAAAAAGGAAGAAATTAAAAAACAAAACAAACAAAAAACCCCACAAGCTGAGGTAAAAGTTGCTCGGCAGAGAAAAATAAGTTTTAATGAAAAAAGATGGATCAATTAAGAGTTCCCACTTTTCTAAAAATGTCAAGAAATGCTGCAGAAAATTGGAAAACATTTAAATAAGAATCTGATTTATTTTTGAGGGCATCAGAATATACTCACAAGGAAGATGAGCATAAGATTGCCTTTCTCCCCCAATATTGCACATACTGAAGCAATTTCATTATATAGTTCATTTGACCTTAATGTTAGATGAGCTATCTGTGAGATTGCCTTAAAAAACTTTTGAGGAATATCATTTACCAAAAAGAAATAAAACATTTGAAAGATTTCAGTTACACTCAAGAAATAAAATGGAGAAAGAGACTTTAACAGATCTAAAGTAAGAAATTAGACATGTAATTTTCAGAATCTGATTCAATGATAGAATATCAAATTGTGATGGGTAAGTGTAGCCAACAGTTAGACAAGCCAGATGTAAATCCAGAAAAAGCAGTGAGAATTTACCAAATTGCTGAACTTAATCAACAACAACTGCACATTTTAGAAAGAAAACAAACTGATATGAATATAGACTTAATAAGAAAAAGTAAAAAACAAGTCTATGGAAGGAAACAGTGAAAATATTAAAGTTAAAACATATGAGCATATGAAAGAATGTTCTAGATGTGAAAGGAGGCACCAGTCTAGACAATGTCCAGCATATGGTCAACCTTGTCATATGTGCAAGAAACAGAATCATTTTGCAAAAGTCTATAAGTAGAGAAGTCTGCAAAAACTTAGAAATATACATTTAATTCAAAATTCAAAAGTCTCAGAGAAGTTATTGAGTAAGGAATACAGAGCTGACATTACAGAAGAAGAAAATTTGTTTTTGACTATTTGGAAACAGAGTCACTCTGAACTACAAGGAGGATTGGACAGTTACATACAAAATAAAATGTTCCATTAGTAGATAGTGTAATAGATACAGGTGCACAAGCTAATTTCTGCTAACATTAAAAAATGTTTAAACGTAAAACCTATAGTAAGAAAACAAATACATATCAATTTACAATCTTCTAGTGGCAAAAAAATGTCCTGTTATTGATATTTGTGAATTAGAGGTCATAGTTAAAGATAATTTAGAAAACATAAGATTTGTAGTGGTTAAGGGATAAGATATTTCTATTTTAGATTTAGAAACATGTTTAGCAGTAAATCTAATTGATGGAATGCAGACTACTAAGGATTATGAAATGCTGGAAACAGAACATCAATTTACATAGAGTTATTCACTGGCATTGGTAAATAGGATACAATGTATACAATAGAGTTAAATGAAACGAAGAAACCAATTATACATGCAACTAGAAAGATACCCTTGGCATTAAGAGGTATGGTACAAAAGGAATTGGAAAGGTTGATTAATTTAGATATAATGAAAAGAGTGGAAGAGACGACTGAATGGATGAATCCATTAGTAATTGGAGAAAAGAAAGATGGATCCTTATACTTATGTTTAGATCTAAAAGAATCAATTAAGTATGTTAAAAGGGAACATTTTAAAATACCTATCAGGGAAGAAATATTTTGACAAATGTCTGGAGCAAAGTAATTTTCTTCTTTAGCAGCATCAAATGGATTTTGACAAATACCATTTGAGCAAAAATGTCAGTGGTTATGCCCATTTAACACACTGTTTGGATGTTACTGTTTTAAAAGATCATCTTTTGGATTATGTTTGGCTCCAGAGGTATTTCATAGAGCATTACAAAAGATAGTTGAAAATAAGATGGCATATAAGTATACATAGATGATATAATAATATTGGAAATAACTATAAAAGAGCATGATATAAAAATAACTAAAACCGAAGCAGGATTGAAACTAAATCAAAAATAAATATAAAATTAGATTGTACGAATTAACCTTTAAAGGAGAAAAACTGACCCGTCAGGGATTACAGATAGATCCACAAGGAATACAAGCTATTGATAATATTGCTTATCCAAAAGATAAGGACATTGCAGAAATTTGGGGGTATGGTTAATTTTGTAGGCAAATACATAGCTAATTTAGCAGAAAAACCCCCCAACACATTTATGGGATTTACTCTGTAAAAATAATCAATCAACAGACATGGGACTATCAACATCAACAAGAATTTAAGCAGGTTAAGCAACTAATAATAAAAGCTCCAGTATTAAAATTATTTGATAGTAACAGATTTACAAAATTCTTTTCAGATGCATCCAAACAAGGTCTAGGAGCAGTTCTACACAAAAGTATGGTGATCTAGGGAAACCAGTTGCTTATGCATCTAGAGCTATCTTAAAAATGGAATGTCTGAACGTTCAAATAGAAAGAGGCTTTGGCATTGGTTTTTCCATGCAAAAAAAAAATCACATTTCTATATGGTAGATCTGTATTAGCAGAAACAGATCATAAAACATTAATTAATATTTCAAAAAGGAACATGACAGACATCATCTCAGTTGGTTTTAGGTTAGATTAAGAGATTGACTTGAGTTAAAATGCTCTGCATATATATTAACTATGTTTCTAATAAAGACTGTTAAGTTACTAACAGTGTATTATTATTAAGACTAGTGGAATACTTGAATATAAAAAAACACACACCATGTTTTTGCTTGGAGTATATTTTTATGGCCAAGTGATAAACCGGTAACAGGAGCTTGCAATAGAAACATTGACAAAAGTTTAATGAGAGCATCATAAATTTCATGCTAAAATTAAATCCACGTATTAAAAGAGCCATAAGGACCTACATGTCTGGAGTTACAAATGTATTTTGTCTTTCCTTGAATTAAAACTTGGGCTCAGAAGCAAGAATTCAACATGATGGGGATTTAAGGGAATGTAGGAACAATGAGTGAAGGGAATAAAGGTCACATCGACCCCAACTTTTTATTAATGGGTGTTCCTCTCTGTAAATTTGCAGTATTATTATTATTTATATTCTGGTAGCACCTACTACCCCAATCTAGGATCAAGAACCCAATGTGCTTGGCTCTACACACATATACCAAAAAACTAGTGTCCCTGCTCCAAAGAATTTATAGACTTTTGTCTGGTTCCAGAATTTTATGGGATTGCACTATCACTGTTATAATGCTGTTATGCAGAAAGGTTAATGACAGCCATCATGCTGGTCTGTGATCTATAGACAATTAAAGACTCATTCCAGTTGATAGGTATGTTGACTATCTTTCTTACAGGCTAAATGGAAGGAGCAATTAAATGCCCCTTTATATAGTGATAGCTGGAAACGATAGGAAGCCACCTCCCAAGCCCATGGACTGCATAGCATGACCAATCAGAAGCTAAGCCATGTGGGCTGAAGGGTTTCCAGGGACTCATTGCAAATGCAGGAACTAGGGGATTGATTGATTGAATGAGAAAGACTGAACAGCAGAAAGGGAGAGAAGCAATGGTGAAAGTAGCCCTGGGAGGAAGCCAAAATAATTTTTTAGACACCGTACTCTCTGCAAAGGCAAACTTATACTTCTGGGCAAAGAAGCTGCCTGCTGTTGTTTCTTTCTACTGTGTTCAGAGAAACAGGACTTTGTGTACTTTCTTTGTGAATAAATAGGATTGCACCAAAGAAATATCTGACTATGAGTTTATCTTCCTAATTGAAACAACACAGCAAGGCCCTGAATACTGGCAACCTACTCAGGGCAAAAGGTGCACCAATATAAAATAACTTGTTTCTGAAGAAAGTGTGAAAAAGAAACAATTCCCCTGTTTAAAGATTACTGTTTGAGCTCTAGTTAGAAGAAGTTAATGGGCTCTTATTTTCCAGACTAATGAAAACTGGGTTTACTGTAGAAGAAGAGCCTGTTAGTCTTGGTGAAAGGCAGAAAGTTGCATATATGACAAAGTGAATGTTCTGAAAAAGCACTGGAGGCTTAGGTAGGGTTTTTGATTGAGGAAATAAGATAGTATTCTTATCACCAATCACAATTCCTTAACCAACTTTCCTTCCACCTACAAACACAAACACATTACTATAAGTAGGCTTGAAAGGGTTAGATTTTTATTAGTAAATGTCAATTACTCCATACACACACAAACTGACAAAAATATTTGTATCAATAACAATTGGAAAGTGTAGATAGGCAAACAAAGAAACGGCTGCTTGAGAAATCAGAGTTTGATTTAAGGATATCTACAATGCATATTTTGACATGTTATGTTGACACTTTGTGTTTTAATCATTTGAAAGCTTTAACTTTTTGAAGCTCAATGTTTACTGTCGTTAAATAATTAATTGTCTGACCCCATCCCCCCAAAATTTCCCAAAACTGTGAATATTTAATAATAAAACAAATATGCTTAAAACTAAAATTTAAAATGATAAAAAAATTAAAAATTATTTAAAAACATTGATATGTGTTGAAATTATAACAACTAAAAATTTTGCCAAGCCTAACTTGAAGGCACACAACTCATAACTTCATTAACAGTTTCATGATATTTGGCAATTTTCTTAAAGCCTCAGCTCAGGAGTCTTGCACATACATGAAAATCTCAGCTTTCCATTTTTTTAAAAAAAATCATTATTTTAAAAGGTACGAATACTTTTTGAGTGTTTGGGCTTGGAAATACTGGGAATGTCAGATAGTACCATTATTATAGGACCAGAATGCTAGACACAAAAGCCTATCTCTCTGTTGCAGGGCTTATGTTCCTCTGACTTTGACTCTAATTATTATTTACATTACAATGCAGATTACAACAAGAAATTGTATGTGCAGTATATTTGACTGCAGAAAACTATTTGTGTTTTGCTTTGCTTTGCCAACTTTAAACAATCCATCACTCCAGAAGACTAACTTATTGACTGGATAGGGACCTTCATTATAAATCATATGCTGCTTAGATAAAAATCATTAGGACAAAATATTACTCAATTCTATTGCATCTTGCTGCATATGCTCATTGTGCTAAAATTCGTTTGCAAAGTCACAAACTCTAAGGTCAAATATTGTCCTGAATCTGTATCTGTAAGCCCCAAAATGTGAAAACAAATCAACTTGTACAAAAACAATAATTTAGATGTCTGTAACTACTTTGCAGTATTTACAAAACATGTTTTCAAATTGTTTGCCTTCACATAGTTCCTAAATATGATAGTTTACTTTCTATGGGTGATTTTAGAAAACATTCTACAATAAAAGCACGACATTTTAAAATAATTTTAATTTTTAATGAATGAAGTTGGTTACATTGGCGATTGAAACAGGTGGATATTTTGTAACTCTATAGGTCTCTGAATGTATAAAAAGATAGTTTAATATACACATGACTTACATTCCAGATGTATATTTTAAAAGGAAAACAAAAAAAGGACTGATTCTCCCTAAAATGGTATCTCTGTTTTATGTTATGTTAGATCATCCTGATGTTTAAGGTTACATATGATAGAAGTTTTGCCATTACAGATAAAACAGGTTTTTTTGTGTTTGATACTTCAAATTCCTAAACAGAAATCTAGAATAGCTTTTCCAACATACATTTACTTGAAGCAGGTTCCTGTGCTATTGTAAATGAGGAACAAGATTTCTTACTCTATTCTTGTGTATCACTTTAGAACTGTGGTGAGTGTACTACTTGAGTCATGTAAATAGAGTCCTAGTCCATGCTCTGAGAAGTGAAGATAGTGATGCTTCTAATTACCTATCATAATTTATACATTTTTTATTAAGTTGTTTTCAGAGGAAGTTGTTTTCATTCAAACTCTTCAACTGGAAAGGAAGTTACCGCCATAATTTTTTTCGGAACATTAGAATTGCATAGCAGGAGTCATAGCTCCACCCACTTTTCTGAGCAATGTAGAGAATATGTTGTAAAGACTGGTGTGCATATCAGGCCTCATTTATCCCTGTGCTGAAGCTTAGATTGGGGTAGAGACAGAGGTAGATGTGTGGGAGAAGGAGTGGAGCATGGTGGTTTTATACAACCTTTGCATCTCCACTAACCTGGCTGCCCTAACTTATACCTAGCTGCCTATGCTCCCTATACAGCCAGTAAGAAGCAGCATCACTGCAGGATTCCCCACAGCAGGGATATTTGGGGGCATGGCTGGAATGCTCTGGCTATATGCCAGCCAAGGAAGTCCCATGTGTCAGTAAAATCCCTTGGCATCTGGATCCACCAGCTCTATGGTATCTTTATAGCAGTGGAGTCAGTGTAAGCAACCCCAGTACAAAGATGAACTGGACCCAACTGAAAACTGAAAGGGCACTTATTTCCATGCCCAATAGATGCCTATGTACAATTGAGAGGGGAAAAAAAGAAAAGACAACCAAACTTTGTGCTACTGGTATATGACCAAATGGAAAAAACAAACAAAAGTAATTAAGAAAGTTGTTCCATTTATTTTCCTATGTAAACCTATAAATAGTGAATATGGGATCAACCAGAATTCTAAAATTTTGAGGCTTTAAAAAAATAAATAAATAAATAAAAGCTAATAGGGAGCCATCTGTGAAGTTCACGATTTCCCAAATCACCATTTCTGTAGGTATGGTATATTATTTAGACAACTTGGTAAGAAATGTTGTAGCCAACCTGTTTCCGTATATACACCACTGTCAACTTCTCTCAGGCCTGGTCTACACTATGAGTTTATGTCGGATTTAGCAGCGTTAAATCTGAATTAACCCTGCACCTGTCCACACAACGAAGCCATTTTTTCGACATAAAGGAATCTTAAAACTGATTTCTGTACTCCTCCCCAATGAGGGGATTAGCGCTGAAATCGACATCGCCGTTTCGAATTAGGGTTAGTGTGGATGCAATTCGAAGGTATTGGCCTCCGGGAGTTAACCCACAGTGCACCATTGTGACCGCTCTGGACAGCACTCTGAACTCAGATGCACTATCCAGGTGTACAGGAAAATCCCCGGGGAACTTTTGAATCTCATTTCCTGTTTGGCCAGGCGAGCTCATCAGCACAGGTGACCATGCAGAGCTCATCAGCACAGGTGACCATGCAGTCCCAGAATAAAAAAAGAGCTCCAGCATGGACCGAACAGGAGGTTCTGGATCTGATCACTGTATGGGGAGAGGAATCCGTGCTATAAGAACTACGTTCCAAAAGACGAAATGCCAAAACATTTCAAAAAAATCTGAGGCCATGAGGGACAGAGGCTACATCAGGGACACAACACAATGTCGCGTGAAACTTAAGAAGCTCTGACAAGCATACCAGAAAACCAAAGAATCAAATGGATGCTCCAGGACAGAGCCCCAGACATGCCGCTTCTACGCTGAGCTGCATGCAATTCTGGGGGAGCCGCCACGACTAACCCTCCCCTGTCCGTGGACTCCGATGATGGGGTACTCTCCGCTATGGCTGAGGATTTTGCAGATGGGGAAGATGAGGAGTAGGAGGATGAGCTTGGGGAGAGCACATAGCACACCATTCTCCCCGACAGCCATGATCTTTTTATCACCCTGACTGAAATACCCTCCCAATCCAACGAAGCCGGAGAAGGGACCTCTGTGAGTGTACCTTTTTAAATATAATACATGTTATAAAAGCAAGCATTTTTAATGATAAAGTAGCCCTGAGGACTTGGGATGCATTCATGGTTAGTACAGCTACTGGAAAAGTCTGTTAATGTGTCTGGGGATGGAGCGGAAATCCTCCAGGGACATCTCCATGAAGCTCTTCTGGAGGTCCTCTAAAAGCCTTTGCAAAAGGTTTCTGGGGAGAGCAGCCTTATTCCATCCTTCATGGTAGGACACTTTACCATGCCATGCTAGTAGCAAGTAATCTGGTATCATTGCATGACAAAGCCTGGCAGCGTATGGTCCCGGTGTTTGCTGGCATTCAAGCAACATCCGTTCTTTATCTCTCTGTGTTATCCTCAGGAGAGTGATATCGTTCATGGTAAACTGGTTGAAAGAGGGGAATTTGATTAAGGGGTGCCCGTTCCTACTGGGCTCTTTGCCTATGGCTGAAAAGAAATCCTCCCCGTAGTTAGCCATGCGGTGTGTGGCCGGGGAGATGGGGGGGGGCATTGGCGCTGAGCTGTTCACGTTTGGCTAGCAGGGATCTTCTCTGATACCAGCCATGAGGTGGGTGGAGGGGAAAAGTGATCATTCCAAAGAATTGGATGGGGGTAGAGGGTTAGTTTGGTTTCTGCTGCTGCATGTTAACATGAAAACTGCAGCACTAAATGACCAACTCAACGGGCTTTGCTTGGTATGGGAAAGGAGGGGGCTGCCGTTATGAAGGTTGCAGAAGCCGAAAAACTGTGGCTTACCATGGCTGCCAAATTCTGTTGCCCGGCGCTGAGTGTGTGATCTCTAACACGAAAGCTGCAGGCACTCAATATAAGATGCAAAATGCGACCTTGTACCAAAATCACATGTGCTATGTAATGTGAATAGCATTGTTCACCGTGAAAGAGTATAGCCATTCTTCTGTAAAATGTATCTTTTAAAATACTTCACTCCCTTTTTTTCCCTCCAGCAGCTGCAAATGTTTCAAGCCTCCCTCCTCTGTCCCAAAGGCTATCTCAGATAAGGCGGCGAAAAAAACACACACTCAGTGACATGTTCTCTGAGCTCATGCAATCGTCCAGCACTGACAGAGCTGTGTGGAGGGACACAATAGCGGAGTACAAGACGGTGGCCAATGAACGTGAGGAGAGGTGGTGGCAGGAAGATCACAGGAGGCATGAGGAAACGCTGGGGCTACTGCAGGATCAAACGGACATGCTCTGGCATCTGGTGGAGGTTCATGAAAGGCCGCAGGATCACAGACTGCCGCTGCAGCCCCTGCTTAATCGGTCCATAGCCTGCCCACCAAGACACCCAAGAACATGGGGTGGGAGGCTCAGGGCACCCAACCACTCCACCCCAATGGACAGCCAAAGCAAATTCAACAAGTTTTAAAGTGGCCTTTTCCTTCCCTCCTACTCTCCTCCCACACCCCACCCGGGCTACCTTGTGAGTTATCTCCCTATTTTTATAATCAATTAATAAATAATACATGGTTTTTAAATGATAGTGACTTTCTTTCCTTTGCAAGCAAGTTGTGATCGAAGTGGGGAGGGCGAGTGGCTTACAGGGAATTTAGAGACAACCAAGGGGGTGGGTTTTCATCAAGGAGAAACAAACAGAAGTGTCACACAGTACTCTGGCCAGTCATGAAACTGGTTTTCAAAGCTTCTCTGATGCACACCACTTCCTGCTGTGCTCTTCTAACTGCCCTGGTGTCTGGCTGCGCGTATTCAGCAGCCAGGCGATTTGCCTCAACCTCCCACCCCGCCATAAATGTCTCCCCCTTACTCTCACAGAGATTGTGGAGCACACAGCAAGCAGCAATAACAATGGGAATGTTGGTTTTGCTGAGGTCTGAGCGAGTCAGTAAGCTGCGCCAGCGACCATTTAAACATTCAAATGCACACTCTATCACCATTCTGCACTTGCTCAGCCTATAGTTGAACAGCTCCTGACTACTGTCCAGGGTGCCTGTGTACGGCTTCATGAGCCAGGGCATTAAGGGGTAGGCTGTATCCCCAAGGATAACTATAGGCATTTCAACATCCCCAACAGTTATTTTCAGGTTTGGGAAGTAAATCCCTTCCTGCAGCCATTTAAACAGACCAGAGTTCCTGAAGACGTGAGCGTCATGAACCTTTCCCCGCCATCCCATGTTGATGTTGGTGAAACGTCCCTTGTGATCCACCAGAGTTTGCAGCACCATTGAAAAGTACCCCTTGCGGTTTATGTACTGGCTACCCTGGTGTTCTGGTCCCAAGATAGGGATATGTATTCCGTCTATAGCCCCACCACAGTTAGGGTATCCCATTGCAGCAAAGCCATCTTTGTGCTATCTAGTATGACCTGCACATTTCCCAGAGTCACTACCTTTGATAGCAGCAGCTCAATGATTGCATTGACTTCTTGCATCACAGCAACTCCCACAGTAGATTTGCCCACTCCAAATTGATTACCGACCGACCGGTAGCTCTCAGGCGTTGCAAGCTTCCACAGGGCTATTGCCACTCGCTTGTGAACTGTGAGGGCTGCTCTCATCTTGGTATTCTTGCGCTTCAGGGCAGGGGAAAGCAAATCACAAAGTTCCATGCAAGTGCCCTTATGCATGCGAAAGTTTCGGAGCCACTGGGAATCATCCCAAATCTGCAACACTGTGCGATCCCACCACTCTGTGCTTGTTTCCCGGGCTCAGAATTGGCGTTCAACAGCATAAACCTGCCCCATTAACACCATGATCTCCAAATTGTGGGGGAATGCGGTTTTAGAGAAAAGTGTGTTCATGTCCTCATCACCGTGCTGCCGTCGCCTCTTCACCTGGTTTTTCAGGTGCTGGTTATGCATACACTGCACAATAATGCCCGAGGTGTTTACAATGGTCATAACTGCTGCGGTGAGCTGAAAGGGCTCCATGCTTGCTGTGCTATGGCGTCTGCCTCTGCTCGGGCAATCCAGGGAAAAGGGTACAAAATGATTGTTTGCCATTGCTGACAGAGGGAGGGGAGACTGACAACATGGCTTACAGGGTTGGCTTACAGGGAATTAAAATCAACAAAGGGGGTGGCTTTGCAAGAAACAGAATGGCCCCCTCAAAGACAGAACTCAAAACCTCAAGGATAGAACTCAAAACTGGGTTTAGCAGGCCATTGATTTCATGGAGGGAGGGAGAAGAAAATGAATACAAAGCACATCTGGTCTATTTCTTGTTTTGATCCACTTCATCTATCTTCATACATCTTGCTGGCAGCAGACTGTGCAGTACGACTGCTAGCCATTGTCATCTCCTGGGTGCTCAGCAGAAGACGGTACAATATGACTGCTGGTCATTGTTTTCTCCTGGCTGCTAATTAAAAGACAGTGCACTGTCGGTAGGACTGAATCGCGATGAGACGAAACTTAAAAGGGAAATGAACTGGCTGAATCACTCCTATGTTTGCCCAGGCACCCCTGACCTCATCAAGATCTGTTAAAAAAGCACCCTGGACTATGTCGATGACGGCTACCAGTCATACTGCACTATCTGCTGCCAAAAGGCAATAAACTGCACCCAGGAGACATATGGTGACGATTACCATGCTTGCCATGGTATGGCGTCTGCACAGGTAACTCAGGAAAAAAGGCACAAAATGATTATCTGCCCTTGCTTTCATGGAGGAAGGGACGGAAGGGGGGCCTGATAATATGTACCCAGAACCACCCGCGATAATGTTTTTAGCCCCATCAGGCACTGGGAGTTCTACCCAGAATTCAAATGGGCGGCGGAGACTGCGGGAACTGTGGTATAGCTACCCACAGTGCAATGCTCCGGAAGTCGATGGTTGCCTCGGTACTGTGGACACACTCCGCCGACTACATGCACTTAGAGCATTTGTGTGGGGACACACACACTAGACTGTATAAAAACGCTTTCTACAAAACCGACTTCTATAAATTCGACCTAATTCTGTAGTGTCGACAAGGCCTCAGTCCTGTTGCATACCTGAAAAGATTTCATAAGACAGGTACAATCTGACCAAATACCCTTTATTGTGATGCTGCATTTGGATGAGCTCATATTACTATAGCTCATTGCATTCATTAAAAAAAGATGCTGGCAGCTATGGTCATTTAATATTTGAGAATGATTTATAATATCTCAGAAAGCTGAAAGCCAAAATTTATATCCATTTGATATACAGTTTCCTTGAACAAGTTTACTGGAACTGAATTAATATTAAACTAACAGTAATTCACAAGTCAAAATCCTCCCCGCCTGCCCTCACAACAACATATACTCCATATTCCCCACCAAAAACAGTACTTCCATCCGTTTTTTAACAGCAGGCTCCTTCCCTTCAAATAGTCCTCCGTCCACCTCCCCCAGAAATTCAAAAATTCACTCTTCTTTTCCACCATATTCATACCCCTCCCTATGTCACAGCATAAAGAACACAAAAGCAAACTCATTCTACTCTCCCTCTTCTCCCACATAGACCACTTAAATGGTTCAAACCCATCCCCCATTGGTAGCTCCAGGCTCGGAGTCCTGTGATTGTTACCAAACCATGAAGAATTTATTGTGTAGCTGCATGTTTCCAGGTAATTCTATTTAGCTGGGAAGCTGTTATTTGATAGTAGACAGAGTAAATGAAAGGACAGATTTCACAGCAGCATTCATCCTTATCACTTTGTGTCATTAGAACACCTTATACATGCTTTCTATTTGATAACTGAAATTCAGGCATTAAGCATAAATATATGTTGATTTAACAAAGTAATCTATATTTTATAACACTTTCTAACAGCTTGTCATCTGTTAAATGTTCGTTACTAATGCCTTTTATAACATGCTTTATAATAAACCATTAAAGGCTGTAGCTGCATCTAGTAATCATGTCCCAAATATAAAGAAAGCTTTTATAAATGGGCTTCTTATTTAAAATGTTATCAGTTTAGCCTAGAGGGTTTTGGTAGGGATTAATAATTATTTTTCTCCTTTTGATAATGTGATCTATTACCTATAGGATGCACAGTTGAGGTGGAGCTCTGAAATTGCTAAGGTGGCAAGGGAGTGGAGATGTGCAAAGTACATGCTCGTCACAGGAGCATTTCTGTGTGCACGACATGGGCAGTTATACCCCATTGCAGGACTCACACGACAGCTACTCTGCAATGGCACCAACATGCACTCCTCTACTGGCACAGCTGCTGATAGGAGTATGTGCCCTATTCAGTTGAGAGCCTTGCCATGTTTCCTAGCCATCAGGCCTTGCCCCCATTGGGATCACAGTGCATCAGTAGGTTTGGGAACATATGCCAAGCATGCATTCAGTACTGTGTTACAATCCTTTCCTGCTGTTACTCGAAGGGAGACTTTCTATGACATTCTCTCCACTGTGGTGCAAAGTTGCAGTAGGGGGCAGGATTTGGCCTTTTATGTCTAAAGGATATAGTACCACCCATGAAAGAAACCTTGCATCAAAAGGCATTCTGATGTGGATCTAGGGTAGTGTACGACCCTTAGAGGAGCAGTTTGTTAAAAAGATAGCATCACTGGTGAAATCAGCCTCAGAAGGGTCTGTTCAGTTTAGGTATTAATTTTATTAATTTCTGTAGCCTACCAAAATTTCTCTTGTACTCCTTTTTCTGATAGACAAATTAAACTAAATTATTGTTTTGTGGACTTTGTAACTGTAAAGCTAATTTAGGGTCCAATCCTGAAAATACTTACTACTAGGTATAACACTTAGAACCATAAGGAAACTCATTAGATTTCATGGCAGTAAGCACTACCCCCAGTAGTAAGTGTATGCAGGATTTGTCCCCTTGTCCCCCAGTTCAGGAAAGCATCTCTATTTAGGAAAGCAGTTAAGCATGCACTTAAGTTTCACTGAAGTTAATAGAACTTAAGCATGAGCTTAACTGCTTTCATAATTGCTTTGTTTCTTAGACTTGAATTTTATAGTCAGTAGGCTGAAATATCAAAGCTGGTGAATTTGAATGAAAGTTATATGAATTGTAAAGTACTGCTGCAGAACATTTTAAGCTACTGAATCATAAAATTGGGCCATTTGGTGTGTTCTACGCATATATTTGTGTTCACATATACATGAAATAATTTTAAAATATTTTTTAAATCAGTGAATAATTTATTTGCCCAGTTCTAGTATAGTACTGTGCTATATTATAGGCGTTGACACAGTAAACCTGAATAATGTGACATTTTAGAACACTTTATGAAGACAGATCTTTCACTAAAAAGTCTCTGTGTTAATCCCATTCTCAACCAGCCACCAATTCCCCATAGCTCATTTTAATGGGATTTTCCTTTAGATGAATATTTTTTTGTATTCATCATGAAAATGAGTAAGGAGGACCACCTGAAGGCCTGATTCATAGGCACTGGATTAAGGCCAGCTGCCATATTTGCCTTTGTAACTAATGGTACTTGTCTATGAACCACGTACATTTAACTGTAAGCCACCTACTACAAACTACTGAAACTTTTGTATTTTCTTTCAAGTTGAGATTAAGCTGCACAACATGCTTGAAAGCTAGAAGGAATTTGTGTTCTTTATGTATAGGTAAGGAAGGTCCTTTCCCCCACAATTATGATTTTACCACTTAGAGGACAAATTGAGTGTTTGTGTAAGTGGCCAAAACTCCATTGAAATCAAGGTAGTATGGGCACTTTGGGCCTGATCCAATATTCATTGAAGTCAATAGAAGTCAACAGAAAGACAAGCCAGCATGCATTTTATGAATAGTTCATGCAAGATAGACTGCTGTTCATTTCATGGACACTGATATATGCTAGTGGCAGACTTGCCCCAAACCATTCATGCTCATTTCATTCCTTCCTATTTTCCAATGGCCTCTCTGCTTCCCACAAGCCTGTAGATGTTACTAAATCAATTGCCATTACTATGGCTACACAATGTGATGGACATACCATAAACAAAAAGTAATTATAAGTGTCTATCAGACTGAGGAGAAATATTACGTGTGGTTTCAAAGGGGATCAATAATGGACTTAGTATTATGTAATATCTATATTCACACTCTAGGAAGAGTTTTATACATTAATCATATTAGCAATGGTAGACATTACAGAATCAAATAGGAGAAAGATATCAATGGGATGATTTATTAATATAAATGCAGACAACAAATGAAGGGAGAGGTATAACACTAAGCAGAAATACAAAGATTATCTTGGAAAAGAGTAATGCAGAGAAGAATTTGGTGATGTTAGTGAGCAGTAAATTAGATATAAAGATCACAACACAATGTCACTGGAAAAAAATTAAACAGCTATAGTAAGAGGAATGTGAAAGAGCATGATGTTTAGGAACAGGGAGAAAAATGGGAATACCAAATTTATAGTATTAAGAGCTGAGCTTTATGCTATTCAAAATAAAAGACAATAATAACTGAGTTAGGCTCCAAAAATGTTAGAAGGATTAGAGAGATATTACGAGAATCTAAAGAAATGTAGTATTTAGAGCTTGGAAAAAATACAACAAACAGGGAATACGATCACGGGTTATGTGGAGATGAAAAGCAACATAAGATGGGTAGGGATTATTTAATGTGGCTGCGACAGGGTGATGAGTAAGGAGTGCTTAATCAGCCCCCTGCCACTCCAGGCCTAATCAAGGGGAATGGATTGGGGCTGTTGAATTGCCCTGTGCCTGCTTGCAAGGACAAACAGCTGCCAGCCTAATTAGCCAGGGGCTCTAAAAGGAAGGAGGACGGAAGCTAGGGGAGGAGAGGGAAAGAGAAAGACCAGACACACAGAGGGGTGGGGCGGGGCGGGGCAGAGCAGGACAGGACAGGGCCTGGACCTCTAGTCTGCTGCTGGCCAGGTCTGTTTCTGGCAAAGTTTGGCTGTGAAAAACCTGTACATGAATAGTACGGTGGTGGGAAACAGCTGTAAATAAAGAGCACTGGTGTTTGCATTGACCTGAGGCACCCCTGACTGATTTGGGAGAGAAGCAGGAGCAGAAACCAGAAGGGCCTAGCTTACACCTCGTGACAGTGGCAAAGGGGGAAATTTATTCCATAAGAAGGATTAGTGGCCCCAAATTAATGCAAGAGATTTAATTGAACCATTAGGAGAAAAAACTAACAATTGCACTAATGTGGTAACTTGCCAAGGGAGGTAGCTGAAGCCGCATCACTATAGATGTTTAAGAACACACGAGCTAAAAGATTAAAAACATTGGTGTAGAAAGAAATCCTCTATTTGTGGAGAGGTATGAACTCTATAACTCAGTGGTTCCCAAACTTGTTCCGCCGCTTGTACAGGTTTGTTTATCTGCCGCGTCCGCAGGTTTGCCTGATGGCAGCTCGCACTGGCCGCAGTTCGTTGCTCCAGGCCAATGGGAGCTGCTGGAAGTGGCTGCCAGTATGTCCCTCAGTGCCACGTCCAGAAGCCCCCATTGGCCTGGAGCAGTGAACCGCGACCACTGGGAGCCGCGATTGGCCGAACCTGCGGACGCAGCAGGTAAGCAAACCGGCCCAGCCCACCAGGGGCTTTCCCTGCACAAGCGACGGAAAAAGTTTGGGAACCACTGCTCTAACTCAATAAGGTCCTTTCCAACCCTAATTATTAGATGGACAATGAGAGGTGATAGTTCAAGTAAGCTTTCTGCACTGGGGTCATTTTGTGAATGTCACAATATTTAATAAAACGTTGCTTCTGCTGAAAAGGTAAGGGAATATTTATTTTCACAGCTACAACCAACACTGTTCCTTAGTTTGCCAGCAGGAGTATGGATACGGATTGTCTCCTCTAGGCAGCTGAACACGTCACATTCTTAGTACATCAATACTTTGATTCCTAAGAACCATATGATTCAAGTGTGCTTTTAAATCCACTTCTCAATGGTGCAAAGTCTAAAGGTAGCTTTGAAAAGAGTATGTCTCTTTATAATGTATGTCTGTGGACACTCTTTCCCTTCCCCCCCCCCCACATTCACCCCAGTGTTCTCAAAGTCATTCCATACAAGAACAATAAAACATAGAATCCGTAGTATTTTGACTACAGAGACACTCCAAAATGTATTCAAGATTTACTGGATTTTAAAGGGACACTGATTTTTACAAAGAAATACCTTTAGATTTCAATGGAGATTTCCCTGCACGGCTTGATGTAAGTTTTAATACTGGACAACAACTGATCTGCATTATAGTCAAACACTGTGAAGATTTATGTTGAAATCTAATAGCCAGTTACCGCAGTGCTGTTCAGAAGTCTACTCATGTAAATACAGCTCTAACATAAAATTAGGAGTGAGCACAGGAAGACAACTGTATCTGATGAAAACTGCATCTACATCCCCTCTACACTGGAGAATTGATATTTTCCCATCCTCTTTCACCTGAAGAACATTTGATTAACTTAGATCAGCTTTCTAAAGCTGTTCCTAGAGAATGCTATCTTTCTTTTACTACACAAAATCATATGAAGAGCTGGAAGTGAATTATCTTATGAGCATAATCCTAATTGTGTGACTACTTTAGTTTCAAAAAGAAGCCAAAGAAAATCAATGCCCGTTTGTGCTGCTGAAGCTTAACCATTTGATTCATTATTAACAGCTGCTAAAAAGTGCATCAAAATAGTGTGAGATTTGCATGACTTTTGCTAAGGTATGTAATGCTGTTGCACACAACTTTTTGGTGCTAATTACTTCAGAATATAAGAGAAGAAAATGAACAAAAACTGTATTTTAAGTTGAAGGGCACAACTGCAATGTTTTATTATAAAATAAAGTTGCAACAATTTTACAATAAACATATGAACCTTAAACATCCCAGAGGACTCAATATTATTCTAACTGAAATCACTGCAGGTTTTGCAATTGACTTCAACAGACACAGGACAAGACCCCCAAAATGAAGGAAAAAAATGTGAGTCAAGGGATTGTGACTGTCTTGCCTGGAATCTGTCATCTGAACAGAATCACTTTGATTGTGGAAAGGAAAAGGAAGCAAATATTATACAGTCATTTAGCTCCTGGTTATAGATAGGCATGCATTATTAAATAAGTTTAATATAACATCTGAAGGAAAAAATAATTAAGGGAACAGTCTCCCTATTTCTTAAGATAACAATAACTTTTCTCTGACATGGTCTTTACATACAATTCAATGTAAGTCGATTTAATTTTATCAACAATGTGACAGGAAATGTCCTTACAAATGGGAGGAACTTGGGTCAGCTGCAAAATGAAGACAGTTTGGATTAACTAGACTGTCCATTACTTGAAACAAAACATGTTGATGGTGACTGAGCAAAAACCAACAACAGGCCTATCTGAGGACCAATATTCTTCCTCCCCGGGCTCCTCAGAGCACTCCCAAAATGATCAGGGTCCATTAGCTTCTAAAAGGGCACAATCAAAATAAGCACCTCAACTCAAACCACATGGCTAAAATTTTCAGTTGCCTCACCTCTAATCCTGACCCAAACATTAAATCAAGAGTGTTACTAGCAGTATAAACTGAGCCAACAATCCATGGTCATTAAATCAACCACAAAATCCTGAGCTATCAAGACAGATTTTAAAAATCATCAAGTACTATCAGCCCCACTGCCCATACAGTACCATCCCAATGTCAATAGTCTTGTAGGGATTTTATAATGCAGTGGGGCAATTGGTATACTAAACACCAGTTACATTTTAGCTCCATCCCAAGACTTTCATAAAATGGGCATACTGTATTTGATTCACTTTTGGGGTGGAAGAGCTCTGGCATATGCTAGATGCAAGCGGCAGTGCAACCATAAACATCCCATCCATTTCTCCTTCTGTCCATGGTGTCCTGAATACCTGTTTGGAGTCAGCATTGGCAAAACTAGTCCACCAGTGTCATTTAACCAGGTTTGGGTTATTCTCATCTTTGAGCAAGTCATGGAAAGTAAACGTATTACTAACTACCATCTAAGCATTAATCAGCATACAGTGAATACTAGATTCTTGCCCAACACCATCGTACACATTGAGGACTAATTACAATGGAATACAACAACAATGGAATTGAGGCTCATCATCTTGACTCTGGGCTATGTCCTACCTTCTTTCCCTCTTACCAATGAGATTGAGGGACCTAAGCCCTTAAAACCAACCCTGCCCAAAACCCCCATCCCTGGGGTCTTTATAGTCTCAACATGCAACTGTGTTTTTCAGTTCTCTTGGTGACTATTGAAGGGGACACACCTGCTAGAGCTAAGTGACCAATTAAGGGCCTATATAGTTCGCCACAAACTACCCTCTCAAATGCAGACTTCCTAAAGACCAAGAAAGAGGTAGATCTGTTCAGACATTATAGTATAGCTTATGCATAATTAGGTTGAGTTGGTGCTGGGCCTTTAACCTCCCTGTTACTGAGGATGAAAAGCTGGGACAGACTCAAAGAATAGTGTGGAGGCAGTCCAATCTTGATTTAGCACTCATGCCACTGGATTATTGCCCCTTTAGTAGTTATATATAATATGCACTTCACACACAGACACATGCAATGTATTAATAGGCTGTTACCACCAGAACTCTCCACTGTATTTCCTGTATATTTTGGATAGTTCACATGCTTACAACCTATGTTTATTTTTTTTAATATTGTAAATAACGATAGCTTTCCCCCTTCCTCTTCTGATATGGGGTAGGGGTTAGCAAAAATAGCTGGCTCTGATGCCAGATTTTGCTGCCAACCCATATTGAGAAACTCAGGGAACATTTAAACAATGAATGTTGTCACCATGCTGTGACTAGAAACTGAGTGTGAGCGGTGCATGCCAATGCTGTAAACTGGGACTCAATCTTCCTACTCCTCTACCCTGTAATCTGAAGTGAAGACCCCTATTTACTAATTTTATCTCATTTGGAATTCCACTATATACTTTACCATTTCTTCCTCTTAAAAATGCATGAAGGCAGGAAACCCAACCATAACTGCTAGGAAGTGGCATTAAAAGAAGAATGCCAGTACTTTCCCAGTACTTGAAACATTAAAAGTAGTACTAAGTTATTAGCCTCTGGAAATTGTACATTCTGAGTGCTGCATGATTGAGGAAGACTGAGAACAAATCTATAAACGTAGTCTTTTGTTCATCAAAACATGAGCAGAAAAGAGTGACAGAGTTTATGAGTTGGATAACTATATGAACCTTTCTTGCTTGGCAATATGTTCACCTTCACTTATAGTTTATATCTATCCATGAAAGTAGTGTCTAATGAGCAAATAGCATTGCCGAACAAGCATAATAAAGTTAGGAAGGACTTGCAATGTTTGTTTGTGCCTCAGGCTTCCTGAATCAAATCACCATCTTCTACATTAAAGAGACTTGTATTATCCAAGAAGTATTAAAATAAAAATGTTAACTTTAAAGCTGAGCATAATATGCGTTACATTTTGGAAACTTGTAATTTAAAAGACATAAAGTAAGCTCAGCTACTGTACCAGTCTAATAAAACTTGTGGAAAAGTGTATGACTTTCATTCAGTACTTTAGCCTTCATAGTTAAAAATTATAAATGTTTATTACATATATATGGAAAGATGTTCAAGTGACTATCAAGCAAGTCAAGCAGAAAAGATAAAGGAGGTCTTTGATCAGTTCCTTAATATATTTCTTGTATGTGGTTAATACTTTAGTTACACTCTTGAATAGTTCAACTCCTAATATTAACCTTCCCCTTAGTTTTCAGTTTTATCAGAGAAAATAACTGAATAATTTTCTCTGTCATACTAAATGAAAATTTGTTTTAAGCCATGCAGGAGAATAATTCTTCTGAATCGTATAGCTAAAAAAGTGAAGGGATAAACAGTAACACTTTATTTAATTCAGTGAAGAGGACATCTCATTAGATTACCTCATAGTAATCATAAAACACACTGCAAAAGCCAAATGACCAATCATTAAATGGTGTTTTTTTCTTCTTCCCCAGGCAAATACAGATTAAGTGAAGTTAATGAATTCACTTTATGGAATTAAGTTAAATTGCATGACTTAAAGGAAGAGAAACAAAGCACCATGTAGCTTGCATCTAAGGTGGCATAGCTGACGTGATTTCTGGAAAATCATTTATTTATATAATCAGCCATTAGCCATCATTTATGTTCACTGTGGAAGGGACCACGGTAATATATCCTAAATGAACTCCAGCTCAATGCACGTGTCAGTGTTTTACAATTTCTCTGGCACATGCTTAGTGAAAGCCTGCCACTCTGCAACAGAGGAGGGAATTACTACTGTAAACCCACCGGTATACTTCACAAGAAATATATTGGATTCACACACAGAGAGTGGAATCTGACTATTTCAATTAAAAGAAAGGCTAGCTAGTTACAGTAGCTAACAATAGTTCTAGCAGTCGTATTGCACACTTCACAGTACCTTGGGCATGTCAGAGGTCTAAACCATATTAGAGCTCGTCTGAAAGTATATTCAAACAGATGACATTCATCTCAGATTATTTATCCCAGACATACTGTATGCAAATCATCCACCAACATGCGAAAGGCTTATTTCATCCTTTTGCTGTAAACTGCTGGGTTTAGTCATGTGTTCAGTGTATAACCACTTTTTTATCCTATTATGTTAATGTTCCTCATATGTGAAAAGTGTCGGTAGCTCCATATAAAATGATCTCTCTTCTAAACCCTCAGAGTTGACAAGTGCTGGCAAATCAAAGTGCAGTAACCTGGAAAGGTTTGGGATTTTTTGTATCCATCTCCATTTACTGGAGACTTCTGTTCAGAAAATGAGACCAAAAAGCATAAAAATCAACAATTATTTCATACCCATTTACTTTTCTATAAAAGCAAATCCCTCCATGTTACTTGCAACTGGTACATAGTATTATTTATGTTGTAATGGTGAAGAAAGTTCACTCCTCTAAGTAAATACACCATCCACCCTTCCTCCCCCCGTCCTCCCCCCTACCTATCCCCACTACCACTACTGTAATTCACGTGCTCATTGGAACTGATCACGCTCTAAGCAAAATGTCAGTGCTTGGCTGTAAATCTGTGTAAATGCTTTTTCTCTGTGAAACCTTCATGTTAAAGCAGGATGCTCATCAAGGTCACTGTAAAAGATTATGGTTTTCAGTCTGGCAGAGAAGATGCTAAGAAAATCAATAAACACAAACACAATTAAACATGCTTTGAAGTCTGCTGTTTGCCAGTTCTGTGTGGAATCACACCTTTAGCTCCTGAATTTCAGAGATGTATGGGAGGTAGATATGGTGAGGCAGGTTGGCTAGCTTATGCACTAGCTATGCAGAAAGGTGAATAGGAAATCTGGCGTTTTGCAGTGTGGCAGATTAGTTTTGAGCAAACTAGCTTCAGCTGATTTTTTAGGAAGAGATTACAGTTTCCTGGGCTTGCTGCCTCCTAAGTGGAGTTTTGCCATGGTCTTCCATGGGAGCAGGACTGGCCACCTCACCTACTACACCTTTTATGTATGTCCTGTTAAACTGAAACCATACCAGACTCAACTTTTGTTTTGTGACAAATGTCAGTTACCAAAAGAAGATCAATAAATGTACATACATTAAAAAGGACAGGAAAACAAAACCCACACAGAGAAGGAGCATCCGAGAAAAACAAAATTACCAAATGACATGGGTAAAAGTTAAAAGGTATGCAAATCAAATTCAATCACTATCTTGCGTTGTATAAACGCCTGAGAGACACACAGGGCTGTCCTACAAGAGCTGTTGCTAAAATGCACTCCGTTAAGAGACTCTCAATATTTACAAAAAGAAAAGGAGTACTTGTGGCACCTTAGAGACTAACAAATTTATTAGAGCATAAGCTTTCGTGAGCTACAGCTCACTTCATCGGATGCATCCGATGAAGTGAGCTGTAGCTCACGAAAGCTTATGCTCTAATAAATTTGTTAGTCTCTAAGGTGCCACAAGTACTCCTTTTCTTTTTGCAAATACAGACTAACACGGCTGCTACTCTGAAACTCTCAATATTTAGTTACACATGAACACAGAGAAAAAAAAACATTTAATATGTTAATAAAAATATAAGGCATCATTTCCATTTGCTGTAGTTGCACAAGTGGCCACCACGCTATTTCTTTAAGATTGTTCTTGCAAAGCTATGGCACATAGATGCTGTAAAAGGGATGTTTACAATGCACTTCAACAGAGTTGGACCAATGCTGGGCTGCAACAGAGAGCCTTTCTCACTATCACAAACCTTTCAAATAAAGAGACCTCGAAATCTAAACCTGCAGATGACTCCACTTTTGCCCGTCCTCCCTCCAGACAAGGAGTTTCAAACCAACAGCTGCAAACGGATTAAGGTAATACGTTTACAAACAACGGCAATCAGGATTGTAAGCAGTGATTTACTTGCCAATATGCTAGCGTTAGGCGATCTGCTCTCCGTTGCAGAAACGTTGCAGAGCTTGTACTCTTCGGATCTCCTCTCAAAGCTCTGTCTGGAGTATTTCCAAACCACTCGGGCACATCTCCACGGTTATTCGGCGTAATACAGAAAATCTCTCACCTGGCCCCCGAACTCAGTGCCCATGATTTAAATCAAAGCCTCCGGAAAGTTACACTCTTATTTGTGTTAAAAAAAAATAATTAAAATCGGATTGAAGTCGCTGGTGAGATCTCAAACTCCGGAGCGGAATGACGCCACCGTCCCTGTTTGCGTTTGCATGGAGGGGGGGTTACTTGCCGTCCACCCAAAACAATAAATAAATAAATAAATAAATCAGAGGGGAGGCGGGGGAGCGAGAGATTAGGGAGCGCCGCCCTTTTAGCAGCGGAGAGAGGCAAGCCGGTGTACAGGCACCTGCAGCAGCGCTGTGTCCCAGTGCCGGCTGGGTCCAGAGGCGCTGTCCATCCCTGCTGGTGTTGAGCGGAGACGCTGCCAGCCCCCGCCAGCCCCCAGAGCTGCCCACCTCCCTTCCAACCCACCAGCTTGCTTCCTGCTTGTCTCGCCCCAGCGGCTTCCCCTTTTCGTCGGCTCCCGCTAGGATTCGCCGCTCGGGGTTTAGCTGGGGTTTTATCTGCAGCGCATTCTCCGCTGGTGGAGCTCGGGAGAAAATCCAGCGATGCTCAGGTCCCTGGCCAGGTCCTCCTGTGCTAATCAGACCCCACCAGAGAGCGAGAGCGAGATGGCGATTAGGCGGACTCAACGCGTGAAGCAGGAAACTTACACCGCGCCTTTGCAAAGTCCAGCGTGTGATTTAGGAGAGAGGAAGCAGGGCTCTGTCCGGAACCTGTGGGGGTATCACATGGGAGCAGCACCCTGCATGGTGGAATGCAGCTTGAGGACAGGGATCGCGGTCCTACATTCAGACCCGGCTGGGAGAGGCGGCTTCTCAGTTCCCTTAAAGAAAAGGAGGACTTGTGCCACCTTAGAGACTAACAAATTTATTTGAGCATAAGCTTTCGTGAGCTACAGCTCACTTCATCGGATGCATTTGGTGGGATGCATCAATTCCCTTAGAGCCCCCGAAAGGAAATCACCTGTGATTAGGAGAAGTTGATGCTGCTCGGGAGAGCTCTTTAAAAGGGGGGGGGGGAGGCAAAGCTGGGTCCCTAGAGGGAGAAAGTGGATCCTGCAATATCCTGTCAGTTTGGGGCCCCAGAAGCTCACGTTACACTGACTAAAGGGAGTCCAAATCCAGGCATTCCTATTATTTCAAAACAACCCTGGTCCCCACCTATCCCAGTGCAACAGCGCCTCAAGAATTTGCAACCTTCACCTGGATGCTAAGAGAACCAGCCAATCTGGGGGCTCTACTCCCCAAAAATACTATGTACTTTGTATAAGTACAAAGTTTGCCACGGGGATAGAGAATAAATGTGGCTTCTCTATTGTACTACCCATTCCTGACCTACCCTACCTAAATCTGTATCAGGGACATCAGTGCTTCCCACATGAACCATAAAACCTTGCAACTGACTATTAACAGGTCCTGGTTTTGCCCTGGAACCTCCACATTCTATTGTCTAAACAGAGAATTCATTTAGCGTCTCCTGTTGTACTTTAAAACTCCACATAGATGTGTCCGAAAGCCAAAATACCACACAAATTTAGATCCCACATCTGGAGCTTGCCAAAGTTTCACCAAACACTCAGAACTTGTACCCTGAAAACAGAGCAAAAGGTATTACTTCTACTTTTTCATCAAAAATCCGGTCCTCAGAAAATCTTGTAAGGGCAGATATTTTAATTTTGGCACATGCATGGTGCTAGAAATGGCTAATTTAGGCTTGTAAACGCCATTTTACATCTCCACTCTTACTATACGTCATGAAATGCAATGTTTCCCCATTGTACAGCTTGTCGTGTATTTATTTCTTGGCAGATGGAAAGCATAATACATCAAGTTCTATATTCAGCAAACGTTATGTAGGGCTTTTTAATAGATTCATTTAAAGCTACAGAGACATTTTTAATGTTAAATGAAACGTTATAGTCTTCACCCAGTTTCTTGTCAATTAAATCATGTAATCTAGAAACCCCTGACTATTTTCTAATTTGGACTCTGGTACTTTGATTTTGTTGTCGTTCCATCTGCTAAGGAAATACCATCCTGATTACTACTACTCTTGACAGGAAATAGATAAACAGACATCCATATTTCATTATTTGCATGGCTGATCATTTATGGAACATCGCAGATCCGAGGTTTGTCTCCAGCTTTTATCACTAACATTTAAAAAACATATTCCTAACTTGTTGCAGTTTCACTGGTTAAACTTATTTACAGCTTTCTATAGAATTGTGAGGGATGAATGGGGGGATAGGGGGCAGTGTTGGTGCATCATGATACATTTGGGCCTGGATTCTGTAGATTAGGGGAGCTGCACATGTACTAAAGTTTAGGTAATAAAACCGGGGGGGATGCAAACAGAAATAAACTGGTGCAAAATTAGAGTTTGTGCAGCTTTATACTAGGATTTGTTGGGGACAGGGAGGGGACGTTTGTTTTAGGGAGTGGGGAAGGAATAGTAGAATGGTAGAATAGTAGAATCAAGCTTGTTCTGTATTTTAGGGTTGTGGCCAAAATTTGGCAAGATCCAGATCCAGGTTTTTAATGTAGTGGAGCATTGGCTTCCCAGGTCTTTCCCGTGCAACAAGAGCAGCTAAACGTGTTCCCTGGGAGTAATCTACACATCGGAGGGCCAAATCATGGCATGATCTGGAAGGATCCCAAGTGCCCTATCTGCGTATTTGCTGCGTCTGTTATCTGTTGCGTCAGGATGCGGCCCTGTCGAGACTATTGTTGGTACAGGAAGAGTGCCTACACTTGTTCTATATTAACGGGGTAGAAATGCTGGAGGCACATTTGCTGGATCTAACAAGATCCAAGTGTTTCAGAGTAGCAGCCGTGTTAGTCTGTATTCGCAAAAAGAAAAGGAGTACTTGTGGCACCTTAGAGACTAACAAATTTATTAGAGCATAAGCTTTCGTGAGCTACAGCTCACTTCATCGGATGCATTTGGTGGAAAAAACAGAGGAGAGATTTATATACACACGCACAGAGAACATGAAACAATGGGTTTATCATACACACTGTAAGGAGAGTGATCACTTAAGATAAGCCATCACCAACAGCAGGGGGGGAAAAGGAGGAAAACCTTTCATGGTGACAAGCAGGTAGGCTAATTCCAGCAGTTAACAAGAATATCAGAGGAACAGTGGGGGGTGGGGTGGGAGGGAGAAATACCATGAGGAAATAGTTTTACTTTGTGTAATGACTCATCCATTCCCAGTCTCTATTCAAGCCTAAGATAATTGTATCCAGTTTGCAAATTAATTCCAATTCAGCAGTCTCTCCTTGGAGTCTGTTTTTGAAGCTTTTTTGTTGAAGTATAGCCACTCTTAGGTCTGTGATCGAGTGACCAGAGAGATTGAAGTGTTCTCCAACTGGTTTTTGAATGTTATAATTCTTGACGTCTGATTTGTGTCCATTCATTCTTTTACGTAGAGACTGTCCAGTTTGGCCAATGTACATGGCAGAGGGGCATTGCTGGCACATGATGGCATATATCACATTGGTAGATGCGCAGGTGAACGAGCCTCTGATAGTGTGGCTGATGTGATTAGGCCCTATGATGGTATCCCCTGAATAGATATGTGGACAGAGTTGGCAACGGGCTTTGTTGCAAGGATAGGTTCCTGGGTTAGTGGTTCTGTTGTGTGGTGTGTGGTTGCTGGTGAGTATTTGCTTCAGATTGGGGGGCTGTCTGTAAGCAAGGACTGGTCTGTCTCCCAAGATCTGAGAGAGCGATGGCTCGTCCTTCAGGATAGGTTGTAGATCCTTGATGATGCGTTGGAGAGGTTTTAGTTGGGGGCTGAAGGTGATGGCTAGTGGCGTTCTGTTGTTTTCTTTGTTGGGCCTGTCCTGTAGTAGGTGACTTCTGGGTACTCTTCTGGCTCTGTCAATCTGTTTCTTCACTTCAGCAGGTGGGTATTGTAGTTGTAGGAATGCATGATAGAGATCTTGTAGGTGTTTGTCTCTGTCTGAGGGGTTGGAGCAAATGCGGTTATATCGTAGCGCTTGGCTGTAGACAATGGATCGAGTGGTATGATCTTGATGAAAGCTAGAGGCATGTAGGTAGGAATAGCGGTCAGTAGGTTTCCGATATAGGGTGGTGTTTATGTGACCATCGCTTATTAGCACCGTAGTGTCCAGGAAGTGGATCTCTTGTGTGGACTGGTCCAGGCTGAGGTTGATGGTGGGATGGAAATTGTTGAAATCATGGTGGAATTCCTCAAGAGCTTCTTTTCCATGGGTCCAGATGATGAAGATGTCATCAATGTAGCGTATCAAACTGGATACAATTAATTTAGGCTTGAATAGAGACTGGGAATGGATGAGTCATTACACAAAGTAAAACTATTTCCCCATGGTATTTCTCCCTCCCACCCCACCCCCCACTGTTCCTCTGATATTCTTGTTAACTGCTGGAATTAGCCTACCTGCTTGTCACCATGAAAGGTTTTCCTCCTTTCCCCCCCCCCCCCCCCCGCTGTTGGTGATGGCTTATCTTAAGTGATCACTCTCCTTACAGTGTGTATGATAAACCCATTGTTTCATGTTCTCTGTGCGTGTGTATATAAATCTCTCCTCTGTTTTTTCCACCAAATGCATCCGATGAAGTGAGCTGTAGCTCACGAAAGCTTATGCTCTAATAAATTTGTTAGTCTCTAAGGTGCCACAAGTACTCCTTTTCTTTTTAAGATCCAAGTGGTGGATCCGGGATTTTGCAGGGCTGTTGTGCCGGGATGCCTCAGAGTGCCTGGGTGGGTGTGAAGTAGGAGAAATTATGCAGAGGAATTTGAGGGTCTGGAGCCAAAAATGGTAGGATCTGGTAGAATCCTGCCTTTCCCGAGAGCGCCTTTAACGGCTCAGTAAAAGTGAGAATAAATCAGTGACAAACCGTTCGCTTCCCAGGATACCCGCCTTTTCCTCTCCTTCTAGTTTGTAGATATAGGAGACTGCATTTCTAGAGGGAGGAGGGGAATCGAGGGGAACATAAGAACGGCCAGACTGGGTCAGACCAAAGGTCCACCCAGTCCAGTGTCCTGTCTGTGGACAGTGGCCAATGCCAGGTGCCCCAGAGGGAGTGAACCGAACAGGTAATGATCTAGTGATGTCTCTCCCGCCGTCCATCTCCACCCTCTGACAAACAGAGGCTAGGTGCACAGACCCTTGGAGAAGTGAGGGGCAGAATGGAGCAGACGCCCACACATTCCTGGACAAAGCAATGGTCTTAGTGCTGACTGAAGCCGGGTCCCCGCTGGGCAAGTTGCATCTTTAAAGACGCTGCTCTAGGGGGACCCCATGTAGACAATGCATTACATTGCCCCCATGTATATTGCCGATTGCTCGCCTCTCCTGCCCTAGCTCGGAGCTAGGAAATCGCTCCGGTGCCGGGCTCACCAAAGAGGGGCTGGGAGAGAGCGAGCTCTTACGGTGAGGGGTGCTGGTGAACACACCCCACGCGGTGGGAGGCGCTCGTAGCAGGGATTGGCTCGCTGTGCTGCTCAGGGAAGGAGGCAGCCGCTCCCGCGCCACCGGCGGCGGCGCACCCGGGTGCAGGGAATACACGGGCACTCGGTAAAGTCTCCCCACCCGCATCCAGCCCCGCGCTCCCCTTGCGCGGCGGGGCGGGCCGGAGGCTGGGCCGCGAACCCGCGCGCTGATCGCGAGCGGCTCGCCCCCGTGTCACACAGCGGGGCGCTCCCCGCGCGCGGCTTGCGCGCGCCCTTTCCCGCTGGGTGCCCAGGAGAGGCCGGGGCCGGGCCGGGGGCGGGGCCCTCCCGTTCCCCGCTTCAGGGCACCGGCGTCTGGCTGGGAGCCACCTACCCAGCCGTCGGGCCCGGTTGCGGCGCCTCTGTCCGCCTCAGCCCCTTTGCTCCCTGCTAAGAAGGCGCTGCGGCAGCCGCGCTGCCTTCCAGCGGGACGGCGTTTCCGCCAGACACGCCGCCGCGCAGGGGAGCGACTTTTAAAGCAGGTGGAAACGGCGCGTCGCAGCCGTGCTTCGTCCTGCTCTGGGGCGGCCGCGCACTCAGCCCCTGGTTTTAGGCTCGCCGCTAGGAGATCCCCGTGCCGCCTTTCCCTGCGTGCAGCCCACGCGCTGCGGGACCAGGCCATCTTTACATGCCTCCTTCCAGCCGCGGCCGCCGTGTGCCGCGCCACAGCCAGGAAAATCTCGCCTCTTCCCGTGGCAACAGTTTAAAGCAGTCGATGAAATGAACCCTCTCGGGCTGGGTTTGGGGCGACAGGCTCAGGGGTTGCGGGAGGTGGGTGGGGTTTTACTGAGAACTTCAGGCACTCCGCGTCCTGGCCCAGGCGGCCTCTCCCGCCCCCCCCCCCTCATTGCCCTGGCCCAGGCTGCCTCTCCCGCCCCCCCTCATTGCCCTGGCCCAGGCTGCCTCTCCCGCCCCCCCCCCTCATTGCCCTGGCCCAGGCGGCCTCTCCCGCCCCCCCCCTCATTGCCCTGGCCCAGGCGGCCTCTCCCGCCCCCCCCCTCATTGCCCTGGCCCAGGCTGCCTCTCCCGCCCCCCCCCTCATTGCCCTGGCCCAGGCTGCCTCTCCCGCCCCCCCTCCTCATTGCCCTGGCCCAGGCTACCTCTCCTGCCCCCCCCCATTGCCCTGGCCCAGGCTGCCTCCTGCCCCCCCTCCTCATTGCCCTGGCCCAGGCTGCCTCTCCTGCCCCCCCTCCTCATTGCCCTGGCCCAGGCTGCCTCTCCTGCCCCCCCCCTCATTGCCCTGGCCCAGGCTGCCTCCTGCCCCCCCCCTCATTGCCCTGGCCCAGGCGGCCTCTCCCGCCCCCCCCCCTCATTGCCCTGGCCCAGGCGGCCTCTCCCGCCCCCCCCCTCATTGCCCTGGCCCAGGCTGCCTCTCCCGCCCCCCCCTCATTGCCCTGGCCCAGGCTGCCTCTCCCGCCCCCCCCTCCTCATTGCCCTGGCCCAGGCTACCTCTCCTGCCCCCCCCCTCATTGCCCTGGCCCAGGCTGCCTCCTGCCCCCCCTCCTCATTGCCCTGGCCCAGGCTGCCTCTCCTGCCCCCCCTCCTCATTGCCCTGGCCCAGGCTGCCTCTCCTGCCCCCCCCCTCATTGCCCTGGCCCAGGTTGCCTCTCCTGCCCCCCCTCCTCATTGCCCTGGCCCAGGCTGCCTCCCGCCCCCCCCCTCCTCATTGCCCTGGCCCAGGCTGCCTCCCGCCCCCCCCTCCTCATTGCCCTGGACCAGGCTGCCTCTCCCGCCCCCCCCTCCTCATTGCCCTGGCCCAGGCTGCCTCTCCCGCCCCCCCCTCATTGCCCTGGCCCAGGCTGCCTCTCCCACCCCCCCCTCCTCATTGCCCTGGCCCAGGCTGCCTCTCCCGCCCCCCCCTCCTCATTGCCCTGGCTCAGGCTGCCTCTCCCGCCCCCCCTCCTCATTGCCCTGGCTCAGGCTGCCTCTCCCGCCCCCCCCTCCTCATTGCCCTGGCCCAGGCTGCCTCCTGCCCCCCCCTCCTCATTGCCCTGGCCCAGGCTGCCTCCTGCCCCCCCTCCTCATTGCCCTGGCCCAGGCTGCCTCTCCGCCCCCCCCCTCATTGCCCTGGCCCAGGCTGCCTCTCCCGCCCCCCCTCCTCATTGCCCTGGCCCAGGCTGCCTCTCCCCCGCCCCCCCTCCTCATTGCCCTGGCTCAGGCTGCCTCTCCCGCCCCCCCTCCTCATTGCCCTGGCTCAGGCTGCCTCTCCCGCCCCCCCCTCCTCATTGCCCTGGCCCAGGCTGCCTCCTGCCCCCCCCCCTCCTCATTGCCCTGGCCCAGGCTGCCTCCTGCCCCCCTCCTCATTGCCCTGGCCCAGGCTGCCTCTCCCCCCCCCCCATTGCCCTGGCCCAGGCTGCCTCTCCCGCCCCCCCCTCATTGCCCTGGCCCAGGCTGCCTCTCCCGCCCCCCCCTCATTGCCCTGGCCCAGGCTGCCTCTCCCGCCCCCCCTCCTCATTGCCCTGGCCCAGGCGGCCTCTCCCGCCCCCCCCCTCATTGCCCTGGCCCAGGCGGCCTCCTCCCGCCCCCCCCCTCATTGCCCTGGCCCATGCTGCCTCTCCCGCCCCCCCCCTCATTGCCCTGGCCCAGGCTGCCTCTCCCGCCCCCCCTCCTCATTGCCCTGGCCCAGGCTACCTCTCCTGCCCCCCCCCCTCATTGCCCTGGCCCAGGCTGCCTCCTGCCCCCCCTCCTCATTGCCCTGGCCCAGGCTGCCTCTCCTGCCCCCCCTCCTCATTGCCCTGGCCCAGGCTGCCTCTCCTGCCCCCCCCTCATTGCCCTGGCCCAGGTTGCCTCTCCTGCCCCCCCTCCTCATTGCCCTGGCCCAGGCTGCCTCCCGCCCCCCCCTCCTCATTGCCCTGGCCCAGGCTGCCTCCCGCCCCCCCCTCCTCATTGCCCTGGACCAGGCTGCCTCTCCCGCCCCCCCCCTCCTCATTGCCCTGGCCCAGGCTGCCTCTCCCGCCCCCCCTCCTCATTGCCCTGGCCCAGGCTGCCTCTCCTGCCCCCCCCCCTCATTGCCCTGGCCCAGGCTGCCTCTCCTGCCCCCCCTCCTCATTGCCCTGGCCCAGGCTGCCTCCTGCCCCCCCCTCTCATTGCCCTGGCCCAGGCTGCCTCTCCCGCCCCCCCCTCATTGCCCTGGCCCAGGCTGCCTCTCCCGCCCCCCCCTCCTCATTGCCCTGGCCCAGGCTGCCTCTCCCGCCCCCCCTCCTCATTGCCCTGGCTCAGGCTGCCTCTCCCGCCCCCCCTCCTCATTGCCCTGGCTCAGGCTGCCTCTCCCGCCCCCCCCTCCTCATTGCCCTGGCCCAGGCTGCCTCCTGCCCCCCCCTCCTCATTGCCCTGGCCCAGGCTGCCTCCTGCCCCCCCTCCTCATTGCCCTGGCCCAGGCTGCCTCTCCTGCCCCCCCCTCCCCATTGCCCTGGCCCAGGCTGCCTCTCCCGCCCCCCCCCTCATTGCCCTGGCCCAGGCTGCCTCTCCCGCCCCCCCCCTCCTCATTGCCCTGGCCCAGGCTGCCTCTCCCGCCCCCCCTCCTCATTGCCCTGGCTCAGGCTGCCTCTCCCGCCCCCCCTCCTCATTGCCCTGGCTCAGGCTGCCTCTCCCGCCCCCCCCTCCTCATTGCCCTGGCCCAGGCTGCCTCCTGCCCCCCCCCCTCCTCATTGCCCTGGCCCAGGCTGCCTCCTGCCCCCCCTCCTCATTGCCCTGGCCCAGGCTGCCTCTCCCGCCCCCCCCCATTGCCCTGGCCCAGGCTGCCTCTCCCGCCCCCCCCCTCATTGCCCTGGCCCAGGCTGCCTCCCGCCCCCCCCCCTCATTGCCCTGGCCCAGGCTGCCTCTCCCGCCCCCCCCCTCATTGCCCTGGCCCAGGCTGCCTCTCCCGCCCCCCCCCTCCTCATTGCCCTGGCCCAGGCTGCCTCTCCCGCCCCCCCCCCTCATTGCCCTGGCCCCGGCGGCCTCTCCCGCCCCCCCCCCCCTCATTGCCCTGGCCCAGGCTGCCTCCTGCCCCCGCTCCTCATTGCCCTGGCCCAGGCTGCCTCTCCCGCCCCCCCCCCTCATTGCCCTGGCCCAGGCTGCCTCTCCCGCCCCCCCCTCCTCATTGTCCTGGCCCAGGCTGCCTCTCCCGCCCCCCCCCCCTCATTGCCCTGGCCCAGGCTGCCTCTCCCGCCCCCCCCCCTCATTGCCCTGCCCAGGCTGCCTTCCCGCCCCCCTCCTCATTGCCCTGGCCCAGGCTGCCTCTCCCGCCCCCCCTCCTCATTGCCCTGGCCCAGGCTGCCTCCTGCCCCCCTCTCCTCATTGCCCTGTCCCAGGCTGCCTCTCCTGCCCCCCCTCCTCATTGCCCTGGCCCAGGCTGCCTCTCCTGCCCCCCCCCTCATTGCCCTGGCCCAGGCTGCCTCCTGCCCCCCCCCTCATTGCCCTGGCCCAGGCTGCCTCTCCTGCCCCCCCCCTCATTGCCCTGGCCCAGGCTGCCTCCTGCCCCCCCTCCTCATTGCCCTGGCCCAGGCTGCCTCTCCTGCCCCCCCTCCTCATTGCCCTGGCCCAGGCTGCCTCTCCTGCCCCCCCCCCTCATTGCCCTGGCCCAGGCTGCCTCTCCTGCCCCCCCTCCTCATTGCCCTGGCCCAGGCTGCCTCCCGCCCCCCCCTCCTCATTGCCCTGGCCCAGGCTGCCTCCCGCCCCCCCCTCCTCATTGCCCTGGACCAGGCTGCCTCTCCCGCCCCCCCCTCCTCATTGCCCTGGACCAGGCTGCCTCTCCCGCCCCCCCTCCTCATTGCCCTGGCCCAGGCTGCCTCTCCTGCCCCCCCCCTCATTGCCCTGGCCCAGGCTGCCTCTCCTGCCCCCCCTCCTCATTGCCCTGGCCCAGGCTGCCTCCTGCCCCCCCTCCTCATTGCCCTGGCCCAGGCTGCCTCCTGCCCCCCCTCCTCATTGCCCTGGCCCAGGCTGCCTCCTGCCCCCCCTCCTCATTGCCCTGGCCCAGGCTGCCTCTCCCGCCCCCCCCTCATTGCCCTGGCCCAGGCTGCCTCTCCCGCCCCCCCCTCCTCATTGCCCTGGCCCAGGCTGCCTCTCCCGCCCCCCCCTCCTCATTGCCCTGGCTCAGGCTGCCTCTCCCGCCCCCCCTCCTCATTGCCCTGGCTCAGGCTGCCTCTCCCGCCCCCCCCCTCCTCATTGCCCTGGCCCAGGCTGCCTCCTGCCCCCCCCTCCTCATTGCCCTGGCCCAGGCTGCCTCCTGCCCCCCCTCCTCATTGCCCTGGCCCAGGCTGCCTCTCCCGCCCCCCCCCTCCTCATTGCCTTGGCCCAGGCTGCCTCTCCCGCCCCCCCTCCTCATTGCCCTGGCTCAGGCTGCCTCTCCCGCCCCCCCTCCTCATTGCCCTGGCTCAGGCTGCCTCTCCCGCTCCCCCCCTCCTCATTGCCCTGGCCCAGGCTGCCTCCTGCCCCCCCTCCTCATTGCCCTGGCCCAGGCTGCCTCCTGCCCCCCCTCCTCATTGCCCTGGCCCAGGCTGCCTCCTGCCCCCCCTCCTCATTGCCCTGGCCCAGGCTACCTCTCCCGCCCCCCCCCTCCTCATTGCCCTGGCCCAGGCTGCCTCTCCCGCCCCCCCCCTCCTCATTGCCCTGGCCCAGGCTGCCTCTCCCGCCCCCCCTCCTCATTGCCCTGGCCCAGGCTGCCTCCTGCCCCCCCCTCCTCATTGCCCTGGCTCAGGCTGCCTCCTGCCCCCCCTCCTCATTGCCCTGGCCCAGGCTGCCTCCTGCCCCCCCTCCTCATTGCCCTGGCCCAGGCTGCCTCTCCCGCCCCCCCCTCCTCATTGCCCTGGCCCAGGCTGCCTCTCCCGCCCCCCCCTCCTCATTGCCCTGGCCCAGGCTGCCTCCTGCCCCCCCTCCTCATTGCCCTGGCCCAGGCTGCCTCTTCCGCCCCCCCCCTCCTCATTGCCCTGGCCCAGGCTGCCTCTCCCGCCCCCCCCCTCCTCATTGCCCTGGCCCAGGCTGCCTCTCCCCCCCCCCTCATTGCCCTGGCCCAGACTGCCTCTCCCGCCCCCCCCCTCCTCATTGCCCTGGCCCAGGCTGCCTCTCCCGCCCCCCCCCTCCTCATTGCCCTGGCCCAGGCTGCCTCTCCTGCCCCCCCTCCTCATTGCCCTGGCCCAGGCTGCCTCTCCCGCCCCCCCCTCCTTATTGCCCTGGCCCAGGCTGCCTCTCCCCCCCCCCTCATTGCCCTGGACCAGGCTGCCTCTCCCCCCCCCCTCCTCATTGCCCTGGACCAGGCTGCCTCTCCCGCTCCCCCCCCCTCATTGCCCTGGACCAGGCTGCCTCTCCCGCCCCCCCGCCTCCTCATTGCCCTGGCCCAGGCTGCCTCTCCCGCCCCCCCCTCCTCATTGCCCTGGCCCAGGCTGCCTCTCCCGCCCCCCCCTCCTCATTGCCCTGGCCCAGGCTGCCTCTCCCGCCCCCCCCCTCCTCATTGCCCTGGCCAGGCTGCCTCTCCCGCCCCCCCCCCTCCTCATTGCCCTGGCCCAGGCTGCCTCTCCCGCCCCCCCCTCCTCATTGCCCTGGCCCAGGCTGCCTCTCCCGCCCCCCCCTCCTCATTGCCCTGGCCCAGGCTGCCTCTCCTGCCTCCCCCTCCTCATTGCCCTGGCCCAGGCTGCCTCCTGCCCCCCCTCCTCATTGCCCTGGCCCAGGCTGCCTCTCCCGCCCCCCCCCCTCATTGCCCTGGCCCAGGCTGCCTCTCCTGCCCCCCCTCCTCATTGCCCTGGCCCAGGCTGCCTCTCCCGCCCCCCCCTCCTCATTGCCCTGGCCCAGGCTGCCTCTCCCGCCCCCCCCTCCTCATTGCCCTGGCCCAGGCTGCCTCTCCTGCCCCCCCTTCTCATTGCCCTGGCCCAGGCTGCCTCTCCCGCCCCCCCCTCCTCATTGCCCTGGCCCAGGCTGCCTCTCCTGCCCCCCCCTCATTGCCCTGGCTCAGGCTGCCTCCTGCCCCCCCTCCTCATTGCCCTGGCCCAGGCTGCCTCTCCTGCCCCCCCCTCCTCATTGCCCTGGCCCAGGCTGCCTCTCCCGCCCCCCCCTCCTCATTGCCCTGGCCCAGGCTGCCTCCTGCCCCCCCTCCTCATTGCCCTGGACCAGGCTGCCTCTTCCGCCCCCCCTCCTCATTGCCCTCGCCCAGGCTGCCTCTCCTGCTCCCCCACCTCCCCTGCCCCCGCCTCCCACTGCCTCCCTACCCACCTCCCCATCCCAGGCTTAAATTGTCCCCTGGCTTGCCAGGGCTGAGTAAGTCTGTTTTTGTGAAACATGACATTTGTATGTTTGTTAATATCACTTTTCACTACCTGCCAGCTACTTAACAAATCTGCTGCTGTGAAAAGTGATATTAAGAAATGTAGAAATATTACTTTCCAGGGTAGCAGACTTATTAGCTAGCGAGTCTACAAAAAAAAAATAAGCAAAAAACACAGCACAAAGGCAAAAGAAACAGCAACAAAACATACAATGCTTGCATGTTATTGTATTTGTGTTTCTTTTCTGTAAAGAAGTCGAGACAACTGTATGTTATTTTTATTATTCAGTTTATGTATGTGTTTTTTGATGAATTACTATAATTGGGACATGTATAATGTGCATTTGTTTTTCCTAAAATTAATTATTTTAGGAAAAATTGTCATAGCAGCCACCAGCAAGAGTTGGTGGCCACATTCTGAGGCCACCAAAAAATTTGTTGCAAGAACCCCTATGCTAGTTCATGTTTTACTGAAGTTTTCCCTACATACTATTACTTAGACCGTTCTTGACACAATATTATTTCATTTCTAATTTTTATTGTTGAAAGATCTTCAGCTGTAAATTGGGAGCTGATGCAAACAAAAGCGCTATTCGTGTTATTTATTACTTTCATAAATATTAACTGCAATACCATGCAGTGAGCCTTCAAGCAACATTGAAGAAGGCAACTTTATGCAGATTAAATGCAAAGCTAATAGTTACTCTAGAAAGAGTAAACAAGTGGTGAGCTGATAAATGCATAGGAACATGCAGTTTGATAGGCTTTATGCCTATTTGAACACATTTGTATTTCAGATCTGGAGATACAAAGTCCCTTTTTAATAGTGAAATATTAACCAAGCAATTTGTATCTGCAAGCCAAATAGATATCTGTCCCACTGTTCATCCACTGAAAAATTTTGAATGATTTAAATTGTCAGTTCTGGTTATGTTGGTTTGTTTTTTTTTAACTCCACACAAGTACTGGAAAAGTAATCAATTATATCTGTTACTATCCAAGTCTAAATATATGTATCTTTGAGTTGAGAAATAAATGGATCTGCTGAGATTGCAACACTGCAACTATAGCTCAAATATGCTAAACCAATACATGAAAAAAGACCCATGAGCTTGAAAATGAATGCTCTTCCTCAAACAAATCATTTTCACAGTGTTTTCAGTAAGGACATGATTGTTTGAAGGCCTTACACTCAATTCAACAGCATTTGTTTGTCTGGTTAATGCAATTACTTTTCAGTGCCACATCTGATCAATTCCAAGTTTCCAGGGAATGTTCTAGCCATCAATGGCCAGAAATATATTGATTTGTGAGAAAAATGGAAAACCAAAATGTGGGAAATGGGAGACATATGAAGTCCCTGCCAGTTCTTTAGCAAGCTATAGTTTCAAGTATTCTTGCAATGGTTTACCCAGATCAAATAACTGGTTCATGGACACCTATTATTGCCTTCCAGCATAAACATACTCCTATCTAATCTCTGCCTATCCGCACAATACAGTTTAACAGTTTGATACCCTCGATGACTTATCTTGTAGACAGAAAGAATAATGGTGGTGGGAAGAACTTGACCAGAGGGAAAAGGGGTCATACACATGATTCTTGGTTGCCTTGTATGTGTGTGGAGAATAGGGGATCCTGAGCTGCCATGGAGGGAAAAAGAGAGGAATGGGGCATATAGAGCCAGTGGCAAAGGGAGACCCCAGAATTGAGGGTGGAAGTGGAATGGAAGTGCATGCAAAGCCCCTGACATGGAGAGAAGGGAAATGGGGGTGCACACAGAGCAGCTGGTATGGGGGGATTTGGTATGGGTAAAGGGTTAATGGGGGACACACAACACCTGGCAGGGGAAACGGGGTTGTTGCAGGGAGCCCCTAAAACAGAGGGGCATGGGAGGATGGCACCCACGGATCTTGTGGGGGAGAATGGAGAGATGCAAGAGGCCCCTCGTACGCACAATAAGCTTGGCCTATACAATCTATGAAGCATACAACTCCATAATTGAATTTTAAATGCACAATTTCTAAACTAAGTAGATTTATCTTGGAGGGTGGATCAGAATCTATGAAACATGGAATGTTTGGTTATAGACTGTCCCAATAAAAAGGGAGTAGGACATGGATTCTATTGTAGAGATATATTCCAGCAAGGTCTGTCCTATGTTTCACCTTTTGAAGCCACCTCTCTGTACATTCCACAAACTTTGATATAAACAAATTGATGTGTTTATTCCCAGCTGCTGAAAGAAGATCTAAAAATCATTCATGGGGATTCCAGTAGCAATGGTCACTCTTTTCTTTCACGTGAAGATGACCAGGCTAACAGTTAAAGAAAGAAAGTTATGCTTTCAGCAATGGTAAGTGCAGCAGGATAAAATCACATTACAGGTAAGATCAGAATGTTATCAAGCATGTATACCACTATTTTAAGTCAGATTAGATAAACCGGATTTTTTTCTGTGTTAAAAATAGATCACTCCCATTAACTAATGACACTGAATAAAATATAAATCACTGTTAGTTTAGCTGGTATTGCAGTTTCTACAGCTGCAACAGGATGACAAAATTCTAAGACAGCTCTGAGGATGAGAATTAAACATATAGGAAACAGAAAATAAAGAGGAAGAAAATTCAGCATTAGCTCACAAACTCTGCTGAGAACTCATGTCACCTCAAGAATCAATGACAAGATACACTTTATAAAATTATATAGACTGCCTTTCCATAGTCATGTATTTCCTATTTTTTTCTGCCCCCATTAGCAGAGGATACATTCTGTTTTCTAGCTAAACAGTTGTTCAGCTCAAATGTGGGATGTGATTTTGACATCCCACTGTCTGGCATTTGTGCACAAATCTATTGAATATTCCAGCATGAGACTAAACTGGATATTCTGCAGGATAAGGGTTATTAACCAGAAAGTACGGGGAGGGGGAATAAAGATAATGCATATGAGAAAAAGCATATGAGAAAAAGTTATCTGCAGTGCTGGACATTCAAGATGGACAAATTAGAAAGAAATTACAAAATCCATTCAGGAATCAAGATAACTCCACTGTAGGAAGTGAAAAAAATAGTCCTGACCCAAAGCCCATGGAAAACAATGGGGGAGTCTATTCATTGACTTCAAAAAGGCCTCAGATCAGGCCCAATTGGAGAAGTACATATGTCACGGTCTTTTTTGTTGGGTGTCCCCTATTCTTTCTCTGATGGGGACTTCACAGATTGAAGCCCTTGTCATCAATTTAAAACACCTACTGGCATCATATGTACTCCAATCTGAGGGGAAAAAAATAAATGCTTGCTTTGAGCATGACAGACTATAGCTGAAGTAGCCAGGGGAGATGTTCATTGACAAATAACTGTTCTCTTTTTAGCAATAAAACATCTTAATTGTATCTTAGAATACATATGTTTTTAATTCTTAGAAAATCTCAGTCTGTCTTAATTGGTTAAATATAACTAAGTAATCAACGAAAGAGGGTGGTCACTATTGACAAGAAGATCTCCATAAGCAAAAGATTCAAGATGCAAAGTGAAATGAAACCTAGAGCACTGTTTTATTCTCCTCCCTCTCCCAATCTGTATCAGAAAAGTTTTGTTTAGCTTTGACAAAAATTATGATAAATGTTATTTTAGTAAGCAGGATGCCAGTGTATCTCCCTAAACAGCAATTGGTGTATATATATGCCTTACATCAAACAGTTTACCATTTTGTCAATGGGTCTGAAGTCCTAGGTATTGTTTATCCTGAACGTAAGAAGGACAGATAGTATCCCCAAATTCTGAACTATTCACATTATTCCAAGTTTCCACCTAGATTGTCTTCCATAGAAAAGAACAATGTCTAGACCAAAAAGGGTTAAGAACCCCTGTCGGCTGGGTAAAGCAGCGAGAAAATGTGGTAAAGAGTTTTTTTTTCACTTTTATAAAATGTGTGTGTCATTTGTCACCAAGGCTTGCAATCTGGAGTTCTGATTAGGTAATTAACAGTGGTCAAAACAGCCTCTTGGAATCTGTTTGGCCCAGGAGATTGCAACCGGTTTTTTCAGTGACAGACCGTGCCACCCTGATTCATGTCTATTACTTTGAGATTACACTACTGAAATGTGCTCTACATGGAACTCTGTCTTAAATCCATTTGGAAACTCATACTGATGCATAACCAAACGTGGACCCAATTTTGTGTGAACCTGAGTTGATGAATTTTGCATGATTATGAGGTAAAATTAATCATTTTTCTATAAAGGCAGGTGGAACTCATCAGTTCTGGCTGAATTTCACCTGGATATTTTGCACTTGTTCAAAACTAAAATTCTGAGTTAAATTTGGATTGTGTAAACCCATGCAGATTGAAACAGAAGGAAAGAGTTCCATGAACCACTAAGAAAGCAACATTGTCAAGTTCTCAACCTGGAGCCCTAATTCCTGGTTCCAAATGCCATATGCCCTCAGTGCCTTCCAGCACACTGCCTTAATTGACTGTTATTGCTACCTTTCTATATTTCCTTTATGCCAGTCTATGGTTGTCTTGAATCTGATTAATGCATAATTTCTTAATCCATAACAAAACAATTCAGTAGCTTCAGGGGAATAAATCTGCTTTTTTATAATAAATAAAGACAGAGATAAATTGTTAATTATCAAAAATAAGAGCAAGTGAACAATTCACACTGTATAAATAGTGGAACAGTAAGAAAATTATCAGCCACAATTTTTCTAAATAATCTTTACTATCTAATTATTTTCATAATCACTATTTCTTCATCATAAGAAAATGAAATTGCCTTCTGGGGCTTTAAAAATATCCTAAGCACTAAACATTCAAAATTTCCTTATGATTTTGGTTAACTGATGAAGGCATTTGTCATTTTAAATAACTAACTTGTAAGAGTAAATAGGCTGTGTATCCTAGTCTACACAAAGGACCTAAAAAAAAAAAAGATTGTAAAGGCAGAGTAATCTTAGTTCAATCTGCATCAACTTTTAATGTGATAGTTAAAAGATATGAGCATGGAATATAGAATGTCATCTGCAAATAGTGTAATGGACTACACATATTGTGAAACATGTGGCTATAACTGTATCTTGTAAAATGATGACCATGCTCCTGGCATTACAGATCTAAGTGTAGACCTTTAGTGTGCACTTTACAAATACAGAATCGCTTCAATTGGTTTGTGTGGATGTAAGGAAGGATATAATTTTGCCAAAGGTTTGAAAGCATCCACCACCCTGTGAACTCTTACACATATACATATTTAATAGGACAGTAATTGATGCTGTAGTCAATCCTAAAATGGATATTACAGCCTAGTCTGGGCAACATCTCAGCTCATCAGTTCTCCAACATGAGGGAAATATGCATCTGACCAGTGTGCCATCTGAACAGTGCAGAGTGGTTGGAACAGGGGGTGAGAATATGAGCCATGATGTCTGTGTGCTATACTGATGTATTTTTTTAAGAAAGTGCCCTGTGTCTTAGAAGTACTGGAGCAGGTGAATGTATAAGCTCACATTTTACTTTACAGTTAAAAAGTGGCCAGATAAAATTTGAGTCAGATCCCATCTAGCATAAATCAAGGCAGCTGCACTGAAGTCAGTTGAGCTATGTAGATTTATATCAGATAAGAATCTGGCCCAAAGTATCCTCTTTTTTCCCTCTTCATAACCTGGTGGCATAATATTCAAATGGACTCCCAGCACACATGCAAAGTACCTCTCCCCCTTATACACCTCTGAATTGCCTCATGCTCATGCCTTATTCATTTTCTCACCCACTGAAAAGTTCCTCCTAATTAAATGCCACCCTATGTTTTTACTCTCACCCCCAAAAACCTGGTGGGCTCCGCCCCTTGCTTCATCTCCCACCAAGTCCCTGGTGACTCTTCCTCTCTCTACAACACTGCCCTCCTTCCACCCTGTTTTATTGTCTGCTACTCCTCCTGGAAGTATAGATATCCTCCAACGGGGATGGGGGAGGAAGATAGCAGCTGAACCATGAGCAAGAGAACACCTTCAATAAACTGGCCAGGAGGACAGGGATTTAACAGTTTTTCCAGCTGGTCTTCTGCTCCTCCCCCCAATGTAAGCTGCTACTTCTCTATAGTAGTCTAGCTACTTATATGGCTGCTATCACTGTAGCACCCATAGTAGTGTTTCCCCACCTCCTCCCTCAAAGAGACAGCCCTTGGAGCCTGCTCTTCCCCATGTGGCAGCAGTTGTTCCAACAGACTCAAGAGCCTTCTCATGAGACTGCTGGTGTAGGATCCTCTTGGAGTTGCAGTTTCCTGGACTGTATACATGGAAATATTCTCTACTTCAGTATAAGTGACTGGAATCATTGTGGGGTGGGAGAGAGGGACTATTAGTATGTGAAATAAGCAGGAATCTAACATTTCTCCTAGAAAAGGGGTTGTTGTTTTTTTTTGGCTGTGTGTATATAACAGAAGATTATCACTCATTACAAAAACATGAAATATCTGAGATGAAGCTCTAGCTCTGATACCACATTTCCCAAGAGCTATAGATTCCAGGGCAAACAAAGCCCTCATGCAACTCCAACTGGGGTTGCTTACAGTTATAATAAACCACCCACAGCAATTTATTCAAAAAACATGAAATTAATAATTTAGCAGTAAAAGCAAGACTCACATAAATAGGTGCTCATTTTGGGGAAATGAAAATGCATTGCCATGGTATTTTTGAAGTTCTCTTTTTTTTTAGCTGTAGTCTGTGGCATCATAGTTTCAGAATGGTGTGTGTATTATGCTATCTACTTATATCACCCCCATCACAATAATAATCTGAGTGCCTCTCAAGCACTCACACAACCCAACCTTGTAGGAGGAACAGAGAAATTAAGTGGCTTTTCCAAAGTCACAAAGGGATCTGTCTGTTTTAGGTACTTATAGTGACAGGTATGGCAGTTTCCTGCAATATCTTTGGGCAATCTTATTGAAGTAAATGTAAACAGCTTTGAAGTCCACTGTATTATAAATGCAAAATTTATGTATTATTGTGGGATTGTACAACTTCTCTCTGGGGGAAGGACATGGCCAATGTTATGTACCTCAGATGACTATTTTAAACAAAGTGTGAGACGAATGAACTTTCGGGGCAAAAAAGAGAAGGAGATTTCCCAGGAAATCTCTATGGGGAGGTCTATGCAAATATACCTTTTCCTGTTATGCAAGAACTCAGCCTTTTGAAGCTTCACCTTCAGGAGGTGACCTTAGTCTGCTGATTACTTGTTACATGAGAACAAGATCAAAAGCCAAAACCGTAAAAAGGAAAGAATGAATGATTTGAATCAGTGCTTGATCTGTTATGAATTTATGACCACAGAAATCCCCCTTGGTGGGCTTTGAAGGACTGATCACCTACCAGATCTTTTGTTGGAGCTGGGGGTGATCTCTGGTAAGTTTAATAGCATGTATTTAAGAATACACTAAGAATAAATGTGCTTACTGAGGAAGGGCTGTTTGGTAGCTTATAGGTACAGACAATGACAGTTTTCACAGCCTCTGAGGAGAAAGAAAAGGCGGCCTGTGTACTGTGGAATTCACAGCGTAGGCAGGGAACCGTACAGCTGAAAATACTAGCCAGGAAGCCTAGAGTGGTTACCCTTGTTGGACCACAAGAAGGAAATACAGATGTAGTTGCGCTGAACTGTGACACGTAAACGTCCCCTATTACTGTAGCATCCGAGTCCCTCATCATCGTTAATATACTCATTCTTACAACAGCCCTGTGAGCAAAGGCGTGGAAAGTAGAGGGGTGGGGGTGGGGGTGCTGCAGCACCTCCAGGTTTTGCACCTGGCATCCTGGTCACCAGCCCCATGCCCCTGCCACCCAGGGGACTTCACTGCTGGTCCCGGGGTCCCGCCTGGCTGCCAGCCTGGGATCCCACTTGTCTGCAGGTCCCATTTGGCCACAGGTCCTATGCTCAGAGGCTCTGCTGCTGGCCCCAGGGTCCCGCCCAGCTGCCGGTCCCACATGTGGGGTCCCAGCTGCCTTACTCTGCTCCCCCCACTTCTGGAGCCACAGCCCTGCTCCCAGCCCCAGCTCCAGGGAGCATGGACAGGGGTAAGAGGGATGCAGCTCAGCACACCCTTCCAAAAACTGTTCCAGCACCACTGGCAGTGAGGTACGGAAGTCTTATCCCCACCACACAGATGGAGAACTAAGACACAGGAAGTCGGTAGCAGAACCAAGAATTGAACTTTGAGTCCCAGTCAAGTCCATTAACAATACTTAAGGATCCGATTCTGTCACAGAGTCTGTGACTTTAACGGACCTCTGTGACTTCTTCGGCTAACTCAGCCCACTGCAGTGGCAAGGCTGGAGCAGCTGTCAATCCGCACCCAGGAGCAGTGGCGGGGCCAAAGCAGCAGCCAGCGGTCAGCCCCCAGGGCCGCTAGAGCAGGACTAGCAGCCCCTGGATGCACGAGCACAGCTCCTAGGGTCAGAGCAGGAGCAGGCACCATGGCCAGGCTGAGTCGTCCCCCAGGGCCAAAGCAGGTGCCCCTGGGGCTGAAGCAGGAGCCAGCGGTCAGCCACTGGCAGGGCTCCAACTGGTAGCTCCCCTAGGGTATTTTTAGTAAAAGTCACAGGCTTCCATGAATTTTTGTTTATTGCCTGCAACCATTCTGTGACTTTTACTAAAAATACCCATGAAAAAAATCTTAACCTTAACAATACTATCCCATTTCTTATATTAACCTCCCTCTTTTTGGAAGTACAGCCACTAAAAGGGGCATTTCTGGACATGATGTAACAGCACTTACTACACAGAGTGAGCACTGGTACCATTTTAAAAATATCAGTTTAACAAATTGGAGTGTTCTCTTGGGGTATTGTCTTGACATTTCAAGATATCTGGAAAAGCATACAGATATTTCTGTATGTATTTCTTTGGGAAAAAATCCCACTGAAAGGTTTACTGAATCTAGCCTCACAACTATATGATGCACTTAAAAGTCCATTTTCTCTAAAAATAATATCTGTTCCGTGTTGTATTGTAGGTGGCTCGTGAGCTGACTTCAGACATTCCACTTTGTGTTGAACTTGAATGGTAAATCTTTGCACCTTTTCACTCTGTGACTAAGAGTTATGCATTAGCTAATAAAGAGGCTTTTTTCTTGATACAAATAGCATATATATTTTTAGTGAAAAGAAATATATTTATCCTCTTTTGTAGACTTTTTATCTTAGTAGACTGCACATATCACAGTGAGAGGTTGACTGGGGCAGCAATTTAACTATTATTTAAATAAAATTGAATTAGAAGGTTTATTGCTTTTTAGAAGTATACATTTATTAATTTATGCTCCATATTATGATAAATGACTTTGAACCTAATTCTTCCTTTGGTAATGCATCTCATTTGCCAACCTCATATTTTTCTTTGTAGTTGTGGCTTAGAATAGACATAAACACACACACACCAACTCCTCAGACATTTAACAGAATTTGCTCCTGATTGATTGATTGATTGAATAGGTGTGTCAATATAAAGTTCATGCATGTTTTGTTTTCTAAGGTTAATTAGCTTTGGGCTCTGGGTGGGCACACACACACCTCTCCTTTCACAGTAGCTGTGATTTTGAGAAGTCTAGGTACAAATCGGTCTAAACAAATATAACGTTATGGAGATAGTTTGTAGCAAATCTCATAGTTATAATTGCATTGTAAAATGGAATTAAAATAGACCATGAATTCTTGTCTTTCTTTAAAAGTAAGTGTCCAATTGCTGTGAAATTTCCCCTCAGTCTTTATGCCTGCTTTGTAGCACCACTGTCTGGCAAAACATGGATCTGCTGAAGCCTGCCACAGTTTCCCCTTCAGTGGGGCAGCAATGGATTCATTTTAATAGCTGAGGCAAGGAGAAGCCAAACAAACATTCTAATTAACATAAGCATATCTCCCTTTAAATAAGCCCTCTGAAAGGAGCACTTGCACAACAGTTTAAAGGCTCTTACCTGAGAGCCCAGGATTGGGCTACTCAAAAAAAAGTTTCAAACAAAAAATCTCCAAGAGCTAGGCTAGCTATCACCATCCCTTACCAGGTATGCACCTTCTAGTCTCCATACTACACTTTCCCTTGCCTCCTCTTCCAGTTTTAAACAGGTCAGCCCTTGCGGGGGGGGGGGGGGGGAAGGCAGGGAACCTCATTAATTATATGCAGGTGGTTCTGATTGCAGCTCCTGGCCAGCCTTTCAAAGATAGTACACTCCCATCACAATTTTCCATTCAGCTTTGATTGGTTTCTCTTCATAATTATTTTAGTAGGAAGACTTTGAATTTTCAATCTGGTTTAATTTTTTCCATGGCAGGCCTACTTTTCATTGTTAATGAATGGCTCTTAACAATACCCTTGTCCATCTACATAAAACTTGTTAGAGATGTGGATCCTAAGAGATCTGATGCAATGTGTAAATTTTTTTAAAGTGGGATTTAAGGTGATTTTTAGCTGTTATTTACACTCTAGCTAGAGCTGAGTGGGAATCAGATTTTTAGTTTTTCAGGAAAGTTTCTGATTTCTAATTTTTTTCCATTCTAAAACAGAATGCAAAACAAACTCATTTGATGTATCCCAGGAAACAATGAGATTCATTGCTCAGGTCATTCTGATATCATAGTATATAAAAATTTAATTTGAAAATTGAAATGAAGTCACTTTGAAACAGAAAATCAAAACAGTATGTTCCAAAAATGTCAAAACATTTGTTTCAATTTTTTCTTCCAAAACAATATTTTTTGTCAAAAATGACAAGCTTCTGCAAAAAGTTTTGTTTTCAATGAATCAGCATTTTCTAATGAAAAAATATTCCCTCCAAAAATGTCTTACCAGCTCTAATTATAGCTGAAAGTTTATGCACTCAGTAGGTAAGCTGGATGTAGTGATGTGGGGTGGAGGAGGGAGGCTAAGCCCAACCAGGATTGATGGAGATGGATGCACATGAAACCTTCTCTGTCAGAAGCTACACTTTTCTGTCAAACTGTGTCCTATACCAAAGAAGAGCTCACGAGCAGCTGCTGACGCAAGGATTCAAGCCCAGTTACTGATGGATAAAACATTTGCCATCATTACCTGCACTTCTACTTCCCAGAAGTGCCTGGATCAGTACCCTGAGCCTCCCCATACTGAGAGCAAAGGCCATTCTCCTGAAGCCGCTGTAGGAATAGAAATATACTTCTCCTAGTAGAAAACCTTCATTTGATAAGATGACTGTTATGGGATGGTCCTAGGAAAGAAATGAAACCTACAAATCTCAAAGTCAAATAGCATCCACTATGGCATATAATCTGTTGTTTCTTCCTCCTCAAACAGAGCTGTCCATCTGTCCTCTATCTAATATTTTAGAGGCTTAAACAGTCCCAATAGTCTTCAGTTTAATTTGTGTCTTCCCCAGAGCACCAAAAGCCCTTCAGGACCACATGGGACAGGCTCTTGGGAGGGACTCCATCAGAGTCCATGGAAAACTACTCCACAAATATGGAGCTCCCGCCTGACTCTCAGACACTTTAGATGTACAGTTGGGTTTCTTAGGGGGTTGGCCTGTAGGGAAATCCTTCTGGACTTCCCTCCCACCACACACACACACACACACCAAACTCAGCTTTACTCCCCATGGCCCCACCCCTCTGGATAGTTTTAGCCTGCTCTGGGTAGAATCCTGGAACCTGGGGAAACCGAGTACCTGGCTGAGTCTTCTTAATGTAGCTACCTTGGAGCAGCTGGGTCTCAATAGTCTTTTCTCTCCTCTGTGAGAGCAGACAGTTTGGGCTGGCCCCAGGCCATAGGCCTCCCTGCACACTGTTATCAGTTAGTGGCAGCTCAGATGCTCTTCTCATTCTCCTGGCTTCCTCTCTAGGTACTGCAGAAACACGAATCCTACCTATTCCCTTTTGTCCATGGCTTGGCAGAGGTTCAGGCACTCAGTTCCAAATCTTGACCCTCTGCAGTAGCTGCCTCTTCTTCGCTGCTGCTGCTTGTGTGGGAGCAATATTTAATCCGGCTCCCACTCTCCACATCTCCAGCTTTCCACTTTTAAAATGTCACCTTTTATCCTTATTTATTATCCCATTGTATCTGAGATACCATTGTTATTTTCGAATGTAAATAGAGGGAAATAACAGTACTATCTTAGAGAGCTCTGCCTGGTGCCTATGAACAAATTTTCGTTTTTTAAATGGCAGACAGTTTGGGTCACAGGGAGTGCACACACATGTGGAATAGAAGCCATTAAAATCAGTATTTAGGGCTCCATGGTAAAAGTGGTATCTCCTATTCCAAATATATAAAGATACCACAGTTGTCACAGAAACCTGGAACAGTGAAAACTGAGTTTTTAGATGGCACTCATTCTGAGTGTATATTATTTACATATTCATAATACAGTAGAACTTCAGAGTTCTGTAACACCAGAGTTACAAACTGACCAGTCAACCACATACCTCATTTGGAACCAGAAGTACACAATCAGGCATCAGCAGAGACCAACTGTCCCTCCCCTGCCCCCACCTTCCCCCAAATAAAATAAAAGTACAGTACTGTGTTAAATGTAAACTGCTAAAAAAAAATAAAGGGAAAGAAGCATTTTCCTTCTGCATAATAAAATGTCAAAGCTGTATTAAGTCAATGTTCAGTTATGGGTGTTATTTCAAAAGTTTACAATGTTTTGTTCAGGGTTATGGAACATTTCAGAGTTATGACAAACTCCATTCCCGACATGTTCGTAACTCTGAGGTTCTACTGTATATAAAAACATTACTTATAATGTATATGGCATAAATTCTTTTCTATCAGGGAAGGCATCTGTCTGAAGAAGAGGATGAGTGGGAGGAGGCCCCCACTTAGCTGTCAGAGTTTATGACAGCAGTCCTGTCTCTTGGTAGGGGAACCCAGGCCCCCCACTCCACCAGGTTAAGACCCAGGGGCCCTCTTGGCACCGTAAAGAAGGTGTCTGCTAGCTGTGGTCTGGCTAACATCCTTCCCTGGATCTCTTCCTACTGTTCTTCCTTCCTCGGTGCATGACATGGCTTATGGTTCTCCCTTGCAATCTAGCCCACAGGACTCTACAGGCTGAGGAGTCCCAGCTTCATGCCGCATTTCTCCTCCTGATGTTACCCCTCTGTGGCAGTGAATGCATATCTGTCTATCTCTGCCTACCACCCTGCTGTGCTGAAGAGATTCCTTTTTAATTCCCTCCTCCAAGTGGAGCTTGTCCATCAGGCTTCGCAAGCCCAGAGTTTTTTCCTGAATCCCTATCTCTCCAGTGGGGGTTTATCCACCTCATCACACACACGCTCCTTACATTTGGTGTTGGGGTGCCTGAGTCCAAACCTCACAGTCCACCATTCTGGAAAAAGAAATCTTCATTCTGGTATTTGTTTCCCTACCTGCGTGCCACCTAGAAGGCATAGGGTTGGAAGGCCAAATACCACTTCGTTATCCAGGGGTTTGTATCTTTCATGGAACTTAGCCAGCAGAGGCATACATGGTCAATTATCAAATGGAAAGAATTTCCCAGTAGATAATATTGCAAAATTTCTATGGCCCAATTCACTGCCAGGGCCTCTTCCTCTATAGTTGAGCAGGTCTTCCATGGAGAAACAATTGCTAGCTGATACAGAGTACTGGATTATCTTCCCCATTAAAGTCATGGGACAGCCTGGACCCTAGCCCTATGTCTGAAGCATCTGTGTGGAGTATGAGCTGTCATGTGAGGTCAGGGTGGAAGAGGGATGGTTCTTTGCTCAGATGGTCTTTCAGGTCCTGATAGCTTTGTCACAGACCTTGGGCCATGCAACCTTCTTGGAGCTAGTGTTCTTCACTCAGGGCAGGCCTACACTATAAACTTGCATCGGCACAGCTGCACTGTTGCAGCTGTAGTGCATCTGGTGAAGATGCTCTAAGCCGACAGGAGAGAGTAGTCCCATCACCTTAATAACTCCACCTCTGTGAGAGGCGGTAGCTATGTCGGAAGGCAAAGCATTTACATGGGGGTTAAGGTTGATATTACTATGTTGTTCCAGGACATGGATTTTTCATACTCATGAGCGACATAGTTATACCGAAGTAAGTGTGTAGTGTAGACCTGGCCTAAGTCTGTGAGGGGTGTTGTAGCAAAGCTGGGTATGAATAAGCTATAGTAGCCTGCCAGACCCAATCATCATCTAAATTGTTTCTTCATTGACAGGATAGAGCAATCAGTCAAGGTCTGGGCCTTGGACCTCTAAGGTGCCTTCCCAATTAGAGGCCTAAGTTTGTCTCTTCCGATGGTATATCCAAGTTATGTTATCTCATGAAACCCCAACCAGCACCTAGCCAGGTTCACCAAGTGGTTGGTTTCTTCAAGGGCCCATAGGATCACCAAGGTATGCTTGCGATGTTTCTCCCAATCATAAATGTAAATAACTATATCTCCCATATAGGTTGTCACATACTGGCTGTGTGGTTGCAGGCCCATGTTCATCAGCCATTGCAAGCAGCCGCAGCCCCATGAAGGCTGAAGGGCATGGTCTTGAACTGGTTGAAAGGTGTTGCAAAGGCTGCTTTTTTCCTTAAGATGCCTTTGTTAAGGATATCTGCTAGTAACCCTCAGTCTGATCTAAGGTTGAGCTATACTTTGCAGCACCTAATCACTCCAACAACTAATCCACTCATGATATAGGATACACATCAAACATAGATATTGCATTCATTTTCCTAAAGTTGATTCAAAACTGAGACATCCTATTCACCATGGGCACTAAGACAATAGGGCTCTGCAATCTGCTGTGAAACTCCTCTACCTCCCTGAGGTCCAACATCACCTGCAGTTCCTGATATACAACATCCCACATCTTTCTGAGTAGGGGATGTAGGCTCTTCTGGACCTTCCATTCAGGCTCCATCATGATGTGGTGACAAATCAGCCTGTTTTGTCCAGCCTGTGATGAGAACATGTAAGGGAAAGATGTGACCATGTGCAACATCTGAGTCCATTGGGATGGCTGGAACCCTACTCTAAAGGAAATAGTGTCTGGGTCCTTGGGTAACAGAGCTTGGGAGGCCCAGCTGTGGCTTGAAGGGGGAAGGATGTTATGAATAAGCTCTTACAGTTTCATCAGGCCTACCGAAGGCTTATGTGGAGAATCTGGATCTTCTTCTTCTTTCCCAGTTGCTATATCTCATAATCTATTGCCCTCACCTGTTGTACTAACTCAAAAGGCCCTTGCCTACTAGCCATTAACTTTGACTCTGAGCTTGGCAATACCCTGTCACCAGGTTGGAATTTACATGGATTGGTGCCCCTTTTATAGGCTTGCTCTTGACAGTCTGGGGCCTTTCAGAGATTTTCCTTTCCAAAATCCTTTAGTGTCTTCAGCTTCTTTTGTCCCTGGAGAACATACTCTATTATCCCAGTACCTCTGGGCTCTTGCTTCTCCCAGGTTTCCTGAACTAGGTCTATGATTCTCCAGTGTTGTCTCCTACATAACAACTCAAAGGATGAGAACCCCTTTGAGGTCTGGGAAATCTCATGCACTGCAAATAGGAGAGGCATTAACAAGCAATCTCCATAGCGGGAGTCTTCAGACACAAACTTTCTCAGCATCCCCTTCAGGGTCCCATTGAAGTGTTTGACTAGCCAATCCATTTGAGTTGGTAAGCAGATGCCCTCAGAGTTTCAATATTCAGTAGTTCACACCAGTTCTTCATCATGAAGATAATCCCCATGTCTATTATTATTTCCTTGGGGCTCCCCACCCTTGCAAAGACCTTCATGAGTTCCATTGCTCAGGTCGCCATGTTAGTTGAGCAAAGAGAAGCAGCCTCCGGGTACTGCATTGAATAAAACACGATTACCAGTATGTGTTGGTGTCCATTCATGCTCTTCTTTAGCAGTCCTATCAAATCCATGTTTATTCTCTCAAGGTATGTAGTCTATTGTTTCAAAGGAGTAGTCTACTACTGGCATTGTTATCAGGGGGTCCCTTGAAGTGTTCTTGGGTCCTGCCAACTGACTCTCCAGGCAGGACATGCATTATTCCCTCCCGCATTTGCAAATGCCCAGCCAACAGAACCGGTGGTAATCCTCTCAAGGGTTTTCTCCCTTCCCAGATGTCCAGCACATGGTACCAAGTGCAGAAGTCAAAGTAACTCTCTCCCTAAAGACAGGTTTCAGAGCAGCAGTTGTGTTAGTCTGTATCCGCAAAAAGAACAGGAGTACTTGTGGCACCTTAGAGACTAACAAATTTATTTGAGCATAAGGTTTCATGAGCTACAGCTCACTTCATCAGATGCATAGAATGGAACATATAATAAGAAGATACATAAACATACAGAGAACATGAAAGGTGGAAGTTGCCATACGAACTCTAAGAGGCTAATTAATTAAGATGAGCTATTATCAGCAGGAGAAAAAAAACTTTGTAGTGATAATCAAGATGGCCCATTTCAGACAGTTGACAAGAAGGTGTAAGGATACTTAACATGGGTCACTTGAATAGATATGTGGCCTTGAGGAATTTCACTATGGAAAAGAAACCCTTGAGGAATTCCACCATTATTTCAACCATTTCCATCCCACCATCAACCTCAGCCTGGACCAATCCACACAATTAGTCCATTTCCTCGACACTACACTGCTAATAAGCGATGGTCACTTAAACACCATCCTATATTGGAAACCTACTGATCACTATACTTACCTACATGCCTCCAGCTTCCATCCAGGACATACCACACGATCCATTGTCTACAGCCAAGCTCTAAGATACAACTGCATTTACTCCAATCCCTCAGACAGAGACAAACACCTACAAGATCTCTATCAAGAATTCTTAAAACTATAATACCCACCTGCTGAAGTGAAAAAAAAGATTGACAGAGCCAGAAGAGTACCCAGAAGTCACCTACTACAGGACAGGCCCAACAAAGAAAATAACAGAACACCACTAGCCGTCACCTTCAGCCCCAACTAAAACCTCTCCAGCGCATCATCAAAGATCGACAACCTATCCTGAAAGACGATCCCTCACTCTCACAGATCTTGGGAGACAGACCAGTCCTCGCTTACAGACAGCCCCCCAACCTGAAGCAAATACTCACCAGCAACCACACACCACACAACAAAAACACTAACCTGTCCTTGCAACAAAGCCTGATGCCAACTCTGTCCACATATCTATTCAAATGACACTATCATAGGACCTAATCACATCATCCATGCCATCAGGGGCTCGTTCACCTGTACATCTACCAATGTGATATATGCCATCATGTGCCAGCAATGCCCCTCTGCCATGTACATTGGCTGAACTGTACAGTCTCTATACAAAAGAATAAATGGACACAAATCTGACATCAGGAATCATAACATTCAAAAACCAGTAGGAGAACACCAGTAGGAGGTCACTCAGTAACAGACTTAAAGGTGGCAATTTTGCAACAGAAAAGCTTCAAAAACAGACTCCAAAAAGGAACTGCTGAACTGGAATACATTTGCAAACTAGATACCATTAACTTGGGCTTGAATAGAGACTGGGAGTGGCTGGGTCATTACACAAATTGAATCTATTTCCCTATATTAAGTATCCTCACACCTTCTTGTCAACTGTCTGAAATGGGCCATCAGGCTGGAGAGAGACAGACCAGCACTCACTGATCTGGAGGGGTTATACCAGGAAAATATCTCCAGGAGGAGGAGTGCTGCATGAAGCTGGGACTATCAAACGTGTAGAAGCCCTCAGCTACAGTGTGCCCTGAGGAGGGACAGAGTGGTAGGAAGAGACCTAGAGGACAGTGTAAGCTGGACCTCAGGTAGTGGATGCCTTCCTTATGGCACCCAAGAGAGCTGCTGGGTCAGAACCCTGTGGAATGGAAGGGCCCAGGTTCCTTCACCCCCTATTGCTAGGTGGGACTGCTGCCACAGACTCTTACCACTAGGCAGGATTTCCACCACAGACTCTTACCACTAGATGGGGCCCCCCATCAAGCCCTCCTTAAGCTCCTTCTCCAACTAGAGCATATCCAGCAGGCCTGCTGAGGCAGGTCTTCCAGGGACCAGAGTTGTTCCTGCACCCTTGTATTTCCAGTATGTAAATCCCATCTCAAAGAGGAATTGTAAAAATGTTCAAATTATCATGGCATCAAGGTCAGATCTGACACATCATTGTAAATCTATGGACAATCATCATTCAAATTAAATTGAAGGTCATGGCATAACAGTCTAGGTGGAGTTTGAATCAGACCACTTAAATGTTCAGAATTAGAGAACACCAGATTATGATGCAGGGGCCTGATCTAGCAAAAGTTGTTGGAAATATGGCTTTAATGGCTACTTTGTTAGGAACAATGCTACATGGAGAATCATGCAGGGCCTCACCTTGTATTAGTGCAGAGCCCCACTGACTTCACTAAAGGATCAAGAGCTCTGAAACGTAATAGCCACCCAATTCAATAAAGGAAATAAACCATTCTAAATCTTTTCACACATTAAGTTACCTTCAGACATCAAATGATTGAGAATAAGGAACTTAAATATGCAAAAAGACTTTTGAATGTGATATGCAGCTTAACATATTGAAATCACTTAGGGATGATTTATGTTGTATCATGACTAAAGTGAGAATGACTCCTTTCCAATAATCCAATTTACTTTGGATGTTCACTGCATAGTATTACTAAAATATAGCTTATGCTTCACAGAAACCAAGTGTACTGAAGGAACACTCCCACCCCAGTGCATCCCACCCTGTGGCAAACTCCTGACTGCCTTCCATAGCTATTGGTTCCTTAAATCAGCACTAAGAAAGACAATGTTTTCACCAATTAGAAATAAATTACTTTTAAAAAAAAGCAAACCAAGTTCAATGAAGCAATACTGAAAGAAAGATAAATAGGAGCCTAGAAAATCACAGCAATAACAATGGGATCCACAACACCTGAGTTAAGCACCTAGGCTCTCTATAAAATTAAGGTGGAGAGACAGGCACCACAAAAGCCAGTGCTGTTTAAGATAACCAATGGGAGATGCCAACCAGGAGGGTGCTTGCTAAACCCTGCCCCTCTCACCTAAATCCAGGCTGCACAGGGATGTCTGTCTGCTTGCAATCTACAAGCCAGGTTCAGTTCTCCCTTCTGCCTTAGGGGAAGATAGGCTTATGAATAGGGGTCTCCCATCTCTCAGGAGAGCTCTCTAAACACCAAGTAATGGCATAGTATTATGTAGAGCTCCCTCAAACTTTCCTGTTGAAGCAGTTCTAGTGTGGATTAATAATTAGTCATTAGAGCAGGGGGAATAGCCTCTGGATCTCCTACATCCCAGATTGCTGCTCTAACCACTAGGCTATAGAGTAATTCTCATGCTTATTCTCTCTCTCTCTTTCTCTTTGGCCCAACAACATGTACATTTAATTATTTCCAGTGGAACAGCTTCAATAGGAGAGATTGAGGGAGGCACATATCACACTATCCCATCGCTCAGTGGTCAGTTTACTCTTCTGACAAGTGGAAGACCCCTGTTCAAATTCTCTCTCTCTTTTTGCCATATAAGAGCTCTAACCACTGGGCTAAAAGTTATAAGGTGGATACTATCACCTGCCAGACTTTGAATGGGACCCAATCCTGGATTGGGCTCCACAGGTAAAATAGAATTTGCCCATCTATCTTCTCACAGTTCATGGATCATACTGGGATTAGGCAGGAGATTGGCATCCAAACACCTAGAGTGAGGCAGCAATGTGCATGCCCACATGCAGAAACTTATGCAGCTAGGAAACTTTTACTCTGAAAATTAAGGCACCAAGTTAATTTAAGTGCCTACATGGTTAGGTGGCAGCCAAGCAGGAATTTTGGGATTGCAGTGGAGCCTAAGTATAGGGTTAGGCACATAAGTATATTTGTGGATGTAGGCCAAGGGATCGATCCAGCTGCCTAGCTCTCCAGGAGAGCCAGGGCTTTCTCGTCAATTTCATGACTCTAGCTGTGAAACTGACAAGACAGGTGATGTAAGGGTCCCAATGTCTATACAGATACTGTTGCCCTAACTACACCAACATAAGCCTTATGCCTCTTGTGGAGGTGGAGTTATTATGTCAATATAGTAGGGAAATTAGGCTTGGTCTACACTACGAAGTTAGGTTAACATAAGCCACGTTAGGTCGATTTAACATGTGTCTACACTACTGGTGTGCTGAGTCCCTTCTGCCAACCTAAGTGGCCTGTGAAGTCGACTTCTGTATTCCACCTCCACAAAAGGCATTGTGTTTGATTCCATATCCACGGGCCGACATTGGGATAGTGTAGACACTGTGTTGTGTAATTTGAATGAATTGGCCTCCAGGAGGTGTCCCACAGTGCTCCGCTGTGACCACTCTGGAGAGCACTTTCAACTCCACTGCACATCAGCCAGGTACACAGGAAACAGCTGCTCCCCTGTTAAAGCCCTAGGTACTTTTGAATATTCATTTCCTGTTTGATCAGCACAGAGAGCTCGTAAGCACAGCTGATCATGGAGCTCCAAGGCAGCAAACGCGCTCCAGCATGGAGTACACAGGAGGGGTTGGATCTTATTGTTGTGTGGGGAGAAGACTCTATGCAGGCAGAGCTCTGATCCAGCAGAAGAAATGCTGACATCTATGCCAAGATTGCATGGGGGAGAAGGGCTACACAAGGGACACACAGCAGTGCCGTATGAAAATAAAGGAGCTTCGGAAAGCATACCAGAAGACAAGGGAGGTAAACAGTTGTTCTGGTTCTGCCCCACAAACATGCCGCTTTTATTAGGAGCTGCATGCGATTCTCAGCGGTGACCCCACCACTATCCCAAAACGTGCCATGGATACCTCCCAGAAGCCCTGGATGACCTCGAGCAACAATGAGGAGGACATTGTTGATGAGGAAGAAGAAGAGGAGGAGGAGAATGCGAGGCAGGCAAGTGGAGGATCCATTCTGCCCGACAGCCAAGAACTGTTTTTAACCCTGAAGCCCATTCCTTCACAGGGCCAGTTGGTGGTGGAGCGTGATGCCGGGGAAGGCACCTCTGGTGAGTGCACATTTCCGATCAAACTGTAGGGGGTTACATGCTATTATTTTTAATGTTGAATCTGAACAAAAAAAGTAGGTATAGTGGGTATTGGTGGTCACTCCAGCTATGCAGAGGGTGCTCTCCAAAACAGACTGTTTATGTGCACGGGGATGGCCCGGGAATCTTCCATGGAGATCTCTAGGAAGCTTTCAGGGAGGTACTCTGCAATCCTTTGCAGAGAGTTTCTGGGAAGGGCTGCCTTATTTTGTCCACCACAGTAGGACACTTTCCCGTGCCACTCCAGTATTAACTCTGCTGGTATCATTGTGGCACACAGCACTGCAGCATAAGGACCAGGTCTGTACCCAGATGCTTGCAGCATCTGCTCCCTTTCCGCCTCTGTTACCCTCAGGAGTGTGATATCACATAGGGTCACCTAGGGGAAATGGGCAAAGTTTTGAATGCTAGCCCTGAAACCACAAACAATTCAACAAATAATCCACCCCATTTGGTGAATTCTGGGTCACACCATCGTGCTTTCCTAAGCATGCCATGGTTGTGGTTTGAAGGGATCACCGTGTAACACAACCAGCATTTAAAAAAGGGGGGAGGGATTCCTCTTTGTCTCCCTTACCCCCCCATCCCAGTGCTGCTTTTGTAAAAATCAAACTATTTGGGGGGCTTTACACTGGTGCCTCTTCTCAAGCACCATTCAGGTTGCTAGGGAAATGGGGGGATTTTCTGAAGTTGCAACCAGTGATCCCAAAGATGTCTTCACAAAAGCTGCAGCACAAGACCTCTCGCCCATGCCTTGTGGCCTTACACACCATGGCTGGAGCAGCAAACTGACTCTTGCAGTAGCCAGCAATTGTGATTACACTGTGGCTTGCAGTGAAGTGCATTGAGGGGTGGGGGGTTTTTTAATAAAAAGAATTAACCTTGCACCAGAAACAATGTATGCACTGTCAATGCTACCCTGTGCTTTGCATTCTTCGCAGCTGAAACCTTGTCTGTCGGCGCATCCTCCACACCGGGACAGCGACTTTCCCAGTTTAGAAGAAAGAAAAAGAAGACTTGGGAGGACAGGTTCAATGAGTTAATGCGTGCCTCCGAGAGTGACAAGATGGAGCTCAGCACATGGAGGATTACACTGTCCGAGAACCTGGACATGGACAGGGAGAACAGGAGAGCATGCAGGGAACAAAAGCATGCCACACAGGAAGAGATGCTGTGGATTATGAAGGAGCAAGAAGACATGTTGAGGCTGGCTGAGATTCAAGAAAGGCAGCTGGATGCTAGAGTCCCTCTGCAGCCTATGCTGAACCTGCTTCTATCATCGCCAAGTTCTACATCCTCCTCCCCCAAATGTCCTATGACGCAGGGGTGGGGAGGAAATTCAGTATCCCTTGAATTCAGCTCCGGGGAGGGTACAAGGACCAGAAGGTGCCCATTCCAACACCTTTGATTGTTATTACAGTGCAACTGTAGGCAAGCTGTCCTTGTTTCCCCCCTGTCCCCCCCCGCCCCAGTGTTATCACTCCTTTTTCCCCAGGTTATCTTACTTTTCTTTGCTCTCTCTCTCTCTGTACATAATAAAACTTAACAGATTGAGGGGAAACATTTTATTCCATTTATAAACATTTATAAACAAACTCTTTATTCATTCAGTACACAGTGGTTAGTGGAGGTGGAGTTTACAGGGGAGTACATGAAATGAAGGGGACAGCTTGGTACAACACAGGAACAACACAGATAAGTGTCACAGTACTCTGGCTCATTGCTGAAATTGATTTTCAAAGCCTCACGGAGACGCAGAGCCCCTGGATGTGCTTTCTTATTGCCTGGGTGTCTGGATGCTCAAACTTGGCTGTTAGATGGTCTGCCTTGACATCTCCCCCCGGCCAGAAACTTTTCTCTCTTTGTTTCACAGATATTATGGAGCACACAGCAGGCAGCAATAACAATGAGGATATTTCTTTCACTGACGTCTAATCTAGTAAGTAAACAATGCCACAAGTCTTTTAAACATCCAAAGGCACATTCTACCACCATTCTGCACTTGCTCAGCCTATGGTTGAACCAGTCATTACTGCTGTTCAGGCTCCCTGTGTATGGCCCCATGGGAACCATGGGAGCAAGGGCTAGCCTGGGTCTCCCAGGATCACAATTGGCATTTCAACATCACCAATGGTTATTTTACAGTCTGGAAAGAATGTTCCTGCTTGCAGCTTTCTGAACAGACTTGTGTTCCTAAAAAGGTGTGTGACATGGACCTTTCCCGACCATCCCACATTGATATCGGTGAAATGGCCTCTGTGATCCACCAGCACTTGCAACACCATTGAGAAGTACCCCTTTTGGTTTATGTACTCTTTGACAAGGTGGTCTGGTGCGAAGATAGGGATATGTGTTCCATCTATAGTCCCAACGCAGTTAGGGAACCCTATCACAGCAAAACCCACCCACTATGTCCTGCACATTGCCCAGAGTCACTACCCTTCTTAGCAGAAGTCTGTTGATGGCCCTGCAAACTTGGATCACAACAGATCCCATGGTAGATTTACCCACTCCAAATTGATTCCCCACTGACTGGTAGCAGTCTGGTGTTGCAAGCTTCCACAGAGCTATCAGAGTATGGCAAATGTCTCCACTGCCATTGCAGCTCTCATTTTAGTATTGCTGCATTTCAGAGCTGGGGAAAGCTCTTCAAACATTTCCTGGGAAGTGGCTTTATGCATTCAAAAGTTCTGCAGCCACTGCTCATCATCGCATAGCTGCATAACAATACAGTCCCACCAGTCAGTGCTTATTTACTGGGCCCAGAAGTGGTGCTCAACTATGTCAAGATGAGGCATGATTGTCGCCAGCAACTGCAAATTGCTCTGCTCCATGGCGTCCAGCAGGGCTGCTTGCGTGGCATCACATTGTTCTACGCGGCAGCTCCTGTTTTGGCTGTGTAAATACTGCAGGATAAGGCGTGAGGTGTTTGTAATGCTCAGAACAACAGTGTACAGCTGAGCGAGGTCCATGCTTATCGTGCTATGGAATCTGCACGAGTAACCCAGGCTTATGAAAAAAGGCGCAAAAAAGGCTTGGTTTGTTTGCGTTGATTTCAGGGAGGGAGGGAGATAGTGAGGTAAGTGCAACTTGGGAGGCTAACGCCATGTCCCCATAACCACCCACGCATACGTTTTGATCCCATAAGGCACTGCAAGTCCAACCCAAAATTCTACTTGGCTATATGTACTGTGAGATAGCTACCCACAGCAAAGGGCTCCATGCATCAATGCAAGCCATGTTAGTGAAGATGCACTCCACTGACATAATGAGCATAGCGGGAACACGCAAGATCCACTTTCTTAAATCAGAGGCTCAATGTCGACTTACATAAAACCGACATAACTTTGTAGTGCAGACATGGCCTTACATTGCTGGGAGGAAGGCTGTAGTGTAGATACTGACATAATTAGGTCGACATAAGTCAGCTTATGGGGACCTAACTGTTAATGTAGACAAGCCCTTAGAATTAGTGACATAGATCAGACTGCTGAATTGGTAGTGGTATATTCAGAAAAAGTATTATTGGTAAAATTATTTTTCTACCAATAAGTCTTGCTATATTCTATCAGTGAACACCAGGAAAAGAGAATGCAAAGGGAAAGTAAGTGACAAATGAGAAATATATTTCACAGAAAGCTCTATTCACAGGCAGGTTCTAGGAAGAAATGATCTCTCAGCAGCTCCAACACCCACATTCCACGATGATGTAAAAAATCTGTCAAAAATCTGCTAATAAAAAAATTCCAACTAGAATCTTATCAATTGGTTTTCTTCTATTGTTGGGGATTCCTTGTGAATAGAAGCAATACTACTTTTCCTTCATAGTGGAAGCATACTGGATATGCTGCAGTCAGGTTAGTAATCAGTACAGATATTAATACTATAAAGGCATTAATACCACAGAGTTGTCAATAGTTCTATTTCTGTGACTTTATTGCCTTGCCAAATGAAAGTCTTCTGAAGGTTTGTGCAATTTACTGGATAAACACATTGACTTCCATGCCAGTAAACACTGAAAATATCTAACATTTTTATAAGGAGGTGTAGGGGACTGCGGAAGACTTTGTTACGGCCTAGCTAAGGAAATTCCTCTTTCTTGTGCTGATAGGTTATTGTAGAACATAGAAACCCAGCTAAAACTGGGCGTCGGCCGGTCAAACTGCTTCGCATGACCCTTTGCCAGGTAGCGGAAAACCCCTTTTGGAAAGTACCTAATTTTATATTCATGAGCTGTTTTTGTGTAGTGCTTATTAATGCTGGCTGTCTGCCCCTCCGTTGGACTCCGTCCCAGGCAGAACTCTGGTGTGCTGGGTTCCCCGCCTCCGTGACTGCAACGCTTGGAGTCCCCGTTGCGGGTGGGTCACTAACCTTCAGTAAAGCCAATAACTCACAGCTGTGTGTAAGCCTTGTTTTTCTCAGAGTACTCCTGCCAGGCCTGTGGTGCTTCGAACACCTTGGCCCCGAACAGGAGGATTTTAAAAGCAGTTTACATATATTTTTATTTCCGTATACATACACACACACATACACAAAGGAATCAACACCTAAAAAGTTGAAATTTAATAAATCACATGGTGCTATCAGAGATATTGCAGTAGTTCCCTATACTTAAAATGGGATAACTAACTGATAGCTCACATAAGAGTATGGCAAATGTTGACATTTTAATGGTGACTAATGTATATTTATCTACTGTATGTAACTATCCACATACAGAGAGGGAATGTGGTCTAATGGTGAAAGCAGGAAACAGGCATCTATTTCTGAATTTTTCACCAACAATGAGATGGTAAACAAGAAAATGAACTTTGTGATTCAATTTCATCATCTGTAAAACTGCAACAATCCCCATGGTATAATGTGCTTTAAGATCCTCAAATACAGATACAATGTATTATAAATGCAGAGTACTGTGAAATGGTATTATACATACATTATTTTATATATTGTAGAATCTTGATGAGAAATTATTTTCTTCCCTCAATCTGCTTGGTTAAAATGTACTTTGTTACCAAAATTAAATATTTCTGCAATTGTCCTTCCAAGAAGGAAAGCATTCTACCTCTGATGTCACCAATGATGTCTAATCAGAGGACAAAGTAGTCAAGATGTTGGCTGGGCTCTCCAACATGTGTCCATGGGGAAATTATCTATTTTAATAAAAAGCCTCTGTAGATAAGTGTTGTGATTATTAAAAATCCAAAGGTGTAACAAGACAAGTATTTACTGTTTCCAGAAGTAATAGTAGTAAAAAAATATAATGCCAAGTGGAAAGTTATTCTTTTGATTATGCATATACCCTCAGCTTTTTTCAGGAAATATGTATGGTCTCTGGAAGTATTTCTCTTCTTGGACAATGTTTACACTGCTGTTACCCTCAGATATGGACAAGATTTGTTCCTTATATATATTAAATGTAAAAATCTATATGCCATGTTAAGGTAGCACCATAAAACAAAAAGTATCAGTAACTGCAAAATCATGCTTCCTACAGCAACCTCTTACATATATAATATTGTATGCTATTATTTTAGCAAGGTACATAGGAACAGAAAATACTCCACACTGGAGTGTATGCATAACGTGGCTAAATTAACATGAAGTGACAGAATAGAACTGTAGTAACACATTGATAACTTTTACTTTTCCTGTTTTTTAGTGTAACTTCACAACATGACTGTTGCATTAGTAACTTTTTGGTATATACATTTCCCTGTTTTTTTCCTTAAAGAAAGCAAAGGGCTGAAAGTCTTCATGGAGATGCTATAAGAATTTAAAGTAGCAACTGCACACAGGGTTTGTTCTGAAGGGCACTGAAATCAGTGGTTGCTGGATCAGACTCAGAACCCTTAAATACTCTAATATGTTCTTGACGTGGTAGAAGGAAAAGCACTAACAATGATCATTGTTAAGTGTACATCTATGAAAAATTAGTATTGCCAGCAACAAGCATTCAAAGTATATTAATCAGGCCTTTCAACTTAATGAGATTGGCTTAAAAACATGAGATTTTAAGTGTGATTTTGGGTTTTATTAATTTACCTTCTGTTTTTTGAACATTTAGGGAATTCTTGTGTCAATGTCTTCAATGTCAAAGTCTTGTATCTTCAATTCTGAGGCTAGAAACTCACTCCAGGAACTGAAGCTTTAAGAAAGTCTTGCAATGAAATCACATGAGCTGGCAATCCTGGGAGATGTACACACAAACGCTGCATCACCATGTAAGTGCAAACATTCACTATTGCAGGTATAGATGCCATTTTAAAGGCTTTTTTTAATTAGAGCTGTGAAAGAATGGGTATTTTCATTCATGGAATATTTTTCATTTCCATTAAACATTTTGTTCCGCACTAGAACAAAAATCAAATATGTGAAATTTTCTACAGGATGGACATTGTCAAAAACATCTATTTTGGAAGGATGAAAATGGATTTTTTTTTTAAAAAAATCCAGTTTAAGCTCCTTGTTGTCCCATGGTCCTTTACAGCACATCTAGCAGGCTCCCAAGCAACCTGGGAGACAGGCAACTTGGCCAGGCAGGAAATCAGGCAGGCAGTTTCCATTTACATTTTTGATGGACTCAACATACTCCCATGGAATATTTTGATTGCATTGAATCAGACTTTTCCAACAGAAAACTCCAACAAGCTCTATTATTTATATAACTATTACTGTACAATCAAATCTATTCAAACTTGGCTGTGGGTGTATTCTTGTATGAGAATCATTACCATATCAAATTTCAAAGTTCAGTTGTGTGTAAAAATAGTGTGGCATTTTTTATTAAAGTTGAGAAAAGTATTTTACTTTCAAAAGGAAGTAAAGTTAAGTGATTTTTTTCAGACTTTCCACACAAAAAAGGAAAAAGAAAGTAGTCACTTTTAGCCAGAGAAAGCACTGAAAATTTAGAATGGAGCTTCCAAATAGTGCAGGGATCTAACCACAGAGGCCCAATGGTAGGGTTGAGGCCATAGTGTTTACAGACAACTGCCGAATATTTACTCAATTATATATTAGTAATTTGTTAACTATATGGTAACTGATGTACCTCAAGCTATTGCAAAGTTGCTTTATTTTGTTTTTGTTTAATAAATAAAAGAAAGAAAAATAATTGATAAACTCCAAGAAGATTTTATTCTGAATAACAGATATATTAGCATTTACTAATAGCAAAACACTGTGCTGGGTTATGTTTAATGATCAAAAAACTATTTCTAATGATCCTTCTGTTTCAGATTTGGTCTCTTAACACTTCCAAACAAAATAAATATAAGTAAGATTAAAAACTCTCCAGTGACAACTCAGCTTAGTGGATCAAAGTTTAAACTGGTTTTCTCATAGGACTGCATGAGTGCAAAGTATGTATTATTTTAATAATGGAAGGCTTTTGTAACGACCAGCAGGCCCAAAGTATTATCAACAGGGCTGCCAGTGATCTTAGACATCATGCCTAAATTATATACCAATAGTCTGTGCCTACATATGGGGGAATACTAATTTTTAGAGAGACTTATGTTTTAGTGGTGTAACCCGTGAAAAATAAAATATATAATCTCCAAATATACAGTACAGCTATGATAACAAGGAGTCCTTGTGGCACCTTAGAGACTAACAAATTTATTAATCTCTAAGGTGCCACAAGGATTTCTCATTATTTTTGCTGATACAGACTGTCAAGGTTACTTCCCGGCTCTGAACTCTAGGGTACAGATGTGGGGCCCTGCATGAAACACCCTCTAAGCTTATTCTTACCAGCTTAGGTTAAAAGCTGCCACCACCAAAGTGTTACACAAAGAACAGGGGAAGTGCCCATTTGGAAACATCTCCCCCCCAAAATATCCCACTAAGCACTACACCCCCTTTCCTGAGGAAGGCTTGATAAAAATCTTCACCAATTTGCATAGGTGAACACAGACCCAAACCCTTGGATCTTAAGAACAATGAAAAGCAATCAGGTTCTTAAAAGAAGAATTTTAATTAAAGAAAAAAATAAAAGAATCACCTCTGTAAAATCAGGATGGTAAATATCTTACAGGGTAATCAGATTCAAAACACAGAGAATCCCTCTAGGCAAAACCTTAAGTTACAAAAAGACACAAAAACAGGAATGTACATTCCATTCAGCACAGCTTATTTTATCAGCCATTTAAACAAAACAGAATCTAACGCATATCTAACTAGATTACTTATTAACCCTTTAGAGGACTTCTGACCTGCATTCCTGCTCTGGTCCTGGCAAAGGCAACACATAGACCGAGAGAACCTTTGTTTCTCCCTCCAGCTTTGAAAGAATCTTGTCTCCTCATTGGTCATTTTGGTCAGGTGCCAGCGAGGTTATCTTAGCTTCTTAACCCTTTATAGGTGAAAGGGTTTTTCCTCTGGCCAGGAAGGATTTAAAGGTAGTTAGCCTTCCCTTTATATTTATGACACAGACTAACATGGCTACCACTCTGAAACCTGTCACACTACAGCTATGGAAATTCTCAGGTTTCAGAGTAGCAGCTGTGTTAGTCTGTATTGGCAAAAAGAAAAGAAGTACTTGTGGCACCTTAGAGACTAACAAATTTATTTGAGCATAAGCTTTCATGAGCTACAGATCACTTCATCAGATGCATCTGATGAAGTGAGCTGTAGCTCACGAAAGCTTATGCTCAAATAAATTTGTTAGTCTCTAAGGTGCCACAAGTCTTCCTTTTCTTTATGGAAATTCTGTTATCCCAACTGACATCCTAGAAAAGAGAGATGGGGCTGAGCCACCAGATTTAGTTCTGGATCCAGATTCCAACCCCCACACATGCACACAGTTTGTTAGTATTCTGTTTCGGGGGGTTGGTTTGAGCCCATTGCCTCTAGGAAAACGATGTTCAGTGGCATTAACACTCTGAACAATACATTTTGTGTAACAGGTTGCCAATAGTTAGAATATGCCAAAAAAACAGAATGTGTTGGTGGCTGATAATAACCTAGGGATCAATATGCATTATAGCCAGTCTGACACCTTTTAACTAAGTAACCTTAAGATGAGAAGCCTAGATTTTCCACAGGGACTGTACCTCCAGTGAGCACCCAATAGGGAGAAGGTGGCAGAGGACAAAACCAGTTGCAAGTTTCCTTGAACTAAGGTGAGAGAGGGACATAGAATGCCATCCAGTCCAAGAAGTGGGCAGCACTGACTGGGAAAGATCTGTTGTCAGAGCAGCCAGCATATGCGCCTTCTTGTATTGTCTCATGCCTATGGAGCTCTAGCAAGAATAAAAGGTCACAATCCTGCAAACATTTACACAAGCTTGACTTTAAGTGGTTGCACTCAAGTCAACTGGACTGCTCACATACTTAAAGCTAAGCACATGTGTAACCCACACACCTGCTGGGTATGGTGTTTTGTCCCATCTAGTGGCACAGAGATCACTTAGAACAGTGGTTTTCAAAACCAGTCTGCCGCTGCTTCAGGGAAAGCCCCTGGCGGGCGGGCTGGTTTGTTTACCTGTCTGCAGGTTTGGCCAATCGCAGCTTCCACCGGCCGCGGTTTGTTGCTCCAGGCCAATGGGGGCTGCGGGAAGTGGCATGAGCCAAGAGATGTGCCTTCCTGCAGCCCCCATTGGACTGCAGTGGTGAACCGTGGCCAGTAGGAGCCATGATCGGCCAAACCTGTGGATGCAGCATGTAAACAAACCAGCCCGGCCTGCCAGGGGCTTTCCCTGAACAAGCAGCGGACCAGCTTTGAGAACCACTGACTTAAAGAGATATTAATGAGTCTGCTCTACAGCCTTAGCTAACAGCCATATGGCTTTTAGCTCATGCAGTAGAGGCTTATGCACTTAGCTCCAGATGTCCCAGGTTTGATCCCGCCCGCTGATGACCAGGGTCTGTCAGTGTTACACATGCATATTTTCAGCTAAAATTGCTTCCTCCTTCTGCCTGCAGAAACAAAGAGAAACCGGCTCATCTTCTGTAGGTTGAATCCCCATGGGGGTTCCTAACTGTCACAGTGAGGTATAATTGATGAAGTTAGTGACTCTGGCCCTGAATCGTTCATTTGGATTTCTGGCAAATGATCAAACAAGAAGTACTGACAATGAAATGTTAAACAAAAAACAGGCTATGGCATGGAAAATAATTCCTTCTACCAATCTATCGTGGGGGACATATTTTTAAATTTCCATTCATATGCATAGCCAGCATATTGCAATGGAATTAGATATCCAGATAAATGAGAAGTGAATTTGAAAGCTGGAGGAGAGAAAGGACACAATCCAACCATTATTAACGTCGGAGATATTGTGTCTCAAGAGCTGTTCTGCGGCTGGGTAATTAAGAATTACTTGGTAATAACGGCCAACTATTTTCAACCGTGAGCATGCTAGCCATACCCTAGCTTTGAAAACAAACATCATCACACCAGTCTGAGGCCATGTCTACACTGTGGGTGATACAGCATCATAGTTAGGCTATCATAGCTTTGATGGTGTAATCCCACAGTGGGGACAAAGTCTGATGTTGGAAGGGATGGAAGGGATTTTTCCTTTTCTGTAGGAACTCCACCTCCCTAGTAACAGTAACTAGAGGTCAGTGGAAGCATTCCTTTCATCAGCCTAGCTGTGTCTGCACTGGGAGCTAGGACAGTATAGCTATTGTGCTGAGGGATGCAGATTTTTCACACTCCTGAGCACCATAGCTATGTCAACCAATGTTTTAAATGTAGAAACTTGATCACTTTCTGAAGGGTGGATCATTGTTTTCCCAGCAAGTTATGGAGCTGTTTCCCTAGAGTCTAAAATAGGTATTTCAAATATGATAGTTAACCCCTAAGCTGTCCCCTCGACCTTTTCCCTGTGCTCTACCTAAAGGCAGAAAACATAGAAACAGCATAAAAAACATATTTAACAATATTATGCTTTTAATCCATAGACTCAGAGCACTTTACAGAAGTGGGTAAATATTATCTCCCAATTGCATGTGCAGAAACAGAAGGACAGTGACTGTATGGTCACATACCAGTATAAAGTCATTAACTGAAATGTGTGAAATACTAGACTATTAGCAAGCACAGTCCTGTGATTGTTACAGAGAAAGGAAAAGACTGCAATCAACAACTGTGGACACATTCAATAGCCTATGAAAGAGAAAGAGAATTTTACTCAATTTGTCACACTAAAGGAACTTCCATACATATTTGTTTAACTCTAAGTAACTTGTCTGTCATGCCCAGAAACTAGCAATCAGGACTAGAAAAAGTAAAATAGAGTACCTAGATACACCTGTCTGAACTTATACTTTGATGATAATACACATTTAGTGTGAAGTTGATAGCTGCAATTGTGGAATTCACATTAGAGCACCTGCTTTCTCCAGTCGCACTTTTGTTTATGAAGCCATCTGTATTGATGAGTGTATAAATTCAGTGAAATTCCTGTTGAAGGAGAGTGGCTTGAGTGGGTGTTGGGTTTCACAAATGATTGGTTGCAAAAGACAACAGTATCCAAATGTGGCCTGGATTACAGTATGTTCTCTCCATTATTCAGAAATTTTGCAAATAGATATAACCTGTCCAGATGTGTCCTTATTCAAGATACAGCGGTTGCTATTAGAAAGTCAGTATTTTCTAGATGTTAGGATGCAGTGACATATGAAATACCATAGATTTTCCCTTTACCTAGAATAGGAAATAACTGTGGTAATTTAGCCACCACTGTTCAAGAACCCTTGATAAATGACAACATTGTAGTGGCAATCACTATACAGAAGCCATTAAAATGTCACATTTGCCTGCTGTTACCACAGATATAGTCTCTTATTGTAAGTGTAAGGAAATTCTGTGGTAATCTTAGATGTAGCTATATGGTAAGTGTTGGCAAATTAGGTTTCATTGTGACCATTGTGTGTCATATTCCTTGCTACTTTATGATAACCCTGTAAAGAACTTGGGTTTACCTCAGCATTCCCGGTAAAATACCACTTAAAGAAATGGTGCTGTACTATCCACATTTTGAAAATCAAGGGCTATTCCTAAAACCATTTAGGATGGTTGTCACAGCTCCACTTACCTCTCTATAGCTCCATTTGGCATTTGAATTAAAGCAGGATTTTGAATGTCTGTTGGCAAAAGTCAGGCAGATAAAGTATGGATTTGATCTATTACAGTGTATAGGTGCTTATATAAAAGCATTTAGATACAAAGATAATAGATTTTCTGGAAATAGTCTTAAATAGTTAGACAGATTGGTTAGAAAAGTTGGATCCTGCAGGCTAGCAAATATGCAAGAAATTGAGCCATAGATCTTAACTCTAGCTTTATTGGAAAGTCATGGAAACCAAGAGAGCAACAAGCAAAGACTGTGTGTATGTAGAGAGAGGAAAGAGGATAAAGAGCAAATGAAGAATGGTAGATGAAGAAAAAAAATCTATAAATTAATGTGTTGTATATATCAAACATCTGTATAAAGAAGCCAAAATATCCTGGATGAGGGTATGATGCAAGATAATATTCTGTTGGTAATGTCAGGGACAGAAAAGCGACATTCATGAACAGTCAATGCCACATAGCAGTTGTCCACACAAGCAGGAAGCATCAATGTACAGTGACAGATTTTGAGAGAATGCCACCTGTTCTGTTTCCCTGTGAGCTTACACAAAATGAGAGGAATTTTTTTTTCAGCCCTTTGAAGCAAAACAAATTAGGAATTCTTCTGTTTATTTCTTAAAGTATAAACAACACAACTTTATGAAAAGAATCACAGTGTTCAACATCACTGTGAGAGAAGTCACAGAGATGTAGGTAAGCCATGAAACATATCTTCAAATGGACCACTCTTCTCTGAATCAATGGGATTACTCATCTATCTACCTAAGATACTGGTCCCCATCACTATAGTGTGTGAGTATCTCACCATCTTTAATATACTTATCCACAACACCCCTATGTGGTAGGGAAATGCTATTATCCCCATTTTGCAGATGGGGAGAACTGAGGGAAAGAGAGACTAAAGGACAGCTATTTAAAGGTATTTAGACATCTAAAGATGCAGCCAGCAACCTAATAAGCTTAGCAAAAACACCTCTCTGCATCTCTAGACACCTAAATACCTTTAAAAATTGTCCCTCAGGTATTTGTCCAAGGTCACACAGGGTATCTGTGGTGGAATAGGGAATCAAACCTGGGTCTCCCAAATCCCAGGCATGTGCTTGAAGTTAGATATGTGCCTATATACTTTACTGAAAGAGAACACCCAGTTCACCCTTTTTCCTGGTCCTATAAATTTCTTGTTTATTGAGCATTTCATAAGATTTGTTTAAAATATCAAAAGCATTTAAAATTAAATACTCTGCTGAATTGGGGCCACAGCTAGAATTTTATATAGAAGCATAATCTCCCTGCGGCCTCTTCCCTTAATTTTATATCAATCCCCCTCTTGCTCACTCCAGCTTCGAGGGTCCTTTTCCATTTATGTCCCCTACTTGTCTTTTCTTCCCCTTTGCATTTTTCTTCTCCCGTGGTGCTTTTTATTTCAATCCTCATCTCTAGGTTAGGCTTTGGCTGTTTGGCCAACTTTCCTCCTCTTCTGTCCCCTTCCCCATCACACTGGTAAGTGGCCCTCCTCTGAACTAATTATCTGTTCCATAGAGCCTTAGAAGAAAAAGTTTGATTCAGACGCTGCGGGAAGAACAGTGCAGGTAAAAAATAAACATTTAAATAGTCAAAGTAAATAGCTGTGATATATTATACGGCCTGGATCCAAAACCTATTGAAATCAGTGGGAGTCTTTCCGCTGACTTCATTGGGTTTTGGATTAGGCCCTTAAAGCTGTGGTGGAATACTTTCAAATACAGTTGTTTCTCTTCCTCTAACACTTATATTTAATATAACAAACTCGACTTTTGATAACATTCTGCAAAATGCCAGCTTGCCTAATGAAATCAGCAAGGAATGGACACTACTTGAAATGCCCACCCAGCCTAGATGTAGAACTAGCTGCTGGTGAGAAGGTTCCAGCATATTGTATGAGTATATTTCTCAGCCTTCTATTTCCATTGGCAACCTTAGTGGAGGCCATAATTTTGTATCACTCTTTAAACATATATTAAAAACAAACACAGAGATGTGATAGGATGCTCTCAGACCTACGTTTTCCAAGAGGACTAGTAATTGCGACACACTTGCCTTTCGAGCTTACAGAAAGCTTCCAATCATAGCCGCAAAGCAAATGTATAATCATTGAAATATTTTCCCCTTATGTTGATATTTTTAAACTCTCTCTAATTAGAAGCACCGATACCAGAAAAATAACAGGTTTTTAGATATTCCATGCAGCATGTAAACAGAGATTTTCAAAGGCACTAAGGTCAGTTGCGTACTCAACTCCCTCTGAAAGCCAATGGGTGCCTAACTTGCCCTTTGTCTCTCTAAAAATCTCCCCTGTAACACTGTATTTCTGAACAGAAGAAAATCTCTGCCACATGTAAACTCTGCTTACATGTATGTAACACGGGAGCCAAACTAAAATCAAAACACCCCCTGCAGTATCTTTTGGAAAGAATTAAGAGTCTCAGATCATGCTGTTGCTGAATGATTATCTGAATTATAAATGTCTTAGAATCCAGAACAACTGTCCCACCCCCCAATAAACAGATAAAACTTGTTTTAAATGTTTTAAAATTAAGTTTTCTTTGATTTAGAATCCACATAGCAAGATTTTATCTATATCAGCAACTGATTGTGAAACAACGCAAGACTAAAACAATTTAACACTTTGGGCTTGATCATCTGTGTGCAACCTAGCCTATAGAGGAATCCCTCTCCCAGTCTCCCTGCTGCTCTAGGTTCTATACCTGTTACAGCATGAACACCCCAATGTACCAGCAGAACTATGCCATGCTGATGTACAGTCGAAGGGTGGGGCAGAGACAAGGCTGTGCCCCCCTGCACACCTGCATGAGAGAAACAGCACAGTGGGGCAAGTGAGTAAAGGGATACCTTATACCTCCTCTGCTCCTTTACACTAGATGTGGAGGATGGGACACAGTATGGCCCTTTGTTGGACAGTCGCTGTAAAAGCTTTGTAAACTTGAATATTATTTGGAATACTAATGGTAATTACAGAACTCTGTTTGATCCTCTCGGCCAGAGGTCCCCACACTGGCATGGAATGTATTCAGGAGGAGGTTCTGAGATGCTATAGAAAAAAAATACCTTACTGCACACATTTTACCCACAGAACTGAATAGGGGTCTACTTAAATCATAGAGAAATTGCATATTTTTTGCTGGTCAGGGCATGCAGAGCAAATTTTGCAGATGTGTTCATACAGTTTTATATTCCATACCACCCTTTCTTCTGTGCTGCTGCTGGTGGTGGTACTGCTTTCAGAAGCTGCCGCTCTCCCGTCACCCAGCTCTGAAGGCAGCGCCGCCGCCAGTAGCAGCGCAGGCGGAAGGGTGGAATGGAATGGTATTGCCACCCTTACTTCTCTGCTGCTGCTGATGGCAGCGCTGCCTTCAGAGCTGGGCATCCGGCCAACAGCTGGATGAAAGGGCATCCACTTTCCAGGCACCCAGCTCTGAAGGCAGCGTCACCGCCAGCGGTAGCAGAGAATTAAGGATTACAATACCATACCGTGTCATTCTTACTTCTTTGGTACTACTCACCACAGTGGTGCCTTCAGAGTTGGGCAGCCAGAGAGCATCAGAGATTTTTTTTTTAATCAGTATATGTACGTGTGGTGGGAGAGGGGACACATAAACTACTACAGACACAAAGAAGTGGGGGTGTGATCAAATAAGTTTGAGAACCACTGCTCTAGGTACTTAATATATCAAATACAAAACTAAACATGTTGTTTTCTTTTCCTGTGGAGAAGGTCTGCCTCTCAAAGGTTACAGATTCCCAGCATCATTATAGCGTACTGCACATCAGTGCTCTTCACTCCAGCATGAGGAATTCTGCAGTGGGTTTAATGATCAAACCAAGTGCATGACTGCATTTTTGGCCCCCATTCAGCAATGTACTTAAGCTTGTGTCTAACTTTAATTATGTCTCAGTCTCATCAATTCCAGTAGGTCAACTCACATGCTAAAAAGGTCATCATGTATCTTGTTCAATCTAGGTCTTATTAAACAAGTGAGGGGAAAAAAAGAACAATAAGAAATGTTGGGGACATAATTGCATGTATTTTTTTTCACAACAAGACTGTATTCCATTTTCACTAGATATTATTTTAGCCCCAATCCTGCATTGTGTAGCACATGGGTAGACTGCTGAACCTACTGAGTCAATGGGCTCCATGTGGGTGCTGCAGTCCACCCCTTATGCTACACAGTGTGGGATTGATGTTCAAGTTTCTCAAAGTCAATGCTTTCTAAAGAATAGTATCAATTCCCACTTACGTGCCATGTCTCTTATACTTTTCCTTAGTCATTATCCCCACCCCCACCCTTTCTTTTGCGTATGTAGGCCCAAATTTTCGAGGGTGGCTTCAGATTTTGGCTGCTTCTGATTTTGGATGTGTAATTGACAATAGTTTGGCCTGATTTTCCTAAGCACTGAGCAGCTACAACTCCAGTTGAAGTTAGTCAGAACTGTGGGTTCTCCGCACTTCTGAATGTTTGTTCTTACACCCTTCTTAAGTTAGGTATCCAAAAACTGAGGCAGCCAAAATCAGAGGCTAGAGTGACAATATGGCCTTAACCTTGAAATGTTTTCTATGAAATAAATTTAAAACTTGAGTCAGACTCCATAAAGTGCATCAGCAACTCCCTTTACCCATACATTATTGAAAGCTTCAGGTGAATCAGGGTAATTCAGCCTTTCAATGAAGGCATAGGAAACTTTTCAAAGCATGCTTGACATATTTCAATTGTACTAACTGACTATGGCAACATCTAAGGCATCAATAAAAATTCAAGACTACAAGACATTGGTGACACTGCTGAATTCACTGAATGACAGCTTGAAATGAGCAACACAGGTGAAACTTCAAAATGCAACAGACTTCCAACATTCTTGTGTGTCCACTTCAAAGAAAATTCTCTTTATGATTCAGTAGGTAAATATATCTTATGGTGTTTCCAGATTTGAATCAAAGACAGGGTACCTTCTTTCACCCTTGGGAGAAGATACCATAGGATGTTCAAAATCTCTAAAAGGAAACTATGCTATACTACATCTTCTAGACTACAGTGGATACATTAGGTGTGTCCAGAAAGTTTCCTTACCCAGAAGTCCCTTGCAGTCCTGCTGGGTAGATAGGACTGATTCTATATTCCATTACAACAGTTTTAAAGCAGTGTAATTCCACTGAAATCAACTGTTGAAATTAATAATGAAATAGTAATTTTGAAACACATCAATTTCCTCTTGAAACACACGCAGGAAAAAGGGGAGGCCACAGTCTTTCCGTTTACCCCTTTTTGGAGAAAGAGGTTCTTCTAGAAAGTATAGAAGAGATGGACAAATAACTGATTTTCAGTTTGCTGGTAGTTCTGAACAATTGAAAAAAATTGTTTAGGGTCAAATCAAATCCAAATATTACAAAAACTTTCAGTGGATGGAAAATATCTGTTTGGGGTTGAATAAAACATGTTTCATTTCACTTGAAATGGATTTTTTTCAGGGTAGATTCACAAAATGGTCAGAGGAAGGTGATATGATGGTGGTGGCAACCTTCTCTTTCAGCCCAGTGGTGAGGACACTCATCTAGCTGCAGGCAACCCAGAGTTCAATTCCATCCTTGCCCTGATATGGACAAATGCTGTAACTACCAAGGTGTAAAGTCATTCTCATGTCTCTCTCTGGCCAAATGACTATTTATCATCATTCATAATGGCAATTCATAACAACTATAGACAGTGATTGGACCAGAGAAAAAAGTGAGAATGACTCTATAGCCTAGTAGTTAGGGCACTCACATAGGATATGGGAAACCCAAGGTTGAGTCCCTCCTTCACTAGCTATTTAATTACTTATAAAAAAGTAAAACAACTCCAACAGAAGAGACAGAGAGACCTACACCACAATAGCTCAGTGGTTATGCCACACTCCTGCAATGTGGCAGACTAAGTTCAAATTCCTTCTCCACATCAGGTCTGCCGCATCTCAGGTGAGTGTGCTAACCACAACCCTAAAAGTTAAAAGGAGGGCATCGCTACCTCCTACCAAAATCCCTCCTCCGACCCCCAAAACTCCTGCTAAAACTATTCAGTGAATTAGTATCAAATTGCATGTAGTTTCTGGTTGATCAAAATTGCATTTTTCAGTGAATAAACTATTTTTTCCAAACTATTTCATTCAGCTTTACTCTGTGGCCAGTATTTTGAAACTGGATGTTGTGGAGATGGATGTCTGGACCTCACACCAATATCATAAGAGCAAATAAGATAAAGAGGGAAGATGGGGCAAAATGTGTTTTGTGACTTGCAGCACAATACAAAGTAGGGGAAGGATGTTGATGGTAGACCGCATATAGCTAGTTAGACTTCCAACAGCTGTGGTCTCTTGGCTATGGTGGGAAGTTGAGATGGTATAAGTCCCTTTTGTCTAATTAAATAATTGAAGGAAAGTTTCTTGGAAGTTAAGTGGTTATATAGTTTAGCTGGTTTGAAAAGTGATGAAGTAGAGGAGAATAAAAAAATTAGAGTTTTCTAATGATCCTTTTATGGTGGTAATTACATTGCGTCCATTACTTCATAGCAAAGATTGCCTTTGTATAAGAGAATTTTGTTTTCTGTGCAGTCTGTTTTTGCGCTGATTTCAATCTGAGGACAAATGTGGGTGGATTTAAAGTGATAAATAAAGATCTCCACTAGCTATTCAGTCAGTGATGCTTGATTGAAAACTTCGACAAGCATATTCATCTCCAATGTATTTTTTTAAGAGCGGTTTTCCTAATTTTCAGCTACTACCAGATTTTCAGACATGCCATTCTATTCATTAAGATAAATGCATTTTTAAATGACTGAATGTTATACAGTGGTTGAATGTTCTACACTGATTTATGAATGATGACAAATATTTACCAGAGGAATTCTCATATCTCTAAGACATCCTTGGTATGTGTGCTATAATGCCCATTAAGCAGTCAGCCCTAAGATGTAAAGGCCACTGGAATCATTGGCTGTCTTTCCATTTACTTGAGTGGGCGTTGGATCAGACTCCGAGGAACTAATATGAAAGTTATAGTTTATACCATAATTAAAATGAATTTTTCTTCTGACTATAATAAAAATATATATTTTTGCCCATCTACACCATGATTCAGGAAAACATCTCTATTCAGGACAACACTTTAATATTTAAGTCCCAAATATTTAAATACTGTCCTGAATTGGGATGTTTTCCTGAACCAGGATGCTAAAATCAGTATACAGAGTCAAAAAACAACTGGGCTAATCCTATGGTTGACTTAAAAATACAGTCATTCTGAAGTCTCTCAGTACAATAAGCCTCAACAGTGAATCCAACACCAGCACAGACAATTCAGTCTACCTAGCCAAGGAATGCAAGCCGTAGTGGAGTATTCAATATACATTTTTTTTAGTCATATCTTGAGATTCACACACAAGATGGACATACTCAAATTAATCCCTTTTGAAGTGGAGGACTTCATGTACATAAGGAATGGCCACAGCAACCCCATGACTATTTATACTTCCATTGGCACACTTAAGATAAACAGGAAATAAATTTGTAAACATTTGCTTGAAGAGTATCGGGGGTAGCCGTGTTAGTCTGTATTCACAAAAACAACAACGAGTCCGGTGGCACCTTAAAGACTAACAGATTTATTTGAGCATAAGCTTTCGTGGGTAAAAACCTCACTTCTTCACATGCATGAAGTGAAAGTTACAGATGTTTTAACCCACGAAAGCTTATGCTCAAATAAATCTGTTAGTCTTTAAAGTGCCACCGGACTCCTTGTTGTTTTTGCTTGAAGAGTTAGCTTCCAGAGTTCACCTTAATTCTTAAGAGAGTTTGGACAAACCTCTCTTCTCTGCCCAGTAGTTCATAATTTCAATGCACTGCTCTGCCTGCATGCCCCAATCTCCCATTGATATCAACAAGCTTTTATTGATGGCTTGGTAAGAGACCAATGGGAAATCTAAGCCAGAAGGGTGCGGAATATGCAGAAATGGCTGAATATCTGAGTAGGGAAGTCTGCTTTTAGTTTTTCCAAAATGTAGGGCTCCAGTAATAATCCTTCATGCTTCATACATTTTTTTTGTTGCTCTAAAGCCTTTTTTATTCTTTGCCTAGGAATGTTTAATCAGATATAGTATATCTTTCTTTTCAGTCTGTTCCCTACTCTATGGTCCAGATTGTCTTTTAAACCCATGCCTCAGTAAGGACCGTGCAAAGAACAATCCATCTCTGAGATTTCTAGGGGTGAGTGGGGAGCACATAGGTCATATAGCGTAGCCTTCTTCTTCAGTATGACTTACTTGTTCTGTGGGATGTTACAGAAGTGGGAACCCATGGACCCACCTCCTCCTAGGCAATGTGAGCCCCGGGGGACAGTAACATTAAATACACTCCATTGAATACAGGGACTAAAGTTGTGACTGGTCCTGGCACAACGTGCACAACATGGTCCTTGCATCTACACCCCTGCACATCTGCTCAAAGACCAGTCATAACCTGGCCCTAGACATAACTTGCTGGAAGCAATTTGTAGTATGATTTTAGAGCATTGCTAAAAAGGTTATTTGGAATGCAGTTCTGACTAACATGAGACTTAATCTCTTCTCTTCCAATAACCATGCTGGATATGCTAACCCAGTGATGTGGAGACATTAATATAATTTTAAAGAGATTTTGCCAACATGGAATTGTTTTCATGTTCTATTACTATGGAACATCAGATGTTCACATTTAGCATGTTTTTTGCCTTACATGATATGCATTTTGCCCTAACCACTAGAGATCTTTATGTCAGTCTTCAGTGGCCCATATGAAAACCTTTTAAGGACTGCAGCTATTCACCATACTCAGAGGGGTATATGAGACATAGCCAATACTGGCTGACAGGGTCATGCCATAAGCTAAGAAAATGATGTCCAAGCAAATTAAATATCAGGTAGAAAAAACAGTTACCTTCTCTGAACTGTTGTTCTTTGAGATGTTTTGCATATGTCCATTACACTGTATGTATGTTCACCCTATGCACTGGTGTCAGATAGTTTTCCCTAGTGGTGCCCATAGGAGTAGTCCTTCCTATTTCATACCATTCCTAATGAGGTCCTCGGACTTACGGCACAATTTGTCCATCAGAATTGCGTTGCAAGTTGAAACCTTTTTTCCCATAGTAACCAATGGTATAAAGGGGGGAGAGGATTGATTCCTGAACCAAGGCTTGTTACACTATTTTCACCACAATAACCCAGATTTTTGTACTAAATGAATTATAGATGACTAATGTAGCAACATCAATATATTTATTTGGTAAACATCATTCAAATAAACATATAAAATCACGTATGCTTTGACTTTCCAGAACTTTTTGAAGGGCTCTTGGCTGGGGGCTTCTGTGAAGTCTGGGCTGCATAAAGACTCCTAACCTTTTCCTGAATTATGCCTAAGCTCACAAGAGCTCGGCATTGATTTTGATCCTCCAGCCAAACAATTAACAGTTTCTCAACCTGAGCAATGATCCCAACATGCTGCTTAATTTATCATAGTTGACTGCATAGGAGCCAAGCCCTTGATATGTTCCTGAATTCTAACCTCGTTTTTCAGGATGGTCATGATAGTTGTTCAGGGGATATCCAAATCTCTGCTGATTTCAGTTGCTGTATCCCCTTTTCCAGAACTCTTAATGACATCCATTTTGTTTCCATAGTAACTGTTCTGCGTTTCTTAGAAAAAGAAACATCACCTGCACCAGATTTATGTTTTTCTGCCATTTAAAAAAAAAGAACCATAAAGAACAGCAATTGGGCATCTTAAGTCAGGCTGGGCAAACAGACGGAGGCAGGCAGCAAGGCAGGCGGCTGCTCAGAATTCCAGCAACATAGTACGCATAATTGGGCTAACTTTTTACAGAGTTGCTTGTTAATAACTCCATGGTCACCTTATAATGAATGGAGCTGGAAGGGGCCCCCTTTCAGTCACTTGTCTGATTGGCTTCCACAGCCAGGGTAGCTTCTTGCTGGGTAGCCTTGCTCCTCATTTTTGATTGGCTGAGCCTGGGGCTGGGAGCCAATCAGAAAGCTTGAACAGTGAAATCAGTGATTGGCTGAGGCTCAGCATGTGATGTGTGCTGTTCTCCCTGCTGGCTTTCATTGTAAGGGCGAAACAAGCATTGGAGGGACGAAATGGGCAGTCAATTGAAAAATGTAAGGGCACGTCTACACTACGAAATTAGGTTGAATTTATAGAAGTCACAAGTTATAGAAAGCGTTTTGATACAGTCAAGTGTGTGTGTTCCCACACAAATGCTCTAAGTGCATGTAGTCGGCGGAGTGTGTCCACAGTACCGAGGCAACCATCGACTTCCGGAGCTTTGTACTGTGGGTAGCTATCCCACAGTTTCCGCAGTCTCCACCACCCATTTGAATTCTGGGTAGAAATCCCAGTGCCTGATGGGGCTAAAACGTTGTCGCGGGTTGTTCTGGGTACATATCGTCAAGCCCCCGTTCCCTCCCTCTTTCCATGAAAGCAAGGGCAGACAATCATTTTGCGCCTTTTTTCTTGAGTTACCTGTGCAGACACCATACCACGGCAAGCATGGAGCCCGCTCAGCTAACCGTCACCATATGTCTCCTGGGTGCTGGCAGATGCGGTACTGCATTGCTACATAGCAGCAGTTTATTGCCTTTTGGCAGCAGATAGTGCAGTATGACTGGTAGCCATCATCGACATAGTCCAGGGTGCTCTTTTAACTGATCTTGATGAGGTCAGGGGTGCCTGGACAAACTTAGGAGTGATTCAGCCAGTTCATTTCCCTTTTAAGTTTCATCTCATCGCGATTCAGTCCTACCGGCAGTGCACTGTCTTTTAATCTGCAGCCAGCAGAAGATGATGGCCAGCAGTCATACTGCACCATCTTCTGCCGAGCACCCAGAAGGGGACGATGGCTAGCGGTCGTACTGCATGGTCTGCTGCCAGCAAGATGTATAAAGATAGATGAAGTGGATCAAAACAAGAAATAGACCAGATTTGTTTTATATTCATTTTCTCCTCCTTCCCTCCCTCCCTCTGTGAAATCAACAGCCTGCTAAACCCAGTTTTGAGTTCTATCCTTGAGGCGGCCATTCAGTTTCTCACAAAGCCACCCCCTTTGTTGATTTTAATTCCCTGTAAGCCAACCCTGTAAGCCATGTCGTCAGTTGCCCCTCCCTCCATCAAGGCAATAGCAGACAATCGTTCCGTGCCTTTTTTCTGTGCAGACGCCGTACCACGGCAAGCATGGAGCCTGTTCAGATCACTTTGGCAATTAGGAGCACATTAAACACCACACGCATTATCCAGCAGTATATGCAGCATCAGAACCTGGCAAAGTGAAACTGGGCGAGTAGGCGACGTCAGTGCGGTGACGAGAGTGATGAGGACATGGACACAGACTTCTCTCAAAGCACGGACCCTGCCAGTGTGGGCATCATGGTGCTAATGGGGCAGGTTCATGCGGTGGAACACCGCTTCTGGGCTTGGGAAACAAGCACAGACTGGTGGGACCGCATAGTGTTGCGGGTCTGGACCGATTCCCAGTGGCTGTGAAACATTCGCATGCATAAGGGCACTTTCATGGAACTTTGTGACTTGCTTTCCCCTGCCCTGAGGTGCAAGAATACCAAGATGAGAGCAGCCCTCACAGTTGAGAAGCAAGTGGCAATAGCTCTGTGGAAGCTTGCAACACCAGACAGCTACCGGTCCGTCGGGAATCAATTTGGAGTGGGCAAATCTACTGTGGGGGCTGCTGTGATGCAAGTAGCCAACGCAATTAAAGATCTGCTGATATCAAGGGTAGTGACCCTGGGAAATGTGCAGGTCATAGTGGATGGCTTTGCTGCAATGGGATTCCCTAACTGTGGTGGGGCTATAGATGGAATGCATATCCCTATCTTGGGACTGGACCAGCAGGGAAGCCAGTATATAAACCGCAAGGGGTACTTTTCAATAGTGCTGCAAGCACTGGTGGATCACAAGGGATGTTTCACCAACATCAACATGGGATGGCCGGGAAAGGTACATGATGCTCGCATCTTCAGGAACTCTGGTCTGTTTCAAAAGCTGCAGGAAGGGACTTTCTTCCCAGACCAGAAAATAACAGTTGGGGATGTTGAAATGCCTATAGTTATCCTTGGGGACCCAGCCTACCCCTTAATGCCATGGCTCATGAAGCCATACATAGGCAACCTGGAGAGTAGTCAGGAGCTGTTCAACTACAGGCTGAGCAAGTGCAGAATAGTGATAGAATGTGCATTTAAAAGCGCGCAGGCGCAGTTTACTGACTCGGTTAGACCTCAGCGAAACCAATATTCCCACTGTTATTACTGCTTGCTGTGCGCTCCACAATATCTGTGAGAGTAAGGGGGAGATGTTTATGGAGGGGTGGGAGGTTGAGGCAAATCACCTGGCTGCTGGTTATGCAGAGCCAGACACCAGGGCAGTTAGAAGAGCACAGGAGGGTGCACTGCGCATCAGAGAAGCTTTGAAAACCAGTTTCATGACTGGCCAGGCTACGGTGTGAAAGTTCTGTTTGTTTCTCCTTGATGAAACCCCCCGGCCTTGGTTCACTTTACTTCCCTGTAAGATCACCACCCTGCCCACCTCCCTTCGATCACCACTTGCAGAGGCAATAAAGTCATTGTTGCTTCACATTCATGCATTCTTTATTAATTAATCACACAAATAGGGGGATAATTACCAAGGCAGCTCAGGAGGAGGAGGGAAGGACAAGGCCACACAGAACTTTAAAAGTTTAAAACGTATTGAATGCCAGCCTTCTGTTACTTGGGCAATCCTCTGGGGTGGAGTGGCTGGGTGGCCAGAGGGTCCCCCACCGCGATCTTGGGCATCTGGGTGAGGAGGCTATGGAACTTGGGGAGGAGGGCAGTTGGTTACACAGGGGCTGTAGCAGGGTCTGTGCTCCTGCTGCCTTTCCTGCAGCTCAACCATACACTGGAGCATATTAATTTGATCATCCAGCAGCCTCAGCATTGAATCCTGCCTCCTCTCATCACACTGCCACCACCTTTCAGCTTCAGCCCTCTCTTCAGCCCGCCACCTACTCTCTTCAGCCTGCCACCTCGTCTCCCGGTCATTTTGTGCTTTCCTGTACTCTGACATTGTCTGCCTCCATGCATTCATCTGTGCTCTGTCAGTGTGGGAGGACAGCATGAGCTCAGAGAGCATATCATCGCGAGTGCGTTTGTTTCACCTTCTAATCTTTGCTAGCCTCTGGGAAGGAGAAAATCCTGTGATCCTTGAAACACATGTTGCTGGTCGAGAAAAAAAAAGGGACAGTGGTATTTAAAAAGACACATTTTATAGAAAAATGGGTACACTCTTTCACGGTAAACCTTGCTGTTAACATTACATACATAGCACATGTGCTTTCGTTACAAGGTTGCATTTTGCCTGCCCCCACCACGTGGATAACAGCGGGGAACATTTCTGTTCAGTCATAGGCAAACAGCCCAGCAGGAACGGGCACCTCTGAATGTCCCCTTAAGAAAAGCACCCTATTTCAACCAGGTGACCATGAATGATATCACTCTCCTGAGGATAACACAGAGATAAAGAACGGATATTGTTTGAATGCCAGCAAACATACACTGCAATGCTTTGTTCTACAATGATTCCCGAGTACGTGCTACTGGACTGGAGTGGTAAAGTGTCCTACCATGGTGGATGGAATAAGGCTGCCCGCCCAAGAAACCTTTTGCAAAGGCTTTGGGAGTGTATCCAGGAGAGCCACGAATGCCAGGGAAAATTAATTATTAAACATGCTGGCTTTTAAACCTTGTATAGTATTTTAAAAGGTACACTCACCAGAGGTCCCTTCTCCACCTGGCAGGTCCGGGAGACAGCCTTGGGTGAGTTCGGGGGGTACTGGCTCCAGGTCCAGAGTGAGAAACAGTTCCTGGCTGTCGGGAAAACCGGTTTCTCCGCTTGTTTGCTGTGAGCTATCATCTTCCTTGTCTCCAAAACCTGCTTCTGTGTTGCCTCCATCTCCTTTGAAGGAGTCAAACAACACAGCTGGGGTAGTGGTGGCTGAACCCCCTAAAATGGCATGCAGTTCATCATAGAAGCAGCATGTTTGGGGCTCTGACCCGGAGCGGCCGTTTGCCTCTCTGGTTTTCTGGTAGCTTAAGTTTCCTTAAGTTTCACGCGGCACTGCTTCGGGTCCCTATTATGGCCTCTGTCCTTCGTGCCGTGGGAGATTTTCACAAATGTTTTGGCATTTCGAAAACTGGAATGTAGTTCTGATAGCATGGATTCCTCTCCCCATACAGCAATCAGATCCCGTAGCTCCAGTTCGGTCCATGCTGCAGCTCTTTTGTGATTCTGGGACTCCATCATGGTCACCTCTGCTAATGAGCTCTGCATGGTCACCTCAGCTTGCCACACTGGCCAAACAGGAAATTGAAATTCAAAAGTTTGCGGGCCTTTTCCTGTCTACCTGGTCAGTGCATCTAGTTGAGAGTGCTGTCCAGAGCGGTCACAATGGAGCACTCTGGGATAGCTCCCGGAGGCCAATACCATCTAATTGCACCCCCAGTACCCCAAATTTGACCCAGCAAAACAGATTTCAGCGCTAATCCCCTTGTCAGGGGTGGAGTAAGGAAATCGATTTTAAGAGCCATTTAAGTCAAAAAAAAAAAAAAAAGGGCTTCGTCATGTGGACTGGTGCAGGGTTAAATCGATTTAATGCTGCTAAATTCAACCTCAATGCCTAGTGCAGACCAGGGCTAAGTGGCATTTGCCATAAGTTGGGCATCATAAGTCCAAGGACTCCCTGTATAAAGAGCAGAGCTGTCCTGCACCTTCTTCAGTTCATGCATGGAAAGCAGATAAACTTCAGAGTGGCAGGGAAGGAGAGTGGGTGATACAATAGACATATGACAGATTTCAGAGTAGCACCCGTGTTAGTCTGTATTCGCAAAAAGAAAAGGAGTACTTATGGCACCTTAGAGACTAACAAATTTATTTGAGCATAAGCTTTCATGAGCTACAGCTCACTTCATCGGATGCATTCAGTGGAAAACACAGTGGGGACTGAATGCATCCGATGAAGTGAGCTGTAGCTCATGAAAGCTTATGCTCAAATAAATTTGTTAGTTTCTAAGGTGCCACAAGTACTCCTTTTCTTTTTACAATAGACATATGCAACCCATCTTAAATAACATGTTATAACCAGATAACCATTTTTTTCTTCTTTGAGTGCTTGCACATGTCCATTATACTGCAAGTGACTCTCAGGCAGTAGGGCTCTGTATATCATCAGAAGAGAAATTGCAGGACTGTTTTTATTACATTTGCATCATCACTTGATACAGCAGACAGTGCATAGTGTCTGGTGAATATAGAAACTGAAGACCATGTTTCTGTCCTGTGTACGTTCACAATCAGAACATGTACCACCGATGCTGCTGAGGCTGACTGTGCTATAGCTGAGCATGCTGTCAGCTTGTCCATTACTCACTTGGCAGCATAGCACACAGAGTTGCAGGTGGTGATCCATTTTGAGGGTCTCTGGGTTGTAAATAGTTGTCCTCTCATATGTGCTGCATATGAAATGACCAGCTGGGAAGAAACACGAAAGGACTTTGTCTTGTGCAGGGAAAAAACCTAAGCATGACTAACATTTAGGGTGTGAAGCCTTCACTCATCCTTAGGGGCATGACACTTTGGAAAGAAAACTCATACATATTGTCACTTTCTGTGATGCAATCCAGACCAGTGAGGGGTTGTCTCATACAATTCTTTCCTATTGTAGTTCCCAACCTGGGCCATTCACAAACAGCCTACCAGCATGCAGGTCATACCCTCTGTGTCTGTGTATAGTTGCACCCTTGGCTCAGTAGCTCTGACACCAACAATCTGTCAGCAACACACTGATCACCCTCTGGCTTCCACCAGGCTTGGTTACAACTTGCAGGGTGACCCCAACACACTCCCAATCCCCAATTTTTCCCAAAACATGTGTTCTGCACTGTCCAGCCCTCTCCTGAACAGTTCAGAAAATAAGATCCATTGCTCCCAGGAAGAGTCAATATTGCTACTCTACAACAATGGATTGGTTTAGATTTAAAAAGACCAAGTTTATTAACAAAATAAGATAGGATTTTAAGTGAATTCATGGATAAGAACTAAAGTTAGAAATGTTTACCAGCAAATTAAAGTGAAAATGTACATAGATTCATAGATACTAAGGTCAGAAGGGACCATTCTGATCATCTAGTCCGACCTCCTGCACAGCGCAGGCCACAGAATCTCACCCACCCACTCCTACAAAAAAACCTCACCTATGTCTGAGCTATTAAAGTCCTTAAATCATGGTTTAAAGACTTCAAGGAGCAGAGAAGCCTCCCTCAAGTCAAGCATGCCTCATGCTACAGAGGAAGGCGAAAAACCTCCAGGGCCTCTCCAATCTGCCCTGGAGGAAAATTCCTTCCCGACCCCAAATATGGCAATCAGCTAAACCCTGAGCATATGGGCAAGATTCACCAGCCAGATACTACAGAAAATTCTTTCCTGGGTAACTCAGATCCCATCTATCTAATATCCCATCTCAGGGGATTAGTCCTATTTACCCTGAATATTTAAAGATCAATTACTTACCAAAATCCCATTATACCATCTCCTCCATAAACTTATCGAGTAGAATCTTAAAACCAGATAGATCTTTTGCCCCCACTGCTTCCCTTGGAAGGCTATTCCAAAACTTCACTCCTCTGATGGTTAGAAACCTTCATCTAATTTCAAGTCTAAACTTCCTGGTGGCCAGTTTATACCCATTTGTTCTTGTGTCCACATTGGTGCTGAGCTGAAATAATTCCTCTCCCTCTCCTGTATTTATCCCTCTGATATATTTATAGAGAGCAATCATATCTCCCCTCAACCTTCTTTTAGTTAAGCTAAACAAGCCAAGCTCCTTAAGTCTCCTTTCATAAGACAAGTTTTCCATTCCTCGGATCATCCTAGTAGCCCTTCTCTGTACCTGCTCCAGTTTGAATTCATCCTTTTTAAACATGGGAGACCAGAACTGCACACAGTATTCTAGGTGAGGTCTCACCAGTGCCTTGTATAATGGTACTAAAACCTCCTTATCCCTACTGGAAATGCCTCTCCTGATGCATCCCAAAACCGCATTAGCTTTTTTCACAGCCATATCACATTGGCAGCTCATAGTCATCCTATGATCAACCAATACTCCAAGGTCCTTCTCCTCTTCCGTTACTTCTAATTGATGTGTCCCCAACTTATAACTAAAATTCTTGTTATTAATCCCTAAATGCATAACCTTACACTTCTCACTATTAAATTTCATCCTATTAGTTTTACTCCAGTTTACAAGGTCATCCAGATCCTCCTGTATAATATCCCGATCCTTCTCTGAATTGGCAATACCTCCCAACTTTGTATCATCTGCAAACTTTTTTAGCACACTCCCACTTTTTGTGCCAAGGTCAGTAATAAAAAGATGAAATAAGATTGGTCCCAAAACCGATCCCTGAGGAACTCCACTGGTAACCTCCCTCCAACCTGACAGTTCGCCTTTCAGTAGGACCCGTTGCAGTCTCCCCTTTAACCAATTCCTTATCCACCTTTTGATGTTCATATTGATCCCCATCTTCTCCAATTTAACTAATAATTCCCCATGTGGCACAGTATCAAATACCTTACTGAAATCTAGGTAAATTAGATCCACTGCATTTCCTTTATCTAAAAAATCTGTTACTTTTTCAAAAAAGGAGATTAGATTGGTTTGGCACGATCTACCTTTTGTAAAACCATGTTGTATTTAGTCCCATTTACCATTGACTTCAATGTCCTTAACTAATTTCTCCTTCAAAATTTTTTCCAGGACCTTGCATACTACAGATGTCAAACTAACTGGCCTGTAGTTACCCGGATCACTTTTTTTTCCCTTTCTTAAAAATAGGAACTATATTAGCAATTCTCCAATCATTCGGTACTACCCCGGAGTTTACAGATTCATTACAAAATTCTTGCTAATGGGCTTGCAATTTCAGGTGCCAATTCCTTTAATATTCTTGGATGAAGATTATCTGGGCCCCCCGATTTAGTCCCATTAAGCTGTATCAGTTTCGCTTCTACCTCAGATATGGTAATATCTGCTTCCATAGCCTCATTCCCATTTGTCATGCTACCATTATCCCTATGATCCTCTTTAGCCTTATTAAAGGCTGAGGCAAAGTATTTGTTTAGATATTGGGCCATGCCTAGATTATCTTTAACCTCCACTCCATCCTCAGTGTTTAGCGGCTCCACTTCTTTCTTAGTTTTCTTCTTATTTATATGGCTATAGAACCTTTTACTATTGGTTTTAATTCCCTTTGCAAGGTCCAACTCTAGTCGACTTTTAGCCTGTCTCACTTTATCCCTACATGTTCTGACCTCAATTAGGTAGCTTTCCTTGCTGATCCCTCCCATCTTCCACTCCCTGTATGCTTTCTGCTTCTTCTTAATCACCTCTCTAAGACGTTTGCTCATCCAGCTTGGTCTACAACTCCTTCCTATGAATTTTTTCCCCTTTCTTGGGATACAGGATACATATCAACCTTAATCCAGCAAGTGTTGGTTTAAAGCTTTGTTCAAGATTGTCTCTCTCACCTACTGTCTTCCAGGAAGTTCGACTAACCCTCTCCCTGGTCAGGATCTCTCCCAGACGCCCAAAGGTGCAGCTGGCTTTGCCTTCTTAGGTGAAAGAGAAAACTTGGGGTTTTCTGCCCCTTTCTTTTATAGTCCAGTGCACCTTTGAAGTGAATTCTTCTGAAGGTTAGCTCTCCAAGTAAAGTTTATTCAAGCAATGAAGAAGGCAACAAGAAGTCTATGATGAAGGAAGCTCCACGTTCTTTTTCACCCTGTTTTTTTTTCCTGAAATGCAAATTGTTCTGTTTCCTCCATTTCCTCCCCATGCTGTTTCAAGGATCTTGTTTACGTAAATACACATTCCTTTGTTTAGGATAGACTTGTTTAACAATTTTTGCCTGGACAAGGCTGTGTGGTTTTGAACTTGTGCTATCATCATCATACAGGGGGAATTCATAATTTTACATGTAATGTTGTCACATACATTTCACCATGATATTATTGGCCAGCCATATTTCAATAGACTATTTCAATAGTGTGTATTCAATAGTGAATACAGGGTTCTTTCAGTCATAAGGGTATAGACTGATTCAAGTGAAAATCAGACACCATTTCTGAAAGGAACTTATGGTATAGCTTGTTAGTAAATATTAACTTTTATGATTTCTGTATGTTAAATTCTTGTGTATGCAAATCAAAAGCCTTTGTATTGTATCTATATATTTATTTTTCTACATATATATTGAAACTAAAAAGTTCGTTGTCCTTCAGTTGAACTTAATTAGCTGAAGGGAAAATAAACTCAGTAATGGAGTGTGCAATCTTTTACTCTGCTTTTTAGCTTGACTTTACTATTATAGTCCAGGTGTCCAGGGTAGACAGCACTTAACTTAATAAAAAAATATCTACAGAAGGTTACAAACATAACTGGGTGATAAATAAGGGATACTTATTACAGATGGGCTCTGTAATTGATGAAATAATGACACTGAAAGATGGTTTTAATACTATAAGAACTGTTGGTTGTCACAGCTGTTTATAATAATGAGTGGATTAAACATTCCTTTTTGCTCAATCAAGTAAACCAAGGACCATAAAAGAAATTACATCAGTAATCAGGAAAACAGAACACATGGTGAAATTAATTATGCAAAAGTATTTTTCCTTCCAAAAAAAGTTTTTTTGTTTCACACCCTATTAGAGGAAAGAGAATCAGAAAGTTAGTTTGGAAATGAACATTATCTGCATTTCACCATATACAAAGGAAGGGACCAAACTACCTTCTCTTCACTACCTTTAAGGGTGGTAAAGTATGTCTTCCTTCTTTATACTGCTGTATTAATCTTTAATTATTATTTTTTATTAAATAATTCTGTTGAACAGAGGGCTGAATGAGACTCGCTTTGGGGAGGCTAGCCATGTGGCCCTGCCCCTTCCTCCTGAAGTCCCACCTCTAATGTCTCCCCATGTGCCGGAGCCCCAAGCACCCCCCAGGCAGCTGGAGGAGCCCCAGGCAAACCAGAAGCTCCGTCAGTGGGGCACCGGGTCCCCCAACGTCCACTCCCAGTGCTGGGCTGCCCACCAGCCCCAGGTTGCCTGCCAGCCCCAGTGCCAGTCGCAGCACGGGGTACACTCGCTGGCCTCCAGCCAGAGCTCAGCTCCTGCTGGCTTGGGGAAGAGGAAGGAGCATGGGTAGAATCAGGGCCTGGGTTGGGGAGGCTTAACCTCCCCGGCTTGTTATACCCGCCGCCCATGCTGTTTGAGCTTGTTATTTGACAATCTTGAATCGTTATTAAAATTAAAACATGCAACATTATGATGAATCTTGTGTTAATAAAAATTCGTATAAGGCAGATCTTGACCTGTGCAATCAGTTCTCCCACTCTCCTACTGGAGGTGAGGGCCACTAAGAAAGCCCCTTTCACCAAATGATGTATAAACAAGCATGATGACAACACCAAATTCAAATCCCAAGTTGGCACTGGATCCCTGATAGGTGGAAACAATTTATCTAGGCCTTTCAGGAACCTTATTGTGATAGGGTAAGTGAAAACCATCATTCTGAAGGCGACATGATGAGATGGCAGTCAGATGCACTCTAATGGAGCTGAGGGCTAGACCTGACTCTTTAAGATACAAGAGGTAGTCTAGGGTTGAGTGGCTCTTTGAGTAAGTAACACATTATGTGAAGCTGCCCAGATGGACAAACATTTTCACTTACTCAGATTAAGCAGCCTTTGGGAAGGTTTCCTAATATTCAGGATGATATTCTGAACTGCCACTGAGCAGAAAATCTCCTGTGCTTTAACAACTGACAAACTATGCCAGGAGGTGCAGCACCTGAGGATATGAGTGCAGTACCTGGCCATGATGCTGTGTGATGAGATCAGTAGAGGGCCATTAAATTCTTTTTAATTTTAATAAAATAATATAAAATTCTCAAAAATAAATTATCTATTTTACCCACATGGAGGGAGTGGGTTGGGACCTGCCTCCAAGGTGCATTGGAGGCCAATCCTGAACTCACTTCACAGCAGCAACTCCCATCCCATGGGGCTGGGCCCAACTCCCCAGTCTAGGCATTGTGACCTGGCACAAAGAATCAGAGCCCCACTCAGGTTTGGACTGGCTGCCTGTAATGGGGTACACCTAGTCTTTGAGGTGCCATACAGGAGGCCCCGTGGTCCAACAACTCTCTGCTCTAGAAACCAACAAAGTGTCAGGAAAGGAGCAGTGAAGGTGGGTCCTCCAGGCCTGCCTAGAGAGGTCTCAAGGAAGCAGCCAATCAGAGCCCAGCAGGCTCAGATAAAAGAAATTGAAGTGAAGGGCCTTGTTCAGGTTCCAAAGGTCTAGAATGGATCAGAGACCTCCTCTGGCTTTGGGTATCATGAAGGGTCAGTAATAAAATTCTCTGCCTTGATGAAGAGGAGGCACCTCTTTCACAACTCTCCAAAAGAGTCTGCACTTCTTGTCTTAGCACAGACTTGTGAGGGTGTCCCTGAAGCAGGACTGAGCAGGAGGGTGGGAAGGGGATAGAAAGAAAATTCAGAGTATATCCCAATTCCATCATGCTTAGCATCTATTGGTCTGAGGTGATGGACTGCCACTCATGTAGGAAAAGGATAACCTGTCCCAAAAATGTGTGAGATTGAGGAAGGCCTGTGAGATCCTGGTTGAATTATATGCTGCCATTGACATAAAGGGACAAATGGATCACTTTGAGGCCTGGGGATATCTACATGAACAGTCCAAGGAAATAGAAGGGAACGGTCTCCTCTGCAATCTTTGCCTCCTCTTATACTGGTCAGCCTGATGTGCTGCTTAGGCTGATATTGGGGACAATATTTTTTTCCTCTGTAGCCATAATATAGGAGCCCAAGGACTTTAGGACTGCTCTCAAGTTCTTTAGGGTGTGAAAATCCTCATCAGTTTTAGAAGAACACAATTTACATCTTTCAAAGGGGACTGCAACCAGAAGGAATGGCACATAGTAACAGCTGTCACCTTTGCCTGCCGGCAAACTTTGCTGCATCCATGGATGCTTTCACAGCCACATGAGAGACCAGCAGACTCTCAGCAACCAGAGAGAAAAACTGTTCTCTAGAACCTCCCAGGAGTTGGTTTATAAACTGAGAGATTGCCTCCCAGTTAAATTAGTTGTACTTTGGCAACAATGCCTGGTGATTTACAGCTCCGTATTGCCACACGCTGTAGAATAAATCTGTCTACCAAAAAGCTCAAGCTTTTTGCCATCTTTTTCCCTATGGAAGCTTTAGCCTTGTGTTGATAAGCCCTTTCATTCACCATGGTCGCTACTAATGAGCTCAGCAGAGGGGGTAAATAAAACTGCTGAAACAGAACCTCATTTGTACATTGTTTGTTTGCCCACAGGTGTGATGGAAAAGCAGGTTTTCCCACAGTGTTTTAATGGGCTTCATAATGGAATTGGTTATAGGCAGAGCCAACTTTCCTGCTAGGGTGGGATGTAGAATGCCAATCATCTGGCCTGTAATTTGATCAAAGTCAAATTCAGACCTCAAGTTTATAATTGCTTTAAAAATATCTATACTATTAGCCCATTTAAAATATGTACATGCGCTCAAAATTTGACTAACATTGGCTATGGAGTACTCATCATTTTTATATGAAAGCTTATCAAGTACTTTTAAAAATATCATTTGGAGTAAATCCTTGACAAATGTCTCTCTTTATTTCTTGTTGTACAGACCACTTAAATACCCATAATTTTCTTATACTATTACATATGCCATCTGTGATCTATTCTGCTTCTACAAAATTAATATGCTTTTCTCTAATGTAAGGGTTTGAGTGAGAAAAGAATACAAGAAGGGCAAATACAACAAGGACTAAAAGCCCATGCGTTTTCTACAGATTTTCCCCATTCTCTGTTAAATATGGGGTATCCTACCTTAAGAAAGGGGGAATGTAACTTCTTTACAAAGAGGACACAGAAACATATACATGAGAAGCTGGTGAGAAGAGAAAAGAACTCAGTGAATTGAAAAACTCCCATTATCTTCAGTGTAACTGAGATCAAGCTCATTGTGAGGCAGAAGCATGAGAGTTGATGGATCATCAAGGGGAGGCTAAGAAAACAGGTGAACAGTTTAAATTGTCTTCAGAAATCTACATTAGTGGCGATTTATTGATCTCCTTTCCTGGTGAAACAACGGACATTTAGAAAATGTATGTACAGTAAGAAAGAGGGCACAGAGTTGTATGTACAGAGTTGGCACAATTGGTGGAAGGTATGGCTTGTGACTCTAGTTGTACAAAATTTGACACTGCCTTTGAAACTAGGTGAGCCTATTCTCCACCAAACTTTGCATACTCAGAAATAGCATGACCAATTAGACATATAGTACCTTGCACTGATAGCCAGGAATTTAAATAGAATGATTTCCCTCTGAAAATGGTTAGCATAAAGGCCAAAAGGTTAACATTGGCCAGCTGAATACACTAAGTCATTTTTAGACCTGGTTTAAAAAAAAAAAAAAGGGAGGTGAGGGCATTATTCTACATTGACCAGCTCCAGTGATTTTATAAAATGCTAACTGCTCAAATGGGTCAGTTCAAAAATGAAGCCAAAGAGACCTAAAACCTAATCCAAAGCTCATGAAGTCAGTTGAAACACTTCAATGGGCTTTGCACGAAGCCTTAATTGAGATTCTGTAAGTCCCACTCAGACCACCTTGCTACAGGTGACATTCTGCCATCCTTCCTTAAGTTGAGCAGGATTTTTACTCTCCATTGAAGTTCACAGGACTTCTCATGAAAAAGCACTACTCTACTCAGTCTCAGGAAGGATGGCAGTATCTGCACACGCCCCACCAACCTGCTTGGTAGACAGGAACTGTGTTTGCACTTCCTCCTGCATTCACAGACCCAAAGTCCTCCTGATATTCTTTGTAGGGTACAAAGATTTTTCTTAGACCTTCTCATTTCCCTGAACAGCTTGTAGTCCAAGTCCGTGAGGGCTTGTAGCCCTGGTATGGGGTCTGGGATCAATACATTTCCCAGTACTCACTCTATTGTTGGCATCTGTCAAGCTCAGAAAATCGTTCTAGCTAAAAAAGAAATAAAGGATAAGAGGAGAGAAGGTTTTAAGGAAAAGATATGAAAAATGATAACTAAAGCTGAAAAGTGGGAAAAGGAAAAACTGCAGCTAGGGTGAGAGTAAAGGAGGGAGACATCCCATGTTACTTCATGGACTTGTCTATACTTGCAGTGGCGTATAGGGTACGTATAGCTACATAACATGGTGAAAGGCAGGCTGCAGCCATGCTCACTGCAGCATGTAGTGACAGGCTATGGCAGGGGGAGGCAGCAGGGAAAAGTTCTAGCAGTGGGGAGCAGCAGAATCCTACATTGGTAAAAATAGCGGTGTAGATGTGAAAGACATTGCTTCGGCATGTTCAGAGCCACGTAGGGGATATACCCTCGGTTCTGACATCTCTCTATTCTACTTGCCTAAGTAGTGCCTCGCTGTCTACACTGCTAGTTGGATGTGTAGTTGTAAGTGTAGACCTATCCCATATAAATTCAGTCACAGGCATACCTAGTGGGCAGAAGATAAGATATATTCTCATTTTAAATCTTCAGCTTCAAAAACGTTCCTTTCACCTTCTGGACTCACCACTGTAATTAGCACATTTTATGTTGAAGCCTTGATTCTAAAACTTACAGCATGCTTTTCACCAAAGAGGAACTCAAGTGCAGCAATAAGAAAGATCTGATACTACATGTTACAAGGGGCTTTGAAAGCGTTAAAGCTTCATTTATCTAGCATATATAAGTGCCACTTCTGGATTTTGTGATGTCAGGAACAGCACCTGAAGACTCAGTCTATGTTAAAACAATCCAATCAGGGCCTGATCTGATTCCTGTTGACATCAATGGACTTTCAATCAGGCCCTAAATAGATACCAAACACATTTATAATGATTTGTCATTTATTATATCATTGGCGGGAATGTAGTGTCTCTTATTGCATAATCATGAATTAAATCTGTTTTGATCTCACCTTAACAAAGGGATTCCTTGGTATCTTTATGACTTTTTTAATTATCCTATTTTCAAGTAGGTGAAGGAATTTTTACTATTGTTTTTTGAATTGGTAACATTTAGTCTGGCCTTTATCTGAAGAGGAAAGCTTTCTATCAATTTTTAACTACAAACTTTAAAACTAGAGTATCTATGGGAGATTATGGATTTTCAAGGGAATTTTAGAAGACCTATGTTATGTAAAACTAAAATAAAGGAAATGTAAAGAAATAAAATAAACATCTGAAAATTATGTGATGGTTTCTTGATGTCTTGTGGAGGAATCTAGGAATCATCATTTACACATGCTATAAAACTGCTAGGGCTAGTCCTGATGGGTCCTAAACCTGTCAAATATTCAGGATGAATATTTCCTCTGCAGTACCTCAGCCCAGTGTAACTGTGGTGCAGAAGATGAATTTTGAGGGGAAGAAGATAAAATTTTTAAGCAGATGATTTTTTTTTTTAACTGACATCCATTTTGAAGCTGTTCATGATATTTGGAATATTCAAAATAGTCCTGGGAGGGATGGATTGATGAGCAGATTGCAAATGAGGCAATGTAAGGTGCATGGTAAATATAGAATGATCCCACTAAATGTTGTCAGTACTCAAAACCTTCAGCAGCAAAAGTGCAGATCCTTACTACATAAGCAAAAGTAATAAAACCTTTTAGCTGGCAGCAGTAGTAGGCTTTAATCCATGTGTGGACTAGTCACTCGAGGGGCATATGCACGCTTAGGCAATCTGTTATAAATTTAATGTGTCATATGGCACTTTAGTTTATCACATTAGTATTAGTATCTCGCACAGACACACAGGTGGTGGTGTGTGTGTATTTATTAAAAAAAAAAGTATTTGCAGGTGCTCCAAAGCTTGAAATGTCAGAAATAGTCTTGGGGCAGAAGAAATATGAAGTAGTTAAAAGTTCAAATAAACACTAGAGAGGATATCCTGGCCCCCAGTGAAGTCAATGCCAAATTCTCAATGACTTCAGCAGGCTATGATTTCACCCAAATGTTTTGTGGTAGAAGTTATGAAGCCCAGTTTTATTTCTCAAAGTCCTATCTAAGCTAGGAAGATATCATCCATTACAATGTTTTTCAGCAATAGCACAGAACCAGCCATCTTAGCAAGTTGAGTCAATTAAAGACTTTATGAATGAAGATTTTATACCTAAATTCAAATGAGCTTCCTATTACATTGCACCTCAGCCATAGACAAGATGGGTGAACCATCTGCCAACATCCCAGATGTTTTCTGTTGCTTCAGCTCTACCGCAGAAGTGTTGTCACTTTATGTCCAACCATACCTTTGTGGAAGTCCAACACTGAATTATTTTGGATGAACTTATTATGGATGCTCTGAAGTAGTACATTTGTGCCATTATTTGATCCCACAAAGCAAACAATCATAGATGCATGTAATGTTTTCTAGGGCTCTTCTATTTTATGAGAGTCAACAGGAGCAGAGGGAAACCTTCCCATAGTCAGGACCCTCCTTCCAGATGATGTTCGGGTATCCTCTCACACTGAGGTTACCTCCTCGGGGAAGGGAACTCCAGTCATTAGGAAAAGGCAGGTGTTAGTAATGGGAGATTCGATCATTAAAAACATAGATAGCTGGGTTTGTGATGACCAGGAGAACCGTAGGGTGACTTGCCTGCATGATGTGAAGGTTGCGGATCTCTTGAGGCATCTAGATAGACTTGTGTAGTGCTGAAAGGTGTTTATGGTACATGTAGGTACCAAGGACATAGGGAAGGGTAGGAGAGACATCCTGGAGGCCAAATTTAGACTGCTAGGAAAGAGACTGAAATCCAGGACCCCTACAGTGGCATTCTCAGAAATGCTTCCAGTTCCACCTGCAGGGCCAGGTAGGCAGGCAGAGCTTCAGAGTCTCAATGCATGGATGAGATAATGGTATAGAGAGGAGGGGTTTAGATTTATTAGGAATTGGGGAAACTTTGGGATAGGGGGAGCCTATACAGGAAGGATGGGCTCCACCTAAACCAAAGGGCATCCAGACTGCTAGCACTTAACATTAAAAAGGTTGCAGAGCAGTTTTTAAACTAAGAGATGTGGGAAAGCCGATTGCTGCAGAAGAGCACGTGGATCGAACAGAGACTTCTCTTAGAGGAGAGTCTATTGATAGAGATTCTCTAGGTTTCAGTCAGGAGGAGAGGATGGAAGAGGATAAAATATGGGCTAGATCAGACGAGAAACATTCACATAAAAAAGAATCTGACACATCAGAAAAGGGCAGACAAATAAACAGTAACAAGTTTTTAAAGTGCTTGTACACAAATGCTAGAAGTCTAAATAATAAGATGGGTGAACTAGTGTGCTTCATGTTGAAGGAGGATATTTATATAATAGGCAACACAGAAACCTGGTGGAGTGAGGACAATCAATGGGACACAACCATTCCGGGATACAAAAATGTATTGAAAGGTCGTGGGGGGTGGGAGAGGCAGGAAGGGGAAGTGGGGCTATATGTGAAAGAAAATGTAGAATCAAATGAAATAAAAATCTTAAATGAATCCACCTGTTCCATAGAATCTCTATGGATAGTAATTCCATGCTCTAATAAGAATATAACAGTAGGGAATCTATTATTGACCACCTGACAGGAGAGTGATAGTGACGATGAAATGCTGAGGGAGATTAGAGAGGCTACCAAAATAAAGAACTCACTAATAGTGGGGGATTTCAATTATCCCCACATTGACTGGGTACATGTCACCTCAGGACGAAATGCAGAGACAAAATTTCTCGATACTTTCAATGACTGCTTCTTGGAGCAGCTGGTACAGGAACTCACAAGGGGAGAGGCAACTCTCAATTTAGTCCTGAGGGGAGCACAGGATCTGTCTGGTCCAAGAGGCAACTATAACAGGACCGCTTGGAAATAATGACCATAATATAATAACACTTAACATTCCTGTGGTGGGAAGAACACCTCAACAGCCCAACACTGTGGCATTTAATTTCAGAAAGGGGAACTATGCAAAAATGAGGTTAAACAGAAATTAAAAGGTACGGTGAATAGAGTGAAATCCCTGCAAGCTGCATGGACACTTTTCAAAGACACCATAATAGAGGCTCAATTTAAATGTATACCTCAAATTAAAAAAAAACACAGTAAAAGAACTAAAAAAGAGCCACCATGGCTTAACAACCAACCATGTAAAAGAAGCATTGAGAGATAAAAAGGCATCTTTTAAAAAGTGGAAGTCAAATCCTAGTGAGATAAATAGAAAGCCGCATAAACACTGCCAAAATTAGGTATAAAAATATAATAAGAGAAGCCAAAAAGGAGTTTGAAGAACAGCTAGCCAAAAACTCGAAAGGTAATAATAAAATGTTTTTTTTAAGTACATCAGAAGCAGGACGCCTGCTGAAGAACCAGTGGAGCCCCTGGCCAATCGAGATACAAAAGGAGCACTTAAAGATGATAGGTTTCAGAGTAGCAGCCGTGTTAGTCTGTATTCGCAAAAAGAAAAGGAGTACTTGTGGCACCTTAGAGACTAACAAATTTATTAGAGCATAAGCTTTCGTGAGCTACAGCTCACTTCATCGGATGCATTTGGTGGAAAATACAGAGGGGAGATTGATATACACACACAGAGAACATGAAACAATGGGTTTTATCATACACAATGTAAGGAGAGTGATCACTTAAGATGAGCCATCACCAGCAACAAGGTGGGAGGGAGGAAAACCTTTCATGGTGACAAGCATGGGTATTGTAGTTGTAGGAATGCATGATAGAGATCTTGTAGGCGTTTGTCTGAGGGGTTGGAGCAAATGCGGTTATATCGTGGATCTCTTGTGTGGACTGGTCCAGGCTGAGGTTGATGGTGGGATGGAAATTGTTGAAATCATGGTGGAATTCCTCAAGGGCTTCTTTTCCATGGGTCCAGATGATGAAGATGTCATCAATGTAGCGCAAGTAGAGTAGGGGCATTAGGGGACGAGAGCTGAGGAAGCGTTGTTCTAAGTCAGCCATAAAAATGTTGGCATACTGTGGGGCCATGTGGGTAACCATCGCAGTGCCGTTGATTTGAAGGTATACATTGTCATCAAATGTGAAATAGTTATGGGTGAGGACAAAGTCACAAAGTTCAGCCACCAGGTTAGCCGTGACAGTATCGGGGATACTGTTCCTGACGGCTTGTAGTCCATCTTTGTGTGGAATGTTGGTGTAGAGGGCTTCTACATCCATAGTGGCTAGATGGTGTTTTTAGGAAGATCACCAATGGATTGTAGTTTCCTCAGGAAGTCAGTGGTGTCTCGAAGATAGCTGGGAGTGCTGGTAACGTAGGGCCTGAGGAGGGAGTCTACATAGCCAGACAATCCTGCTGTCAGGGTGCCAATGCCTGAGATGATGGGGCATCCAGGATTTCCAGGTTTATGGATCTTGGATAGCAGATAGAATACCCCAGGTCAGGGTTCTAGGGGTGTGTCTGTGCGGATTTGTTCTTGTGCTTTTTCAGGGAGTTTCTTGAGCAAATGCTGGAGTTTCTTTTGGTAACTCTCAGTGGGATCAGAAGGTAATGGCTTGTAGAAAGTGGTGTTGGAGAGCTGCCTAGTAGCCTCTTGTTCATACTCCGACCTATTCATGACGACGACAGCGCCTCCTTTGTCAGCCTTTTTGATTATGATGTCAGTTGTTTCTGAGGCTGTGGATGGCATTGTGTTCTGCATGGTTGAGCTTATGGGGCAAGTGATGCTGCTTTTCCACAATTTCAGCTTGTGCACGTCGGTGGAAGCACTCTATGTTAAAGTCCAGTCTATTGTTTCGACCTTCAGGAGGAGTCCACCCAGAATCCTTCTTTTTGTAGTGTTGGTAGGAAGGTCATGTGGGTTAATATGTTGATCAGAGGTGTGTTGGAAATATTCCTTGAGTCGGAGACGTCGAAAATAGGATTCTAGGTCACCACAGAACTGTATCATGTTCATGGGGGTGGAGGGGCAAAAGGAGAGGCTCCGAGATAGGACAGATTCTTCTGCTGGGTTAAGAGTATAGTTGGATAGATTAACAATATTGCTGGGTGAGTTACGGGAACCATTGTTGTGGCCCCTTGTGGCATAAAGTAGTTTAGATAGCTTAGTGTCCTTTTTCTTTTGTAGAGAAGCAAAGTGTGTGTTGTAAATGGCTTGTCTAGTTTTTGTAAAGTCCAGCCACGAGGAAGTTTGTGTGGAAGGTTGGTTCTTTATGAGAGTATCCAGTTTTGAGAGCTCATTCTTAATCTTTCCCTGTTTGCTGTAGAGGATGTTGATCAGGTGGTTCCGCAGTTTCTTTGAGAGTGTGTGGCACAAGCTGTCAGCATAGTCTGTGTGGTTTGTAGATTGTAATGGATTTTTTTACCTTCAGTTCTTTTGGTATGATGTCCATCTGTTTGCATTTGGAGAGGAAGATGATGTCTGTCTGTATCTGTGCGAATTTTTTCATGACGTTGACAGATTTCCACTCTATATGGCTAAATTCAGTACCCTGCATAATGACAGGTTACAGAGTAGCAGCCATGTTAGTCTGTAGTCGCAAAAAGAAAAGGAGTACGTGTGGCACCTTAGAGACTAACAAATTTATTTGAGCATAAGCTTTCGTGAGCTACAGCTCACTTCATCGGATGCATTTGGTGGAAAATACAGAGGGGAGATTGATATACACACACAGACCATCCCACCATCAACTTCAGCCTGGACCAGACCACACAAGAGATCCACTTCCTGGACACTACAGTGCTAATAAGCGATGGTCACATAAACACCACCCTATATCGGAAACCTACTGACCACTATTCCTACCTACTTGCCTCTAGCTTTCATCCAGATCATACCACACGATCCATTGTCTACAGCCAAGCTCTACGATATAACCGCATTTGCTCCAACCCCTCAGACAGAGACAAACACCTACAAGATCTCTATCATGCATTCCTACAACTACAGTACCCACCTGCTGAAGTGAAGAAACAGATTGACAGAGCCAGAAGAATACCCAGAAGTCACGTACTGCAGGACAGGCCCAACAAAGAAAATAACAGAACGCCACTAGCCATCACCTTCAGCCCCCAACTAAAACCTCTCCAACGCATCATCAAGCATCTACAACTTATCCTGAAGGACGACCCATCACTCTCACAGATCTTGGGAGACAGGACAGTCCTTGCTTACAGACAGGCCCCCAATCTGAAGCAAATACGCACCAGCAACCACACACTACACAACAGAACCACTAACCCAGGAACCTATCCTTGCAACAAAGCCCGTTGCCAACTCTGCCCACATATCTATTCAGGGGACACCATCATAGGGCCTAATCACATCAGCCAACTGTCAGAGGCTCGTTCACCTGCGCCTCTACCAATGTGACATATGCCATCATGTGCCAGCAATGCCCCTCTGCCATGTACATTGGTCAAACTGGACAGTCTCTACGTAAAAGAATAAATGGACACAAATCAGACGTCAAGAATTATTACATTCAAAAACCAATTGGAGAACACTTCAATCTCTCCGGTCACTCGATTACAGACCTGAGGGTGGCTATTCTTCAACAAAAAAAATTTCAAAAACAGACTCCAACGAGACTGCTGAATTGGAATTAATTTGCAAACTGGATACAATTTAACTTAGGCTTGAATAGAGACTGGGAATGGATGAGTCATTACACAAAGTAAAACTATTTTCCCATGTTATTTCTCCCCCCCCACCCCACCCCCACTGTTCCTCAGATGTTCTTGTTAACTGCTGGAAATAGCCTACCTTGCTTGTCACCATGAAAGGTTTTCCTCCCTCCCCCCGTCCTGCTGGTGATGGCTCATCTTAAGTGATCACTCTCCTTACACTGTGTGTGATATAACCCATTGTTTCATGTTCTCTGTGTGTGTGTATATCAATCTCCCCTCTGTATTTTCCACCAAATGCATCCGATGAAGTGAGATGTAGCTCATGAAAGCTTATGCTCTAATAAATTTGTTAGTCTCTAAGGTGCCACAAGTACTCCTTTTCTTTTTTTTTTTTTTTTTAAAGATGATAAAGTCATTGCGGAGAAACTAAATGAATTCTTTGTTTCAGTCTTCACAGCTGAGGATATTAGGGAGATTCCCAAACCTGAGCTGTCTTTTGTAGGTGACAAATCTGAGGAATTGTCATAGATTGAAGTGTCACTAGACGAGGTTTTGGAATTAATTGAGAAACTTAACAGTAACAAGTCACCGGGACCAGATGGCATTCACCCAAGAGTTCTGAAAGAACTCAAATGTGAAATTGCAGAACTATTAACTATGGTTTGTAACCTGTCCTTTAAATCAGCTTCTGTACCCAATGACTGGAAGATAGCTAATGTAATGCCAATATTTTAAAAGGGCTCTAGAGGTGATCTTGGCAATTACAGACCGGTAAGTCTAATGTCAGTAGCAGGCAATTTAGTTGAAACAATAGTAAAGAATAAAATTGCCAGACACAAAGAAGAACATAAAATGTTGGAAAAAGTCAACATGGCTTCTGTAAAGGGAAATCATGTCTTTCTAATCTATTAGAGTTCTTTGAAGGAGTCAAAAAACATGTGGACAAGGGGGATCCAGTGGGCATAGTGTACTTAGATTTCCAGAAAGCCTTTGATAAGGTCCCTCACCAAAGGCTCTACAATAAATTAAGTTGTCATGGAATAAGAGGGAAGATCCTTTCATGGACTGAGAACTGGTTAAAAGACAGGGAACAAAGGGTAGGAATAAATGGTAAATTTTCAGAATGGAGAGGGGTCACTAGTGGTGTTCTCCAAGGGTCAGTCCTAAAACCAATCCTATTCAACTTGTTCATAAATAATCTGGAGAAAGGGGTAAACAGTGGGGTGGCAAAGTTTGCAGATGATACTAAACTGCTCAAGATAGTTAAGACCAAAGCAGACTGTGAAGAACTTCAAAAAGATATCACAAAACTAAGCGATTGGGCAACAAAACGGCAAATGAAATTTAAAGTAATGCACATTGGAAAAAATAACCCCAACTATACAAACAATAAGATGGGGGCTAATTTAGCTACAACTAATCAGGAAAAAGACCTTGGAGTCATTGTGAATAGTTCTCTGAAGACGTCCACGCAGTGTCCAGCAGCAGTCAAAAAAGAAAACAGGATGTTAGGAATCATTAAAAAAGGGTTAGAGAATAAAATGGAGACTTTCTTATTGACCTTATATAAATCCATGGTATGCCCACATCTTGAATACTGCATACAGATGTAGTCCCCTCATCTCAAAAAAGATATACTGGCATTAAAAAAGGTTCAGAAAAGGGCAACTAAAATGATTAGGGGTTTGGAACGGGTCCCATATCAGGAGAGATTAAAGATGCTAGGACTTTTCAGCTAGGAAAAGAGGAGACTCGGGGAGGGAGGGGATATGATAGAAATATATAAAATCATGAGTGGCGTGGAGAAAGTGAATAAAAAAAAGTTATTTACTTGTTCCCATAATATAAGAACTAGGGGCCACCAAATGAAATTAATGGGCAGCAGGTTTAAAACAAATAAAAGGAAGTTCTTCTTTAAACAGTGCACAGTCAACCTGTGGAACTCCTTGCCTGAGGAGATTGTGAAGGCTAGGACTATAACAGAGTTTAAAAGAGAACTGGATAAATTCATGGAGGTTAATGGCTATTAGCCAGGATGGGTAAGGAATGGTGTCCCTAACCTCTGTTTGTAAGGGATGGATGGCAGAGAGATCACTTGATCATGACCTTTAGGTTCACTCCCTCTGGGGCACCTGCCATTGGCCACTGCCGGTAGACAGGATAGCGGGCTGGATGTTTGGTCTGACCCAGTATGGCCATTCTTATGTGAATCATTTAGAGGTTTACAGATAAACCTAAGGAACTGAAAAAATTAAATTGTAAAAGAAAATGGAGTGGTCACGAGAGTGGGACTTTGCATTTGCACATTAATTTTACTCCATTGATGAATCACTCTTGTTTCAAATCCCCTATCATATTAAACACAGATGCAAGTGCTTACTGGGAACACTTTTGTGTAAAGAATGAGACCAGAAAATGATGGTGGAATATTACAACTAAAATCTGAATTCTGCCAAGAGAAATTATTGCACCATTTTTGGGTGGTAATTAAAACTATTGAACATTTTTTACAATTATTTGCATGGAGAAAATTGTGCTCAGAATATATCATACATCAGAACAATGGCCCTTTCGATTCAAAAATGCCAATGGACAATTGTCCAAGTAGTTTCAAAAATGAAGTGAATAAGATTTAAAGATCACACACCACCCTGGACAAAACCAAATTAATGTTCATGTTTTGTCAGTTGTCCCTGTCAGGGGGGGCATTGCAATAAGCAAAACAATAAAGAATTGATTGTGCAGAGAAGAGTGTGTGTTAATGGAGCAATAGCTTCTATGCAGTTGCCCTGTCATCTCTCTCAACATTCAAACTTGCTAATGAGAAATACAGCAATCAAAACATGCAATAAATGACCATAATGAGGAACATCACTATTGTGTGGTGTGTCACACCAGGACTGAGAGATTATAATGGTTTTAATTATAAAACTTGTTTTTAAGGATATTTGATCGCTATGTGAATTAAATAAATCATTTTTAAATTAAAAAAAATGGAAGAAAGTTCAATCGTGTTTAACCATCAGGACCCTCCACATAGCTTGTCAACCAGTGTTTGAAACCTGCGTCTTCTGTTCTCCAGCACAAAGCACTGCTTGAGCTAAAGGAATAACTGTCATCATCTCCATGGTCTAGCCACACGTTGCCAGTGGGTTACACAACTGTTTGCTAGATAGAAATAAAATGCTGGGGATAAGGATTCTGTTCCCGGCTTTGGGAAGGGAGATGGCAGGTGAGCTGAAACTGGAATTCATGGTCTCCTGGCTCCTAGCCTAGTGCCCCATTCTCTGGCTAAAAGGCATTCTCTCTCTCTCTCTCTCTCTCTCCCCCCCTCCTTCCCTCATCCAATCTGGAGCCTAATTCAGCTGAAATGGATACATCACAATATCTAATCCACCAAAGCTATGTGAGCAAGGTTTGCTTTCTCAAGGTTTGCAAAGGAAGGATGGGAATCCAATATTTTAAAATTCTAGTTAACTAAAGTTGAGCAATTATAAGCAAAAGTGTCCATGGATATTTATGAGAATGAAACGTGTTGATTCACTTACTTAGCCAATAGCTAAATCCCTTCTTACACACTTATTTGTGAACAATGAGGTGAGTATGGCTCTTCTCCTTCAATAACATTAATGGAAACTAAAATTACACTAAATATAAGCTGGTTTTACTTCTTAGATTACATTCTTACATTCTCAGTTGACATGATCTCATGGCCATTTAATATTTGCACATTTGATGCCGTCTTATGAACATAACAGAACTAACAGCAATGTAAACAGAAAAGAAGATGCCTTCTGTTTATAATGCTTAGGTCACACAATGAGGAAATGGAGACAATGCCATATTTCTGGAACAGCAAGTAGTCAGAGTACATTTTATACTACCATTTGTTTGCAAAAACTACTGAACAAGTGCAACTAGCAAACAAACTTTACAAATAATTTACAAACAGAAGAGGGCTAAATTTGTTGTAAAAATGATTCCATGTCTTGTTTCTGAATCATGCCAGGAATTCTTGTTTGTTCAAAAATTATAAATAAGTAATAGTAGCAAAAAACTGAAAGAGCCAAAGCATCTAAGGAAAATAGGTTATCAGAGAAATAACTGGATATATTATGTCTTGGAAATCATGGGGAAAGTTTCAGATTTACATAATGAGTAGCCCATTTTTCAACCTGTGCTGTTGAAGACTAACCTGATGCCAACAAAAAAAAATTGGGTTGCTAAACAGTAATATCAAAAGCAAGGCAAAGCTAATCTTTCCACATCATTTCTCTTCTGTGATTAAATACTATTTAATTTTATGTGGCTATTAATCCACATAAAATTAGAGGAATCGTTTTTGTAGCTTTATGAAGAAAAATCAACCACAACTAGGAGAACTTGAAACAAATAATTGTGTGACCTTTTGATGCCAGCCAAGAATTCCCCGGACTCCCTCAGACTTCATTTTCTGTCTCGGGCTTCCCTCTTGAATAAGCACTAACTGAAAGCTCCAGGTCACTTACCATTTGATACTGAAGGCTGCATGACCAGAGCTGAGAGATTCCTGGACTAAGCATACCACTATTATGCCACTAGTACAAAAAGTGGGGTAAAAAATTCATTTAATTGGCAGAAAGCCAAGGATTTCTAAGATAGAGCCTTGACAAAAGCAGAGTAGGGTGAGGTCATAACTCTGATGTAAACAACGGTAGTGAGCATGTGCAGAAAGAAAAAAAATGCTTGACAATGAACATGTGCAGTACAAAATTAGATGAAAGGATATTGGCAGGAAGCCAGGGAGAGAACAAACAGCTCCAGTCTGGGCTAATGTGGGGCTGCTTTTTCTGGCAGCAGCAAACATTCCCAGACAAAGACCTGACAGTGAGGACAGTATAAAAGGCAAACAATCAGCAGGCACAGGTCAGTTAGGTGCTGGTGAGAAGAGCTGCTGGAAAGGAGTTAGAAGAGTGGCTGCTGGAGAAAAGAAAAGAACAGATTCAAAGCTACAACAGTACAGAGCAAGAGAAGCTGCTGAGAGTGAGCCAAGAGGCAACAATAGCTGACTAAGTAGCTATAGTAATAGTAGCAGCAATCAGCAGCTACAGTAAACAACACAGCGGAATCAACAGATAGTGTAAGCTTGTTTGGTTTTTTTAAACTATAGTTTAGCATATAGTATAGTATTAAGATGCATATGCTTGAAATGTGTGTGTGTGTGTTAATTGAAATTTACCTGTGTAAAACGTATACTTTAATTTAAGAACTGCTGTCAGTAATTCATTGCAGACTGGCCATCTGTAGCAAACTACTTCCACTTGGGATCATTTCAATTGTATGCCATTGCAGTTTAGATGCTCTTTAACTTGCAATGAGGAATTTGTGTCTAATTTCTTTCATTAGATTCCATTGTAGCAGGGATTATTAGTTACTTTGTTTTGGAAAGAATATTGCCTGTGTTATTCACTTTATTGGAAGGTTATATACGTGTTTTCAAACATTTCCTTGACTACTCCTGAGGTATGGGTTTCCAGGGAGCAGATTAAGAGGGCAATAGACAGGTTATTCCAGGGGTGCGCCAAAGCCTAAATTTCAGGAATGCATAGGGTTTTACAGGGATCCCCAGCTATATTCATGGTTCACCAAAGGAGGGCATATGAGATCTCTACCAAGTGCCAGTAGCCCACTGGTTATCATAATCATGGGGAAATCTATGTGCACATAATATTTAAGGAGTTATGTATCTGTATGGAAAATTATGTTCTTAAAGTCTTAAAGTTAAGGCAGGTCCCCAGGAGGTGATGTGCCTCAGACATGTTCCTTTCAGGCAAGAGGTAACAGATGCTTATTTTCTGTCTGGTCATGTATGTATTGTTGGTCTCATGGTGTAGGCCTATTTATATAATGAGCCACAGTCAAGAGGAAAGACTGTGAAATCTACAAGAAAGGAAATTCACAGGCTAACACAAACAGCAGAGGGTGTCCTGTTTTATGACTAAAGACAACAAATTGTTAGGGTATATCTAGGAGATACAGCAAAACACAGAATCCTTCACCAAGAAGGCAAGCTAACACCGTTTGTTTTATAAAAGGAGGATCACAGTCAGCCTGGCTGTAAAACACTGTAAGGATTTTGAAAGAATAATATTCTACAAGAGATAGGAGTGTCTTGTTAATTATGTCTAGGCTCTAGATGCATGTTATTATTTTGGTTTATATGTAACCATTTGTTTCCAATACTTCTGCTTGCTATTATTTGAATCTCTGCTTTCTATAATAAATGTGTACTTGTTTTCACGGTAAACATATCTAAATGCTCTGTGTTAAGTGGAGTGGGGATCTGAGGTGGAACTGGTAAGCTGGGGTGGCCTATTTCTTTAAAAGCAGCGAATCTGTGAACACTGCCAGTGTCTACTGGACCAGTGGCTAGGTACTCCATGGAGATGCTCCTGGGGCTCAAGAGTTGGAGTGTACCTATTGCTAACCGAGAGAGAGACTGTGGGGCCTGTGAGGCTTAAAATGATGTGCCCATGGCCAGTGGAATTGGGGAGCTGACCCCCCAGCAGGTACAGACAAACTCCCTCATGCCATGGGCAGGAGGTCACAAGATGCCTTACAAGCCACGATGTCCCCAGGAAGCATTCTAACAGGACATTAAGTTTCAAGATTATTAATTTAAGGTATGAACAAAAACTTGCACATTTTCCAGTAAGTGAGATAAAATAAAGTTTAAAATATAATCAAATCTGTAACCTTTATTCAAACTCTAGAATACTGAATACAATCTTTTGTTCATAGAAAAGAAAGTAATTCAGGAAAGGGAGCAATCTAGGCTAGACACAGTAAGATTGGGAATGCATTGCTTTTTACTGTAGTATTTCAAAATATGACCCCAGGTCAACAATGACCTGAGTAAATCATAGATTTTTATTAATTTTGGCACAGAAATCATAAGATTCAAGGCAAGAAGTGCATTGTGCACTTACAAGCAGCATTCTGTTCTGTATTGTGTATTTTAATACATTGGAATCATGGGCCCAGATCCTGAGCTGTGTCTGAGCTACACAGACAGTTCTATGCACCCCATCTCCCCCTGGCTCCCATCCAGAGACTAGCCACCAGGTCAGTCATGGGGAAGGAGTAGAGCAACTTCAGGCCAGTTTCCACAGTTTCTTAAAGGCTGTTCTGGCAGTTGTAGTTAGCTTAGCCACCAGGCCTGACCCTGTTCTTCCAGACATGTCCCTTCAGCAGAGACCAGGAAAGGGGCAGTATATGAGCTACTTTGGGGATAGTACAATACCTAAAGATTCCTGAATTTAGAGGGAATCCTAATGGAGCAGGCCTGCTTGCTGCTTTGTGCCACTCAAGGGGAGCAAAATAGCCCAAAGAAGAGGCCAGGATCTGGCTCATGGAATTTTTTTCTGGCTGGGACTTGGGGTTCCTTTCTACTTCCCACTCTAGCCCTACGTACAGGAAGCCAGTAGCTCAGTCCTCCAGAACACTTGGATCCCCGTGAACTATACAGAGCTTGGGAACCTGCCAGTCACTGGGTCCACCCAAGAAAATGACCTACCATGGCCCCTGCGGTACTGGGAGGGGGTTGCATAGCAAGAGATATCAGCTTTCCCCAATTAAGCCAGCTTGACTGCTAGAGCAGAGCAAAAGGACCGTGCTGGAGGCCACCATCTAGCCTGAAAAGTGTAGGAAAGATTTTAAAGAAAGTTTATTTCTGATTCAGTGACGTTTTGTACAATACTGCAAATTTCATGAGAAACCCTAGCTTAACAGTGATAGAGATTCCTTTTATTTATTTGTATGTTGCTTGTAAAACAGGGGAATATTTCAAGCTTTCGCTTTCTGCAGAAAGTTAGATTCTGGCACAAGTGAACCATAAGCCTCCTCAGAGGTCAGGTATCATCATTTTTGTCCACATAGAGCAGAAACACATTATTTTGCTAGTCTACTGTTATTTCAGAAGTCTATGAAGCATGTAATAGATGAAAAGCCAGGAGAAGAATAGCACCTATTCAAACATATCTAACTAGAAGATGTTCATGGACATTTTCATAATTTTGACTGACTTTCAGAGTGGCTAAAATTATCAGACTTTTAGAATGACATCCAACTGTCTCAGCATGGAAGTTGGGTGTTGCTAAAGGCTTCTAGAGATAAGCAAGGGGCCAGGATTTTATTGCAGATCTTATATTATTAGATTTATGTTTGCATCATTGTTCTCTTAGATCACTTTGATCTGTTTGAACTTTAGATATATCCAAACTATAAGATTTTGAAGGCCATTCTCATCAAGTTGTGAAGCTAGATGAGTGATTTTTTTTAATGCAAGAATATCGATTGGAATACAAAATTGCCATATTTCATACAAAATATCTACTTCTCCCAGCTCCTCCCTCCTTCTTCCCTCCTCCAACTACAACAGTTCTCCTTGGACCCAAACCTGCCATTGCTGTCAGTTACCTCTCAAAGATATTTCTTTTCCTACCCTTCTCATACCTGATCCAAACTTTGTTGCTCGCTCAGATCGTTTAACCTTTACAGACATGCCAAATCTCTACAGAGGTTTCAGCAAATTGCTGGAGAGATAGGATCAGCATCATCTTAAGAAGAAAAGGTTTCTGGGTATATTGTTATATTAGGTGTCATGTAATAAGATCATAAAGAGAAATGTAAGAGGGTCAATACTGTGGGTTACAAATTATTGAAACCAGCAGGAGTTGGGGGCTTAGCACTTCACTTTTTTTTCCATTAACTTCAGCCACAGCAGGGTTGGACCCTGAATTTGCAAGGGAAATATAAAGGATTCTATTCTGACACAGCATACTGCTACCACCCAGCACTCCATATAGGCCAAGTCTACACTACAAGCCTGGAGTAGGATTCCCAGCTCGTATTCACACATTCGCTCATTGAGCAAGCCCGAGTATGCATAGCAGTGTGGCCATGGTAGCAGCAATGGCACAAGACTTCTACTTGCCATGCCACCACTGCTCATGCTACCATGGCTACACTACTATTTATACTCACGCTAGCTCAATGAAAGCTTGTGCAAGAATGCATACACGAGCTGAGACTTGTACCTAGCTCATAATGTAGCCTTAGCCATTGAAGTTTTGATCCTCAAAGTACTGTATAAACCTCTGCCCATTTTCTCAACCCCCATGGGTCATCACAAAGTAAGTATTAACCTCATTTTACAGATGGGGACTAAAAGAAGCAGATGTTAAATGATTTATCAAAGATCATACTGCAGGTTTAGTGGCAGAGAGAGGATTAGAATTTATGGAGTTTCTGATTTAGCTGTCCTGTGCTCATTTCCTTACATCATACATCTTATAAATGCTCTTTCTGAAAACAGTCATATCAATACCCTCAAATCCAACCTTCAATTCTAAGTGTAACCCTTCTGCCCATCAGAGTTGGCAGCAACAAGGGTTGGGTTCAGTATCTAGGGGTTGAATTCCAATAACACAATGCAAAGCCAGCTCAAGCCCCCACCCAGTGACCTGGGACAAATATATACCACACTCCTGGATGCTTCTAAGAGGCAATATTTCCCCTCTCGCAAGCACAGAGTCTGAGTGTAGCAAAAGCCTTTTAATAACAGAGAGAAACAATGTGGCATTATGTTGGGGAAACACCACCAACAGGATTCATAACACAACCCATAAGCAAAAACCCACCCCAAGGAAATTGGGCCATGTCCTTTCCCTTTGGTTCTTGAGTCCAGCAACCCAAAAGTCCCCCAAAGTCCCAAAAGTCCAACAACCCAAAAGTCTGTCCCTGGTCAGTGCAGCCCCAGAGTTCAAAAGTTTATCTGCAGAGTTTTACCTCCCAACCTGGGTGGAAATGGGGGGGTTAAGGGGCATCTTACATGGTCTGAAGCCAACTGCCCCACCTCTCCGTGGGGCTCCACTCCGCTCCGCTCCACCAGCCATCCCACAAATTGCTCCAGCCATCCTGCAAACTGCTCCTCTCCACCAGCTGTCTCCAAAGCTGCTCCAGGTGTCCCGTGAACTGCTCTGCAATATGTCTTCAGCCCCCCCACAACTTAACACAACACTCAGTGATTTCAGCTCTTAGTAATTTTAGTTCTTTAGTGAGTTCAGCTTGTAGCAGGGGAGCCTCAGTGCTCTTGCACCACTAGCCCAAAGTGAATTCAGCTCAGCACCCTGTAACTAGACTCCTAATAGAATCAAAACTAGCTCTGGTATTCCACAGTGGAGAGAGGAGATAGTGCATTTAGCATGTAAGGCCCTCACCAGGGGGCCCATACCACCAGACATTAATAAATATTAATCAATATCTACACCTACCCCTCCCCCTTTTCACTGGATTTTGGAACCCATGACCCTTGCCTAGCGAGTGCTGACTAGTTGATGGTGAGTCCTTCCATCATAACAAAAGGCCAATTACAGTTCCACTGTCCCTGATTCACATAATCAGGATAACAACAGTTTATTCTTCCCACCCCAATAACAGAGAAACTGGGACTCCTACAGCACCAAAGTGACCACCTAGGCAGGGTAGGTGTGCCTATGCAAATGAGATAAGCCTCTGAAGTTCTTTTCCACAACCCACCACAACTCGCCACCAGATGTCAGGGTAGGGCTCATCCTGACTCTGCTTACGTAAGAATGTCATAATTCACAAAGAATAAGACATTCATGCCTCAATGGCACAAGTATTTGCCTGCTTCCTTTAACTGATATTTTAAATTAACATACACATTAATTTAGCTGTGGTTAAATTAATAAAAATGTACATCTTGATACCCATTCCTGAGAATACAATATTTTCTCTTAAACAGGAAGAGCTACTGTATGTTATCTGGCAGAGATAAAATTTAGAACGCATAAAACTTGATTTTCACTTATGAATGTTATTAATTCATACAGCTGTTCATGGACTGAGCTGCCCATAATAACTTACCCAGATTCTGAATTGGGGTATCAGTTGGAGAATGCTAGTTAAAACCGTAGTCAGTTTATATGTTCTCCTGTATGAACTACCTGAGAATCTTTTTCTATTTTTTTCTATTTTTTTTAATAAAAGGAGCCTGTTGTCACACTTTCCTCACAAAAGAACATGCATTTAGGATTCACAGTGCCTGAGGCTTACAATGGATATCCAAAAAAAAGGGCAGCAGCACAGCTCTGACATACACTCTGTGCTCTGACTACAAATGGACGGCTGAAATAAAAATACACTGTGAACTCCAGGGTTGCAGGAAAATTGTTGGCATCAAAGACATTAAAATCTCCTTGAGTTTACAGGCCTTACTCAATGGTTTTAAAGCTTATGACTATCAGGGCATTTTATCCAAGAGCGCATGTGTTGGCTTAAAGGTATTTAGCAATAGAAATGCATCAGAGTATGGTAGCATGGAGACAGCTCTTGTCTGACAATGTACTTTGGCACGTATTTAATCATGGACAAGAATCTTCTTTTTCTTTATTAACGATTAAAGGGATTAACATTGTGTGAACATGATATAGTTTGGGCAGCAAATGAATTGAAGCCTCCAGCATTGTTTAGGAAGCAAATGGTTAATTTCATAGTACAGTAGATAACTAAGTCAGCCTGTGCTAAATCACTGTTTTGTTACATACATAAAACTGGTTAAACTATGTGTGTCTATGATTCTTTAAAATTACTGTCACCCTTTTTCATTAGTAAACCAGTCCTGATTTTCTTTGAATATATTCCTTATTTGTGCTCACTGAATACTTTGGGCAAAGCACCTAGGGCTCGCAATCTGACTCACGTGGAAAAAAAAATGAATGGCAAAACCGAAGTCTTGTTGCTATTCAGACTCTAAATCCATGTTAGCAAGGGAGATGATTAAGCCAGTCACATTTTATTTTCAGCTGCAGCTCACTCTTTAAGTAATTGTGTTTGAGAAAGACTTCTCAGCAGCCAACAGTGTATTACTATTACCTCCTATGAGCCTGTTTCCAGGTTTTCTGGTGACTCACAAAGTATCCAGGTGACAAAATAATGATGGCTTTCGAAAAAAAAAAACCCCACATTTCCTGTTCTTTCTACTTTTAAGTCTGATTTGATAAATTAAAGGCAAGACTCTACACAAACATTTTAGCACAGATACCAGGCCTCTTTAATTACCATTTTAAAATCTTCATTTTTTCCTTAAACTGATGCACAGGGTCAGTTAGGATGTCTATTACTTCTTCCAAAGACTATATAGTTCCTTCATGCATTCAAAACTTACTGCCCTACATGCCCTTTAGAGCAAAGAATGTTTGGATCCACACAGGCTTTAGGGCATGTCAGAGTCATCACATGAAGGTCCTGTGTCTCTGCTTTGCCTCCTGGCTTTCCTTGTTCCTGTTCTTTGTTGGACAACTCTACCAGTGACTTCCCCTAGAACTCCCTTGCCGTCAGCGTGTTCATGTTGCTGAGAGAATCAAGGAGTTAGAAGTGGATTACAAAGGAAATCCCCTCTTGGGTTGGTGGGAGGAGAATGCCACAAAGAGAACCTGTTTCCATTGCCATGTACCATCTCCACCCATAGAGCCCACCCCCACAGAGGCATTCCTTGGAGTTGGAGGACCCTGATAGCGAGGCAATTTTTCCCATTGTTTTTTGTATTTACATTCTTGATTGCTTTTAAAACAATACCTTCCTATTTAGTAGTGTTAGCATTTAAATTGACCTGATGTGAATGTGGCAGGAAAGGGGAAGAGGCAGTGGATAAAAGCTCATCTCTGCACTGCTCCTCTTGGTGGTCTACAACCCATTTTCTGCAAGCCTGGGTTTACAGAGAAGCAGCACATGAGTTTAAATTGGGATAGCTGTATATTTGCAATGGAAAACTATATTCACTAGTTAATCCTAGCACAGCTAGTCCTGGTTTCCCCTTTTTCTTACATCATCTTTATACCATTTTTATTCTATTGTGCTGGAATTATCCTCCTACAGTCCTGTACACAGCTCTTGACTCCTTCCATCCCTTCCCACATTTGTCTTGCCTCAAATATTCAGCTTTTCTGCCCCCCTGCTCCAGCTATCAATAATCAGCACTTCTGGAAGTCAGGCACTGGATGAATCAAACCAGCCATCCAAAAACTTAGACATTCTTTCCCCACCCAAAGAGAAAACTCTTCTGAAAACTGTGGCCGTCACCTCCTTTTTATCCTGAAATACTGTTAGTGTCCAAGTAATTTTCTATCCTTTGAAATTCATGAATTTCAAAATCTATTTCTGGAAACAACTGATGCAAACTGAGTTTCTTCCCAGTCTGCATGGGCTTGACAAGGCTATTTTTTTTCCATTACAAAATTGGGCACATAATTGTTGTTCCTTATGTGATAGGCAAACTTCTGATAATATGCCTGCATGCGCTTAATGTTTAGTACCGATTTCCGAGGCCCAGAGCATCCCCTCCTACGGAGAAACTATTGAAAAGTAGCCTTAGATGTATAGAAGCATAGGGTGGGGGACTCAATAAGACCAGTTCCTCATGAAATTTCTCTCCCAAATATTGTCAGTGGTAAGTAAAAGTCATAGAGCTGCCCTGAGGAACTAGAAGAACCCCCCAAGATCTGTGCCCTGGACCACAAAAGCTATGGGCTTTTAGTCCAGTTGATACTCATGGCAATGGCTATTCCCTTATGTCTCCCTGAAAGGGTAGGGGTCCCCAAACATGGAGGAGATCCATAAAAAAAGAGATACTAATAAAAGGTAATGCTACTCCAGAGAGGGTAAGTTATGTGGAGCTAGTGGGGGAGACACTACAACTTGCATTTGTTGCCAATCCCACAGACTGCCACCTGGAAGAGATGCAGGAATCATAGAGAGTGGACCCCCAGTGGATCTGGACCCCCATCCTCTGCAGAGCAGGGAAGATCATACGCAAGCATAATCTGGACATTGATTTGTAGTTAGGAAGAAATTTTCCTGCAAGACCTATGGCAGGAAACATGGAGAGTTGTCATCTACCTCTAGAGGATTTGGAAGAAGTGGGTACATCACATCAATTTCTATTTCTCTGATTGGAAAAAGTGGTATTTGTGATCCTGGTCTTTGTATTTGATGGTTTTATTGTGAACATCTGTGTATTAAAACAGAGGATTTCATGAAAGTTTCTTTCCTTTCTTATTCTCCTTTTGCATTCAGGATTTGATGACACATTTGATGATGTATCAGCATTCTGAATTGCCAGTTTTCCAGCAATGAAGTGCCTCTGTTTCTCTTAGCCAACTGCTGCTTTCATGTGGCATTAATATTACAAGCAGGAGAAGTGAGTTAAGACATTTATGTTGTGAATTGATATATCATCCTGGATGTTCTTCATCCTCTTAGTGTTCCTTCTGTTCTTACTAGTGTCTGTTACTCCATCCCATTTCAGTGTAAGCATGGAAAGAATGACATGAGACTATTCATACCTCTCTTTCTGTGGGAGAAGGAGTAACCACTTCTGCTGATGTGATGCATCACCCAGCACTACTCTTACATAAATTGTATTATCATGATGTGATTCTTCATGAATTTACAGACTCAAACTAACAATCATTTACAACAAAGAGTCACTACTGTGGCTAATGCTGTATGACAACTGGCTCATGAATTTAGAATGATTAAAAGTAAACCCTTCACTTGATATCTAAGGGTTAGGTTAGTATGCAAATTATTCTACTAGTGGGAGAAAGCCCAATGAATTTGTACAGTTGTCCAGTAGGGGGAGATATCTTAATGTGCGGGTCTGCAACTAACAATCAAAAGGAGAACATGGACCACTAATCCCTGATTCTTAAAATGGTCTTTTTGGAGCTATATGGTAAGTACAATTTGTCTGAAACGTGGACCATGTCCACAAAATTTTGGGCAAATCTAAAGACAGTTGGGGGTTGCTAAGGAAAAAGTGTACAGGCCCATGATGTCAAGGTGTGAGGAAGGATATGCTGAATATCAGTGCTGTAAAGTAAGATCATCTGTTAATCATGCAAATGCTGTCACTATGTTAGAACAAATGTATATGATAACTGACAACTATGTTAAAACCATCTGTTTCTCATGCAAATACTGTAGCTATATTAGAACATCTGTATATGGTAACCCTAAAACAAAGTTATGTATTTCATGTTTGTGTGATAAAAATGATCTGCATTCGTTTCCCTACCTGGAGAACCCTATAGCAATCAGTTATTCTAATTCTAGTCCTATGATAAATTAATTGAACCATCAAACAATTGGGGAATTCATTGTAGCAAAATTATGTAAACAAAAGAGACAAAGCACTTTCACAAATAATGTATTTCAGTAATCACCCATCTCATTAGATACAGGTGTTTGTAGTACAAATTACTCACCTTCCTGCAGATTCAGTTCATGCAAAATATAAACTCTTCTTGTTCATCTCAGCACAAGTTTGAAACACTTAGTGCAAACTGAAAAGGAGTACTTGTGGCACCTTAGAGACTAACAAATTTATTTGAGCATAAGCTTTCGTGAGCTACAGCATCTGATGAAGTGAGCTGTAGCTCACGAAAGCTTATGCTCAAATAAAATTTGTTAGTCTCTAAGGTGCCACAAGTACTCCTTTTCTTTTTGCAAATACAGACTAACACGGTTGCTACTCTGAAACCTGTCATTAGTGCAAACTGTTCAGAATTAATATTGTGCTCTGTGCTAGTGTTATTAGACAGCTATGAAGAATGAAATGAAATCAGTCTATGTCAAGGTTCCTTCCCCACTCTAAACTCTAGAGTACAGATGTGGGGAACTGCATGAAAGATCCCCCTAAACTTATTCTCCCAAGCTTAGGTTAAAAACTTCCCCAAGGTACAAACTTTGCCTTGTCCTTGAACCATATGCTGCCACCACCAAGCGTTTTAAACAAAGAACAGGGAAAGAGACCACTTGGAGAAGTCTTCCCCCAAAATATTCCCCCAAGCCCTACACCCTTTTTCCTGGGGAAGGCTTGATAATAATCCTCACCAATTGGTACAAGTGAACACAGATCCAAACCCTTGGATCTTAAGAAAAGTGAAAAATCAATCAGGTTCTTAAAAAAGAATTTTAATTAAAGAACAGGTAAAAGAATCACCTCTGTAAAATCAGGATGGTCAATACCTTACAGGGTAATCAGATTCAAAACATAGACAATCCCTGTAGGCAAAACCTTAAGTTACAAAAAGACACAAAAACAGGAATATACATTCCCTCTAGCACAGCTTATTTTACCAGCCATTAAACAAAAGAAAACCTAATCTATTTTCAAGATAGATTATTTACTAATCTAACAGGATTGGAAGGCTTGCATTTCTGATCTGTTCCCGGCAAAAGCATCACACAGACAGAAAGAACCTTTTGTTCCCCCCCTCCAGATTTGAAAGTATCTTCTCTCCTCATTGATCATTTTGAGTCAGGTACCAGCGAGGTTATCTTAGCTTCTTAACCCTTTACAGGTGAAAGGGTTTTGCCTCTGTCCAGGAGGGATTTTATGGTACTGTATACAGAAAAGTGGTTACCCTTTCCTTTATATTTATGACAGTCTATATGCCAGGAAAGAAGAAATGTTGTTTGTTCTTTGAGTGATTGCACACGTACATTCTACTCTTGGTATCTGCATGTCCAGTGCATGGCCATCAGAAACTTTTTCTCAGAGGGATACCCATTAGGCAGCTTAAGCTGCCTGCTACCATGAGCCTCTGCATGCAAGTGCAGAGTTGCTCCAGCCCCCTCAGCTCCTTCTGATCGCCCGCTATTGTCGTTGGAACTCAGTTTTATACCAGAGCAGTTCTCTCACCCTTTGTGTAATGTAGTGTATATACACACACACAAACACAAAGTCTAGTTCTTAGGATAGTTAGTAAGTTTAAAAAAAAACAGAACTAAAAAAAGGTTTTGGTCTTGTTTTTCCCTTTGGGGTTTTTCTACCAAGGTATGCCCTGGTCACCATTGCCAGAGATTCAACCTCTGGTACTACATTTACCCACTTGCCCTTCCAAGGCTTAGAGTATCTCTGTACTCACCCACCAGCAGGCTCATTACTTGTGACAGCAGCTAATGGGAGAGAGCATAGAATCATAGAACTGGAAGGGACCTTGAGAGGTTATCTAGTCCAGTCCCCTGCACTCATGGCAGGACTAAGTATTATCTAGACCATTCGTGACAGGTGTTTGTCTAACCTGCTCTTAAAAATCTCCAGTGATGGAGATTCCACAACCTCTCTAAGCAATTTATTCCAGTGCTTAACCACCCTGATAGTTAGGAAGTTTTTTCGAATGTCCTAAATGCTGCAATTTGAACCCATTGCTTCTTGTCCTATCCTCAGAGGTTAAGGAGAACAATTTTTCTTCCTCCTCCTTGTAACAACCTTTTACATACTTGAAAACTGTTATGTCCCCTCTCAGTCTTCTCTTTTCCAAACTAAACAAACCCATTTATTTTCAATCTCCCCTCATAGGTCATATTTTCTAATCTTTTAATCATTTTTGTTGCTCTTCTCTGGACTCTCTCCAATTTGTCCACATCCTTCCTAAAATGTGGAGCCCAGAATTGGACACAATACTCCAGTGGAGGCCTAATCAGTGTGCAGTAGAGCGGAAGAATTATTTCTCGTGTCTTGCTTATAACACTCCTGCTAATACATTCCAGAAGAATGTTTGCTTTTTTTGCAACAGCATTACACTGTTGATTCATACTTAGCTTGTGGTCCACTATGACTCCAAAATCCCTTTCCGCAGTACTCCTTCCTAGACAGTAATTTCCCATTTTGTATGTGTGCAACTGATTATTCCCTCCTAAATGGAGTACTTTGCATTTGTCCTTATTGTATTTCATCCTATTTACTTCAGACCATTGTCCAGTTTGTCCAGATCATTTTGAATTTTGATCCTTTTCTCCAAAGCACTTGCAACCCCTCCCAGTTTCATATTGTCCACAAACTTTATAAGTTTACTCTGTATACCATTATCTAAATAATCGATGAAGATATTGAACAGAACCAGACCCAGAATTGATCCCTGCGGGACTCCACTTGTTATACCCTTCCAGCATGATTGTGAGCCACTGATAACTACTCTCTGGGAATGATTTTCCACTCAGTTTTGCACCCAACTTATAGTAGATCCATCTAGGTTGCATTTCTCTAGTTTGTTGATGAGAAGGTCAAGGCACGAGGAAGCATCAAGGGCACCAGGCTGCCACTCCCAAATCAAAGGATGCTAAAAGTCTGGACTTAGCTGGCAGAAAGATTTATTAGACAGGATTTGCAGCTGCGTATCGCTATCCAACAAGGTCTGCTGGGATGGTAGGATTTTAATTCATGGGGCTTCATGGAAAAGTTCAGAGAACTGCTTCCGGGGAACACTATACGGTCCTTTTTCCCGTCCCTAGTCAATGAGGGACTCATTGCAAGAACATCGCTGCAGGCAGGACTGGACATAGCAGACTCAGCAACTAGAACTGGTGGGAGATTCCACAAGTAGATCTATTTATGACAAAGTCCAACCAAAAGTGTCAGCAGTTCTGCTCCTACAGGGCTACAGACTGAGTTCCATGATAGATGCCTTTTTACTAATGTGGTCCAGCATGCTCCTCTACACTTTTCCAAGGTATTGCTAAAAATAAGACAGGACCAGGCTGGAGTCATACTTATAGCCCCAGCAGGGGCCCACCAGCACTGGTTCTCCTCTCCTCTAGCGCTGTCAGTGAAACCTCCAATTTCACTTCCACTGGATTCAGACCTCATCTCCCAGGATCATGGTCATCTTTTCCAGATGACCCTATGATTCCTTCACTTAACTGCATGGATGTGCCATAGCTGGACACTAGAGAGCAGATTAGCCCATTTTGTAATTCCCAGATCCTGGGTCAGCTGATACACCAGCTTCTGGCCCCTAAGTGCCCTGTACCACTCTGCTAGCAAAGCCATCGTAACCAAATACGTGGAGATTTCCTTTGTATAAGGGGCATATCTAGGTCACACAGAGCAAGGACAAAGCTAAGAGCCATTAAATAGTGAGGATATGACCAAGGAAGAAGAGGTGTGAGAATAATATTTTGGCTATGCCCAATTGCCACAATGGCCCTTAGGACCACACGTAGCCAGTGTAAATTAGAGCAGCCTAATGCTTTTTTTTCGCCTTAGTGTTTATACCATTCTGATGCAGGCAGTTATGTCCCTATTAGCCATTGCTTCATCTGGTTATACATAGTCCTCATAATATTCTTCTATGTCATTTCCTCTAGCCACTAATCATTTTTGTAATTCTGTGCTCAACACTATCCAATTTGTGTAGATATCTTTTCAATACTGTTTAAATCAGCTCAGGGTTCTTCAGTATTCACTCATAAAAATGAAAGGTATGTATTAACAATGGGATTTTAAAAATATATTCTAATTCAGATGCTATACACAGTAACGAGCAACAACACGAGCAACAGATCATCATGACATATTGTGGCATGTTTCTAAGGATGCATGGTTTTCTGATCACAGACCCAATGTTAATGCTTATCGATGGTATCAACCTAATGCCAGATAAAGCCAACAAACCGGAAGGAGACGTTACAGTAAAGGTGCCTATAGAATCTGTGAACACACAAGCGGAGACCAGGATAGTTCACTGCCTACCTAAATTATATTTAGAGTATTTGTCACATTCCTAGTGATGCTCTGATATTCCTCACCATTGCTTAACCTGATACGGGAATGTGTGATATTACAGTCTGTTTCCCGCTAGATAGATAAGACCTCAACCAGCATAAATAACACCCATGACTACCCTGCAGTGACAGTTTATTTGATAGAATGGTGTGATTACAGTATCAAAAGCCTTTTAAAAAAATCTATAGCCATTGTGCTACATTTCTCACATTTATCAAATTCAACAAAAGTTTTGTTAGTCAAATTGATCTCTGTTGTCTGGGGACAATGGTCTTGGCCTGAAGCAAAACTGTTTTGTGAGAAAACATTGCTTGTAAAAATGCACTGTTTGACCTGTATTTTCCTAAGCTGTACAAAATGAGATTGGTAGGATCAATACAGGTCTTTCAGTTACTTCTCATATGGACTCACATTTTAAATTGGTGAATTGTGACCACAACGTACTGAAAATCTAAGACATATTTGTTCCTCCATTGAAGAGCTCAACAGCTCTAGGAATTCTGGCCCAATATTCACTGTCTAGAACATAGAACACCTATTTCTGTGTTACTTCTGTGCCAGTTTTTGGCATAAGACTAAGAGCATTATGAGTGAATCGTAATTTAGGAAGTTACTTCTAGGCACTGGTAGTAATAATATGCAACTGTCTGCAGTTGCAAGCATGCAGGATTCAGTATTGGCTGTAAAATTCAAGAACCTCTCTTTTTGTGTCTGCCACTTTGGGAACACAAATAACTGGAAGTGGAATGTTGCACCTGCAATTTTATGGGTTCTGATAAAGTAATTTAGATATCTAACCTATTGAACCAACAAATTAGGTATACAGAAACACAACTGACCGATCTTACACCCAAAAATTGTTTGTATACACAATTCAGAGGTGCAAAAACTGAGGTGATGATTGAAGATTTGACCCTTTGTGTTTATTTTTTTTAAAGCATATGCAGATCCCTTCTCTATCTCATCCAACATAAGCTACTTCTCTTTGGGGTTGTCTACACTTATAAATCTGTGGTGCTTGCACACTACCTACGCTGACAGGAGGGATTCTCCCATCAGCACAGATATTCCATCTCTGCAAGAGACAGAAGCTAGACTGACAGAAGAATTCTTTCATCAGGGGTTAGGTTGGAATAGCTACATCTCTCAAAGGTATAGATTTTTCACATCTGAAAGATGTATATATACACCGATACAAATTCCTACTATAGATGAGGCCTCTGCTTTCAAGCCCTTTCACATCCTATCCTCACCCTATCTATCACCTCTCATTCACTATAAAGATGTCGACCACTACCTTTGATCAGCCCATGATGCAGCCTCTGTTGCCCACATGTTACATTTTCAAACAAGCACCTTCATTCTTTCTCCCAGGCTATCCCCTGACACTTGTGAGGAGCTCCCCATGAAAGTCCATAGAACTACCTCATTATCCTTCAACACCCCCCTTAAAGATCTCTTCTCCCTGATTCCTACAGAAAATTAGACAACAGTTAGGCTGCTGATGTGGTGAGGCTATGCTGATCAATAGTTCATTTTTTCCTTGTACTCCTGCATCTGTCTATGTTTTATCATCTGTTGTCTCTTACATTTAGAGTGTAAGTTCTTTGGGACACAGACTATCTTTTTGTTCAGCAGCTGGGGTCCTGGTCCATGACCGGGGCCCCTAGATACTACAGTGATACAAATAACAGTTCCATTGCATAATCAGGTCCCCTCCCCAAAAAACTCAGGCATGTTCACTGCCCAGCTATGAACTAACTCCATCAAAAGAGAGAGAAGGTTGACAAGGTGGTCAAGAAAGAAACTGTAAAACATCGTACTGTATTACCTAAGAAGTATGACATGATTGTGTAATTAAAGACTGTACAGCAATGCCTACACATAACAGAATCAGTAAAGATTGTATATTGTGACAAAGCTCTATACTTGCCTCCATGGATCCCACGTTTCCTGGCAGATTTCACTAGCCCCAGAGGCTCACTCTGACCCTCCACGGAACCCTTCTTTCTCTAGAGACAAGGGTCACAGTCTACTGAGCCATTTTCATCATAAGCCAGCGAGGGAGGTGAGGAGAAGTTATCCTTCCTTGCATAGTCTCTGTTGTCTCCCAGTCTCAGTGATTAATCAGGGGGAAAAGATGTGGGGGGAGCCCGGGCCCACCCTCTACTCTGGGCTCCAGCACAGGGACCCTAATAGTATCAGCTATGGTAGCTGACCTTTTAGAAACATGACATGTACAATTCCCTGGGCTACTTCCCCCACAGCAGCCCTCATTTCCTCAAGCTCCACTTCACCCTTATCTCAGGGCCTCCTTCCTTGTGCCTGATATGGTGTGTACTACTCAGCCACTCGAACTGCGCAACTTCTTTCCACAGCTCCTGACATGCACCCCCACCTGATTAGCTAGGAGGCTTTTAACTAGTTTCAGCAAGCCCCTGATTGGCTTCAGGTGTCCCAATCAATATAGCCTTCTCCCTGCCTTCTGGAAAGTTCTTAATTGGCCCCAGGTGTCTTAATTGACCTGGAGCAGCTGCCATTTCACTTATCCTGGTACCAGGGATTTGTTTAGCCTGGAGCGAATCTCTCTTTCTCCCACTACTACTCTTCCATAGCCTTCTAGCTTGGAGGGAGGTGGGAAGCTGCTATTCCTGCTGCTATTAGGCCCTAAGCTCTCCCTGCTGCTCCAGCTGCTCCCCTGGCTGGGCCAGACACCACCATCCCCGTTCTCTGCTACCTGGTTGCTGGACCCCCCACTCTCGGGTGCTGCTACTGCTCCAACTGCAGCCCCGGGAGGGGGGCTGCTAGCCCACTCCCCAGAGAGGAGGAGTGAGGGACCCCAGCCACTGCTGTTGTGGACACCACCACCACCACCTGAGAGGGGTCCTTTCTGTCTGCCTGGACCACCACCTGGAGTTCCTGGAGCTGCTGCTGCTGCAGAGGCTGCTGCCTGGAGCTGCTGAAGCCCGAGGAGGAGAAGAAGAGGATCATCGACCAGTGGGGAGCACCTAGAGACTCTGCAGACCACTGTGGAGGGGGCCCTAAGACTGAATAATTTACAAACTGTGCTCTTGTAGTGGGGGTCTTGACTGTGTTTGTAAGGACACAGGGGGTGTGGCATGGAGCTGCCCCCCGATCCATCTGTGTGTCTCTCCCAACCCCCACCACTACTACCACCACCGCTGCCCCCTCCACCACCCCCACTGGCTGTATTCCATCTGCCTCAGCTCCTGCCTCTGGACTCAGCTGCTTGCTTGGCTTGCCACGCCCTATTTCCACCCTTTAGGGCCAGAAGCAGCAGCCAGCCTAAAAAGACTTGTGCAAGTGCATGTGGGCCCAGGCGCCCACCCCATAGCTTTGCCCTTTACTATCTGCCCCATATGCTACTTGTAGCTTTACCCCCCGTTTTGCCCCAGCCCCCCTTACTAGCTTCAGTTTATTTGCCTGCCCCGCCCATTTCCTTCTGCAGCCTCTGTTTGTTTGCCCTGCCCCAGCCTCTGAAGCTAGCCCCTTGGTTTCCCCGTTCTACCTCCAGACCGCTTAGCCCTCGCTCCGTGCACCCATGCCCCCTCCCATGCGCTTGTGCAACTCCCCATTTTAGTTTCAACCCTCTTCACTGCACCCCCAATGTTGTGGTATCCCCCCTCCCCTAGTGCACCAAGAGGAGCCGGAATTCCACCCTGTGTCGATGACTGACCCCTAACCCCTGATTGCCCCCCGTCCAGCCCACCCCTTTTGGCTCCCTCCTCCCCTGCCTGCAGCCTAGCGGGGAGGAGTGGTCAACCTGCTTCCTCTCTCCCCTCCTCCTTCTGGTGTCTCCCCTTCCCTCTCTGCTCATGATGGAGGGGGATGAGACGGGTGGGTCCCCTCCAGCAGCCCGAGCTGCCCCTCCCCCGCCTGCCCCTCCATCATCCCCCCAAGCTTCTACCTCCGCTGCCGAACCATCTGCCACCGCCCCCACTGGGGCACCAGCAGCGACGGGCACTGGGGTGACCTCCACTGCTGCCACGTCTCTCACCAGCTCAGATTCGGGGGGAGCCCCCCCAGCCGGCGGGAAGGGCCAGGGGAAGAAGAAGGGGAAGGGCCCCGCTAAGAAGAGCAGGCCCTCCATGGCAGGGGCTGCCCCCAATGCCCCGGCCCCACCACCTGCTGGGGTGTCCATCCCTGCTGTTCCCTCCACCAGCTCTGCGGGTGTCCCTCCCCCGGCCCCCAGGGCATACGCCCAGGTGGCGGCAGCCCCCCCGCCTGCCACTACCTCATCTCTCCTGCCCACCGCCTCCACTACCATCTATAGTGGTCGGAGCCCCTTTCCCACAATGACCAGGAAGCACGGCGTCCGTTGCGTCTGTTGCCTCCTGGTGCCCCCTGGTGCCCGCCTCGCCCCAGATGGAGACCTATGTGCGGGTGTTGGCAAGGGTGGTGGGGCCCACAGCGATTGTGGCAGCCTCCAAAATGTATGGCAAGGTCGTCTTCTTCTTAACATCAGAGGCCGCCGCCCAGGAGGCGGTGGAGAAGGGCCTGGCAGTAGGGGGTGTCTTTGTCCCCTTAGAGCCGCTAGAGGACCTGGGCGTCCGCCTGGTCCTGACCTCCGTCCCTCCCTTTCTCCCCAATGCCGCCCTGTTACCCGCCCTCTCTACCTTGGGGAAGCCCATCTCTGTCATCAGCCCTCTCCCGTTGGGCTGTAAAGACCCCACCCTCCGTCACGTCCTCTCGTTCCACCGGCAAGTGCAGCTTCAACTGCCGCCAACGGCGCGTGACAGAGAGGCGCTGGAGGGGTCCTTCCTAGTCCCCTACCAGGGGGTCCATTACGGGTGCATTATTCCACGGGGGAGGCCCGGTGCTACCTCTGCCGGGTGATGGGGCACGTCCGGAGGAACTGCCCCTTGGCCCGGCAAGGAGGGGCATCCGGGACCCCCCGAGCCCCGGCAGGGCACTGGCCCTGTCATCGCCGGTGCCCCTGGCTACCCGGCGCCCGAAACCACCCCTCTTCCTTCCCAGTCCACCATTGCTCCCACTCGGGCCCAAGGGGCACCTCCCCAACTATGCCCAGATGAGCGGGAGAGCCCCGCCCCCGATGCTTGCAATCTGGCGGGGCCTGTGGAGGAGGGTGTGGGGAGACTGGCTGGATCCTCTGACGCTCGCTCAGCGCAGGGGGCTCTCCAGACCTTGCACTCCCCGGCGCATACTTCAGGAGGTGAAGGCCACTTTGCCGCCTGCTGCTCAGGTTTATCTCGACCGGGTCCTACACGAGGGCACGCCCCGCCCCCCCTCTAGCCCAAGCCTGCTGGACCTTTTAATTGGACCCCCTGCCCCATGGACCCAACCGACACCTTCACCCCTTCACTGGAAGCCGGCTGCACGAGCTGCAGCCCGTCTGCTTTCAACCGCACCAAGAAAACATCTCTACACGCTCGTGCTCCACACCCTTCACACCTGCACCCTCGTGTCCCGCCCCGATACAAAATGGCGGGACCTCCTGCCACCTTTGGAGGGTGAGGAGCCCCGGTGGGCCAGCCTATATTCCACCTTAGTTCCAAGGCCCGCCAGGGATGTCAGTTGGCGGCTCCTTCACGGAGCCGTGAGCATGGGCGTGTACTTGGCGCGGTTCACCTCAATCCCAGACATGTGCCCCTTTTGCGGCGTGAGGGATACCCTGGCACATATATACTTGAAATGTGCCAGGCTGCAGCCCCTATTCCGGCTCCTCACCAATATTTTATTACGTTTTTTGTTGCACTATCTCCGCTGCCGAAACATCTGCCACCGCCCCCGCCGGGACACCAGCAGCGACGGGCACCAGGGTGACGTCCACTGCTGCCATGTCTCTCAACCCCTCAGATTTGGGGGGGAGCCCCCTCAGCCGGTGGGAAGGGCCAGGGGAAGAAGAAGTGGAAGGGCCCCGCTAAAAAGACCAGGCCCTCCATGGCAGGGGCTTCCCCCATTGCCCCAGCCCCACGATCAGCTGGGGTGTCCCTCCCCGCTGTTCCCTCCACCAGCTCTGCGGGTGTCCCTCCCCCGGCCCCCAGAGCATACGCCCAGGTGGCGGCAGCCCCCTCACCTGCTGCTACGTCATCTCTCCCGCCTACCGACTCTTCTACCATTTATAGCGGCTGGGGCCCCTTTCCCACCATGACCAGGGAGCACGGTATCCGTTGCCTCCTGGTGCCCGCCTCGCCCCATGTGGAAACCTATGTACAGGTGTTGGTGAGGTTGGTGCGGCCCACGGCCATTGTGGCGGCCTACAAAAAGTATGGCAAGTTCGTTGTCTTCTTAACATCGGAGGCCGCTGCCCAGGAAGCGGTGGAGAAGGGCCTGGCCGTAGGGGGCCGCTAGAAGACCCGGGCGTCCGCCTGGTCCTGACCTCCCTCCGTCCCTTTCTCCCCAATGCCGCCCTGTTACCCGCCCTCTCTATGCTGGGGAAACCCATCTCTGTCATCAGCCCTCTCCCGTTGGGCTGCAAAGACCCCGCCCTCCGTCACCTCCTCTCGTTCTGCCAGCAAGTGCAGCTTCAACTGCTACTGGCAGCGTGTGACGGAGAGATGCCAGAGGGCCCTTCCTTCCTAGTCCCCTACCAGGGGGCCCATTACTGTGCATTACTCCACGGGGGAGGCCTGGTGCTACCTCTGCCAGGTGATGGGGCACCTCCAGAGGGACTGCCCCTTGGCCCGGCAAGGAGGGTCATCCGGGACCCCCAAGCCGAGGCAGGCACCAGCCCCGTCATCACCGGTGCCCCTGGCTGCCCAGTGCCCGAAACCACCCCTCCTCCTTCCCAGTCCACCATTGCTCTCTCTCGGGCCCCAGGGGCACCTCCCCAACTATGCCCAGACGAGCGGGAGAGCCCCGCCCCCGCTGCTTGCAATCTGGCGGGGCCTGTGGAGGAGGGTGTGGCAGGGACACCGCCAGGCATGGGAGAGGGCCCGCCCCAAGGGTAATCTTCCCTCCCTTGTGCTGCCCCATCGTTAACCCCTCAAGTCCCTGAGCCATCGTCTCCGGCCCCTGACAACACCTCTGCTAGCCAGCCCCCGGATGATGCCATGGAGGGCTGGGCCCTAGTCCGGGGAAGCGGGGTAAGAGGAAGGCTCGAGCTCCGCTACTTCCATCTGATGCGGAAGCCCCCCGGAAGACCAGGAAGGGGGGCACCGATGCCGAGCCTTCCGCTCTACCCACGGGTGTGTTCCATCCACCGGTGCCGGCTGGGGAAGACCTGGCAGCACTGGAAGGTGGTATCTCCCCTCCACGGGAGTCCCTCTCCTCCGAGGCCCCTGAGGCGCTATCTGAAACCTCAGTGTGCTCCGAGGCAACCGTCGCATCAGGTTCCAGTGGGGAGAATCCCGGGGTGGTGGAAAATGACTTCCCATCCATATATGAGGAGATCGAGGCCCTGGGTCTGACCCCGCTCACCCAGCGGGAGGACGACCCTATGCCAGCGGGCCTCAATCTGGGCAACTTCATTCCAGCCCCTCTTTCCCCATGCTCCCTCCCCCTAACTGTTGCTTCCGCTCCCACCTCCGAGGAGCCCCGGACTCCTCCACTAACCCGGCTGCAGATGGCACCCAGCTGAGGGCCACCGAGCCTGTTGAGGCGACGGCCAGTGCCATACAGCCGGGACCCGAGCCACCAGGGGTACTCCTCATTGGTGAGGATCATTCGACCTCCTTCGCGGGAGAGGTCCCTACAGAAGAGAGTCCACCTCCTGATGCCGTGGCTGCCAAATCCACCATGAGCCTGTGCCCGGCATCTCACTTCTAACCCTGCCCCTACCCCTGTCCCTATCCCGTCCACCTCCCGAGATGTTATTGCCGCCCCTGGGGCTGTCTCCTTCCCTTTGCCAATAGATGACCCCCCAGGGAGCGGCCTTTGTGTTTATCCCTCCCGACCCACCAAGGGCTGCTATCTTCCCTCTGCCGCCCTCTAATGGTCCAGCGTTCGAGGCACCAACCTATCAGGAGCCCCATCGGGGGTCCACACCCTGTCTGCCCATCTCGGAAGGCCACGGGGCTGTACCAAGGGCCCCGTCGGGGAGTAACCAGGAGACCATAACCCCAGCCCCCCATGCGCTGCGAGAGGAGTTGCGGGAGTTTCTAGAAGATATCCATGGCTCCCGCAACAAAGTACAGCTTGTTCTCCAGCGATGGGGGAACTTTAATCAAATCCTCCAGGCCGCAAGGGCCCTCATGGTGGAGGATAAAAGGACCGGGAGGCAGGGTGCCGTGGCCTACCAGCAGGTCCGCCTCTTCCGTGACTCCTTACTCACCTACGGGATAGATCACGGACTGCTTCGTGGCCCGTCAGGAGCTGTGAGCGTCCCTGCCGGCGCGGATCCCCCCCAGCCCTCCTCATGGCACCTCTTACCATCGCAACATTGAACACCCGCGGCTGTAGGATGGGTCTACGCAGGTCCCAGGTGCTCTCCTTCCTTCGGGAGGGGGGGTACTCTGTGGTTTTCCTGCAAGAGACCCATACGGAGCCGACCGCCGAAGACAGCTGGCGGCTGGATTGGGGGGACAGGGTCTACTTTAGCCATCTCACAGTTCATACGGCTGGACTGGCAACTCTGTTCTCCCCCGAACTACGGCCAGAGGTGCTGGGGGTCGCTGAGGCTGTGCCTGGCCGCCTGCTGCACCTCCGGGTCCGCATGGAGGGGCTCGTAGTCAACCTCGTTAACATCTATGCCCCGGCAGCGAGCCCGGAGTGGCTGCAATTCTATCAGCAGGCGTCCGCCTTCCTCAGCACCTTGGATCCTCATGAGTGCCTGGTCCTGGGAGGGGACTTTAACATCACCCTTGAGGAGCGGGACCACTCGGGGACCGAGCAGAGCCCAGCCGCCGCCGCCGTCCTCCAGGAGATAGTTGAACACCACTCCCTGGTGCATGTCTGGCGCGACCACCACGCGGATGACACTTCCACATTCACCTTTGTCCGGGTGGAGGCCCATCGGTTGCGCCACTCCCGGTTGGACCGCATTTATTATTACGCTTTCATCTTTCATGAGCCCATCCTTGCTGGAGGACGCGGGCTTTGTGGCATCCTTCCAGGAGTTCTGGCTGGCCTGGCGAGGGCAGCGGCGTGCCTTTCCCTCGGTGCAGTGGTGGTGGGACCTAGGGAAGGTGCGCGCCCGGCTCTTCTGCCGTGACTACACCCGGGGCGCCAGCCGACGGAGGGATTTGGCGATAGAGTAGTTGGAAGGGGAGGTCTTAGAGCTGGAGAGGCATCTGGCTGCCAGCCCCGAGGACCCGCCCCTCTGCGGAGCGTGCTGGGAGAAGCAGGAGGAGCTCCGGACCCTCGAGGACCATCGGGCCCGGGGTGCCTTTGTTCGATCCCGCATCCGTCTCCTTCGGGAGATGGATCGTGGCTCCCGCTTCTTCTACGCCCTGGAGAAAAAGAGGGGGGCTAAAAAACATGTCATCTGCCTACTGGCAGAAGATGGCACCCCACTCACGGATCTGGTGGAGGTGTGCGGGAGGGCGAGAGCCTTCAACGCAAGCCTTTTCTCCCTGGATCCGACCGATCCTAACGCTTGCAGAGTGCTCTGGGAGGAGCTCCCGACGGTCAGCGCGGGTGACCGAGACCGGCTAGAGCTGCCTCTCACTCTGGCCGAGTTCTTGGAAGCCCTCTGTCACGTGCCCACCAATAAATCTCCGGGCATGGACGGGCTGACCGTGGAGTTCTACCGTGTGTTCTGGGACGTCCTGGGGCCAGACCTAGTCACCGTCTGGGCCGAGTCTTTGCAGAGCGGGGTCCTCCCTCTTTCGTGCAGACGAGCCGTGCTGGCCTTATTGCCAAAGAAGGGGGACCTCCGTGATTTACGAAATTGGCATCCCGTCTCGCTCCTCAGCACGGACTACAAAGTCGTGGCAAAAGCAATCTCGCTGCGACTAGGGTCCATGCTGGCGGATGTGATCCACCCAGACCGACCTACACCGTCCCGGCCCGCAGCATCTTCGACAACCTATATCTGGTCCGGGACCTATTGGAACTTGGGTGTAGGGATGATCTGTCGTTCGCCCTCCTGTCCTTAGATCAGGAGAAGGCGTTCGACAGGGTGGATCACGGGTATCTCCTGAGCACTCTGCAAGCGTTTGGCTTTGGACCCCAGTTTGTGGGTTTTCTCCAGGTGCTGTACGCCTCCGCAGAGTGTTTGGTCAGGCTCAACTGGACCCTGACCGAACCGGTAAGCTTCGGGTGAGGAGTACGGCAGGGGTGCCCCCTCTTGGGACAGCTGTACGCTCTGGCAATCGAGCCCTTCCTCCAAAGGAGGTTGAAAGGGTTGGTGCTGCGGGAGCCGCAGCTGCGGCTGGTCCTGTTGGCGTACACTGATGACGTGCTCCTTATGGTCCAGGACCCGGGCGACTTGGCGCAGGTGGAGGCTTGCCAGGCCATCTATTCGGCAGCCTCCTCTGTGCGGGTCAACTGGGTCAAGAGCTCTGGCTTGGTGGTAGGGGACTGGCAGCAGGTGAGCTCCCTCCCACTCACTCTTCAGGCCATCCGGTGGAGCATGGGTCTGCTGCTCTATCTGGGTGTTTATCTTTCTGCTACGCATCCCTCTCCGCCGGAGAACTGGCAGAATTTAGAGTGTCCAGAAATGGACAGGACTACTCCAGTGCCTCTCCCTTTGAGGGAGAGCACTGGTGCTTAACCAACTAGTCCTGTCCATGCTCTGGTACTGGCTCAACACCCTGGTCCTGGCCCCGGGTTTCCTGGCCAACCTCCGGCCATCGATTCTGGAGTTCTTTTGGTCAGGACTGCACTGGGTCCCTGCAGGGGTTCTCCATCTACCCCTGGAGGAGGGAGGGCAGGGCCTGAAATGTCCACTTACTCAGGTCCATGTCTTCTGCCTCCAGTCCCTGCAGAGGCTCCTTTATGGTGCAGGTGGTCTGGCATGGAGCATACTGGCGCACGCCTTCCTGCGCCGCTTCCGAGGGCTCCAATACGACCGGCAGCTCCTTTATCTCCATCAGAGAGGTCTTCCGTGAGACCTCTCCGGGCTGCCGGTCTTCTACCAGGACCTCCTCTGGACCTGGAAATTCTTTTCAACAACCAGGTCCGCGGCGGCCACCAAGGGGGCAGATCTCCTCGCGGAGACCCTGCTACACAACCCCCAGCTCCGTGTGCAGGTGGCAGAGTCCCGCTCGGTGCACCAGAAGTTGGTCTTGGCAGAAGTCACAAGAGTCGGAGACCTCCTGGACTATGACCGGGGAGACTGGCTGGATCCCCTGACACTCGCTCAGCGCATGGGGCTCTCCAGACCTTGTACTTCCCGGTGCATACTTCAGGAGGTGAAGGCCGCTTTGCCATCCGCTGCTAGGGTTTATCTCGACTGGATCCTGCACGAGGGCACGTCCCGCCCACCCGCTGCCCCCAGGCCCGCCAGACATTTTAATTGGACCTCTGCCCCGTGGACCCAACCGACCCCTTCACCCCTTCACTGGAAGCTGGCTGCATGAGATGCAGCCGGTCTGCTTTCAAACCGTGCCAAGAAAACATCTCTACACGCTCGTGCTCCACATCCTTCACGCCCTCAGTCTTGTGTCCCACCCCGATACAAAATGGTGGGACCTCCTTCCACCGTTGGAGGGTGAGGAGCCCCAGTGGGCCAGCCTATATTCCACCTTAGTCCCGAGGCCCTCCGGGGATGTCAGTTGGCAGCTCCTTCATGGAGCCATGAGCACGGGCGTGTACTTGGTGCAGTTCACCTCAATCCCAGACACCTGCCCCTTTTACGGCATGAGGGAAACCCTGGCACATACATACCTGGAGTGTGCCAGGCTGCAGCCCCTATTCCGGCTCCTCACCAATATTTTATTATGCTTTTGGTTGCACTTTTCCCCTCACCTTCTTATTTATGCATTCCCTATCCGTGGCCCCACAAAGTCATGGGATCTCCTGGTCAACCTCCTCCTGGCCCTAGCTAAAATGGCCATCTATAAAAACCAGAGTGAGGAGGTTGGCCGATGGAGTCTCCTGTGACAGTGGGGCCTATTTCCGATCTTCGGTCCGTTCACGTATCCGGGCAGAGTTCCTCTGGGCAGCGTCCTCTGACTCCCTTGACGCCTTTGAGGAGCAGTGGGCGCTATCCGTGGTTCTCTGCTCAGTGTCCCTGTCTGGTTCCCTTCATTGGACCCTTTGACCGCACTCCCACTATATGGCCGGATTCAGGAGGAGGTTCTGGAGCCCACACGAGGGATTCCTCCTACGAAGTGAGCTGCAGCTCCCACTAACACTTTTGCATCTTATGGAGCCATGGCCTTGTCAGTTCGTAGTTGGGTTTCCACACGTGTTTGACGTACGGCCTTCCATAGCTGCACACTTCATGAATGTAGCAGGAAGAATATAATAATAAAATTCCCAATAATATATTTTTTAAAAAGAACAATGCACCATGTTTGACACGTGCAATTTTCAAGCAGTTCTAATTTGGCCAAATCCAAACTAATGTTCACCTGAATACACAGAGGCATTTCTTGCCAAAGAGGGTCATTTTCATGCCAAAATTGAACTTTTTACCCAAAATTAACTTTTTTGTTGCAGAGCTGTTCAAAAACAGTTGTAAGACTTACTTTATAATAGGAAAAGTATCTTATATTCATTGTCTTCGTACTCAGAATTGCCAACCCATTTCTTTTAAAAACCAATCACCTTTAGGCAGATACCCAAAGCCTGACAAATGTCAGCCCCACAGGCAAACATTTTGGAAAGGCATGAGCAATTGAAACCAGAGGGCTAGATGGAACGTGCTCATGAAATCTGAACTGCACTGGTTGTTGCTATTCCTTCTTTAATATAGCAAACGATTCTACTCCAGTTGTAAATAGCAGGAAAAGCCTCTCTTCAACTGAGCAAGAGGACCAGCTAGGGAGGGATAGGCGTGCTGATCATCTTGGACTTAACAGGGCCAAAGGCCTGTCACAGATCCCTTTTAAAGAACATCCATATTTCCTTCCAGAGAAATATCTGGGAAGCTCTTAACAATTGGTTTAAAAAGTTAAAATCGAAACATGATCTAAAAGATAATCCCCTCCACTTCCTTCAGTTTCAGTGTTTTTCTGCCATCCTGTTTATTTATTGACACATGCTGTCAGAGGGTAATTGAATTAGAAAGAATGCAGCACCTGGCTATAAAATCCTGCCATCTATCAATATGTCTGGAGCAGAAAGATTGTTTTGCCTGGTGTTCCTACCGGGAGGATTTTTCAGCAAGTAATTCCATGGCCCACTGCTATTTATTTTAAAGTAGTGCTCAGAGGTTTCAATCAGAATCAGACCCTCCACGGGGTAAGGATTGCAAGACCTGGGTAACATTTAGGCTTATTTGGAAAAAACACCTATTTTAAGATTGAAATATATGTTATGTTTTGTGTATGTATAAAAGGATTTTCACAAGCTCCTAAAATCCAGTTTGAACCTTCTCAACTGATGCAAAAAACAGTCATAAGTCACATATTACAAATACAAAATAAAATTCATAAGAACAGGTACTACAAATATAAAACTTGACTGATTATTTACATCACAGGCATTACATGAATCCTCACAGGACAGCCCTTCCCACTAAGACTTGTAAGAGACCATCAAAAGGTGTTTAAAAAATAGCATTTTGAACATGTAGTAATCGACTACATAGCCAGGGAACTGAGAAACCATATATCCCGGTGTTCTGCAACTATATGGTAACTTCTGCCAAGTATCTTTCTACATTGGTGTCACAGATGTTTCTGAAATCTGCAGCAGATTTCTCTTACCAAAGAAATTGACACATTACAGATTTCCTGAGGACCTGATTAGGTTTAATACTCCGTCTAAAAAATTGATTCTATAATAAAATAGAAGGGGCAGCAAAGGTATAGCATTTTGAAAGAAGCAAAGGGAGGTGGAGGGCAAATCTCTTTTGCTTTACCTCTGCATGACATTTCAAATAGGTTAAAAAAATGCCTCAAAAGGTCTGCATCACTATTTGGCCATGAAAGGAAGCAAAGTTCAGTATGGCAAAGGGATCAGCCTGCAGAATGCAGTTTAATTTCACTGATAAGATTCTAGTGACAAAACTATATCCCCAAGGCTGTTTTTTCCCTTAGACTTTCATAACTCATCACCCTTCTTAATCCATTCCCCTTCTGAAAAGGTTGGCAAGCTAGAGGGGATGTCAACAACTGATCTTGGCTTGCTATGTTTTTGAACCATTGTTAGCCTGGTACTACCATCACTAGACATTTCATTTTATATTCCCATTTCTAGATTATATAAAGAGTGTTTCAGAAAAAAATGCTACCATTGATGTCATGAAGGCAAATTGGTATAAAAAGGAAGTCTCATTGACCAACCAATTCACAGAATGATTCAAATGGTAAGTGCTTTAACAGTTCCTCCACTCCATGCTTTGATCTGCTTGGCTGCACTTTAGATCCCACACTTTCAGATAACAGTCATCTAATCCAAATACAGTGTTTTCCTGTGAAGTACTGTGTTGTTACATTGCTTAATATGTACTGAATCAGTACCATGATAAGAAAAGGAGTACTTGTGGCACCTTAGAGACTAACAAATTTATTAGAGCATAAGCTTTCGTGAGCTACAGCTCACTTCATTGGAAGCTTATGCTCTAATAAATTTGTTAGTCTCTAAGGTGCCACAAGTACTCCTTTTCTTTTTGCGAATACAGACTAACACGGCTGCTACTCTAGTACCATGATAGGTTCTAATGCAATTTCTAAAGAAAAAATACCTCCATTGCTGATGCAATGCCCACTAGCCCCTGCATGGAACATTAATTTTATGGGATTAGAGTATTGGAGTAGGTTTAAAATGATTTGCCACAAGACGCAGTTTGGAAGCCCGTACAATATGTTACAAGTACAAACTGTACAGCTTACCTGTGTGCAACTAATTAAACAAACCAGAATTAATGTGAAGCAAGATAATATTTCTTTAGAAATGTATATCTGTGCTCATCCCTGAGGCAGCACTTTAAGATTAATAGATTTTTTTTAACTAAATGACAACATTATTAAACCACTACTTGTTGCAGATCCACATCTAACTATACAGCTTCATTACAGAGTTAACTTAACCTCTTACCTAGGTTTTTCCCCTAATCCCTCTATCACACACACAAACCTTTGACTTAGATTTGGAGGTGTTTTAGATTACAGTCTAAAGTTCTGCTTTAATTTGGGCTTTATCCCTGCCCACTTTGCAGTGAGAGCAGATGTTACTTATGTCCAGCACCAATGTCCTCCAATGCCTTCCCACAATTCCCCTGACATCATGTTTTCCTTCCTTTTTACATACTCCCTTCTTCTACACCAGATGAGAACAGCACAAACTATCACATTTAGCAAAGCCTGGACCAAATAATTTCTCATTACAAATATTTAGAATTAAGAATGGATACAACCTATTTTTTTTAACTTGTAGACTACCTCAACACCCCTTTTTATTATTGTTATCCAGATATGAAAGACACATTCTGCTTTGGAAAATACACCAATATATTTGAAGACTTACAGTACAAGAAACTCATCACGGTCATAAGGAAGGTGGCATAATTTCAGCAAGTCAACAAGGGTTTATGGAAAACAGATCTTATCAAACTAACTTTTTTTAAAAATGAGATTACAGGTTTGGTTGATAAAGGTAGTATTGTTGATGTGATATATTTAGACTTCTATAAGGCACTTCATTCAGTATCACACAGCATTTTAACTAGAAAACCTTCACTGATATAAAATGAACATTGCACATATTAAGTGAATTAAGAACTGGCTAATAGCTCTCAAAATATAATTGTAAATGGGGAATCATTATTGAATGGGTGTGCTTCTCATCAGGCCCAACAAGGATCGGTTCTTGGGTGTATGCTATTTAACAATTATTAATGACCTTGGAGAAAACATAAAATCGTCACTGATAAGTTTTGCAGATGACTCAAAAATCAGGGAAGTAGTAAATAAAGAAGAGGACAGATCACTGAGGCAGAGCAATATAGATTGCTTGGTAAACTGGGTGAAAACAATACATGTTTTAATATGGCTAAATGTAAATGTAGACCTCTAGGAACAAAGATTGTAGGCCATGCTTACAGGATGGGGGCCTCTATCCTGGGAAGCTGTGACCTCTGAAAAAGATTTTGGGGTTGTGGTGCATAATCAACTGAACATGAGCTCCCAGTGCTATGCTGTGGCCAGAAGGGCCAGAGCCATCCTTGGATGCATTAACAGAGGAATCTCGAGCAGGAGTAAAAAGCTTATTTTATATATATTTTATATATTTTCTATATTTGGCACTAGTGTGACTGCTGCTCAAACACCGTGTCCATTTCTGGTGCCTACAATTCAAGAAAGATGTTGACAAACTAGAGAGAGTTCAGACAAGAGCCACAAGAATGATTACATTATTAGAAAACATGCTTTATATTGATACACTCAAAAGAGCTCAATCTATTTACCTTAACAAAGAGAAGATTATGGGGTGACTTTATTACAGCCTGCAAATACCTACATGGGCAACAAATCATAGAAATGTCGGGCTGGATGGGTCCTCATAAGTCATCAAGTTCATCCCCACTGAGGCAGGACCAAGTAAAACTAGACAGGTTTTGGTCCAATCTGTTATAACAACTTGCTAAAATGGGGATTCCACAACCTCCCTTGGAAACCTATTCCAGAGTTGAAATATCTTTATATTTAGAAAGTTTTCTTAATATCTAACCTCAATCTCCCTTGCTGCTGATTAAGCCCATTACTTCCTCCTATCATCAGTGGACATGGAGAATGATTGATCTCAGTACTCTTTATAACAGCAGATAACATATTTGAAGACTGTTGTTATCAGGTCCCCTTTCAGTCTTCTTTTCTCAAAACTAAACGTGGCCAGTTTTTTTTTAACCTTTCCTCATAAGTCAGCTTTTCTAAACCTTCTGTCATTTTTGTTGCTGTCCTCTGGACTCTCCAATTTATCCACATCTTTCCTAAAATGTGTAGCACCCAGAACTGGACAATGTACTCCAGCTGAGGACTCACTAGTGCAGAGGAAAGCAGAACAATTAGCTCCTGAATCTTACATATGGGACTCCTGCTAATACACACCAGAATTATATTTGCCTTGTTTACAATTGCATCACAGTCTTGACTCATATTCAATTTGTGATCCACTATAACCCCTAGATCTGTTACAGACAAACCACCACTTGGCTAGTTATTCCTTATTTTGTAGTTGTGCATTGGACTTTTCCTTCCTAAGTGAAGCATTTTACACTTGTCTTTACTGAATTTCATCTTGTTGATTTTAGACCAGTTCTCCAAACTGTTCCCCATCCCTCCCAGTTTGTTGTGATCCCCAAGTTTTATAAGCATATTCTCCACTACATTATCCAAGTTATTAATGGAAATATTGACTATTACCAGACCCAGTCCTGACCCCTGTGGTGCCCTGCTAGATACATACATTTCTTTTATGGTATCACTACCAATATTGGCTCCTGTCATAGCAATATTTAATATATTTGTTACTGTCCATTTAGTAGGTTTTCTGGATAATGGCATCTACAGGAAACAACTGGATCTACCACAACTATTGGTGTTCCACACCACAACACAATCCTGGAGGGAACCTCAGATAGCTTGTTGTTCCATTAAGTGATATTGATACATGTGCTGATGAGATGTTTTTGACATTGCAACTCCAGTATGTGGTCACAGTGGTTTCAACCCATTATAATTTCTACTCCAAATTTCTGTTTGTGGGACACACTATAATAATGCCTATCCCTCTTTTTCAAAATGAATCTATCATCCAGAATGAGCTCCCATACCAGGATGAAATTGAAACTTATCTGCCAGTTTTAATGTGCATATTTTTCACTTTCAATTTTAAAACATTACTAGACAAAGATAACACACATTATTCAGATTAGCTATGACATGCACAAGACAAAACAAGCCTCAAATGACTTTATCCATGATGGGAATATTGAAATACTAATTTCCCATACTTGGATAAAAGTTTCATTTGGGGCTTTACTTGTGTTACAACGTGTATTCATTTTACCTGTGTTAATTATGTCTTGCTGCTTACACAGTTTATTAAAACATTTTAATCACATATAAAGGCACTCACCACTCCTTCATATGTTAATTTGGGAAAGGCACTCACCACTCCTTCATATGTTAATTTGGGAAAGGTGTTGCCTTATATGATGAAACATGAAACTGTTATATGATGACTTTAACAATCATCAAGGCAAGAAGCAGGACCTGCTGATTAATATGTGCTTGTTAGCATATAAACATATTGTATTAATAATATGTATTATCCACACCATTAGTATGCATAAAGCACAATAATATTAAGCACTAATATTGTAACAGTGATATAGCCTAAACTGACCTATACAATAATCCTGTTCCTTATGCTAAGGATCCCATAATACCTTGGATTTGCTAACTTCTGGGACAAGCATTTGGGACAAGATAGGAAACCTGTCAAAATCAAGAATGCATTTGTTCTATGTCTTACTACAAGTTAGGGAAGTATCTTTACAGATCAATACCTGGAATACCAGTATCCAAAACAAAGATAAAGAAGGAACAGAACAGCAAGTTAGGGAATTGGAACAAATTGATGGGCTGAATTTTAGTAATGTGTAACTTATAAAGTCATATAAATAATACCAGCTGAAATGAATAACTTGGAGAGCACACCTTCTGCATAAGGTGAATGCAACATTACTGCATGGGATGGCTCCCTGGAGACTGCTATTGTATAGAACCTTTATCCTGTTCCATATTAATAAACCTGACTGACCCTGGTTATTTGGTCTAGAGTATATTTCATAACAAAATAATGAACCAAAGTGTGGTCAAGCAATTGACTATACAATTTATCAACATAGTTTGACAATGAACCATTGATAACTACTCTTTGAATATGCTCTTTCAACCAGTAGTGCACCCACCTTATAACAATTTAATCTAGTCCACATTTCTCCAGTTTGCTTATGAGAATGTCATGTGTCAAAAGCCTTAATAAAAATCAAGGTATATCACATCTATCGCTTCCCGCCTATCCACTAGGCCTGTATCTCTGTCAAAGAGCCAATAGTGGGCTCTTCAATGTAGGAGAGAAAAGTATAACAAGATCCAATGGCTGGAAGTTGAAATGAGACAAATTCAGACTGGAAATAAGGTGAACATTTTTAATAGTGAAGGGAAGTAATGATTAGAACAATTTACCAAGAGTCATAGTGGATTCTCCATCCCTGGTAATTTTTAAATCAAGATGGGATGTTTTTCCTAAAGATATGCTCAAGAAATTGTGGAAATTCTACGGCCCGTGTTATTCCGGAGATCAGACTAGATTATCACAATGGTCTCTTCTGGCTTTGGAATCTGAGAGTTATTTCTGCAAAGTGGATTAGCTCCAACAAGTGAATGAGAAAGACCCACTTCAGAATAGCGCATAGCCTGGTGGTCAGTCTGTCTCTCACCAGAAATTCCATCCTGGAACTGAGCAACCTTCCCAATAGTAGTTTTGACACAACAAACTCTTCTCCAAGAAAAAAGAAAAGGAGTACTTGTGGCACCTTAGAGACTAACAAATTTTTAGAGCATAAGCTTTCGTGAGCTACAGCTCACTTGCATCCGATGAAGTGAGCTGTAGCTCACGAAAGCTTATGCTCTAAAAATTTGTTAGTCTCTAAGGTGCCACAAGTACTCCTTTTCTTTTTGCGAATACAGACTAACACGGCTGCTACTCTGAAACCTGTCATTATGCAATTCTCCAAGAAAAGTTTCAGTTTCGATAAAAAAGTATTTTCTGATTTAAAAGAGTGTTTTGGCTAAAAATTCCCAAACTGCTGAAATTCTGGTGCATGTACAGATTTAGGTATGCAATTGCACATGCTTATGGACTATGGGCTTGATATGATATATACAATGAGCCCAGACACAATATGTTTGTGACTACGATACAAGATCTCGATCCTGCAATTGATAGTGCACAAGAAAATTGCTACACCTGCCTAGAGACCCACTGAAACCAGCCGGGCTTGGTAGCGGTGTACTAGTCAGCCTACAGACTACCAAGTCCAGGATCAGGACCCAGGTTATTTTACAAAACCATCTGTAAAGTCATATAACTTTTTTTTTGCCTGTTGAAATAAAATAAAAGTTTATTTTCCTAAGCTGCTCATTATTTTGGGGCTCTGAAACAAAGACCTGATCTACACTATGAGTTTATATCAAATTTAGCAGCATTAAATTGAATTAACCCTGAACCCGTCCACATAACAAAGCCATTTTTGACGACATAAAGAGCTCTTAAAATCTATTTTTGTACTCCTCCCCAACAAGGGGATTAGTGCTGAAATCGTTCATGGTAACCTGGTTGAAATACAGGAATTTAATTAACGGGACATTCAGAGGTGGCCGTTCCCACTGGGCTGTTTGCCTGTGGCTGAAAAGAAATCCTCCCTGCAGTTAGCCAAGCAGTGTGTGTATGTGTGTGGTGGTGGTGGGGGCATTGGCACTGAGCTGTTCGCGTTTGGCTAGCAGGGATCTTCCCTGATACCAGCCACATGGTGGAGGGAGTGATCATCCCAGAGAATTGGATGGGCGGGGGGGTTAGTTTGGTTTCTGCTGCTGCACGTTAACACAAAAACCGCAGCACTAAAAGGCTAACTCAACCGGCTTTGCTTGGTATGAGAAAGAGGGAACTGCTGTTATGAAGGTTGCAGAAGCCGCAAGACTATGGCTTACTGCAGCCACCTGCAAGCCGAATTCTGTTGCCCAGCACTGCGTGTGTGATCTCTAACACAAAAGCTGCAGGCACTCAATATAAGATGCAAAATGCGACCTTGTACCTAAATCACATGTGCTATGTAATGTGAATAGTGTTGTTCACTGTGAAAGAGTATAGCCATTCTTCTGTAAAATGTATATTTTTAAATATTTCACTCCCTTTTTTTCCTTCCACAGCTGCAAATATTTCAAGCTTCCCTCCTCCATCCCAAAGGCGATCTCAGATAAGGCGGCAAAAAAAACGCACGCACGATGAAATGTTCTCTGAGCTCGTCCAGTTGTCCGGCACTGACAGAGCTCAGCAGAATGTGTGGAGGGACACAGTAGCACAGTACAGGAAAGTGGCCAATGAACTTGAGGACAGGAGGGACAATCGAGATGAGAGGTGGCAGCAGGAAGATCAGAGGAGGCAGGATGCAATGCTGGGGCTACTGCGGGATCGAACGGCCATGCTCTGGTGTCTGGTGGAGGTTTAGGAATGGCAGCAGGATCACAGACTGCTGCTGCAGCCCCTGTTTAACCGCCCTCCCTCCTCCCCAAGTTCCATAGCCTCCTCACCCAGATGCCCAAGAACACAGGGGGGAGGCGCCGGGCACCCAACCACTCCACCACAGTGGACAGCCCAAGCAACAGAAGGCTGTCCTTCAACAAGTTTTGAAGTGGCCTTTTCCTTCCCTCCCACCCTCCTCCCACACCCCACCCAGGCTACCTTGTGAGTTATCTCCCTATTTTTATAATCAATTAATAAAGAATACATGGTTTTTAAATGATAGTGACTTTCTTTCCTTTGCAAGCAGGCTGTGATTGAAGGGGAGAGGGCGGGTGGCTTACAGGGAATTTAGAGGCAACCAAGAGGGGTGGGTTTTCATCAAGGAGAAACAAACAGAAGTGTCACACGGTACCCTGGCCAGTCATGAAACTGGTTTTCAAAGCTTCTCTGATGTGCAGCACTTCCTGCTGTGCTCTTCTAATCACCCTGGTGTCTGGCTACATGTATTCAGGGGCCAGGCAATTTGCCTCAACCTCCCACACCTCCATAAACCTCTCCCCCTTACTTTCTCAGAGATGGTGGAGCACACAGCAAGCAGCAATAAAAATGGGAATTTTGGTTTTGCTGAGGTCTGAGCGAATCAGTAAACTGCACCAGCGACCCTTTAAACATCCAAATGCAAAGTCTGTCACCATTCTGCACTTGCTCAGCCTATAGTTGAACAGCTCCTGACTACTGTCCATGATGCCTGTGTACAGCTTCATGAGCCAGGGCATTAAGGGGTAGGCTGGGTCCCCAAGGATAACTATAGGCATTTCAACATCCCCAACAGCAATTTTCTGGTCTGGGAAGTAAATCCCTTCCTGCAGCCATTTAAACAGACCGGAGTTCCTGAAGACGTGAGCGTCATGAACTTTTCCCGGACATCCCATGTTGATGTTAGTGAAATGTCCCTTGTGATCCACCAGTGCTTGCAGCACCATTGAAAAGTACCCTTTGCGGTTTATATACTGTCTGCCCTGGTGGTCCGGTCCCAAGATAGGGATATGCGTTCCGTCTATAGCCCCACCACAGTTAGGGAATCCCATTGCAGCAAGGCCATCTAGTATGACCTGCACATTTCCAGGAGTCACTACCTTTGATAGCAGCAGCTCAATGATTGTGTTGGCTACTTGCATCACAGCAGCCCCCACAGTAGATTTGCCCACTCCAAATTGATTACCGACTGACCGATAGCTGTCTGGCATTGCAAGCTTCCACAGGGCTATTGCCACTCGCTTGTGAACTGTGAGGGCTGCTCTCATCTTGGTATTCTTGCGCTTCAGGGCAAGGGAAAGCAAGTCACAAAGTTCCATGAAAGTGCCCTTACGCATGTGAAAGTTTCAGAGCCACTGGGAATCATCCCAAACCTGTAACACTATGCGGTTCCACCTCTCTGTGCTTGTTTCCCGGGCCCAGAATCAGCGTTCCACGGCATGAGCCTGCCCCATTAACACCATGATCTCTGGGGACCACGGTTTTAGAGAAATCTGTGTCCATGTCCTCATCACTCTCGTCACCATGCTGCCATCGCCTCCTTGCCTGGTTTTGTCAGGTTCTGGTTCTGTATAAACTGCACAATAATGTGCGAAGTGTTTACAACAGTCATAACTGCTGGCGGTGAGCTGAACGGGCTCCATGCTTGTCATGCTATGGCGTCTGCTTGGACAATCCAGAGAAAATGGGCGCAAAATGATTGTCTGCCGTTGCTTTCACAGAGGGAGGGTTGACTGATGACATTTACCCATAACCACCCGTGACAAATTTTTGGCCCCATCAGGCATTGGGAGCTCAGCCCAGAATTCCAATGGGCAGCGGGGACTGCGGGAACTGTGGGATAGCTTCCCACAGTGCACTACTCGGAATGTTGACGTTTGCCACGGTACTATGGATGCGCACCGCCGAATTAATGTGCTTAGTGTGGATGCATGCACTCAACTTTATAAAGTCTATAAAAATCCCAAAAATCGACTTCTGTAAAATCAGAGTAATTTCATAGTGTAGACAAGGCCAAATATTCTAACAGTTCCCTATGCCGCCGATAAATACCGATAGACCATTTGCTTCATAGTAGAGCTACACAGTTTGAGTGTGCTATTGAACACAAGTATTACAAATACAGTAGAGATGAACAACTGTGTTTGCATCTCTAGCCTCAGTTTTTCCTCACCATTCAGGGTAACTGCACCTGCCTTTCTCCTCTATGGTCCAGCAAGGGCACTCACTCTAGGCTCCAAACTTGTCAGACATCACCTCTCTTGGGTAAAGACATGCATCTATCTCCTTCCTGGCTCATTTTTTTCCCAGGTTACACAATTCCCTGACTACGCTGTGAGTTCCCCAGTCAGACTGCCTAAGTAGGCCTGCTTTGCTTTCTCTTGAGAGGCTATAAACAGCGTAATTGCCCTAGGGCATAAGTTACTAATACAACCTTTTCTAAGCAGGAACATTTATTCCTAAGGTGAAAGCATTACAGGGAAAATGTATTAAAACAAAAGAATCTACATTCATGCTAATAATCTTACCAGAGATCACCCAACTCCAACAATGGCTATGGCAGTTGATCAGTCCTTCAGTTTTTCTGTGGTCACAAGCTCATAACAGCTGTTAGCTCAGAACAAGCTCACCTCTGAATAGATCAAGTCCTTCCAACACTTCTTAGGAAGGACTGGGGCCTCCCTTGGAGGGAAGTTACTATCTGTTTCCTGGATTAGTGAGTTTACACATGGGCTATTTATCCAAACTTTTTTTCTTTGTCTGTTGGTTCTCTAGAGAATCGTCTGAACGAGCACAATGCGAGTGAATTTGCCTAAGAACACCACACTGTTCTTCATTCCTGGAGGGCTGTGGTCCCCCTCTCCCATAGAATTACATAGTTCCTTACTGTGGGTCAGGGATTGTAAGAACAGTGTTATGTTCTTAGGCAAATTCACTCTTGTTGTAACACTGTTTGGAGGTTCCACTACCTGGAGAGGCTCCCATGTACTGATTCAGACTGGTTTCAGAGTGACAGCTGTGTTAGTCTGTATCAGCAAAAAGAACAGGAGTACATGTGGCACCTGAGGAACTAACACATTTATTTGGGCATAAGCTTTCATGGGCTAAAACCCACTTCATCAGATGCATACATGCAGTGGAAAATACAGTAGGAAGATATATATACACAGAGAACACGAATAAATGGTTCTCTAGAGGACCAACAGACAAAAAAAAAAGGAATTTTGGATAAATAGCTTGAGAAAATACCCACACCAGAATATCCTGTAAACCAGGGTTAGGGCCATCTCTTGTAAGATTATTAGCATGCATGTAGGTTTTTTAATTGTTTTAAAATATTTACTCTGCAATGCTTTCACCTTAGGAATAAATGCCCCTAAGGAATAAATATAACCCAGGGTTAGGGCATTCTCCTGCTATATGAGAGACCCAAGTTCAAATACCTATTCCACATCAGGCAGAGGGGAAATTAAACCAGCATCTCCTACACCCCAGGAGAGTACCCTACCCACAGCACTAAATACTATATAAACAGGTCTTCCTTACCCACCTGTCTCCCCGATGCTTTGTGGATCTAGTCCTTTGGTCTTCTAAAAACGCCCAAACTGAAAACAAAACACATATTGGGTCAGGTAGTGTCATAAATATAAAGGGAAGGGTAAACAACTTTAAATCCCTCCTGGCCAGAGGAAAAACCCTTTCAACCTGTAAATTGTTAAGAAGCTAAAGATAACCTCGCTGGCACCTGACCAAAATGACCAATGAGGAGACAAGATACTTTCAAAAGCTGGGCGGGAAGCAACAAAGAGTTTTTTCTGTCTGAGTGTTGCTTTTTCTGGGACGAGAGCAGGAATGCAGGTCAGAACTCCTGTAAAGGGCTAATAAGCAATCTAGTTAGATATGCGTTAGATTCTGTTTTGTTTAAATGGCTGATAAAATAAGTTGTGCTGAATTAAATGTATATTCCTGTTTTTGTATCTTTTTGTAACTTAAGGTTTTGCCTAGAGGGATTCTCTATGTTTTGAATCTGATTACCCTGTAAGGTATTTACCATCCTGATTTTACAGAGGTGATTCTTTTACTAATTAAAATTCTTCTTTTAAGAACCTGATTGCTTTTCATTGTTCTTAAGATCCAAGGGTTTGGGTCTGTGTTCACCTATGCAAATTGATGAGGATTTTTATCAAGTCTTCCCCAGGAAAGGGGGTGTAGGTTTTGGGAGGATTTGGGGGGGGGAAAGACATTTCCAAGAGGGCTGTTTTCCTGTTATATATTTGTTAGATGCTTGGTGATGGCAGCAATAAAGTCCAGGGGCAAAAGGTAAAATAGGGGGAACCTTGGGGAAGTTTTAACCTAAGCTGGTAAAAATAAGCTTAGGGGGTTTTCATGCAGGTGCCCACATCTGTGCCCTAGAGTTCAGGGTGGGGAAGGAATCTTGACAGGTAGGGGGAAAAAACCCTTTTGTTTTGGCATTACCAAAACATTGCGTTTTTCAGTTCAGTCAAATCCATTCAGCAAACTCTACGGGAACAGTTTTGGGTCAACGAAAACTGCATTTGCAGCAAATAGTTTAATCACCGAACTGATTTTACCCAACTCTACTTTTTACATAGGAAATATAGGAATTGCCATACTGGTTCAAATCCAAGGTCCATCTAAACCAGTTTCCTGTCTCTCTGAGTGGCCAGCACCAGGTGCTTCAGAAGAAGGTTTAAGAACTCTGCAGTAGGCAAGTGTGTGTTAATTTGTCCCCAGATTAGGTCTCATCCTGATCTCTAATAGTTAGATGTTGGCTTAAACCCTGAAGCACAAGGTTTAATAGCCCTTACAACATTTTGGTTGTCATTAGTTATGTTAACTCTGGAGATCCATTAAATATCCAATCCCTGTTCAAATCTTGTTAAGTTTGTTGGCCTCAGCAACTTCCCAGGGTAAATTTAAATCTCATGTTGAGTGAAAAGGGGTATTTTTTTAAAAAAATGTAAAACTATGTGAAATAAAGAAAAACTGGGATACACTGGAATCATTTCTGTATTGTGGTTAAGCTTGCCATTATGTATAATTATTTATGGGCCTCTCTCTGTGTCTGTCTTGCTTTGTTTCCCTCTTGTGTTTTTCCTTTTAAGGTGTCTCAGTGATTTAGTGAAGAGAACTAAAAATACCCACCTGAGGCCTATTAAAATTATTTTTTTACTATAGCTGAACTTGCCACAGTGATTGCACAAGTTTCTTCCCCCTACAGTCTACTGGGCTTTCTTGTTAACTCCAACCCTCTACATGTTAAAAGGCAAAATGTAGTCTGCCTTCCTAGATGCACACAAGCAGCCACTATTTTCTGAACTGGCTACAAAAAGCAAACAGACTGTGATGAAATCTAAACACACATTGTCCCTTTGGTTCCCTTTCTGCTGCCTAAAAATATATATTTTTAAAATATAATAATTTAAATAAGTTACTACTATATGTTTGATAGGAAAGCAGCAGTGAGAAGACGGTTCTTGCATTTCCTCTTGATGCCTACAAAGTTAGTGGTCATACTTAATGGTTTTCATGGAAACTTGTTTTATCAGTCACTGAAGAGATTCTGACTCTCATGCTTAGTCTAACCCTTGCCATAGAAAGATCCATTGTCCTTGAGGAGTGCTGTCAATGCGCAAGGTCCTGGATGGAGAGGTGATCACTGGCATAGCCCTGGATAATCCACTCAAAATTTTGATAACAGGACTAAGACCCACTCTTTAAGCAATCCAATATTCAGCTGGAACCTAGTGCTGTGATCACAGCACAATAGTAATATGCTTAGAAAGTCAGTGACAGCAGGTTACACCAGGTAGAGCTTTTATAGCATCCATGGTAGTGCACTGCAGTGATCAAAGCTGGATGCTATGGCATCTCAGTGGCCTAATATAAATCTGTTAGGATGATCTATAGTTTCCTGGAAAGCCAGAGGTAGGAGAAGGTGCTTTTTTGCAGCTGTTGGTATACGTGTATAGAGGATAAAAGAGGCTGCATTCTCTTTTACAAGGAGGAGTGAGGATGGAAACAGAAGCCTTTTATGGAGGATGATAATATATATTTTGGCTAGCTCTAAGTATTTTTCCTCTTCCTACCAGCATCACCCTGGCCTTCTCTGGGTGTTCCAGCCAAGCAGCACTTCACCCAAGTGCTGATGTCTTGCAAGGCACTGGGAGATCTGGCAAATGGTACTATTTGAATTTGGTATTAAGCACATGTACAGCTAAGTAAGTGTGTGTGTGTGCATGTACGTGCACGTGCATGTACAGCTGGCATTTAAGTCTAGGGTACCTTGCAATCTCCCTAGTGGTTTGACATAAAATTTTAACAGAGTGAGCTAAAAAAGTGAAGGCTTATAGAACTATACAAGAGAGCTCGGAAGAGAAAGAAGTGCCATTTCAGTTCACTACTATTTAGAAAATATGTTCTCTCTCAGATGCTGACACCTACTACTTCTTGGTTTCCAAGGGGAACCAGCAGCAGTTCATGATTGATGGCATCAAATGCTGTGTAAGGATCCAGTAATATAAAACATCTGGCTTGAGTTTTTTGAAGGTTTTCAAGGAACAGTCCCAAGACTGTGGCACCATCAAATCCAGACCTGAAACCCAAACCTCTGCCTAATTCTTGTCTAAATCCAAATTCAAATGCCAGCTCCTCCGAACAGCTGTACTGTGTAGGGAAGCTTAAATAGAAAGTGCCTGGCTCTAATCAACTCAACCAATCTCGTATTTACACCAGCACCGACATCACATAAAATGGTCCTTGAGGTGTTTCACTGTTCACACCTCTTTTCAACAAGTAGGAGGCAGAACATGCATCCATCTATACAGAAACAACAACAACAGAGTACGCTGATTAGCACATTGTCAAGAAGTCTTCAACTGTGCAAAGTGGCAGTGCTCTCTTCTGGTAATTACAAAACAAATCTGTTTCTTAGAAGCAGTGTAATATTTCCCCAATAGATGCATATATTTCCTGGCTCCCATCTTTAAATTACAGCATTTGCCTGAGATTAAAGGAGCTAAATATGCATTTTAGTTGCCAATAAATTAAAAGCAATTCTTATTGGCCCACAAGAAAAGGGTAATATTCTGACATGGTTATTCTGGACAAATGATCAAGTTTTCAGAACTGTATATTTAAAGATACCTCATGCTCATGCCCTTTCTCACACAGTCTATCTTTGGTAAAAAGTAAGATGAGAACACAAAGCTTTCTCTCTCTGCCCTGCCACTGCTGGGTTCTTTACCTCCCCTAGTTCCTTCATCTCTTCTGTCACAGTTTGATCCTTGTGCTAGTACTTCTGCATCAGCTATACAAAACAGGCTACCCAACCCATTCCATCTTACTGGTTGCCCATCCCTATTTTAAAACGCAGCTCAAAACCCACATCTTCATTGCTCTTGTGATCCAGATAGAACAGCTGCCTACAGCTAGCAAGCTATCAGTCAGTTCCCCTCGGTGCTTATGGAAAATTTACCAACTGTACCCAAGTCCCAGTTGCAGAGTCCTTCCCAAAGAACAGAAGTCCCCTGTGAGGTAAAAGGATAACAACTGTTCTTTGCACAAAAAGCTGTATTAATTTGTTCTGAGTCCCAACACAAATCAGAGTCCTTTCACAGAGACTTTCAATCTATCCAGGCAGCTTATTCACCACACAACAAACAAATGGGGGCATACATCATTTGGGCTTGTAATGTTCACTCCACTGCCTCTGAAGCCCTCAGGAAATGAAGAACAGTGCCTCCCTTAGGAGACTGTCTTTATACTTTCCTTTATTGATAATCAGGTACAGCTGTCCTGCATCCTCTCCCCTGAGCAACGGAAGAAACACCTGGATCCTAATATCCCACTTTGCAAGCATATGCCACTTCCTTTTAATTAAGGAAAGTGGGGTGTCATGATCACAGCTGAGCACTTTGTTGCCAGGAAGCATACACTCAGCAGTGCCTGCCAGCAGAGGAACTGCCTTCACCAGGAGTCATTTCCCTCTGGGTGAGGAAAGACCAGAATTTCTCCTCCCATCTGCCACTAGTAGATAAGAAAGTTACAAGGCTTCTTCTTTTCCAATTACTGCTCCTCCTGCCATAAGAGAAGGCTCTCTCCCTGGTCACACAAAAAGAAGAGAAGGGCAGCCATCTCTAGGTCATTTCACTTTCTTCCCTTGGACCCTACAGAGGGCTGACTGGCTTCAGGTGTCCCAATCAACCTAGCCTTCTCCCTTCCTTCTGGAAAGTTCTTAATTGGCCCCAGGTGTCTTAATTGACCTGGAGCAGCTGCCATTTCACTTATCCTGGTACCAGGGATTTGTTTAGCCTAGAGCTACTATATCTATGTCCCACTACTCTTCCATAGCCATCTGGCCTTGCCCTGTCACATATTCCCCCATGCGCTCAACACCATAAAGTTGGGCAACTTGGGATGCCAGGCAGTATGCTCATGACAGACCATCAGCGTTGCCATGGTGGCATCCGGCCCTGTGCTGTATGTGGAACTGGAATGGTTGGAGGGATAAGAACCACCTGGTGACCATTGCATTCTTTTCTTTATTCCGGTGCATCCACTGGAGGGGTGCATGGTTCGTCACAAGAGTAAATCGCTGGCCTAAGAGGTAATACTGCAGTGTCTCCATAGCCCATTTGACAGCAAGGCATTTTCTCTCGACTACTGCGTATTTCTGTTCTCTTGGGAGAAGCTTTCTGCTTAGGTAGAGGATTGGGTGTTCCTCTTCTCCCACCATTTGTGACACAACTGCTCCCAATTCCACCTCGGAAATGTCTGTTTGTAAAACAAATTCCCTGTTAAAGTCCGGGGCTATGAGTATGGGGTCATTACAGAGGGCCGACCGAAGGTCTGTAAATGTCCCCTGTGCTGCGTCGGTCCACTTTACCATATCTGGACCTCGGGACTTCACCAGGTCTGTTAGGGGACTTGCCCTAGTGGCGAAGTGGGGAATAAACCATCAGTAGTAGCCTACCATGCCTAGGAACGCACGGACCTGCTTCTTTTGGGTCAGCCGGGGCCAGTCTTGAATTGCCTCTAGCTTATTTGTTTGGGGCTTCACTATGCCCCTTCTCACAATATATCCCAGGTACCTAGCCTCTGCTAGCCCTATGGCGCATTTAGCGGGATTAGCAGTGAGGCCAGCCCGCCTTAAGGTGCGCAGTACTGCCTCAACTCTCTCCAGGTGGATTTCCTAGTCTAGCGTATGGATGATGACATCAGCTAGGTATGCAGCTGCATAACTGGTATGGGGGCGCAGCAGCTTATCCAGGCGCTGGAATGTATCTGGGGTCCCGTGTAGCCCAAAAGGGAGGACGGTGTGCTGGAATAGCCCATCTGGGGTGGAGAATGCTGTCTTCTCTTTAGCTTCTTTGGTCAGAGGAATCTGCCAGTACCCTTTTGTCAGATCCAGTGTAGTCAAGAATCGGCCACTACCCAGTTGGTCAACCAGTTCGTCGATGCGTGGTATGGGGTATGCATCAAACTGGGATATTTCATTCAGTTGGCGAAAGTCATTACAGAATCTCATGGTACCGTCAGGTTTAGGCACTAGAACAATTGGACTGGACCACTGACTGTAAGATTCTTCAATAACCCCTAATTCTAACTTTTTTTTACTTCGGCCTTGATTTCCTCTCTTTTGGCTGCTGGGATTCGGTAGGGTCTGAATGTTACCTTGGCTCTGGGGAGCGTGTGTATATGGGGATAGGTCTCAGTCGTCCGCTCTGGTTTTGTAGAGAACACATCTCTGTTGCTATTAATCATGTCGGCTGCCTCGATCTTTTGGATCGGTGTCAAGTCGGATGATATCCTCACTTGCTTGTGTAAGTTATCTTCCTGGAGAAGGGTCTCCTGCATAACTAAGCATGCCTCTCAATCGTGCCAAGGTTTTAGAAGATTGATGTGGTAAATTTGCTTCGATTTCTGGTGGCCTGGCTGCCGTACCTTATAGTTCACCTCTCCCAGGGCTTCGATTATTTCGTAGGGTCCCTGCCACTGGGCCAACAGTTTACTTTCTGCTGTGGGCACCAGTACCATCACCCGATCCCCTGGTTGGAACCGTCGAAGCTTCGCTTGGTGGTTATAATGGGTTCTCCTGTGCTCTCTCCAAGTGTTCCCGTACAATGGGCATAACTCGGGCTATCCGATCTCTCATCTCCAGTACATGCTCAACTGTGTTCCCTCCAGGATTGGGCTCCTCTTCCCAGGATTCTCTGGCTATATCCAATATGCCCCTAGGGTGGCGCCCATATAGCAGTTCGAAACCCGTGGAGGCTTGAGGAACCTCCCAGATGGCGAACATGAGGCAAGGCAATAGGGTATCCCAATCTTTCCCATCCCGACTCACCACATTCCTGATCATGGCCTTGAGGGTCCTATTGAACCTTTCCACAAGGCCATCTGTTTGCGGGTGGTATACAGAGGTCCGTAGGGCTTGTACATGGAGCAATGAACAGAGATATTTCATCAACTTGCACATGAAAGATGTCCCTTGATCAGTCCATATCTCCTTGGGTAGCCCAACCCGGGCAAAGATCTGTACTAGCTCCTTAGCTATTGTCTTGGAAGCTGTGTTGCGCAGGGGAACAGCTTCCGGGTACCGGGTTGCATAGTCCAGTACAACAAGCACATGTTGGTGGCCCCAACCTGTCTTCTCTAGGAGCCCTACCAGATCCATGGCTATCCGTTCGAAAGGAACCTCTATTATTGGAAGAGGTATCAAAGGAGAAGAACCTCTGCAGGATCCGTGGCTGGGTTTTCTCTACCCCTAGGTGTCCTCCAAACAGGTGACTGTGGGCGAGACTCAATATAGCTTTTTGATGTTTTTGTGGCACCAGAAGTTGTTTTAGATTCATAGCTTCATAGATACTAAGGTCAGAAGGGACGATTCTGATCATCTAGTCCGACCTCCTGCACAGCGCAGGCCCCAGAATCTCACCCACCCACTCCTATGAAAAACCTCACCTATGTCTGAGCTATTGAAGTCCTTAAATCATGGTTTAAAGTCTTCAAGGAGCAGAGAAGCCTCCCTTAAGTCATCCATGCCCCATGCTACAGAGGAAGGTGCTCCTAGTTAGTCAGGTGGGGGTGCATGTCAGGAGCTGTGGGAAGAAGTTGTGCGGTTGGAGAGGCTGAGTAGTACACTACTATATCAGGCACAAGGAAGGAGGCCCTGAGGTAAGGGTGAAGTGGAGCTTGAGGAAGTGAGGGCTGCTGTGGGGGAAGTAGCCCAGGGAATTTTACATGTCATGTTTCTAAAAGGTCAGCTACCATAGCTGATACTATTAGGGTCCCTGGGCTGGAGCCCGGAGTAGAGGGTGGGCCCGGGCTCCCCCCCCCCAAATCTTTGCCCCCTTATTAATCACTGAGACTGGAAGACAACAGAGACTGTGCAAGGAAGGATAACTTCTCCTCACCTCCCTCACTGTCTTATGATGAAAATGGTTCAGTAGACTGTGACCCTTGTCTCTAGAGAGAGAAGGGTTATGTGGAGGGTCACAGTGAGCCTCTGAGGCTAGCGAAATCCACCAGGAAACGTGAGACCCACGGAGGCAAGGACAGAGCTTTGTCACACAACCTAAAGAGTAAAACCATGTTTCCATGAACCTTGGCTATTGGGGACACTGTCTATTGTCTTTTTCCTCTTTCCTGAGTTACAGATACCTCTATAATCAGAGATTTGATTAGTAATGTTCAAAGAAGAAATATAGTGTGGGAACTTATCCTCTTACACCTCATCATATTTCAGTGTCTGAGGTAAATCCATTCCATCGCCACCACTTTGCTTAAACTCTTACTCTGAAACTATGATACAGAGCTAATATATCAACCTAATTAGACCTAAGATTAACTCCATAAAGGCTCCAATTATTATGTTCAATATTAGATTAACATATTCATCTTATCTTTTGAAATTCACAAAAGAAGGTTATACCTTGTCTTGTGTAAAACAGGGTCCATATTGGATGTGAATAGGCAATAAAGGGAATGTTACTTGGGAAGATGAGGCCATAAATATTAGAGCCTCCTAAATTCATTTTGGAAATAGGTCCAAATTGCTAAATTAAGCCAGATATTAGGGTGTCATTTCTGTAGTTTAAATACATCTTAGATAGATGAAGGAAGTCCATCAACTTAGAAATCTAAATCAAGGTTCCCAGATTTTGACATTAGAATTTTATGCACCAAATGTCTTAGCATTCTGAGAAACAAAGAACTATTGAGACCAGAGTAATTTATGGTCTCTGTTAGTTTCAAGGTGAGAACTTTGAATTCATTTCTGGTAACAAAACCTAAGATTTGAGTATATAGCTACATTAGTTATAATCTTTTATGTTAAATATTTTTACCACTTTAGGAATAATACTTTAGTTACTTAAGTTCATAGAGTCATAGATTCCAAGGCCAGAAGGCACTATTATGATTATTTAGACTGACCTCCCGTACAATACGGGCTGTAGAACTTCCCCAAATTAATTCCTTGAGCAGATATTTCAGATAAACATACAACTTTGATTTAAGGATTGCCAGTAATGGAGAATTCACCATTGGACATGTTATACCATTCTCTGCTAGATTGAAGAGCTCATTATCAAATACCTCTCTCCCATGTAGATACTTATAGACCGTAATCATCACCCCTTGACCTTCTCTTTGCTAAACTAAATAGATTGAGCTCTTTGAGTTCATCACTATAAGTAGGGTCCTACCAAATTCACAGCCATAAAAAACACATCACAGACCATGAAATCTGGTCTTGTGTATGCTTTTACCCTATACTATAATGATTTCATAGGCGAGAACAGCATTTCTCAAACTGGGGGTCCCGATCCACCAGGGAGGGTATTGTAGGGGGGTTGCAGTATTGCCACCCTTACTTCTGCGCTGCCTTCCGAGCTGGGTGGCTAGAGATCAGTGGCTGCTGGCAAGGTGCCCAGCACTGAAGGCAGCACTGCCGCCAGCAGCAGAGAAGTAAGGATGGCAATACCACAACCCCGCTACAATAACCTCGCAACCTGCCCCATGACTCCGTTTTGGGTCAGGACTCCTACAGTTACAACACCATGGAATGTCAGATTTAAATATCTGAAATAATTAAATTTATGATTTTTTAAAATCATATGGCCATGAAATTGACCAAAAGAGAACATGAATTTGGTAAGGCCCTAACTATAAGACATGTTTTCTAATCCTTTAATCAATCTCAGGGCTCTTCTCCTAACACTTCATTTTTTCAACATCCTCCTTGAACGGTGGGCACCAGAACTGGACATAGTATTCCAGCAGTGGTAACACCAATGCCAAATAGAGGTAAAATAATCTCTTTACGCCTGCTTGAGATTCCCCTGTTAATGCATCCATGGATGATGTTGGCCCTTCTGGCAACAGCATAGCACTGAGAGCTCATGTTCAATTGATTATCCACCACAACCACAAAATCTTTTTCAGCGTCACTGCTTTCCAGGGCAGAGTCCCCTGTCCTGTAAATATGGTCTACAGTTTTTGTTCCTAAGGGTATACATTTACATTTAGTTGTATTAAAACACACATTGTTTGCTTGTGTCCAGTTTACCAAGCAATCCAGGTTGCTTTGCATCAATGACCTGTCGTCTTCCTTATTTATCACCTCCCAATTTTTGTATCATCTGCAAACTTTACCAGTGATGATTTTAGGTTTTCTTCTAGGGCCAAGAATCCAATCCCTCTTGGACCCAATTAGAAACACATCTGCTTGATGTTGATTCCCCATTTACAATTACTGTCAAGGTTCCTTCCCGACTCTGAACTCTAGGGTACAGATATGGGGACCTGCATGAAAACCCCCTAAGCTTATTTTTACCAGTTTAGGTTAAAACTTCTGCAAGGTACAAACTATTTTCCTTTTTCCCTTGGACTTTATTGCTGCCACCACCAGCATCTAACAGATATATAACCGAGAAAGAGCCTGCTTGGAAACATCTTTCCCCCCAAAATCCTCCCAAACCCTATACCCCCTTTCCTGGGGAAGGCTTGATAAAAATCCTCACCAATTTGCATAGGTGAACACAGAGCCAAACCCTTGGATCTCAAGAACAATGAAAAGTAATCAGGTTCTTAAAAGAAGAATTTTAATAGAAGAAAAAGTAAAAGAATCACCTCTGTAAAATCAGGATGGTAAATAACTTACAAGGTAATTAGATTCAAAACATAGAGAATCCTTCTAGGCAAAGTCTTAAGTTACAAAAAGACATAAAAACAGGAATAACAATTCCATTCAGCACAGCTATTTTATCAGCCATTTAAACAAAACAGAATCTAACACATTTCTAGCCAGATTACTTACTAAATTCTAAGACTCCATTCCTGTTCTGTTCCCGGAAAAAGCATCACACAGGCAGGGAGAACCTTTGTTTCTTCCCCCCTGCCCCAGCTTTGAAAGTATCTTGTCTCCTCATTGTCAGGTGCCAGCGAGGTGCTGGCGTCAGGTGCCAGCGAGGTTATCCTAGCTTCTTAACCCTTTACAGGTGAAAGGGTTTTTCCTCTGGCCAGGAGGGATTTTAAAGATGTTTACCCTTCCCTTTATATTTATGACAATTACATTCTGAGACCTAGCTCTTAATCTACTTATTTTGTCCCTGTTCACTTTATAATTTCCTAGTTTTTAATCAAAATGACAGGGGTGCCAAACCAAATGCCTTACAGCTGTCTAAGTATATTACATCAACACTATTACCTTTAACAACCAAACCTGTAATTTCATTTTAAAAAAAAAGATAGTTTGACAGCGTCTGTTTTCTATAAATCAATGCTGATTGGTATTAATTATATTACCCTCCTTAATTCTTTATTAAGTCGCATTTTATTATTTTGTCCAGGATCAATGTCAGACTGACAGGCCTATAATTACCTGAATCATCCATTTATCTTTTTAAAATATTGACATATTAGCTTTCTTCCAGTCTTCTGGAACTTCCCCAGTGTTCCAAGACTTATTGAAAATCAAAGAGCTCCCCAGCTAGCTCTTTTAAAACTCTTTGATGCAAATTTTCCAGACCTGCTGATTTAGACGGTCTAACTTTAGTAGCTGCTGATTAACATACTCCTCAGATACTATTGCAATCAAAAGAGTACAATCATATGATATGACTACATCATCTTTTTTCCTCCCAAATACAGAACAGAAATATTGATTGAAAGCTTCTGACTTTTCTGCATTATTATTGCTAATTCTACCATTTCCATTTGGTAATGGACTAATACCATTGTTAAGATTCTTTTTGCTCCTAACATACTTAGAAAAGTATGGAGGGGCTGGGATAGCTCAGTGGTTTGAGTATTGGCCGGCTAAACCCAGGGTTCTGAGTTCAATCCTTGAGGGGGCCATTTAGGGATCTGGGGGAAAAATTGGGGATTGGTCCTGCTTTGAGCAGGGGGTTGGACTAGAGGACCTCCAGAGGTCCCTTCCAACCCTGATATTCTATGAAAACTTATCCTTTGAACATACATAGAAAACTTGTCCTTATCTCTGCTGGCCATAGATTTTTTTTCCTGTGTCCCTTCACTTCCCTTATCAATTTTTGCTTATGGTTACCACAAATATAAGTAAACTTCTAATCCAGTATCTCTTTGATAGTGGATATGTAGATGAAAAATGGAGTCCTTTTGCATGCACACGTGCACATACACGTACACCCACATATACATTTAAAGTTCATGTTCAGTTATGGAACATTTTGGTTTCTATAGCAACAGGACATATAAAATTAACACCTCACATTAATTTATTTGAGGCTAAAGCATGTCTAAGATGTAAGCTTCTAAAACTTAGATAAGCATGAGTGAAATTGATTTCTGTCACAAACTCAGAGTGGTAAGTGACCAAGCCTGTCTGATATTAAATATCATGGTTTATCTTTAATGTCAAATTATTTCAGCTGCCATCACCATCAAAATGCCTAATTTATCAGGTTAGAAAATGTGCTTTATATAAGGATCCTTGCATCATTAAATCAAAAAGCAGGAAGAATTCATGTTTGGCTAAGCAAAACCCTCCATGGTTTTTTTTTTGCTTTTTGAAGGAAGAATTCTTTTCCCTTGAGTGGAGGACTTAAAAGTTGTTTCCAAATTAGCAGTTTTCTAGGGAAAAGATCCTAGTTTAAAATCACAGTGATGCTGAAAATTTGGTACAAGTTAGAGATAGGGTCCCATTTTGGCCAGGGCAGTGCCTTTTTTAAGCCCTATCTTTGACATAGCAACTTTTTTGGTAAAACTGAGCATTTTTCCTATTTGTTCTTGCCAGCTGATCATCAAAAAAAACAAATCAAATACCAAAAGAGTGAGGTGTGCCCCATAGGGGGGCACGGAAGAACTTTAGGTGGGCAAGCTGTGATGTTTGGGGGGAATGTTTCCACACACACCCCTATAGGCAGCCAAGGCCTGTGCTCTGCCCCCCCCACCGAGAGGAGCCTGTGCAGAAGCCTGGCCGATGTGTCTTCGCTATGCCCTGCCCCTCCAATAAGGGAGCAATGGGGTGTTACATGTTTACTCTGAAGCCCAATCAGAGAGCAGCACTGTTGGGCCTCTAATTCAAACTCTTCAGTTTCCATGGAGATGGCGGGGTCAGCCGGGCCATGGAGCTGTGACTTGTAGGGAACCCGGCTGGTAAGTGCCTGGCTGGAACTTGCAGCGTATGCTTGTGCCAGGGCACCAAGCATAGCATGGCCCCACCATCCCTGAGCAGTCGCCGGAGATCCCACCCCTTGTCTTTTGGGGCTGGTTCCCGTAGGCATCTCCAGACCCCCTCCTCCCCAATTGGCCTCTTTCCCTCCCCAGTCCACTTTCAGTCACCCACTTCTGCCACATCCTGTCCTCCCACAACCTCTCCAGGGCTGTTCTCCTTGGTAGGGTTGCCAACTTTCTGCCCGATCAAAACTGAACACTCTTGCCCCACCCCTTCTCCGAGGCCCTGCCCCACTCACTCCATCCCCTCTTCCTCCTTTGCTTACCCTCACTCACTCGCTCATTTTCACTGTGCTGGGGAGAGGGTCCCTTTTTGACTGGGTGTTCGGTTGAAAACTGGACACCTGGCAACCCTACTCCTTGGTCTCTACCGCTAAATAGAGCCTCCTTTCCAGCCTTCTGCTATCCCGACCCTCAAAAGAGCATCATGTCACTAGCTGGATTGTAATCCAATAGCTTCACCTTCTGCATCCAGGCCCAAAAGTACGCGCACACTAACACCTTGCTTTGCTGCTCAGATCCCAGCCCATACCCATTTCTTTTCTCCCTGCCCCCATGTCTACTAGTTGGCTCACCTGGGGGAGCAGAGGAAAATTCTTCGGGAAGCAGTGGTGAGAACAGGAAGCTCAGGCCAGCCCCATGCATCCCATTTTCACTTTAGGGAAATATGGTCGCCCTTGTCATAGGCCAAATCCTACAGGCCTTAATCAATATTTACCCAGGCAAAATTACTGTTGAAATAAATGGGAATTTTTCTTGAGTAAGGATTGAGGGTCTGAATCTCTTCTTCTTACTTTACACTAAGGTAGCTCCATTGTCTTCAATGGTATTACATATGAGTTACACTGGAGTGAATGAGAGCAGAATTAGGCCCTAAGTATGGACTGCAGGATTTAGCCCCTGATAAATAGGCTTCTATGGCCTGTGTTGAAATTCTATGTCCTGAATTATCCAGGAGGACAGACTAGAAGATCACAGTGATCTCTTGTGGCTTTAAAAATCTACAAACCTGCAGAGTAAGTATCATTATGCAAATGAAAAAAGTTTACATTTTTAATTGTATTGAATGTGTTTAGCGGTAGTGTTTGGGTTTGTTATGATATATTTGTGTACACTGTAGTATGATTTCCACCTACTTTTTGAAACCAAGATGGCACAAAGAGTGGCTGATGTGGCAATGGAGAATCAACCTATCACATTTTATTTTCTCATCAACTCCTGCCATTCTGCCCTTTCCCCAGCCTCCAAGGAAAACCCTAGACAATTTGCTCCAAAGGTCAGCATATCTATACTCTTGCAGTCACACTCTAGAATTAAATTTCTTCCCTTTAACCCTCTTATTGAGAGTGCCTAGCTGGCAGCCATCTTCCATCTAAGCCTGGGAATGGGAGGAATGTGTGAGGAGGAGGAAGATGTTATCTCCTATTTAAACCCATGACCTTTATCTCAACTGTTGACCACTGCATGGGGAGAGAAGCCTAGTCTGAGTCCTCTTCTCAGCATATGTGCAATGTGCCTCAGGTGGCATGTGACCAGGATTCTTCATGAGATTTGGTACACTGGTAATAAGGGTTTAAACCATTTATTGCTTTATAGGTTAAAAGTAATATCTTGAATTGCATCCAGATGCCAATGGGAGTTTTGGAATTAACTTCAGTGGAGCCAGGATTCCATCCCAAGATTTGACAGGACCTACCACAATCAAACCTGAGTTGCAAAACTTAGCCAAACAATGTAAATTAAAGGAACTGATTATTGCCTCCACAATTTCTTCTGATGTTATTTCCCATTCTAACACCATTGCCTCCTTCTTAACTCAGCCAGCTAGCTCCACCCAAGTCTTGGTTTCAGCTAGGCACTGGGTGAGCTGATATACCATTCTGTCTGTTCTAATGAAATAGAGATGTAGATCTGAGTGTCACCTGCATAACCTTCACAATGTATGACACAGATTTGAGTGGACAGGAAACAAAAATAGACTATTTAAAAGGTTAAAATTGTCCAGCAAACTGATTCTGCAGGGCAATAAAATTCTGAGGTCCCTTTCTTGTGAGAGAGAGAGAATGAGGCAAACTGAAAATAGAACAGAATTAATTTGTTCTCATGACAACAGTTTTAATGGAAATGGGAAAGGAAATTAATGTAGGCCATTCTTCCTGTAAAGTGAAGATAGTAATCTATGTTCATTGCTAAATGCTGAGCCCATAAAGGCTACAAAATTGAATTAAAGAGGGAAGTACAGTGATTATGCTGCTATTTGTACATCTTACTGGGTCTCTTTGAGTTCCAAAATGAAGTGCATGGTATACCACATAGCACTTGATAAGGGAAGGTTATATCATATCATGCTTGGTTATTCTTCAAGACAACTGGACAATTTTATAATATCTGAAATAGTTAAAAAAGGAGGCAATCATTACACTTCCATTTCAGAGGGCAAGATTTTGCCACTCCTACTCAGATTGAGTAGAACCTTCCTGAGTATTCACCACTGAGTTCAATAAGGCTATTCATGGAATAAGGTACTGATCCATTTACATAAGAGTGAATCTGTCTCATAATTAATTTTATATTGACAGCACAAAGCAAGACTGCGTAAGATGGATGTGAATGGCACCATTAATTGGTTCTACTTTCACATTTTATAAAATGAACACTTTTTGATGTCAAAAATTGCTGTCAATCATTATTATGCCACTTTTACCTTAAGTGAACTTAATTTTAAAGCTTTTTTTACTTGTTTTTATTAGTATAAAAAAGAAATGGTTTCAATGAGTTTGATGCCACCAAAATTAAGACATTTGGAAAAAGATTAGCTTTAAAACAGCTTTGATCTCCTAAGGTGAAGCATATTTGTGTGTAAGGTTCTTTCCTATGAGGAATATTAACAATGAACGGCTCTGGAGAAAAAACAGGTGGGTGAGAACATGAGAGGATGAAGAAAATGAGGATGTTTATAATGGAAATTAGAATGCTGCTTGTATTCAGGCTGCATTACCAGTGCCTTTCTATGTTTGTTTGAAACATTAGGGAAAATTCCGATGTATGAAAATCTCTGAGGAAAGTAACTGCTTATCTTAGCAGCAGAACAAGACCTTGTATAGAGTGTTCACACAGTGAAGGAAAATGTTTTGGCATAAGACAAATGCTCCTTTAATTGGGTCATTCTCAAGATTACAAGTCAATTAATAGTTAAGGTGTATGGAAGGTCCAGTGTTGGATACAATTCCAAATATTCTTCTGTGTAGCAAGTTTGCCTGACAAGTCAAGAAAGGAAATAATTGTCAATTAAATACTAGTTAATGATTCCTCATTATTTGCATTGTGTTAGCACATAGCAGCCCAAACCAAGCAGTAGAGCCCAAGAGCCTACTCTGTGTGTTTGTACATACATATAGTAAGGGCCCTACCAGTTTCACGGCCATGGAAAAACATGTCATGGACCATGAAATAAGCCCTTCCCCATTAAATCTGATCTCCCCCTTGCCGCTGGGAGTATCCCAGCCAGGGGGCTCCTAGCTGGAAGTCCCGGCTGGGCTGCGGAGGGATACGGCTTGTCCTTCCCCTGCACAGCTGCTCTTGCTCTCGGGGGGAGATAAAACCCACCTCAGAGTGCCTCCCCCCCGCTGCAGGAATCTCTCTGCCCAGCACCAGAGGTTCCTGCAGCTGGAGGAGACTTGTGGAGGTCCCATCTCCCCCTGCTCCTGGGAGCACCTCAGCCAGGCGGCTCCTAGTTGCGAGTCCTTGCTGATCTGGGGAGGGACAGGACTTGTCCTTCCCCTGCATGGCAACTTTGGGGGGGAGGGGGGAATCAGACCCACTTTCAGGTACCTTTTGGGCTGGGAACGCCATGGTTACAACACCGTGAAATTTCAAATGTAAACAGCTGAAAACATGAAATTGACTAATTTAAAAACCCTGTGGCCATGAAATTAATCAAAATGGTAGGGCCCTACATATAATACACCCCTGCCCCAAAGAGAGCTTAGGCCCAAAACCTCAAAGGTATCTAGTCTTTTAATTTCAATTTAAATCAATGGATGTTAGGAGCCCAAATAGATTTGAGGATCGGCACTTTATTAGGTAAATAGGAACTCAAAAGGTGAGGCTAAGCAAAGTGGGGATAACAAGCAGTCAAGCTATCATATTTGGTACAGTTAGCGGCACTCACAACATCTCCATTTCATAACCATTGATCAAGTATTTTGAATGCATTACTACATGGGTGAGTTTTGAGGATTGATTGGAAAGAAGACAATGCAGGGGCTTTGCAGATTTTTTGCAGAGAGCTTCTCCCAGGGTGGCAGTGCTTTGATAGTTTAATAGAGGAGGAAAGGTTTGAATTTCATATGAAAGTAAAGTTGTGATATGTGACCCTGATGAAAGCCACAAACAGGAGTTAGCCACTTAGTTGCCGTTTGTGCCTTTGAAAATATCTCCCTGCATAAATAATTAAATCCATGTCAAGGAACTTTCTAAAGAACTTTGGTTTAGAAACTTGTAGAACTATTGAAATAAAATTGCACCAGTAGCAAATTTCAAAGTATAAATTGCTTTTGTTTCAAGCAGGGCCGGCTCTACCATTTTTGCTGCCCCAAGCAGGATGTCTGAAGACACAAGCTGCCACCGAATTGCCACCGCGGCAGCCTGAGGAAAGAGGCTGCCACCAAAAATTGTCACTGCTACGGAAAGACGAAGCAGCACCCTGACAGCACACGGACTGCTGCCTCTTTCACAGTGCTGCCCCAAGCACCTGCTTGGAATGCTGGTGCCTGGAGCCGACCCTGGTTTCAAGAGTCTTTTACTAGTTTTTCCACTGCAAAAAGGGTCATATTCTGCAATCCTTACTCTCACTGAGCAGTATTTTACTCGGCAAGTAGCCCTGTCTCTCTCTCTCTCTCTCTCTCTCTCTCATGGCTGCTTACAAAACTTGAAAATGTGAAACCCAAAGGCTGTGACACCAGAAGGTAAATAAAAAGCCCTTCAAAGTTATTACATTTTAAAATCTCATGATTTTAACCCATCTCCTGATTTTTCTTTTATTTATATATTCATTTATTTATTTATATTTCATTTATTATGGTCGGAGTTAGCAATACTCAAGGGTGTCCATGGTCAGATCCTCCCAACTTGTCGATTGGCTTCAGGTGTCCCAATAAACCTAGCCTTCTCCCTTCCTTCTGGAAAGTTCTTAATTGGCCCCAGGTGTCTTAATTGACCTGGAGCAGCTGCCGTTTCACTGATCCTGGTACCAGGGATTTGTTTAGCCTGGAGCGAATCTCTCTCTCTCTCTCCCACGACTCTTCCAGAGTATTCTAGCTTGGAGGGAGGTGGGAAACTGCTACTCCTGCTGCTAAGCTCTCCCTGCTGCTCCAGCTGCTCCCCTGGCTGGGCCAGACACCACCCCCCCATTCTCTGCTATCTGGTTGCTGGACCCCCCACTTTCGGGTGCTGCTATTGCTGCAACTGCAGCCTTGGAGGTGGGGGCTGCTAGCCCACTCACCAGAGAGGAGGAGTGAGGGACCCCAGCCACTGCTGTTGTGGACACCACCACCACCACCTGAGAGGGGTCCTTTCTGCCTGCCTGGACCACCACCTGGAGTTCCTGGAGCTGCTGCTGCTGCAGAGGCCGCTGCCTGGAGCTGCTGGAGCCCGAGAAGGAGAAGAAGAGGACCATCTACCAGTGGGGGAGCACCTAGAGACTTTGCAGACCACCGTGGAGGGGGCCTAAGACTGAGTAATTTTCAAACTGTGCTCTTGTGGTGGGGTTCTTGACTGTGTTTCCAGGGACACAGGGGGTGTGGCGTGGAGCTGCCCCTCGATCCATCTGTGTGTCCCCCTACCACCACCGCTGCCCCCTCCACCACCCCGACTGGTTGTATTCCATCTGCCTCAGCTCCAGCCTCTGGACTCAACTGCTTGCTTGGCTTGCCACGCCCTATTTCCACCCTTTGGGCCAGAAGCAGCAGCCAGCTTAAAAAAAGACTTGTGCAAGTGAACGTGGGCACATGTGCCCCCCCCCCGGACTGCCTACCCCCCAGCTTTGCCCTTTACTACCTGCCCCATTTGCCACTTGTAGCTTTGCCCTCCCTTTTGTCCCAGAACCCCTTACTAGCTTCAGTTTGTTTGCCTGCCCCGCCCATTTCCTTCTGCAGCCTTTGTTTGTTTGCCCCGCCCCAGCCTCTGAAGCTAGCCCCTTGGTTTCCCTGTTCTACCTCCACACCGCTTAGCCCCTTGCTCCGTGTGCCCATGCCCCCTCCCATGTGCTTGTGCAACTCCCCATTTTAGTTTCAACCCCTTTCACTGCACCCCGAATGTTGTTGTACCCCCCCACCCTAGTGCACCAAGAGGAGCCGGAATTCCACCTTGTGTCGGTGACTGACCCCTAAGCCCTGATTGCCCCCCGTCCAGCCCAACCCTTTTGGCACCCTCCTCCCCTACCTGCAGCCTAGCGGGGAGGAGTGGTCGACCTGCTTCCCCTCTCCCCTCCTCCTTCTGGTGTCTCTCCTTCCCTTCCTGCTCATGATGGAGGGGGATGAGAAGGGTGGGGCTCCTCCAGCAGCCCCAGCTACCTCTCCCCCACCTGCTCCTCTGTCTCCCCCCCAAGCCTCTACCTCTGCCGCCGAACCATCTGCCATCACCCCCGCTGGGGCAACAGCAGCGACGGGCACCGAGGTGACCTCCACTGCTGCAACGTCTCTCACCCCCTCAGATTCGGGGGGAGTCCCCCCAGCCGGCGGGAAGGGCCAGGGGAAGAAGAAGTGGAAGGGCCCCACTAAAAAGACCAGACCCTCCATGGCAGGGGTTGCCCCCAATGCCCCGGCCCCATCTCCAGCTGGGGCGCCCCTCCCCGCTGTTCCCTCCACCAGCTCTGCAGGTATCCCTCCCCTGGCCCCCAGAGCATACGCCCAGGTGGTGGCAGCCCCCCCGCCTGCCGCTACGTCATTTCTCCAGCCCACCGCCTCTGCTACCATCTATAGTGGCCAGGGCCCCTTTCCCACCATGACCAGGAAGCATGGCATTCGTTGCCTCCTGGTGCCCGCCTCACCGCATGTGGAGTCCTATGTGCGGGCGTTGGCGAGGGTGGTGGGGCCCACGGCCATTGTGGCGGCCTCCAAATGTACGGCAAGGTCGTCTTCTTAACATCGGAGGCCGCCGCTCAGGAGGCGATGGAGAAGGGCCTGGCGGTGGGGGGCGTTTTTGTCTCCTTAGAGCCGCTAAAGGACCTGGGCGTCTGCCTGGTCTTGACCTCTGTCCCTCCCTTTCTTCCCAATGCCGCCCTGTTACCCGCCCTCTCTACCATCAGCCCTCTCCCGTTGGGCTGCAAAGACCCCGTCACGTCCTCTCGTTCCGCGGGCAAGTGCAGCTTCAACTACCACCAGCGGCGCGTGACGGAGAGGCGCTGGAGGGGTTATTCCTAGTCCCCCACCAGGGGTCCCGTTACCGGGTGCATTATTCCACGGGGGAGGCCCGGTGCTATCTCTTCCGGGCGATGGGGCACGGGACTGCCCCTTAGCCCGGCAAGGAGGGGCATCCGGGACCCCTGAGCCCCAGCAGGGCACCGGCCCCATCATCGCCGGCACCCCGGCTGCCTGGCGCCCGAAACCACCCCTCCTCCTTCCCAGTCCACCATTGCTCCCACTCGGCCCAAGGAGCACCTCCCCCACTATGCCCAGACGAGCGGGAGAGCCCCGCCCCCGCTGCTTGCAATCTGGCGGGGCCTGTGGAGGAGGGTGCGGCAGGGACACCGCCAGGTATGGGAGGGGGCCCGCCGCAAGGGGAATCTTCCCTCCCTTATGCTGCCCCACCGTTACACCCTCGAGTCCCTGAGCCATCGCTTCTGCCCCGACACAACCCCTGCTAGCCAGCCCCCAGCTGATGCTATGGAGGGGTGGGCCCTAGTCCGGGGAAGCGGGGCAAGCGGAAGGCTCGAGCACCACTCCTCACATCTGATGCGGAGGCCCCCCGGAAGACCAGGAAGGGGGGCACTGATGCCGAGCCTTCCGCTTTACCCACGAGTGTGTTCCATCCACCGGTGCCGGTTGGGGAAGACGTGGCAGCACTGGAAGGTGGTATCTCCCCTCCACGGGAGTCCCTCTCCTCCAAGGCCCCTGAGGCTCCATCTGAAACCTCAGTGTGCCCCGAGGCAACAGTCACATCAGGTGGCAGCGGGGAGAATCCCGGGGTGGCGGAAACTGATCTCCCATCAATATACGAGGAGATCGAGGCCCTGGGTCTGACCCCGGTCACACAGGGGGAGGATGACCCTATGCCAGCGGGCCTTGATATAGGCGACTTCACTCCAGCCTCTCTTTCCCCATCCTCCCTCCCCCTCACCGTTGCTTCCGCTCCCACCTCCGAGGGGCCCCTGGACTCCTCCATAAACCCGGCTGCAGATGGCACCCCACTGAGAGCCGCCGAACCTGTTGAGGCGACGGCCAGTGCCACGCGGCCGAGATCTGAGCCACCAGGGTCAACCGTCGTTGGAGAGGAGCATTCGACCTCCTTCCCGGGAGAGGGCCCTACAGAAGAGAGTCCACCCCCGGATGCCATGGCTGCCAAATCCACCATAGAGCCTGCACCCGGCATCACTGAGAGCCCTCTCCGAACCCAAAATCTCACCTCTATCCTTGCCCCTGACCCTGTCCCTATCCCGTCCACATCCCGAAATGTTATTGCTGCCCCTGGGGCTGTCTCCTTCCCCTTGCCAACAGATGACCCCCAGGGAGCGGCCTTTGTGTTTCCCCGTCCCGACCTACCAGGGGCTGCTATCCTCCCTCCGCCGCCCCCTATCGCCCCAGCATTCAGGTCAACCCATCAGGAGCCCCGTCGGGGTCCGCACCCTGTCTGCCCGTCTCGGTGGGCCACGGGGCTGTACCAAGGGCCCCGTCGGGGAGTAACCAGACCATAATCCCAGCCCCCCATGCGCTGTGAGAGGAGTTGCGGAGTTTCTAGAAGACGTCCGTAGCTCCCGCAACAAAGTCCAGATTGCTCTCCAGCGATGGGGGGACTTTAATCAAATCCTCCGGGCCGCAAGGGCCCTCATGGGGGAGGGGAAAAAGGACCGGGAGGAAGGGTGCCGCGGCATACCAGCGAGTCCGCTTTTTCCGTGACTCCTTACTCACCTATGGGGTGGATCACGGACTGCTGCGCGGCCTGCTGGGAGCCACGAGCATCCCTGCTGGCGAGGATCCCCCCCAGCCCTCCTCATGGCACCCTTTACCATCGCAACATTGAACACCCATGGCTGTAGGATGGGTCTCCGCCGATCCCAGGTGCTCTCCTTCCTTCGAGAGGGGAGGTACTCTGTGGTTTTCCTGCAGGAGACCCACACAGATCCGACTGCCGAAGACAGCTGGCGGCTGGATTGGGTGGAGAGGGTCTACTTTAGCCATTTTACAGTTCGTACGGCTGGAGTGGCAAACCTGTTCTCCCCCGACCTACGGCCCGAGGTGCTGGGGGTCACTGAGGCTGTGCCGGGTCGCCTGCTGCACCTCCGGGTCCGCATGGAGGGGCACGTAGTCAACCTCATCAACATCTATGCCCCAGCAGCGAGCCCGGAGTGGCTGCAATTCTATCAGCAGGCGTCCGCATTCCTCGGCACCTTGGATCCTCAGGAGTGCCTGGTCCTGGGAGGGAACTTTAACATCACCCTTGAGGAGCGGGACTGCTCGGGGACCGAGCAGAGCCCGGCCGCCGTCGACGTCCTCCAGGAGGTAGTCGAACACCACTCCCTGGTGGACGTCTGGCACGACCACCACCCGGATGACACTTCCATGTTCACCTTTGTCCGGGTGAAGGCCCATCGGTCGCACCACTCCCGGTTGGACCGCATTTATTTATCACACTTCATCTTTCACGAGCCCACTCCTTCAGTATCTGGCCGGCCCCATTTTCTGACCATCATATAGCCACCGTGACAGCCTCCCTCTGCACGGAGAGGCCGGGGCCGGCCTATTGGCATTTTAACAACAGCTTGCTGGAGGATGCGGGCTTCGTGGCGTCCTTCCGGGAGTTCTGGCTGGCCTGGCGAGGGCAGCGGCGTGCCTTTCCCTCAGCGTGGCGGTGGTAGGACCTACTGGCAGAAGATGGCACCCCCCTCATGGATCCAGTGGAGATGTGCGGGAGGGTGAGTGCCTTCTACGCAAGCCTTTTCTCCCCAGATCCGACCGAGCCCAACGCTTGCAGAGTGCTTTGGGAGGAGCTCCTGACAGTGAGTGTGGGCGACCGAGACCGGCTAGAGCTGCCTCTTATTCTGGCCGAGTTCTCGAAAGCCCTCCGTCGCATGCCCACCAATAAATCTCCGGGCATGGACGGGCTGACCGTGGAGTTCTGCCGCGTGTTCTGGGACATCCTGGGCCCAGACCTAGTCACCGTCTGGGCCAAGTCTTTGCAGAGCGGGATCCTCCCTCTGTCGTGCAGGCGAGCCGTGCTTGCCTTAGTGCCGAAGGGGGACCTCCGCGATTTACGAAATTGGCGTCCCGTCTTGCTCCTCAGCACGGACTACAAAAGTTGTGGCAATAACCATCTCCCTGTGGCTAGGGTCCGTGCTGGCGGACGTGGTCCACCCAGACCAGACCTACACCATCCCGGGCAGCAGCATCTTCGACAACCTATATCTGGTCCGGGACCTATTGGAACTCGGGTGTAGGGATGGTCTGTCGTTCGCCCTCCTGTCCTTTGATCAGGAGAAGGCGTTCGACAGGGTGGATCACGGGTATCTCCTGACCACTCTGCAGGCGTTTGGCTTCGGACCCAGGGTTGTGAATTTTCTCCGGGTGCTGTACGCTTCCGCAGAGTGTCTCGTCAGGCTCAACTGGACCCTGACCGAATCGGTCAGTTTCGGGCGAGGAGTATGGCAGGGGTGACCCCTCTCGGGCCAGTGTGTGCTCTGGCGATCGAGCCCTTCCTCTGTCTCCTCCAAAAGGAGGTTGACAGGGTTGGTGCTGCGGGAGCTGGAGCCGCGGCTGGTTCTGTCGGCGTACGCTGATGACGTGCTTCTCATGGTCCAGGACCCGGGCGACTTGGCGCAGGTGGAGGCTTTCCAGGCCATCTATTCGGTAGCCTCCGCAACATGGGTCAACTGGGTCAAGAGCTCTGGCTTGGTGGTAGGGGACTGGCGGCAGGCGAGCTCCCTCCCACCCGCGCTTCAGGCCATCCGGTGGAACACGGGTCCGCTGCTCTATCTGGGCTTTTACCTTTCTGCCACGCATCCCTCTCCGCCAGAGAACTGGCAGAATTTAGAGGGTCCAGAAATGGACAGGACTACTCCAGTGCCTCTCCCTTTGAGGGAGAGTGCTGGTGCTTCAATCAACTAGTCCTGTCCATGCTCTGGTACCGGCTCAACACCCTGGTCCCGGCCCCGGGTTTCCTGGCCAACCTCCGGCCATTGATTCTGGAGTTCTTTTGGTCAGGACTGCACTGGGTCCCTGCAGGGGTTCTCCATCTACCCTTGGAGGAGGGAGGGCAGGGCCTGAAATGTCCGCTTACTCAGGTCCATGTCTTCTGCCTCCAGTCCCTGCAGAGGCTCCTTTATGGTGCAGGTAGTCTGGCGTGAAGCATACCGGCGTACGCCTTCCTGCGCCACTTCCGAGGGCTCCGATACGACCGGCAGCTCCTTTATCTCCATCCGAGAGGTCTTCCGTGAGACCTCTCCGGGCTGCCGGTCTTCTACCAGGACCTCCTCCGGACCTGGAAATTCTTTTCAGCAACCAGGTCCGTGGCAGCCACCGAGGGGGCAGATCTCTTTGCAGAGACCCTGCTACACAACCCCAGCTCCATGTGCAGGTGGCGGAGTCCCGCTCGGTGCGCCAGAGGTTGTTCCTGGCAGAGGTCACAAGAGTCGGAGACCTCCTGGACTGTGACCAGGGAGACTGGCTGGATCCCCCGACGCTCGCTCAGTGCATGGGGCTCTCCAGACCTTGTACTCCCCGGCACATACTTCAGGAGGTGAAGGCCGCTTTGCCGCCCGCGGCTCGGGTTTATCTCGACCGGGTCCTGCACGAGGGCACGCCCCGCCCACCTCTACCCCAGGCCCACCAGATCTTTTAATTGGACCTCTGCCCCGTGGACCCAACCGACCCCCCTCACCCCTTCACTGGAAGCCGGCTGCACGAGATGCTTTCAAACCGCGCCAAGAAAACATCTATACACGCTCATGCTCCACACCCTTCACGCCCTAACCCTCGTGTCCCGCCCTGATACAAAATGGCGGGACCTCCTGCCCCATTTGGAGGGTGAGGAGCCCCGGTGGGCCAGCCTATCTTCAACCTTAGTCCCAAGGCCCGCCGGGGATGTCAGTTGGCGGCTCCTTCACGGATCCATGAGCACGGGCGTGTTCTTGGTGTGGTTCACTTCAATCCCAGACACCTGTCCCTTTTGCGGTGTGAGGGATACCCTGGCACATGTATACCTAGAGTGTGCCAGGCTGCAGCCCCTATTCCGGCTCCTCACCACTCTTTTATTACGATTTTGGTTGCACTTCTCCCCTCACCTTCTCATTTATGCACTCCCTATCCATGGCCCCACAAAATCACAGGATCGCCTGGTCAACATTCTCCTCGCCCTTGCTAAAATGGCCATCTACAAAACCAGAGTGAGGAGGTTGGCCGAAGGAGTCTCCTGTGACTGTGGGGCCTATTTCCGATCCTCGGTCCATTCACGTATCTGGGGAGAGTTTCTCTGGGCGGCGTCCTCTGACTCCCTTGATGCCTTTGAGGAGCAGTGGGCGCTGTCCGGGTTCTCTGCTCGGTGTCCCCGTCTGGTTCTCTTCGTTTGACCCTTTGACCACACTCCTGTCCCTGTTATTCCATTAGTTGTCCCCCTGAATTTTTTGGCATCTAGGTTCTGTGGATCTCCCTTTTAGGCTGGGGGGGGGGATCCTTTAGCAGTAGACGGGCTTTGCCCTCTCACTTCCCAGATCCCAATAGGACTACTCTTCCATAGCTGTCTGGACTTGCCCTGTCACAGTTGGCTCAGGGCCAGTTTTCAAGCTATGCATTCCTTTATACCATTACTTTATAAATTCTGAGTAAAAACACAACTTTGCATATTTAGGATCCTTTAGGCCTCAGAATAAGCACTAACGGTTGTATTAAATGAATATAATTCTCCATGCATGTGTGATTTCATACCAGACAGATCAGAAGAAAAATATGAATCAAAGCATGTATAGTCAAGCCAGGGCTGCTCTAGTTATAGGCAAATTAGGGTGGCAGATTCTGCCAAGGGTGGCCTGACCAAACCTAAATAGTGCTATGGCCCTCTGTGCCAGGTCACAAAACCTCTCACTGAAATTTGACCAAGCCGCCCCTCTGTCATGACAGAAGGGTGGCTGGGATAAACCCAAGTGAGTGGTGATATGACCTGGCACTTGGACTCCCCCTCATCTCCCATAATCACCGAACCATTACAAGGCTTGCCATACCCCAAGCCTGGTTGAGATCCTCTATTCTAGGGTTCAGAAGAAGGGAATGAAACACTGACATTTTGCTTAGGGCAGAAGATTGAATCAGAGATCTCTCAATACAAAGTAAACAAGTGCTTGAATTTCTCAGTAGCAGAAACACACTTATAAACCCTCAAATTAATTTGCTTTCAACAGCCTTGTCTATAGTTTTCATAGCTGATATTATTTCACTCAGAATACTCCTCCTCAGCTTTACCGGAGGATATTTGGTTTTATTTTGTTCAGACACTAGTCTGCTACAGTGTTTCAGACAATAGTGTGCAGAGTACAGAGACACGTATACCTATAAACCTTTGAAACTTTCCCGGTCACCAGACACTTTTGACATTTGAAATAAATACACGGTATTTCCTAAAGCTATCCTGAGCATTGAGTAAGCTTGCTAGTAGATTCAAAGGAAAGCTGAGAAATCTGGGCTTTTTCTTAATGTAAAAGAAGCGACAGAGCCCAGCTTGTGACCTGACTGAAGTTTAAAAATGATCTCAGAACATAACGTACAAGTCAACTCTTCACAAAGAAATCAAACAGAAGGGGATGAAATATGAGAAAACAGAAAATCAAGAGGGAGGGTGAATGAATGAATCTTATCTATTCAGTAAGGTATACAGAAAAGAAAGCAGTAGCTGCTGTTTAATGTTGAAGTCAGTAAAGGACAATAAGTTAGAATGAGACTGATTCTCTAGCTGGTCGCACCAGTTTTTCTTTGGGCTAGTTACTTAGGCCCAGATTTTCAAAGGTATTTAGGTGTTGCAGCACCTACATCACAGACAGTCAATGGGATATTGGTGCCTACCTCCCTTTTGAAAATGAGATTTAGGCCCCTAAATCTTTTAGGCATTGAAATGCTGGGCACAGATATGCCTAAATATATTTGAAAATCTGGGCCTTATTTTCTCTCTGCTGTCTTTATACTAATAAAACCATTTTTGTCCAAACTTTCAAACAAAAATCCTAATCATTCTCAGCTTAAGAGCAAACATGGAAAATTTCCTGAAGCACTCTATGGAGATCAAAAGATTGTCCTTTCACCAACAGAAGTTGATCCAAAAAGATATTTCTTTTGAGCTAGACTAGTGACTGAGGTAGTAACAGTTTGCAAGTATTTGGAAGAGATAATTTAGGATAACGATTACTTATAGGTATTGCTATGCACTCCACTTATAATAAAGTGTCAACAGAGTAGTAAGTACTTGTATGCAATGGTTCCACAAGTGATGCTGGTTACACATTATGTACAGCTAATGACATCAGCTTTGCCATCTTACTATTATCAACCTTGTTTTTAGGTGGATATAAGTTAGCCATAGAATTCACTCCAGGACAAAACTTAGCAGACAGAGTTTCAGCCTCAGGGCAATTTTAAATTTTATTTTAACAAATCCTAAAACAAATTAATTTGTTCATATATATACACTAGTACTTCAACAGGATTAGCAAGAAAGAAGATCACTGGAATACAGGATCAGTGCTTTGAATGAGCCCAACACAGCACTGAGCCAAGGAGAAATCAAGGGTCATGTTCTTTCCATATTTACACCCATGCAATTCTGTTGATTGAATGGAGATCCTAGGTGTAAATGAGGGCAGAATTCTGCATCAAACACCTGTGTGGGACAGGGAGGTGAAGATCAAGGAGTCCAATGGATGGGGGAAAGGAACAGGGAGGAAGAATTTATCTAGAAGAGAGTTTGAGGGTCATGGAAGAGGTAAATCAAGGAGTCATGGGGACTGATATTTTTAGGGCATCCTGGAGTTTTAGTGATATCAGGCAAATCTACTCCTGTGTATTGACCAACATTTTGCTCCTCTCAACATTCTTCTTTAGACTATAAGCTCTATATAGAAAGAACTGTCTTACTGAGTGTGTACATTGGCTAGCACAATGAGACCCAGATCCTTCACTGGGGCCGTTAGGTACTACCACAGTTTAAATAATAAAACAACCTACTTGGCTTATTAAACAGCAGCAAAGTATTAGGCATCTGATTCCAAATAATCTTTAATACATGCAATTTGTAACTGTTAATAAGATATGATAGGCTGTGAACTGATGGTAGTAGTGCACTTTTCAAGCATGTAATCATTTCTCACCAACTGTCTAAACATGGCTAAAATATTTATAGGCTGATGCTCATCATCATCATATCTGAATATCTCTTGAACATTAACAGATTTTCCCCTCATAAAACTCCAGAGGTAGCCAAAGTATTATTATCCCCATCTTAAACATCAGTTATAGAGACACAGAGAAATTAAAAAAGTATTTTTGTTAAGTGACCAATAATTTTGGTTGCCACCATATTTAGATGCCTAAGTTGCTTTCCATCTAATAACTGAGGCACCCCAAACAGTGTTACTTTTGAAAATTTTCGCCTAAGCAGGGTCAGGAAGAGACCCTAACTTTGCCATAAGAACCATCATACCAACGGTCCATCTAGCCTAGTATCCTGTTTCTCATAGTGGCCAGTGCCAGATGCTTTAGAAGGATGAACAGAACAGGGCAATTTCAAGTCACATTCCACTGCCTTAACCACAAAGACATCACAATAAACAAATGGGATATCCTAAATTGTTGGCTCTGAATAGGTACTTAGTATAGGGCGTATACTCAAAGCAATAGGCCCAGGAGAACTCCAGACAGAGTTTCCAAATGACTTCTTAGATATAATGAATTCTGTCAACCCTCATGGACTTCAGAGGCTGAAGGCAACCTAATTGCATTGGACCCTAGGTTTGCCGATTATGTTCTTTTAACAATACATATTGGTTAACTCAGATGCAGAAATGTTTGTTGAATTGCATCCAATTCAATTTCAGATGGAAGGTGTGAGGTATTACTTTTAATTGTTTAACCCAGCATGGCTTGCCCCATTAGGCTTTGCAAAGTACCTCTGTCTGTCACACTCACTGCTCGATCCAACTGCAGGTACATTCATATATAACAGAACTATTACCAGCTACTTCACCTGGCATTTTTTCCTCTAAAAATGCTCATTCAGAGCATGTTCATTCTGTGGTGTAACATGCATAGATATTAAAGCAAACAGCATTATGAATTTGTATACCCTGATCACACTGGCTGCTCTATGTCCCCATGCATTTCTTAATTGCTAATAGACCCCTCCTTCTCAGTCTATTTTTAACTTCCACTTAGCATACTGAAATCAATGTAGCATGCAGGCAAATAAATTGTCACATTAAGAAAAAAACCTATGTACTCTTAATGAATATTAGTCATGCTGCCTCTTAAACATTGTTTTGTAAATAGATGTAATGTTTAGTGAAAAATTCAGAGATACCAATTTTATAGCTAATGAACCAAAAACTCATTTAGTTTTTAATACACTCCTATTTTTTATATTCTTACCAATTATACTGTTATTATTATGCTAAGGTAGTGACTTTTCTATATGAATGAACCATCAAGAGATCATAAATATTCATCTATAATTGTGGAAGTACATCTGAACAGCCTGGCTCAGAATAGTAATCAGAGTTGACATGACTTTCTGAAAACAGTGCTGAATGTCTGTTTTTTATCAAATGAGAGCAATAGGCACATTATACCAAAACACAAATACTTTGTTGGCAGTTAATAACACAGTTTTATAAATTGTATAGGGCTAGATTGTGACTTGGACTGCATGCATGTGTAGGAGTATAAGAAGAATTTGGCTCATGTTAACAGTCCTGTCAGCATTGTTTAACAAAACAATCATGAGCAGCCTAGACAGAACGTAGAATATCTACAGGTACAGAAGAAGGTGATTGTGAAAATGGGACCTATACATTTGTCTTCTCCTGGGCATATATACTCTGCCAATCTCGTACATCCCTCCCTTTAATTTTGCTCTTTGTCTTTCCTTTCTTTTGACTTTGGAAATATTTTCTTCAGCTGCGGGTGCCTCTTCTAAGGTTAGCAAAAATATGGATAAGAGTTGCCTCCATTCTTCGTGTGGGTGTTGCTAAACCCTGACATTATGTAAGTGGCAGATTTTCATTTACGAGCGAACTCGATAGCTACTAATAGATTATGTAGTGGGGGGGGGAAGGGCCAATTGTAAGTGATCAAATACTGTCAGCTTGTCTGATTGCTTGTGTGCGATTGGTCAGAAAGCCAAATTCAGAAGTAATGTGCAAGTAATGTAAGATACTCTTAGTGTATGTTAGCCCTTCTTACAGTATGTTAAAACTCTTGACATACATTCTATGTGTACGGAGTCCAATTTGTTGTTACTTAATCACCAGAAATATGGTAGGAGCTATTTTATCTTACACTTTTTTCTGCCTCCTCTTCACAAAAGTCATATCAACTTGGACTTCCTAACATCCATTTGACCAATGTTCATCTCCAATGGTGAATTTCAAAGTGGAAATCCAATAGTTACTTGGGTAGCAAGCTGTAAATAGCATTATTCCCCCAGGTCTTCCTTCAATTCCACTCCTGTCCTGACACCTCCAAACTCATAGCAGCCCAACTAAATGCTTTCTTGGAGGGGAGTGATGTCAGAGAACCATGACTTCTCACTGTTTAGTTACTGGTGCTGCTCTTCGGACTGAGTTGCTACTTCACTTCCACATGCAAAATAGAGGGGAGCAGGGAGCCTATTTTATTTTGTCAGTTTGATTTTTCTTCCCCCCCCCCACTCTTTTTTGTCATATACTGAGACTTTTACTATTGCTTTGCATTTTCAAGGAAACTAATTCATCTTATTATTAATCATGTATTTATGTGGTAAATAAAAAGTGCTAAGCACTTTACAGAATATGGAAGAGAGACAGACCATGACCCAAGATTTTCAATCTAAGGCCCCAGTCCTGCAATGAGCATGGCATGGGTTGGCAACCATTCCTATATGGAATTATTTCCAGGATCAGAACTCAAGTTTACAGATAACGTTAGCAGTGATAACACACAAGGTGAAGGGAAAACAAGAACTACAGTTAACACCATGTAGATCACCTCAGATCTGCATCTGGTGAAAGGGTGTAATGAATGTCTTATTTCATCTGGTTGTCAATTTTGAAGAATACACACACACACACACACACACACACACACACACACACACACACAAAGGTGCTCTCATGAGACAATATGGGAATGAAGCCCTTTTTGCCATTTGTTTATTTATGTTGTGACGAGAGGCCTGGACTTGACATGACTCACAGCCATCTTGTGTATGGACTTAGTGTAACCAGCAACCATCTTGTATGCTCAGCCACCATAAGTTGGAAACAAAACTATAGAGTCTGGAGAATTCAGCCTTGGCATAGGCAGACAGATAGGAAAGTATCAGCTGCAGCATTACTAACAGGGATAGATATATATTCACAAACTCATGAGAATGGACAAACTAACCTTGACTTTCTGCAGCTTCTTCCTGATAATGAAAAAGTATGAGGTTTTGCTGTTGCAAGTGTATCCCACAAAGGAAGCATAAAGATAAGTGGACCTTGAGAAGTTTTTACTAACTTTGAAAAATATAAAAGCTAACGATTAGGCAGTTTTAGGCACATGAACCCCTGTATAGTGAAAATGATTGGTTAGTGTTTTTTTTTTATTTTGTATAGCTATGTTTTAAATAAAATAATTGGTTAAGGCATAGAGAAGAGAAATCCTCATTTTAACTATATAACGAGGGTCAGAAAACAAGCTCATCAGACTTTAACTCCGGGATATAGGTCAAGACCAAAGCTGTGAAGACTTTTTAATCCCTGGATGACCAGACTATGCAGAAGCTGGAGTTCAGTTGATATGACTGACTGGCCATCAGGAGATGTCCATTTGTTTTATTGGGAGTGGTGAGCATAAGATGCTTAGCACGTGTATTCTGTTGATTTGTTGCTAACTGTTAATAAATACTTGTACATGTCTAAGGATATTCACTGTGTGAAGGCTCTTTCACTAGGAATAGCCTTCACAGACCCGTAGACCTCTGAACCCACTAGGAATTTGCGTTAGCCATGAGCCCATGGGGGTGGAGCCCTGAGCCCACAGAAGGGTACAATTGGATCCATTATGCCCTGATTACTCATGAGTATGAGTAGGGGTGGGAGCCCTATATTACACTCTGAGTATCCACAATGGAGGGTATGGTCATAAATTATGCAGGTAACAATGTGTCTGTTATAATGGCTTGTCATGGTAAATTATGTGGAAAACAAACACAGACTGATCATGGAAAAGGCAGCTAAAGTCATGCATTCACAATACCAAATATCAAATACCAATGGCCACATTGCCAAAAAATTCCTTCATCTGCAACAAAAACAACATTTGATAATTTAAAGCCACTTTATAATCACTATCCTTGTGCCAGCCATTTCAGCCCCACAGCAGCAGGAGGGTCATTGCTGTCTGTATATTTTTCAGAGCTGTCATCTTGCTTCAGCCACTCTCAGAACAGCAGAAGCAACTGCACTTTGCAGACTCCTCACTGTGTGACAAACCACTAGCCCTAATTATGAGCATTCCCGCTTTCTTGGCTTCCCATGCGGCCCAGGTTTTATCTTGGCAGCTCTCAGTGCAAAGCAGTGTCCCCAGTTTGCTATCAAATCCACCTACTCAGACACATACAAAATGTCAAATATTACTGATACTTGTAAAAAAAAAAATGGCACTCTTGGAATGTACGACTCCAGTGACAGATGTAATAAAAAATACAGCCTTATTTTTTGGCATAATACTTCTCCATGCATTCCCATGGCAGCTCTGCATGTTAGGGGTTAGAGGTTTGATCTCTGTTAGGGCTGGCCAGAAAATGATAATTCAGTATCATGAAAAATGTTAAAGAGTACTTGTGGCACCTTAGAGACTAACAAATTTATTAGAGCATAAGCTTTCGTGAGCTACAGCTCACTTCATCGGATGCATTTGGTGGGAAAAAAAAAAAAAAGTTTTGGTGGAAAAAAAAAATTTTTTTTTTTTCCACCAAATGCATCCGATGAAGTGAGCTGTAGCTCACGAAAGCTTATGCTCTAATAAATTTGTTAGTCTCTAAGGTGCCACAAGTACTCCTTTTCTTTTTGCGAATACAGACTAACACGGCTGCTACTCTGAAACCCATGAAAAATGTTGAGGTTTCAAAATTTGTTTCCTTACTCACCAGAATGAAAATTAGATCTTTTAAAAAAAATTGTGAAAAACATACATGCATGTGCATGCCACATGAATATCCATTAGCCCAGTGGTCAGGACACATATCTGGGATGTAGGATACCCAGGTTTCAAGTCCCCGTGCCGTATCTGGTAGAGAAAGGGCTTGAAGCTACTTCTCTCACATCCCAGGTGAGTGTGGCCTAATCAGTGAGCTATTGGCTATTCTGTCTTTCTCTCTCATTTGTTTTAATTAGAATTCCACCCTGGAGCTGTGAAATCTTCCCAATGAAAGTTTAATCAAAACAGATGTGTTGCCACAAGATGTTTTAATACTTACATAGGGCTATTTTTGATGAAAAACATTTTGTTGAAAATTACCAATGAGCTTTAATCTATGGATTGAGGACGAAAGGAAACTAATGCTACATTTCTTGCATACTTGCAGATCACTAAGCTTTCCTTAGAGTGCTCTCATCTTAATCTCTTTAGCTCCACACAAGTCTAGTGAATCACTGGCAGTATGTGGAGAGTCAATATAATAAAGTTTTCTTTCATTCCCAAGTAAACCTTGCTAAGACTAGTTTTGATCAGCATAGTCCGCCTTCTAATTCAATAAGAATCTTAATGCAGTAGATACATAAGCCATATGTTTTCTTTGATTCATCTCTGAACAACTCTGTATGCCAGCACAGAGTAAGATAAGCCTTTGTAGTGTTGAGGAAATGTATACTGCACAGAAGCAGTGCCCAGCAGAGCAGTGTTGTCCTCACCAATGATGACATGTTCTCCAACTCCACAACTTTTTACTGTTCTGTTATTATGACCAAAGAATACCCAGAAAACAGACTGCATAAAAAAAACCCCAACTCTATCTATGAGATCAAAATTTACACCTTAAAGTTTCTTTAGTACTTTAGTCAACCAGGCAGAGGCCTCTCTTCTCAGTTCATGTGCTTCTGTTCAGGGGTGGAGCGGAGTATTGCCCTCCTCTTCTTTTAGGACTATTATGCTAGGGCCTACAACAGCATCAATTGAAAATGCAAAGAGTTGTTATCTTCTATTTATGTATATGGGCCTGAGCTAACTAACCATTTAACAATCACTTAGTTTTGATCTCCCAACATAGAATATCAGGGTTGCAGGGGACCTCAGGAGGTCATCTAGTCCAACCCCCCTGCTCAAAGCAGGACCAATCCCCAACTAAATCATCCCAGCCAGGGCCTTGTCAAGCCTAACCTTAAAAACCTCAGAAGAAGGAGATTCCACCACCTCCCTAGATTATGCATTCCAGTGTTTCACCACTCTCCTAGTGAAAAAGTTTTTTCTAATATCCAACCTAAACCTCCCCCAGTGCAACTTGAGACCATTACTCCTTGTTCTGTCATCTGCTACCACTGAGAACAGTCTAGATCCATCCACTTTGGAACCCCCTTTCAGTTGAAAGCAGCTATCAAATCCCCCCTCATTCTTCTCCTCTGCACACTAAACAATCCCGGTTCCCTCATCCTCTCCTCATAAGTCATGTGTTCCAGTCACCAAATCATTTTTGTTGCCCTCTGCTGGATGCTTTCCAATTTTTCCACATCCTTGTAGTGTGGGGCCCAAAACTAAACACAGTACTCCAGATGAGGCCTTACCAATGTCAAATAGAGTGGAATGATCACGTCCCTCGATCTGCTGGCAATGCCCCACTTACAAAGCCCAAAGTGCCGTTAGCCTTCTTGGCAACGAGGGCACACTGTTGACTCATATCCAGCTTCTCATCCACTGTAACCCCTAGGTCCTTTTCTGCAGAACTGCTGCCTAACCATTCAGTTCCTAGTCTGTAGCGGTGCATGGAATTCTTCCATCCTAAGTGCAGGACTCTGCACTTGTCCTTGTTGAACCTCATCAGATTTCTTTTGGCCCAATCCTCTAATTTGTCTAGGGCCCTCTGTATCCTATCCATACTCCATCATATCTACCACTCTTCCCAGTTTAGTGTCATCTGAAAACTTGCTGAGGGTGCAGTCCACGCCATCCTCCAGATCATTAATGAAGATATTGAACAAAACCGGCCCCAGGACTTACCCTTGGGGCACTCCACTTGATACCAGCTGCCAACTAGACATGGAGTCATTGATCACTACCCGTTGAGCCCGGCGATCTAGCCAGCTTTCTATCCACCTTATCGTCCATTCATCCAGCCCATACTTCTTTAACTTGCTGGCAAAAATACTGTGGGAGACCATATCAAAAGCTTTGCTAAAGTCAAGGAACTACACGTCCACTGCTTTCCCCTCATCCACAGAGTCAGTTATCTCATCATAGAAGGCAATTAGATTAGTCAGGCATGACTTGCCCTTGGTGAATCCATGCTGACTGTTCCTGATCACTTTCCTCTCCCCTAAGTGCTTCAGAATTGATTCCTTGAGGACCTGCTCCATGATTTTTCCAGGGACTGAGGTGAGGCTGACTGGCCTGTAGTTCCCCGGATCCTCCTCCTTCCCTTTTAAAGATGGGCACTACATTAGCCTTTTTCCAGTCGTCCGGGACCTCCCCTGATCGCCATGAGTTTTCAAAGATAATGGCCAATGACTCTGCAATCACATCCGCCAACTCCTTTAGCACTCTCAGGTGCAGCACATCCAGCCTCATGGACTTGTGCTCGTCCAGCTTTTCTGAATAGTCCCAAATCACTTCTTTCTCCACAGAGGGCTGGTCACCTCCTCCCCATGCTGTGCTGCCAGTGCAATAGTCTGGGAGCTGACCTTGTTTGTGAAGACAAAGGCAAAAAAAGCATTGAGTATATTAGCTTTTTCCACATCCTCTGTCACTAGGTGTGAAGAAACCCTTGTTGTTGTTCTTAACATGTCTTGCTAGCTGCAACTCCAAGTGTGATTTGGCCTTCCTAATTTCACTCCTGCATGCCTGAGCAATATTTTTATATTCCTCCCTGGTCATTTGTCCAATCTTCCACTTCTTGTAAGCTTCTTTTTTGTGTTTAAAATCTGCAAGCATTTCACTGTTAAGCCAAGCTGATCACCTGCCATATTTAATATTCTTTCTACACATCAGCACTCCTATGAGGTAGGGAATTATTCTTCCCATTTTACAGAAGGGATACAGAAGGCACGCAGGATATATTACATAGGGCCATGGACCTGCCCAGCCTCCCTCTTGCTGAAAAGCTGCCTCCTTCTAGATGAAGGGGAATGGCTGCTTCACCATGTAAAAGGTGTACTTTGTGGAGCATGGCATGCATTGTGTATGAGTGAGGCAAAATGTTTCAGGGAGCTCCCAGTAAGGAGTTACACCTGCATACTATTCCAACATGGAGCTGAGGCTTAATGCCACAATCAGGCCCAATGCTGCTGTCCTTGTTTAGGGTAATGTAGGTGCAACAATTGTGCTCAAAAATCTGCACACACAAAACTCCACATTGGCACATGACTATTAGTGAGAGGACAAAATGTAAGGGTTTGTTTGGTACTTTGTAGAATATAGCTGAACTACTGAATCAGGGTCTAATAGCCATACTAGAGTCCAATTTGAAGCCTACTGAAGTCAACAGCAAGATTTCCGCTCTCTTTACTGAAGTTTGGATTATGTGCCTACAATACAAATACACATGCATGTAGATTCAATCACAAGTCATACATATCTGCTTAAACTTGCATTTGAAAATCTGACGAAAATATCCACAACTGTTTGCATTTTCTCACAAGGTTGTCGATAACAGATAGATAATCTTAATTTATTCAGTTCACAGAATCATAGAACCACAGGCTTAGAAGGGACTACAAGGGTCATCTAGTCTAACCCCTAACAAGATGCAGGATTTGTTGTGTCAATCATCCAAGACAGCTCGCTATCCAGCCTTCTCTTGAAAACCTCCATTGAAAGAGCTTCCACAACCTCCCTAGGCAGTCTGTTCTGTTGTCCTACTGTTCTTACAGTGAGGAAATTTTTCCTGAGATTTAATCTACATGACAATACAAAACTGCAACCTTTTTTTTGTAACTAGTGAAACCCCACTCCACTATCAGTTCTTACTTATTTTGCAGTGTCACAAAGCATCTGAGTACACAACACTTTTCAATGTGGCATGTATGAAGGCACAGTACTGTACTAAACTACTGCCCTTAAACTTAGATAAAAATGGTTGCAAATTATGCTTCAATTTGGCATGAAATTATAAATTAAAAAAAAAAGGAGGGAAATCTGAGTATTTAATGAGCGTAAAATTTCCTTTCCTAAAATCAATTTCCATAATTCGAACAATTAATTTTTGGAAAGAAAGAGATTCATTCATATTTTGGGCAGTTTATAAAATCATGTAGAGCCAAAGAATGTCTTCAGTCTCAAAAACACGGACCTTGTAAGAACAGCAAAGGTAGCTGAATACTATTTGTTGTATATATTATTAGAAGAAAATTTTAAACTTTTTTGTTGAATAATCTTTTGACGTACTTTTGGCACCATTTAACCATCTTAATAGCTAGTTGAGTAGTACACATCAAATACATTATTCAGGAAATAATGGTAAATTTGTCAACTTCTTTTAAGTAAAGACTGAACCAATTCAAAAAAACTATCAACAAATTAATTTTGCAACAACAGGCATTTCCCAAATAAAATTTCATGCTTGACATACATTTAATATTTCTGGCATGTCCTTTCCAGCAGTTTGGAAAACTCCACTGGTGAGCTAAGGGCATGGATCATCATTCACAAGTAACTAGAAGACAAATAAGCAAAAAACAGAATACTGTAGACCATACTTTCTAGCAGCTTTTGTTGACATGGATGAGTAAGAAAACTTTAAAAAGCTCAGGTATTGGCCAGTTTGTTTGTTTGTTTACTTATTACAAGGTTATAGGCACAGACCATTTGTACTCAAATTTTATAATAAAATTTGAATCAACTTTACTTTTATTCAAGAAAAAGTAACACCAACCAGCAGCATTCTATATGACTAATTCCAGAATACTAATTCCACTAAAATAATTAAGACCTATTATAGAAACTCTTGTGTTTGTATCCAAACAGTGATTCATTGCCTACAATGTCTAGGAAGGAGATGGTTTTCTTGAATTTGGCCTACCTAGAGGTTATAGCTTGCAGCATATCCTGAGGCAAAAGTAATTAAAGATAGTATTGATCCTCAAGTGGGAGAACCAAATTTAGTTGCATATTTCTGCTTCTAGATGTGGTGTCATAACTGCTATTATAAATAGTGCTGAAGCAGTTCCACCTCACACTCTTGCCTACAGGAAGATGTCATGTTGGCACTGAGACTGTGTGTGTGCCTGGCAAAAGGAGGGGGGAAATAAAAGAGGGAAGGAGAAGGAAAGAAAAATATGAACAGTGAAAAATACAAACTTGGGCCCTGGTCCTGCAAAGACTTATGCACATATTTAACTTTGCACACTCTGGGTAGTCTTATTCAGTGTTACTGATTTGATTTTATGTGGAAGGTGATGAAGGCTCCTGGAAGCAGAACCACTAAGGTTCTGTTACAGAGTTTAGGAAGATTTGTACTGTAAGTGTGTGTACATGGGCCTATGCAGAATGGTGCCCAGATCTACAGGGGCTTTCTGCACAACCTGGGGGCAGATTAAGGGAAAGGACCACAGAATTTGCTGCTATATGGCTCTTTCAATACTACCTGTCCTCAGAAAGACTACGTCAGGACCAGGTAGGTTATTTACCCTAAACCTTTTATGACCGCCTTTCTGATTCTGACATTGCCAGTCTTGTCGTAATGTCTCCTACCATCCTGGGCTGTCCATACTCTAAAGCTGAGGTACAGGCCAACTCTACCACAGAGTGAAAGAACATTGCTCAGGCATGATATGGGGACTCATACAGAATTCACCAGTGCAGAAGTCCCTCTTCTCTGTTCCCTATTCCCAGTGGAATTAGCATCAGGAACAACAATAGAACTCACTTCAACTCTGTTCAGGACCATTGTGTGTGTTTTTTCTATGGATGTTCTAGCAAAATACTTTATTGGCAAGAACATTTGCTGAAAATACCAAATTTTAAGTGAAATAGAAAATATTCACCAAAAGCTCAATTTTATATTTGGGTTCCTTGAGTCTTCAGACCGGACACCTGAATCTAGCAGGTAGAGTCTTCTAGTCAAAGGACAGAGTCATATCATGGCACTTAAGTGACCAATCGCAGCTTGAATTTTGAACATCAAATAAAACACATTGCTCATGAATGATCTCCAGAGGGAATACAGTGATCTTTTTCTCCCCTCTTTGTTAATATAAGTTTGGACTTTTTAACTTAAGAATGAAGACAGGTAAATTGTTCATATCAGCTGACCCTAGCTGCTTAACATAGTGATATATCCCCTTCCTGATCACTGTGCTAATTGCCTCCCTGGCTGCTGTCCAGATGCAGCTCCATTTCAATATACGTAGTTTGAAGAACATGTTGTGACCCTTCATGATGAAAAAAACTATATAAATGTAAAATATTATTTCACTGGAAGAGAACTAAAATCCACTGAAGATAGAATTACCCATCTTGTAGTTAGTTATAAAAATGCTCATTCAATGAATTCTTTAAATTCAAAATACCAAACAATAAGAGACAAAGTGAACTCAATGGAGTTTAAGACCCCAGTTCAGCAAAGCATTTTAAGTATGTGCTTAAGACCCATTGAAGTCAAGAGGAAGAAATGGGACATAAATATATGCTTAAAATTAAGTACATATCAAGTGCTTTGCTGGGGCATTGTCTTTAATATAGACATTAAACTAAGAGGCCAAATTCTACTCTAAGCACATCTATGTAAATGTGGAGCCACTCCATTAAATGTAGTGGCATGACTCCAAAGTTACAGCAATATACTGAGCAATATACTGTTAAGGACCAATTCTTCTTTCTGGCAACTTGATTAAATTGAATAAGCAACTAATTAGTTAAGAAGTTAAAAAGAAAATATTTGGAACTGTGGAAGGTCTTGGAATAATTTTCCCCCAAGACAGCAAGAATTTATGCTAAATATATGACTTGTCTTATCACTAATCATCTGATTTTTAGCATAATTTAAATTGTTGTAGCCAAGATCTTAAAATCTGAAACTGGATGCTTACAATAGAAATGCTGAGCAAGCTGATCTATAACGATACAATCCACTCAAAAATTACCCACTGTCCAATCTACGTGTATGTATAATGTGTTTTACAAAAACTAGAGGGTCAGATTTTATTTCATTTCATTTTTTGCAGGGGTTTTTGTGTGTATTTTAAGAAATGAGAATTAAGTCCTTGTGAAGAATAAACAGATTGACACTACTAGAAACTGAAGTTCCATTTCTGTGCTACAGTTCATTCAATTATTGGTCTCTGTGTGAAAGTGAGAAGGATGCTAATTCATGCTAGTTTGACCCTATTTGTGGGTGTGCTGTCAACACTAGACCCCTAAGGGTACAACTAAATAGAAAAAATAGCCCACGGCAGTGAGTCTCAGAAGACAGATCAACCATCTCAGGCTTGTGCTACTGGGCTAAAAATACAATTGGATGGCTGTAACACCACAACACTTTGCATCCAAAGCTTGTTACAACATTGATCAAGTCTCACAGAGGCTTCTGGTGACTTAATAGCCACTACCATCCTGGTCTGTGTTTCTATTAGTGGCCATAGGTACAGTGCTCAGATACCAATGATATAAGTTGCGAAACAGGGCTTGATCCTACAGATGCTCAGCATTCTTATCCTGATCCAACCAAGCATATAAGCACATACTTAACTTCAAGTTCATAAGTAGGACCATTTAAATCACATGTCCATCCAGATCCTAAAAGGGTATTTAGGCACCTAGCCACCCTTCTGTCCAAACACAAATCAGTCTGACTTGGGTCAGGAAGCACACAGGACCCAGGGCCTAGGACCCTGCTGGGGGATAAGTCAGAGCCCAAGTCCCTTGTTTGCATATTTTGCACCATGGATGCAAGTCAAGCTGCAGACCTAAGTCAGAAGGTCTGTGTAATGCAGTATGGACACTTTAGCATAGTTGTGAGACTCGAGTCCATGTTTACAATGCAGTGTGGACAAGCATGGGCTTCCACAAGCCCGGGTCCAACTGTGAAGTGTAGTATAGACTCATGTACAATTCACTAGTGCAGAAGTCCCTCTTCTCTGTTCCCTATTGCCAGTGAATTGGCATTACGGACAACAATAGAACTCACTTCAACTCTATTCAGGACCCTTCTGTGGGTGTTTTCTATGGATGTTCTAGCAAAATGCTTTACTGGCAAGAACATTTGCAGAAAACACCCAATTTTAAGTGAATCAGAAAATATGCACCAAAAGTTACATTTTATATTTGGGTTCTTTAAGCCTTCAGATCAGACACCTGAATCTAACAGTTAAATTAATCTAGTCAAGGAACAGAGTCATACCATAGCACTTAAGTGACCCTTCACAGCTTGAATTTTGATCATCAAATACAACACATTGCGCATGAATGATCTGCAAAAGTACCCTAAGAGACAGAAAGGCCTATGGGTTAAGACTTTATATCATATGCAGATCTCACAAACTACCTGGAGTCTATAGTGCAAGATTTAACAGAAACAAATCGTAGGGCTCTGTACTGAGTAGACTTGGTGACATTGCTGGGTTCTTACACTTTCTTCTAAAGCATCTGGTTCTGACCGCTGTTGGAGACTAGACAGGCCACTGCTTTAATACCCAGTGGCGGTTCCTATGTTGCTATTTTCCTGCCAAAAATGGGGTTTTATGAAAAATATTTTCAATTTACTTTATTTTTTCTAGGGGAAATTTTGAATTGAAGTGAAATATTCATTCTATTTTAAGTTGATATTTTCATTTTTTGTTTTTTGGAAACTGAATAATTTTCAAAATTCTGAATATTTGTTTTTCTCTTTGTCCTATTCCCCCCCCCACCTCATCCTTTTTGTCACTGAATGTAACAGAATTAATGTTGTATAGAGATTTTCCCACCATTTTTGTCTTTTCTTCCCATACTCTCTTTTACCACTCTGTAACCTTTAAAAATTTAAAGAAGTTTTGAAAAGTTACAGAATAGCAATGGGGGGAGGGGGGGGGAAGGGAGGGAAGGAAAAGCAAAAGCAAAAAAATAAAAAATTGGAAAATAATCTAGACATTACTCATTCTGTTACATTTACTGGCAAAAACTAAACAAAGCAGGGTTAGAGGGAAAATAAATGATTTAACAAAACTATTAGGAAAAATATGAAAAATTGTTCCATTTCAAACTGTGTGAAATGGTGGTAACTTCCAAATTAGAAAATGCTTTTCCATTTTTGAATAATCCTCTAGTAGCTGCATGCTATGGTCTTCCTATATGGGGACCTGATCGATATTGAAACTGAATCTGAGTAAGTCAGACTATATCTGCTGATAGCTTAACTTTATAACCTTAGAAACTTTCACAAAAGTTCTGAGTTTTTGAAATTTGTTTTCTCATTCCACATTGGAATAAAACAAGACCTTTTGAATTTTTTTTCATGAAGATGCATGAGAGAGGCTGAGATAGAAACCCACCCCAGAACAGACATTAGCATGGGGTTTAAGGCATTCACTGGGGATGTGGGAGACAGGTTTAAAACGTTTTGTTTTGTCTTTGATTTGGAGCAGGAATTTGAACCTGGGTCCCCCAGGTGAGTGGCCTAACCACCAAGCTACTGGCTATGCTAGGATGAGTCTGAATTTTCATTACATTTTCATATGTTGATGCAAAACATTTTTGTTTGAACCAAACAGCATTTTTCAATGGGAAAAAAAGTCACTTTTTTCAGCCTGCTCTAATTATAATACATCATATATGCACATGCATTATAGTGTAGAATATTAAATATTAATTAATAAAGTTAAAAGTGAGTCAAAATTATAGTCAAATGAAATATTTTGACACTAGCGAAAAGAAACAAGAATGTCAATGATTCATTTTTACATTTGCCTGTTGAAAAAAATTGATAGTTCAAAATATTTCAGTTTTTACAAAATTGTGTTTTCAGCAGAAAACTATTCTGAGTAAAATTTTTTTCAACCTGCTCTAGTTCTAGAAATTTAACTACTAATATAACTTTGCACAGCTACTAAAAGTAGACCTTTCCTGGGGTCCTTTATCAGTTTTTAGTCTGGGTAAAAGTATCTTCAGTTAGAGTTTTGCCTAACTAGGTAAAACTAGAGGGCATTTCAGGAGTTGACCTCTGATTTCAGACTAGCTTCACAGGTGTGAGAGTATTCAAAGGAATATTAAAAAATTATTGAAACCATAATCATTTAGGACAAAAGCCCGATCATGTCTATCGTTCCAATAAGCTTTCAACCACATGAAATCCTAACTTCCAGATATTATTATCTGTAATGTATGACTTACAAACAAAAGCAAAATGCAAAAGCTGCTTTAGAGGTTTGGAAACCTGACAACTTAAATTAATGTAACATATATTTTAAAATAGCACGGCATGATTCCAATGGCTACATAACAGCCTTATCTGCTGCAATCAAGAGTGCCAAATGCTGCATTCAAGAATAGATGCATAAGTGCTAACAAAATATAGAAGATGAATCATCTGTCATCCACAAAATACTGCTACAGTGTTGCACTGTGATCAAAATTCTGGTTGAAATGTGACATTTTAAGCCACATCTTGCCTGAAAATACAACCTTGGAACTCGAAATATTTGCTAAAAGCAACTTCTCAAATAGCTCTCTGCTTAAACCCTCTGGATCCAGGGAAGACTTTTCTTTTGAAAATCATTTTACTGTTAGGGTCTGATCTCAAGACCATTGAAGTCAATGGAAGCCTGTCTAATGACATCAGTGGGCTTTGGATCAGTCCCTAAATGCCAATTTCCCTGTGCTGAAGAAACACAGAAAATGATTAGTGGAAGAGTAGTACCAGCTTACAACAGAATAAATTAAAACCCTTTATAAATAAACAAATTAAGAAAATGTGTGTGGGTGCCAGTCCCCAAGACACTGAAATGCCTCGCATAAACAAATGAAAACAGAGTTAACAGAATATAACAGCCCCTATTAAAAACAAACAAACAAAATTCAGAGCCCTGCCAAGCAAATAAGTCTTATACTATTCAATGAATTTTCTCCAATTCAGGCTTTGCTTGACTACAAGAACTTCTTACTTATTCAGCGTTACTGGTAGAGAACATATTATATAAGAATCACTTTATCCGTGCATCAATGAAACGCAGCTACCTCTGGGGTGGAACAGTAAGGAAAAGGATAAATAAGCTAACATATCTAAGACCTGGTCTACAGTATGCGGTTATTTCGGAATTAGCAGAGTTAATTCAAAATAAAACTGATTCTGTCCACACAACCAAACTGTTTTTTTTCGATTTAAAGGGCTCTTTAATCCGATTTCTGTACTCTACCTCGGCAAGTGGAGCTCACGAAAGCTTATGCTCTAATAAATTTGTTAGTCTCTAAGGTGCCACAAGTACTCCTTTTCTTTTTGCTAAAATCTAGATCGCAGTTCCTGGTTACAGGTACGGTGGACACAATTCGATATTATTGGCCTCCAGGAGCTATCCCAGAATGCTCCCTTATGATCACTCTGGACAACACTCTCAACTCTAATGCACTAGCCAGGAAGGCAGTAAAAGCCCTGGGAACTTTTGAATTTCATTTCCTGTTTGGTCACCATCAGCACAATCCACCATCACAGGTGACCATGCAGTCCCGGATTCGCAGATGAGCTCCAGCATGGTCCAAACAGGAGATACTGGATCTTATTGCATGTTGGGGAGACGAACCTGTTATGGCAGAACTTTGTTCCAAAAAAAGATATGCAAATACGTATGCTAAAGTCTCCAGGACCATGACGGAAAGAAGCTACTCCAGGGACACAGAGCAGTGTCGTACAAAAAATCAAGGAGCTCAGGAAAACATACCAAAAAGCCACGGAGGCAAACAGGTGCTCTGGGTCACAGCACCATACATGCTGCTTCTACCGCAAGCTGCATGCAATTATGGGGGGTGATGTCAGGCGGCAAGTGGGGAATCCATTTTCCCCCCTAACCAGGAACTATTCTTAACGCTGGACCCAATAGCCTCCCCCTACTCCCAATGCGGGATCCCAGACCATGACCCTGGAGAAGGCAGTTCTGGTGAGTGAGATCCTGATTGGAGACACGCGGTGGGGGGCGGGGGGAAACCCAGCCATGCTGGGCTGTTCGTGTTTAGTTTAAAGGACTCATCTCTGCTCAGAGCCAATCAGAGCCAAATGGTGGGTGCAGGAGGAGGAGGGGTGTTGTGTGACGCAATCATCCCAGAGAGTCTGCAGACCCTCCTTTTATATGGCAAACCCACCAGGCATTGCTTGCTCTGGGAAAGGGGGCCTGGCAGTTTGAAAGCATTGAAATGAATGCGGAAGAAGCAGAACCCCCCATGCCCCTAGGGCTTACCATGGTTGCCTGCAAGCTGAATTCTGTTGCCTGGCTGCATGTGATGGCTTACTCACACCAAAGTGGCAGGTACTTCAGTATAAGAGGCAAAATGCGACCTTGTAGAGAAAGAACATTTGCTGTCTATTGTGAATTGCCTGTTTCACTGGGAAAGTGTGTGCCCTTTGTTCTCCAAAACGTATCTTTTAAAATACTACCCTCCCTTTTTCTCCTCCCACAGATGCAAATGTTTCAACGTGGCCCCTATCTACTCTGTCCCAGAGGCTGGTACTGATTAGAAGGCGGAAAAAACGAACTCGGGACGACATGTTCGCCGAGCTCATGCAGTCCTCCCACACTGATAGGGTCCAGCTGAATGCACGGAGGCAATTGCGGAGTCCTGTAAAAGCATTAAATGAACACAAAGAGAGGAGGGACGCGATGAGAGCAGGCAGGATGCTGTGGTCAAGCTCTTGGGGGAGCAAACTGACATGCTCCGCTGTATAGTGGATATAATGCGTTGTGCAACAAATAATAAAGAATGTTTTTTAAACAATTGCAACTTTATTTCCTTTCATATATATAGGTGCTGGGTAACTTCAAAAAAACCAAACACAATGGTCACACCATACCCTGGCCAGTCATGAAACTGGCTTTCAAAGCTTCTCTGATGTGCAGTGCGCCCTGCTGCACTCTTCTAATCATCCTGTTGTCTGGCTGTGTGAAATTGGCTACCAGGCGAGTTGCCTCAACCTCCCACCCCGCTATAAACATCTCCCCCTTACTCTCACAGATATTGTGGAGCACACAACAAGCAGCAATTACAATTGGAATATTGGTTGTGCTGAGATCTAACTGAGTCATTAAACTGCACCACCGTGCTTTCAAACATCCAAATGCACATTCTACCACCATTCTGCACTTGCTCAGCCTATAGTTGAACTGCTCCTTACTACTGTCTAGGGTGCCTATGTATGGCTTCATGAGCCATGGCATTAAGGGGTAGGCTGGGTCCCCGAGGATAACAACAGGCATTTCAACACCCCCAACAGTAATTTTCTGGTCTCGGAAGTAAGTCCCTTCCTATAGTTGTTCAAAGAGACCAGAGTTCCTGAAGATGCGAGTGTCATGCACCTTTCCCGGCCAACCCATGTTGATGTCGGTGAAACATCTCTTGTGATCCACCAGTGCTTGCAGCACCATGGAAAAGTACCCCTTGCAGTTTACGTGCTGGCTGCCCTGGTGCTCAGGGGCCAAGATAGGGATATGCATTCCGTCTGTCACCCCACCGCAGTTAGGGAACCCCAGTGCATTAAAGCCATCCACAATGGTCTGCACATTTCCCAAAGTCACTACCCTTGATAGCAGCTGGTCAATGATTGCATTGCCTACTTGCAGCACAGCAGTCCCCACGGTAGATTTGCCCACTCCAAACTGATTCCCGACTGACCGGTAGCTGTCAGGTGTTGCAAGCTTCCACAGGGCTATGGACACTCTATTCAGCAACTGTATGGGCTGCTCTTATTCTGGTGTCTTTGTGCTTCAGGGCAGGGGACAGCAAGTCACAAAGTTCCATGAAAGTGGCCCCATGCCTATGAAAGTTTCGCAGCCACTGGGAATCATCCGATACCTGCAACACTATGCGGTCCCACCAGTCTGTGCTTGTTTCCCGGGCCCAGAATCAGCATTCCATGGCATGAACCTGGCCCAACGCCAGCATGATCTCCCAATTGCCACATATCATGCTTCTAGGAATGTCTGTGTCCATGTCCTCATCACTATCGTAATCGTGCTGTCATCGCTTCCTCGCCTGGTTTTGCAGGTACTGCACATAGTACTAGATAATGCGCGAGGTATTTAAAATGGTCAAAACTGCAGCGGAGATCTGAGCGGGCTCCATGCTTGCCGCACTATGGTGCCTGCATGGGTAATCCTGGAAAAAGGGTGCGAAATGTAGGAGAGCAGAGTTACAGTGGAAGAGGTACTGTTCGGTTCATGATAGATGAAAAAAGGCCGGAAATGGTCATCTGTAGCTTTAACGGAGGCAGGAGCCCAGGACAGACAACAAGGAGAAGCTCTGTAGTGCGGCAAGAGTGGGACAGCTGAGTTGGTGGCGGAAGCTGTACTGCTCGGTTCATGATGGCTAAGCAGAGTTGGCAGCGGAAGCGGTCGATGAGAAAGAGTAGATCCTTATAGAGATCACATAGAAAGACAAAAGGAAATGCGAAGTAGATTCACAGTACCAGGAGAGAAGCGATGCACCAAACTGCACCATCTGCTGAAAACAGTATGGCGTTTGAAAGGCCAGTATCACATCAAAAAGGTATGAAATACCTGAAAGCTGTAGCTTTCACGCCAGGAGGAGCGACTGATGACACACCCAGAAACACTCGCGAGAATAGAACAGGAGTACTTGTGGCACCTTAGAGACTAACAAATGTATTAGAGCATAAGCTTTCGTGGGCTACAGCCCACTTCATTGGATGCATAGAATGGAACATATAGTAAGAAGATAGATAGATAGATAGACAGATAGATAGACAGATAGATAGATAGACATTCACACACGTATACACACACATACAGAGAAGGTGGAAATTTCCATACAAACTGTAAGATGCTAATTAATTAAGATAAGCTATTACCAGCAGGAGAAAAAAAACTTTTGTAGTGATTATCAAGATGGCCCATTTGGACAGTTGACAAGAAAGTGTGAGGATACTTAACATAGGGAGATAGATTCAATATGTATAATAACCCAAACACTCCCAGTCTCTATTCAAAGCAAGTTAATAGTATCTAGAATGCTTTTGCCCCCATCATGCACTGGGAGCTTAACCCAGAATTCCAATTGGCGGCGGGGACTGCAGAACTGTGGGATAGCTACCCACAGTGCACCACTCCGACATTCGATGCTAGCCTCGGTACTGTGGACGCACTCCACCAAATTCATGCGCTTTGAACACAGTGGGGACACACAAGACCGAATGTATAAAATCTCTTCCGAAAATCTGGATAGAATAATTTCGAAATAATTTCATACTGTAGACGTACCCTAAGCAATTGATACATTAGCCTTAAATTATCTAGCATCTAAATAATAGATGCAGCAATAATAAAATAAGAATGTTGAATGAAGTCATAATTTTTCATTAGTACCCTCTGAGTTGTCTGAGAGCAAGGTAACTTACACAGAAGAATTGAGTGATTTGCTCTAGAAAAGAGGATATATCACTGGCTCCATGATCCATCTTGTTCAATTACATAAATTCCATGTGCTAGACTGCATGTATCCCATGCACAACCACACACCAACAGAAAAGTGAGAAAGAAGCTCCCCCGCCTGTTGTGTGCTTGTACATGAGCTGAGCAGCAGTCCCACAACTCTGGGCAGTGGTTCACTGTTAATTACCCCTATGGAATAGGGCTCCAAAATGGGGGAAGAGAGGATTGGAGTAGATTTAACTTCTCCCAGGCACAAGTAGGAACACAGGGCCCTGAATCAGGAAAGCACTCAAGCACATGTTTAAGTTCATCCCTAATCAAGAAATCCCTTCAGCACATGCATAAGTCCCATTAACTTCACTGGGACTAATCCATGTGCTGATGTGTTTCCTTAGAAATGGATTGTGATGGGCTGCCCTGGATATTTGGGTACCACTGAGCCCTCAGTCATACCAACCTTGGCTCGCTCTTAAACTGTGGTGCTGTGATAAGCTGCAAACCTCTCCAGGTCCTGCATTTACACTGCCATCCACAGGCAGGGACACACCCAGCTGAGTTACATGAATGCTTCTCCTAGCCACTCATGAACTAACACTAGAGAGGCTCCAGCCAATTCCCCAAGCTCCCCAGCCTAGGACCCTAGAGTTGTACCATCTTGCCCTGGTCAGAAGTCTGACCAGTGTAAGGTTATTTCCCAGTCCACCACTTCTACAAAGGAAAGTGAGTGTGCACCAGCTTTTGTACACTGAGCAGATTTCCCCAGCACTTCAAGCAACACACTGTTTTAGATAAAATATAAAACAAATTTGTTAACTACAGAAAGATAGATTTTAAGTGATTATAAGTAGTAAGTGTACAGATGAAAGCTGATTACCTAAGAAATAAAAGTAAAACTGCAATCTGAGTTCTATAAACTAGAAAGATCTGAATCAAGCAGTGTCTCACCCTGATGGTATTGTTCCTTAATACACAGGCTGGGATTCTCCTTTCTAGCCTGGGACCACCTTTCCAGTTCATTTTTTTCCCTCTAGATGTGTTTCCAGGCAAAGGCACCAACTTCCCCAGTTCCTAGGGAGTACTTGAACTCCTTTCCCCCCCCCCCCCCGCAGCACCTTCTGCACATCGCTGAGTAGCTGATCACAGCAGGTGGGAGGTGCTGGGAGGAAGGAGGAGAAGCTGCTCCATGGGGCTGCTGGTGGGTGCTAAGCACCCACTATTTTTTTCTGGGAATTCTCCAGCCCGAGAGCACCCACAGAGTCAGCACCTATGTTTCCAGGGTGTTGAGTTGTGGAGGGAATGACACCAAATGATGATGTCACTTCCCCTCTTTTATAGTTCCTTCCAGCTTGCTGGAAACATCTATTCATGTGACCAGTCTCCATTGCCTACATGTTCCCTCTGAGAAGCCTTCATTGTATACAGATTCTGTGATAGTCCTTAGTAGCGTGGATTCCCCATAATGGGCCATCAGCATTGTCTGACTTCTCTACTGTTGAACCTGAAAGGCTGGTTGTGGGTGTTTACAACTTTAAAATGTATTTCAGTAACACACACAAAGCAAAACTTCATAACTTCCCATACAATGATAGCATATGCAATCTAACAGGAGAATAATATTAAAGACATTTAAAATGATACTTTACGAGGCATGCTTTGTACAAAACACATTATAATTACATCACCATGGTGAATATGGGTGCCAGGGTATTGCTTTGGGGTACATAGTGTCATAGGAATGCTTTCCTGAAAATCGACACCTGGGCAACACTCTGAACACACACTTTTTCAGCACAGCTGTGCATGACCCACTGTGCAGAACTGTCTTAAATATCACAGTGTTGCAATTAATACCGTTACCAGATGAATTCTCTTCAACAGTACTCTCCTGTTATGCTCTAGCTGGGTGAAATAGAAGGGTAGCAACCAGCTCTGAAAAATATGCAGAATTGTTTTATCCTCAGGCAATTAAAGCAAACTAGAGATCTTGGGCAGTATATTAAAAACCATGTGATATCTCCATAATTGATAATGTATCTTTTATTCAGAGTTTTTCTGCTTCAGTTATAATAATCAGCTATCATGGGACTTTCATGCTCTGAGACGGTCTGAATATCAAGGAGACAAAAATGAGAGAGAGCGATCTTGTTAGAGGAGGACAGCCTAATTAAGTGAATTGGAGGAAGGGGATTGAATTTTAGCTTGACATCTCATTTTTGAAAAGTAGCCAAACAGCAAAGTTTTCATTGTGGTTAACCAGAATAACAGAGCCCAAAATCTTATAATTAGCAGTGAAACTAAAGAAAGGCAATGAAGAATGAGTTGTCAGAATTCAGATAATGGCAGAGTGGAAAGAGTGCAATTTTTTTTTTGAAGGAGTAAGCAGAAATTAGCCAAACATACCAAAGAACTCTATGGGCCCATTTCATACCGTTTGTATGTCAGCTTGGGTATGTTATTTTCTCCACTTGTTTGGGGTTATGGGAATGAGCTGTATTGCGGTTAATGGGAATTACAATGGAACCTCAGAGGCCGGATTGTGTCACGAGCTGTCCGCATTTTTTTCCCCAGCTCAATGCACCTATTCACTGAAAAATGCAGGTTGGTAGACCCAAAAATATTTGAAAATTTGACACAGATTTGTCTGGTAGTTTTGGCCAAACTTTTTTTTCAGGCTGGATTTACATAAGGATTTAGGCACTATTCACAAACCAGCCAAAGAAGGAAGTGCCTCAGTTGTATCTTTCATCCCAATGGTTCCAGCACTCACCTAGGATTGGGGGAGCTTCAGGTTCAAATCCCTCCTCTTCCTGATATGGAGAAGGGACTTGAATTTGGTTCTTCCACAATGCAGTACAGTGCTGTAACCACTGATATAGGGTGATAGATGCCTCTCAATCTCTCCTCTTGAAGCTCTTAAAACTATACATAATTAAATAGTCATTGAAGCAGGGACCCCCAACTCCCAGATAAGTCCCCCTATAAAGCTATTCTTATTTGCTTATTCTCTGGCCCAATTACTATTCACATATTTTATACAACATGGAATCACTTCAGCAAGAAAGACTGAGACACATCCCAACCCAGACTACCTAATATAGCCTAGTGCAGTGGTTCTCAAGCATTTTTTTTCCACAGACTACTTGAAAATTGCTAAGGGTCTTGGTGGACCACTTAATGATCTTTTCAAATGTTGTTTGTACCATTAGCTAACTATTGTAAAACGCTTTGGATAAAAACGCTTATATATATATTTAAAAAACTTAATAATTAATGTTTTTTGGTTCTACAAATAAAAGCACACAATATCAGTAGTCTTACCTTTCTAATGCGATGGATGAGCCCTCTCTCCCCCGCCACAGCAGTCACAGAGCTGAGGCTGGGAAAGAGGGCCATCTGTCCCCAGCAGCTGCAGCCCTGGAGCTGGAGAAAGTCGCCTCTTTCTCTGGCCACTGCGGCCCTGTGCATCCCAAATTCCCCCCACTCCCTCTTCTCATCCCACTGCCCACTCCCACCTACCCTATTCCCCCCCAAGGCCACCACCTCACTTTACATGTAAGTCTTATCCAGGGTCCAGGCACCTAATTAGTGGAGCCATGCCTATGAGGCTACACTAATTAGGTGGGTGGCCCTTCATTCTTTTGTGTGCGGCTGCCCAGGCATGGACCTTAGAGGGAACTATCCGCAGATCATCTGAATGGAACTCATGGACCACTGGTGGACCACGGACCACAGTTTGAGAACCTTTGTCCTAGTGATTAGGGCACTCACCTGGGAGGCGGGAGATCCAATGTCCCTATTCCACTTCAAGCGGAGGAGGGAATTGAGCCCATGTCTCTCACATCACGAGAGTTGGAGGGTGCTCCAACCACTGGGATAAAGATGATAAGAGCAGTGGAAACTGGAAATTTTGTGAATCTAGCCCTTTATTCCTTTTGCTTTTTATTTAAGAAATGTCCAGAAACTAAATATTTTGTTCAACTTTTTCTAATTCACCAATTTTTTTTTCTTCAGAATTTGGCGGTTTGATAGAACCCAAAACTTCTTTTCAATTTTTTGGAACTGCGAGTGAAAAGAACCACCAGTTATTTGCCCATCTGTAGCCTGGAGCTCCAGACTCTGAACTCTTTTTTAAAAAAATGGAGGCTAGAAGAGGAGCTCTTGGGAGAGGCTTCAGTGGCAGTTCACAGCCCCAGGGTCTGCAGTAAGATGAACTGATTATTGGACCTTTTGTCTTCTTGCACCCGACGCTGTAGGGATCCATTCAACACCAGCAGAATGGAGAAGCATCAAAGCCTCCAAGTCCTAGATGAGGTTGGGACACCATGAAAAGAACTAATGGAGAGAAAGGGGGCCCATTGATTAAGGGAATGGTTGGCTAATTTATATTTTAAATAGGAACTAATAATAGGTACAGGGGCAGTTTCAGACAACCTGTATAGAAGAGGAAAATACAAAACAAATGATTAAATATTAGGTACTTTCAGTCATTTTTTCTAGGAATTTGACAGAGTACAGGGAGTCCTGGGTAAGAAGGACATTCTTAAAAGGAAAATTTTAAAAAAGTGAATCGGGGATTTTGGAGCTTGTGAGATTGACTTTCACTGGGACTTGGGTTCCTAACTCCTTTCATTGGACTTGAAAATCGCCCACTAAAATTATAATTTAAAAAAAATGATTAGAGAGTTTAAAGCCATCAGGTTGTGCATATGGCTAGTATATGTTACCAACCCAGGTCTATAACTGTGAATCACATCCTCTCTCCTATTGTTTGTCATGTGGTCTTGTTCATTCTGGTTTTTGCTTAGATTGTAAGCAATTTGGGGTAAGGAGTGCATCTTCCTATGTATTTGTATAGCGGGGCCCCTATCCTGATTGAGGTCTTATTATGACAGCACTCTAGAGACTGGACTTTTCAAAGCATCATAAAAAGAACAAGGTATCCAACTTCCAATGAATTTCAATTCCCTTAGGCTCCTTTGCAAATCCCAGACATAAATAAAAATATAACGTAAATACATCTCAATTTGCCATAGGTTATCCGTTATTCTTCTGTTTTAAAAGCTTCAATCATTCAGTTAGGGTGTAAAATAAAAATACTCTGTGACAAATTATACATCACAAACAACAATGTGAACAGTGAACACTCAATGTAAAACAGTTTGCAAACATCCCAGAGGCTGCAAGTTGTCTATACAAACTACTCAGGGAATATTTATGAATATATTCACAGACATTGAGATCTGATAACTAACGACCTACAAACAGGAAAAAAAAGGTTTATTCATTCATCAGATAATTTATTTACAGTGAATAATTTCACCAACTCTGATAAGACATAAAATATTGATGTACAATATCAAAATCTTGAAGACTGACAGAAAGAGAATATTACTAATCAACCAAAAAGATTTTATAAATAAAAAATATTGCTCCTAATATCATCTGTCAATATTAACTAAAAAAACTGTGCAGCTCCTCTGCGGGACAAAGGGAAATGTAAGGGGTCAGATTCTCAGTTTGTGTAAATACTTGTAGTGCCACTGAACTCAATAGCATGATGACAATTTACACTAGTTTAAAGTCTGACGCTAGGTATGCAGACTCTGAAAAACCCATTGCACAGATTTCCATGCAACAGAATGCAAAGGCAGTTTATTTATGATCCATATTAAGATATCAATCATGCAGTTACACTCTTTATAGCATTCTTTGCTAGGCTGTCTAGCGTGAGCCTGAAGGCAGCAAGAAAATCAAAACCATCTAAAATAAGTGTTGGATTTACTGGAGAAGATTATGAAGAGCTGTGATGTCCATCAAAATAGATGAGTGAAGATAAGTATTCAAAGGAAGCATAGTCTGTATTGACAGCATTCAGTTCCAGAGGCAGATTATCAGGTAAATAACAGCATTGCAGACTACATGCTTGAATAATCTAGACTTTATAAAAGAGAAAATCGCAGATGCAAGTGAGTGTGTTGAACAAACAGGATTTGGCTCAGCGCAAAGGCTCTAATTTTCCTATAAATAAAATAAATAAATTTAAAAAGAAGGCTTTTTTCTCAGAAAGGGAAGAATGTAAATTAGATAATATGTAAGTAATGAAGCTATCCAGCACTTAAAAGTTAAAACTGTTTCTAATTAAATAAACTCTAGAATTTAACATCTTTTGCATTTATTGGTTTCTTCAGCTCTCTAGCTGCATTATGATTGTTAATGTTGCGGGGGGGGGGAGAGGAGATGAGTCAGAGGGAACAGAGTTCCCTGAAGCCAACATTTTTGAAATGGTTATGATTTTTATTTTTGATCGTGCCTTTATTATAAGACAAAACAGCAAGGTAAAAATGCCAATTCAAAAGAGGTTAAAATCAGAGGCCCTAATCCTAGATTGCATCTGGCCACTTTGTACCAACCTACTGGTGAAAAACAGCCCTCAGTGAAGCCAGCCCTGAGAGATCTCTCTTTCTGAGGGCCACCACAGCATGGTTCCTACATCACCCTGACACCCAGGTTCCAGCATAAACGTGTATCTGGGATTTATCTGTAGTTGGACATCCCCAGTTGTTGTAGTGGCCATTTGAGGTGGTTATATGCAGTGTTGCTGTGGCCCAGGATATTAGAGACACAAGGTATTGGACCAATTTCTGTTGGTGAAAGAGACAAACTTACACAGAGCTCTTCATCATGTCTGGGAAACATACTCAGAGTGTCACAGCTAAGTATAAAACGGAACAGTATAGGTAGTTAAACATTTCAAAGGACCACTCAAGGTGAAGTAGACCATTAACATGAAACCAGACAATCACCACATTCTGGAATGAACTAGCACAGGAAATGATAAAAGACAAAAACATCATGTCACCTGTGGGTGAACACTTTTCACAAAAGGATCGCTCTATATCTGACCTATCAGTCCTTAGCCTCAAAGGAAACCTGCACAATACTTTCAAAAAATAAGCCTGGGAACTTAAATTCATAACTGCTAGACACTAAAAATCATGGGCTGAATATACACTGGATTTATGGCTTGTTACAACAATCTATAATCCACCTCCCCCCCAGCTGATTCCCTGCTCCCCACCCAAGTCTTTCTTTCCCCCCTGATTAAGGGGGGAGGGGTGTTAACAGGCCACTTCACCTTCAATGTGTTAACTACTTGTGCTAAACAATCTGTTCCACCTTGTACTTAGTTGTGAAGCTGGGAGTATCTTTCCCAGACCTGAAGAAGAACTCTGTGTAGCTCGAAAGCTTCTCTCTCTCACCAACAGAAATTAGTCCAATAAAATATATGATCTCAACCATCTTGTCTCTCTAATTCAAGGTTGTTGGCAGCTGTTAGCCCAGTTATTTATGCTTTAGGGACCATACAGTTTGCTCAAGATAAAGGTAGCACAAAGAAGGCTTACAGTCACAGCTGCATCTCTTCATACAAGTTGTGCTATGATTAGGACTATAACCTCTGTTTAGATTACAGTGTAAATGAGATTGGTGTGGTTGTTTTAGAATGAGGTCCACAACGCTTTTAAACATGAATTGGCAGAATTGAAAGAGCAAGGATGTTTCACTGCCTAACTCTAGCTGCCATTGCTGTTGTTCCCTTACCCTCATGAACATCCACCTGCAATACTAAACTTGTAAATGCTTTCAAACAAACCAATTGGGGTTTGATTTTTATGATGTTTGAATGAATTATGAAGAGAGCAAGCTGTGAAACAGTGAGAAGAGACTAAAAGTGGAACAAAGTTAAGGCATCTCCGACAAGGTCCATAGCAAGGCAGCCAGGCCCTAGCAGTGAATTACAGAGGCCAAAAACCAGATTTGAATACACAGAGAAACTGAAGAGTCTCTTAAGGCAAACAAACTTCTCTAATGAAAAAACCCCATTTAAGGTTGAGATTTTCAAAGGAGCCTAAGAGTCTGGTGCCCATTCCCACTGAAATTTGGATTCCGTTGAAAACTGCAGCCTTGGTGTTCCAGGGGATAGAAGGAATTAAGGTCTCACTCATCAACCTGAGTGAGATAAGAAGAACAAGTATCTACAAAAAATACTGAAGTGACTGTGAGACGAAGAGGAACCTGAAGCAGGGAAGGAAGAGAACTAATTGAGATAAGCAAAAAGGTAGCCTTGCCCTGAAAAATCCCTAGTACCAAGTAAAGATGCCCCAGTTTTCATTGTAACCAAACATTTATCATTGTCCTCAGCCTAATTTAAGGGATCTTCAAGAGACAGAGTTAGGGGAATGTGTGTCAGTGTAGGTTATTTGTAAGAGAAGTTTGAGAAAGGGTGAGAATTCTATCCAAATGGAGAAAATTATCTCACTTCAGTTGAGATACAAAGAGATATGCCATACCAGGTTTGGAAGAGGCTCTTCATCATTATGCTCAGGCTATTACATATTGGAGCTTTACACCCCAAGCTCATAATTGTGAGCTGGCAGGATTTTTTTTCTGAAGAGAGAATGGTAAGGCTGAAACTTTTACTAGAGATGGAGCAGAACAGGACTAAAAGCTTTTGTTAGATTTTGAAATCTGGGGAAAAAAACCACAAAAACCAACCCCAAAACTCCCTCTTCATTCAGCTTCTACTGTTGGGCTGGAGACATCATAAACTACCTGAATAATAAGATTGTAAAATTCACTAAAGTAATTGGGTTAGATTCATCCCTGGTGTAACTCTATTGCAATGAACTGAACAGATTGTTGTGAAACAGGGAAGTTGTATATGCAAAGAGATTGTTATGACCTCATTTACTAGAGGATACTGGACTAAATTCTAGGTGAAAGAGGGTTAATAACAATGCTATTCATTTCAACTGAACGGCACAGGTTTACAGTTGGGCAGAATTTGAAACACCCTTTCCCCTGGAATACCTAGAGAGAAAGAGAGAGTAAACTCATCTATTTTTGTGGATTTTTAGACATTAATGGAAAATTAGGCTAGTTAGAAAGATAACCCTAACAATATAGTCCTATTTTATGCTGACTTTTCTGTAGTGCAATTATAAACACATGTAACTGCAATCTATGCTATCTATCTAAATTGAAATGTTTGGTCAATGATACTAGTCATTCACAATAAAGTGAGTCACAGTGAAACATTCAGAATTAATTTCAGAGCACAAGCCTTGAAAGCATATTATTCTATTTCAGAGTAGCAGCCGTGTTAGTCTGTATTCGCAAAAAGAAAAGGAGTACTTGTGGCACCTTAGAGACTAACAAATTTATTAGAGCATAAGCTTTCGTGAGCTACAGCTCACTTCATCGGATGCATTTGGTGGAAAAAACAGAGGAGAGATTTATATATATATATATACACACACACACACACACACACACACACACACACACACACACACACAGAGAACATGAAACAATGGATTTATCATACACACTGTAAGGAGAGTGATCACTTAAGATAAGCCATCACTAGCAGCAGGGGGGGGAAGGAGGAAAACCTTTCATGGTGACAAGCAAGGTAGGCTAATTCCAGCAGTTAACAAGAATATCAGAGGAACAGTGGGGGGTGGGGTGGGGTGGGGGGGAGAAATACCAGGGGGAAATAGTTTTACTTTGTGTAATGACTCATCCATTCCCAGTCTCTATTCAAGCCTAAGTTAATTGTATCCAGTTTGCTAATTAATTCCAATTCAGCAGTCTCTCGTTGGAGTCTGTTTTTGAAGCTTTTTTGTTGAAGGATAGCCACTCTTAGGTCTGTGATCGAGTGACCAGAGAGATTGAAGTGTTCTCCAACTGGTTTTTGAATGTTATAATTCTTGACGTCTGATTTATGTCCCTTCAATCTTTTACGTAGAGACTGTCCAGTTTGGCCAATGTACATGGCAGAGGGGCATTGCTGGCACATGATGGCATATATCACATTGGTAGATGCGCAGGTGAACGAGCCTCTGATAGTGTGGCTGATGTGATTAGGCCCTATGATGGTATCCCCTGAATAGATATGTGGACAGAGTTGGCAACGGGCTTTGTTGCAAGGATAGGTTCCTGGGTTAGTGGTTCTGTTGTGTGGTGTGTGGTTGCTGGTGAGTATTTGCTTCAGATTGGGGAGCTGTCTGTAAGCAAGGACTGGCCTGTCTCCCAAGATCTGTGAGAGCGATGAGTCGTCCTTCAGGATAGGTTGTAGATCCTTGATGATGCGTTGGAGAGATTTTAGTTGGGGGCTGAAGGTGATGGCTAGTGGCGTTCTGTTGTTTTCTTTGTTGGGCCTGTCCTGTAGTAGGTGACTTCTGGGTACTCTTCTGGCTCTGTCAATCTGTTTCGTCACTTCAGCAACTGGGTATTGTAGTTGTAGGAATGCATGATAGAGATCTTGTAGGTGTTTGTCTCTGTCTGAGGGGTTGGAACAAATGTGGTTATATCGTAGCGCTTGGCTGTAGACAATGGATCGAGTGGTATGATCTGGATGAAAGCTAGAGGCATGTAGGTAGGAATAGCAGTCAGTAGGTTTCTGATATAGGGTGGTATTTATGTGACCATCGCTTATTAGCACCGTAGTGTCCAGGAAGTGGATCTCTTGTGTGGACTGGTCCAGGCTGAGGTTGATGGTGGGATGGAAATTGTTGAAATCATGGTAGAATTCCTCAAGAGCTTCTTTTCCATGGGTCCAGATGATGAAGATGTCATCAATGTAGTGCAAGTAGAGTAGGGGCATTAGGGGACGAGAGCTGAGGAAGCGTTGTTCTAAGTCAGCCATAAAAATGTTGGCATACTGTGGGGCCATGCGGGTACCCATCGCAGTGCCGCTGATTTGAAGGTATACATTGTCACCAAATGTGAAATAGTTATGGGTTACAACTATTAAACACATACAACATGAGAATTCTGGCAAAGCCAGTTAGCCAGTCTCCTTAACAACAGAAGTAAATACATGGTTTGTACAAAAATCTTACACGGGAGCATTATTAGCTCAGCTAACCTTGGGGGGGGGAAAAAAGTGTCACCCATGACTTCTGCAACAGGACAAAAAACAAGCAGCCTGGGTTAAGAAAGCTATTAAACACACCATTCAGCCTACCGTACGACAATGCCATACATCTCCCTCCTCCTAAATCTTATTCATCCAGTCTACTAAAACTGGTGGTTCATTTTGTAGTTCAGATTTATCCATATTGTCTGGCAGTGAAAACAGTCTATTTGCCTTATGACATGGACTTAAAGATGTTCTTCCCTCCTGCAGAATCTCTGAGAAAGTCTATTTCCACTACTGCCCTATCCACCCCTTTTCCTCACAGCTTAACACAGTATCTCCTTGGCACAGCAGCTGCAGAAGGTGCATGGCATTTTCCACTTTTTCACCAAGCAAAAGACAGTCTAGCCTTACACATTCCAACAATTACTATCATAAATGAGTCTGAAGTCCTAATTAGCTCTCTCAGGATATGAAGAAATCTGACCCTTTGAATACAGTAATTTATATAGACATATAAATGCATAAGTAAACTAACTATGATGTTAAATAATGCTACATTAAAATAGGCAGAGCTAAACCTAATTTTCTTTTCAGTTCTCACTCTCTCACTTCTAACTGGGTAAGAATTCCTATTTTTAGTCATCTTTCATCCCAATGCACTTCACAGATTTAAAAAAATCATATAGAAACTATACACAGTTATAATCCTTCCACCAGACTATTAGCAGCAACAACAGTCAGTTTCAAATAGCTAGAGGTCCCTCTTAAACAAAACAATCAGTACTGCCTTGAGTCCCCATCCAGAATTTCTGAGATCACTAACTACCTTCCTAGACATTCTTAATAAGAAATGCTTTCACAGTTGCAAGCACAGAGTCTGTGTATGAAACAAGAAAAAGTATAGTAGAGAGAAAGGGAACACCACAACCATCTATACAAATGACAAATAAAACATTCCCCCACAGTACCTTTGGTAGTAGTCTGTTAACTCTGTTACCCACCCACTGGCAAGTATTCTTTACCGCATCACTTCCCCAACTGCTAAACCCCATTCACAGTTTGGTGTCAGTGGGTACCATAGTCCGAGTCCTGAGGCACGCTAGGGCAGTCCTGCTGTTCTCTGCAACTTTATCACAGAGCTGCCTCTGCATCATCTCACTACAGAGTTCTCTCAAAATACAGGACCCTAAGTAGAGGAGAACCATTACCATAAGACCCTTGTGCACAGCTCTCACAGAAGCCCTTTTGTCCTCTTCTTTCTGTTCAATTCCATTACCCAACCAATTTTGAGTTTGTGTCCAGCTATGGTGACCCCTGGAAATTAGTGGAGGAACTCTGGGTAGAAATCATAGGCAAATGAAGCTCTCTGTAACTGTGCTTCCCCCTGTTCACCTATAGATGGGGGGCAATTGCTTCTTCTCCTGTGGAGGGTCTGGCTAACTGGAGTTCTGAGTAAATAGCTTATGCAGATGAAGCAACTGTGAAGCCATTCTTCCCCTGTTCATCAACAGATGGGAGCAAAGAGCTCCCTATCCTCTCTAGTTTCAGACCACAGGGCTTTAACAGGAAAAATCTACCACTAGAATGTAGCTACCTCGTCAATGAGCTATGGTAATTTTTGACAGTGTACAGCAACACTACTCAAGTGGAAAGTAAGCAACAAATATATATTTAAAATTAAACAGCCAAAGATGTTTAGGGAGGCAGAATATGGCCAAAATAGCAGTGCTAAAAAACCCCTCTTTATTCTAACATCAAGTACCAAGCGATCCCATTCCTTAGTTTTATGTCTCATTTATAAGAAATGGCACCTTTGTAGTGGTGCATTATGGTCCTGGCATTGTTACCATGCTAAACTTACTCCAACGGAAGAGTGCCACCCACTCAATGCACAATAAACACCCCATCCTTACAGTACTGCAGGATGGGAACTGCTTCCTTCACCTACACAACAAACAGAGTGGTAAACACTCACTGATTGAACAGGAAATAAGGGAGGGCTAACTGATCATATTCTGATTAACCCAGTTAACTCCTTGATGACCACTTTACTACACCAAAACTATGTGCAGCAGCACCTAAGAACAAGCTCTTGCAGGGTGCTAAGTCACTCCCTTCTAAGCTTGTGAGATCTGACTAGATCGCAGCCTGAGGTACTATTATTATTCATCCCACCTGCCTAATTATTCTGTTTTTGTTATTCTTTCTGGATTTCCTAACTCCTCATAAGAACTCCACCATCTCTCTAAATCTATTTGATCATTTTTTCAGGCATATAAGGATTCTCAGAGAGGTCCTATTTTTTGACAAGTTCATTACCTCCAAATAGCTTGAATAATGACACTGAAGAACTGCCATGAGGAAAGCTATAATGATGTCATAGCAGCAGTTGACATTGATTGGGACAATTCAAAATCCTGCCTGGAGATACTACTTGTCAAATGAGCAATTAAACAAAATGGCAGCTTTCTCAGTTTGAATACAACCATTAGCAAGTTACATTTAAGAGGTGTATTCACAAGTATCCATCAGTCCTTAGCCTCTTTTTTTCCCTGCAAACACCAAGACAGATATAGGAGAGAAACAGTAAAATAAGACTGTATGTCCCAGTTTGTTTCTTAAAAGATATTTGGTGACATTGGGATTTCACAGTCTGCTAAAAGACAAACTGTGCCAATTCTGCAAGGCTTCTCCAGTTTAACTATCTTTGTCATGTGATAACTGACTTAGGGATCAGCAGCTAGCATCTTGCTGTTATTACCAGCTTTCTGAGCTGCACTCATGATAACTTATAGCTTCGTTCTTCCTGAGACACAAGAATGCATGTGAATCCCAAGTATTCTGATTCAGATCCCACACAGTTCTTGCCACAGGCCTATTCTTTTTGCCTCTAACTCTAACCCTAAATCAATGAGCAACTGGCATTACTATTGACATGTCATCCATTTTTCAGATTTATGAGCTAGTGTACAGTTACAGAAAAAGCTGCTTTAAGCTTTCTTCCACTAGAGGAGAAGAATCTTCCAGAACAATACTATCACATCATCTCCTTTGACCTTGAAACTGAATTGTATTAAATGCACAGATGACTCTGACACTAAATTTTGCACTAAGCCTACTTTAATCCTATGTAGATCATAGAAGGTTAGGGTTGGAAGAGACCTCATGAGGTCATCTAGTCCAACCCCCTGTTCAAGGCAGGACCAACCCCAACTAAATCACTCCAGCCAGGGCTTTGTCAAGTTGGGCCTTAAAAACCTCCAAGGATGGAGGTTCCACCACCTCCCTAGGTAATCCATTCCAGTGAAACCCTCCTAGTGAAACCACCCTCTTAGTGAAATAGTTTTTTTCCTAACATCCAACCTAGACCTCCCTCACTGCAACTTGAAACCATTGATCCTTGTTCTATCATCTACCACCACTGAGAACAGCCGAGCTCTATCCTCTTTGGAACCTCCCCTTTCAGGTAGTTGAAGACTGCTGTCAAATCCCCCTCAATCTTCTCTTGTGTAGACTAAATATGGCCAGCTCCCTCAGCCTCTCCTCATAACTTATGTGCCCCAGCCATCTGTAGCTGCCATTGGCTTCTCATAACTAACCATGTATCACAGTGGTATGGTGAAGGGATGACAAGCAGAGCTGCTATTCAAATTCGTAATGCTCCAATCAATCACAACTGAAACTCAGACCTTGAAACTTTTAGTTTATAAGACAAATAGAAAATTGTTCCTCCCAAAACAGACATTTTTACTATTTTTAATACCACATTAGTATATTTTATGCCTATTGCCTTGAATATGCTGTCATTCTTCACAGTTATCTATTGCCTGACTTCAATGCATGCAAACATGAAGTCAATCACTTGGCCAGCCCATATCATCAGTCACTCAGTCAGTGACAATTAAAGCACTAATGCACATATCCATACAAGTTCACTAACTCTGCAGTGTGAAATAAGTGATCTAATAACTCTGCTGGATTTCTAAATCTTAAAGCAAACTCAGCTTGCCTTGCTCTAACAAGTATCCTAGTATAGAGCACAGTCCTATATGTGGTTCAGGATTTCATTTTGGAGTAAGCTAGATGTACCTTCTGTAAATTAAAACCAAAATATCCCTGTGAGCAATGCTGCATATGAAGAGTAAATATACAAATTGGTAAATAATTGAAAATTACAGAATTCCAGATCAAAATACTCCTGATCCCTTTGAATTCACTTGCCTTTGCTCTCATATAATATGCTCCACTGGTTGGCATGTATGTGGGACTAGATCCACAGCTGGTTTAAACTGGTGGACTTCAATTGCAATCAGTGGTGCTACATGGATTTATACCAGCTGAGGATCTGAACCCCCCTTTCATCATCATCGTCAGCAGCAGCTGCAGCAGCACCAGAAAAATGGATCCACTGTATCCACATCAAAACACGACATCCCCCTACTGTTCCAATTTCTAGCTTCCTCTGTGGCAATTATGGCCCTAACAGCATCAGACTCTGTGTCTAGAATCTTCCTAATTGCAGAACCCTCCAATTCTCCCTCACTCCCAAAACACATGTTCTGTAAATCCTGTGCATGTAAAGGAAGGGACATTTGTTTGCTGCTTTCAACTAGCTACTAAAGCCTGGGGAAATACATGAATAGGGTTTTCACAGTTTTTAAATTTGCAAGCTTTGGAGAAATCAAAATAAATTTTAACAAAATGAAGAAACAAAACAAACAAAGCTAAGAAGAAATAGCGTAAAATTTCAAGGAGCTACCACTGCCTTTGGAGACACAAAATTTAGAGCATGGAAAGCAGGGCTGAGAGCATAGATCTCCTGTCCCAAGTGCTGTTCCCTAGTCTTTCACTGACTAGCATTATTACTATCATGATCCCAAACCTGCAAGTGCTGTATGTCCAACCTTCTCACTGAGCTCAGAGGGAGTTGAGATTGTTCAGCACCTCACAGGATCAGGCTCGTGCATATCACTTTGAAAATATTTAGTTAGGACTCACATCACCTATTTTCATTTTTCATTTTGCTCCCCGGGGGAAATCTGCTGAGAAGCTCTCGACATCTACATCCAAGCTGTCACTTAAATGCCATGAAAAACTCCATCAGAGGACTTTGCAAGTCAAAACAACCATCAAACACTTCCATGCTCTTTTGAGATTACTTTGAACACCAGCCCTTTGCAACAAAGAGAAGTTAAAGAACTAGGAGTCCTTTTTTGTTAATACTGAGAAAGAACCCTCTATGACATTAAAATTTTCAGACTAACAAAAGTATATTCAAGTCATTGTAGCTGGTTAGTGATAATTCAAACTTCAGAAGATTCTGGATAATTACCAACCTTCAGAAATGTGTTATTTTATAAAGTTACCAGGTGTTGGCAATCAATTTTATCTCCTGTATGTGACTGTTACAAGGTCAGTCAAATATTGCAGTTAACATACAGGCCTGGTTTAAAATGTACTAGATTATAAAACATTTTGATTCATCTGCTAAATGTCCATGCCGAACATACATATACACACGAGTGCAGATAAACACACACACACACACACACACACGTGTGCGTGTGGTGCTGGTGGCATTAGCTAATAAGATGAATGTCTAAAATTAAAAACATAGCAGACCTTCAGAGATGCATGAGAGCATATTATATATATACACACACAATCTCAACACTTTGCCCTGTTTAAGCTCTCATGCATCTCTGAAAGTCTGCTAAGGTTTACTAGACATTCAATTCACTGATTAATCCCGCAGGCAACACACAAATGCATGCACTCACCTCTCTAACTGCACTAATTTGTTCAAATGTTCCATATAATCTCAATCAGTTTCCCTTAGTCTCTCTCATGGAATTAAAAACTACAACATGCTAGTGTGTTTCTTAGGGGAGCAATCTGCATAGTTTATATAATAAAAAAAAAAAATCACTATCGGCCTGATTCTCCTTTCAGTTACCCTGGTCTAGTGTAAAGAGGTAATAAATCTTGAAGACAATGGAAATACACCAGCGTGGAACTGGTGTTAGTGACAGTAGAACGAAAATCCATTTAGTTTATTGTTTTAGATCAGGCACTAATAGGGGCATACATCAAAGAAACTGTTAATAGAAGCTCTATAAAGAAACCAACATGTTCATTCACTTCACTCTTTCCTTCCAGAGTGCTCTATTTCCTTATCATGCATTTTTATTTTGCTTTGTAAAACTTATTTTGCAAGGGAAATGCTTAAAAAAGCAAAAATATTTAAATCAATCATGTCCTTTCCTTAAAACATTTCAGCTCCCAGTGTTCCTCCCTGTACATGACAGCCTTTTATTTTAAAGCAACTTTCAGTAGCTCACTGGCAAAACAAGGAATGTCCCAAGGACACTAAGGTACTTTTTCCCAACTGAACAACAAGGTAAATATTTGCATAACATAAGAACAGAATGTTGACATGAGTTAAGACTGTTTTCTTCATGATCAATCTTTTTTTTTAAATACTGTGTGTGTGTGCGCATATTAAGAATAGACCATTTTCCTCTGTTCTTATGCTTTACAGGGATTGTATACCACATAACAAAAGTAGTTTTAAATACAATAGTAATAAAAATTGAACACACTGGCAATTCACTTATCTAGAAAAAGCAAAAGCCCATATAAGTATCCAAGCCACTCATCACTGTGGCAGTGAAGTGCCTACAGATTCAGGTATACATAGGAACATGCCATGATATATACAATGCTTTAAATTTTCTGGTATACTTCAAACTCTAGATCAGATTCCTCCTTGAGTTTCACCATGCAATCATATGGATTTCAAAATTATGGGGTTGTGTGTGTGAAACTGGGGGCATCAATATATCATTGTGATACATTTACTTTTACTATCATGCATAGTAAGCTGATATTAACTGAACATAGCTAGCTTTACATTTTTAAAAGATAATCCTCAGATGAAACCTCTCAAAGTGCAGTTCTATTCTGAAAATTGACTGAAAATGGTACCTTCTTACTCAATAACATTGCTCTTGGTGGGTACTGAGAGATAGATCTACTTATTTCAGAGACTAAAGTAAGTTTTACTATCAAACTGAAATAAGGGCAAGTATACAGTGCAAAGTTGAAGGCTGGTTACAATACGCACTTGATTCAAGAGCTACTCAGTGCAGTCTCCAAACTATTATTATTGCAGTTTGCTGTTTTATAGGGCCAAACATTTGTCAGGCACTTTACAAAGAAAAACATTTTACGTATAAAAATCAATCAAAAAAAAATCCCCATGGAACTAACAAAATGAACACGTAACTTTCCTGGTCTCTTTCATTGCATTCCATTCTTTTTTACTTGTTTGGTTTTTAGACTTCAGGTCAGTGAAGCACTTAAGCATGTGCTTAAGGGTATGTCTTCCCAGCACAGGTAAAATGACTCACACTAGTTGCACTTGAGTTAGTGTGTTAAAAATAGTAGTGTGGCTGCAGCAGCATGGGCTATCTATCCAAGTCTCTCAGTACATAGTCAAAGTAACTGCCTGTCTTATGCAACCACCCTGCTACTTTCAGTGCCCTAGCTGGAGGAAAGCTAGCATGTCTGTCCACCCTCGCTGGGAAGTGTTTCCAGATGCTGTAGACATACCCTAACTCACTGATTACACTTGCTGAAAGTTAAGCATGTGACAAAGTGCTTTGACAAATCGTGGACTCAGACTATAACGGGGGACCGTGTTTTTTCTCACTGTTTGGAAAAGTACCAGGCCAACCTTTGGCATTTGTTATCAAGAAATAATACATTTTGGGGAACCACAAAAAAGCAGTTGAATTAAGAGAACTGTCCATCTTCACTGATTTTGGTGCAGTGCATTGCCTCTCTGGCTAACACTCTTTGTCCCAGAAGTGCATTTCAGTGGCAGTATATGTATAGCCTAGGATCTGTAAACTATTTGGGGCTGAAAGGATCATATCAATGTGAAATATAATTTAATATTATTGGCTGATGGTGAATTAAGACTGGTGAGAAGCTTCTGTCATCTATCTCTGGACTTCACATAGTCTGAGTAACAATATATTGGTGAAACTGATAGCAGATGTCAAAGTGCACTTTGTCTCTGAAAAGTGACTGTTAAAATGACATCATAGGGTTGCATATGCATTGGGTTGCAGTAGATTACAGATCAAATATACTCATCTTACAAATTAAAATATACGTATCCTAATTTTCCACCCTTGTAATCTGACTTCGGCATCTGAAAATTAAATTTGGCTTTATCTTCCTATCCACCTTCAGTAGTGAAGAAGATTCTGCAGGACAAATTATAGCTATTTTTTTTTCGTGTGTGCACTTCTTTGTCTTGTTTATTTTATATATATATATATATATATATATATATATATAAACAAAGGGACAGATACACACAGAGGTAGATAAAATCTCTCTCCCTTCTTTCCCCTTTATCTTCACATCTATATTACTGACATCATAGTAAGGAAGTGCTGGGGAAAGTTGAATTCTCTTCTTCTCCAGGGAAGCCAGTTAGTCAAAGCAGCTGTAGCCACTACAGAAGGAGCAGATGATGAGCAGATGTTACTAATGAGAACCACCAGTAGTTATTTCTTCTCAGAGAAACCATTTTTTCTACTTCTTTTCTACTTCTACTTCTTGTCTCCATGACAGTAAGACATTTAACTGGATTTTTCCGAGCACTGCCAGTGCTGGGTCAAGGAGAGCAGAAGGCCAGAAACAGCTCTAAGGAAAAGCACTATCATTGCAGCCTAAGCAGTCCTTTAATAGCAGCTACCCACTAGCCCCACTCCTCACTGAATCTGTCTCACGGGTGTTCTCTCTCGTTCTCTCTCCCCAGTTGTTATAGTTTCTCTTCTGAGTCCTGCATCTGTCAGATATGGGGGAGGCAGATTCACTGGTATGCATTAGTGAGTTTCAGCTGGCTTGACCAATTCAGTGTACCCCAATTGACTAATGTTGAAACCTGTGTCTAAAAAGGTGTCGTGTAAGATATCAATAGAAAGCTAACACACTGATTATTAATATTCTTGTGTGGTGTACATATGGGAAAATGTCCCAGAGACTTTATAACTGTGAAGGAATTTGGAACTAAAATGATTTACCAGACAAGTCTGGGAAGTGGGTAATCAGGTTTCTCCAGACAAAGGACAGGCCGATGCCTCCAGCCAGGCATCACCAGAGTCAATTAGCAAACATCTGTCACATGTCCATGCATTTGCATTTTAGCAAACATTAGCAGGGGAAGAAGCCAGCATAGAAATTACCTCATTAGTAAAATCCATGTTTCCCTCCTCACCACTTGAATAAACTTTATTTCGGGGGGTAATCCTCAGAAAATCTATTTCAAAAGTTCACTGGACTATAAAAGAGGGATAAAGAACCCCAAATTATCTTTCACCTAAGAAAACAAAGGAACTGAGTACCTTGGACTTTGTGAAAGATCCTAGGGTTAGTTAACCATCTTGATGGAAGTTTGATTGGTAAGGAAACTACCTTGAACAAAGGCTGTAGCTTGTTATGTTAAGTCTTAGCCACTAGAAAGCTTTTTTGCCTCTAACCATTTCTAACTATCTTTAGAATTTAAAGTGAGTTCAAGTATATCTTCTTTTGTTAATAAATTTGTTTTACCTTTAATCAAAACCAGCTAAGTGCTGAGTTTGATTTAAAGTGATAGCTAACTCCAGTTAAAATGGTAAGTTGTGCAGTTTGTCCTGTTCAAGGAGTAAATAAACCTTATTATTCCTCTGACTAATCCAGGAAAGGACTGGACATTCCAGAACACATCTTTTGGGAAAACCTGGTACTGGAGGGTGTTGGGGTCATCTTCTCAGGTTTAACCAAAGCTGACGAGGGCCAGAATATGGCTATAGTATAACAAGTAGACTACTGGAGTCAGAGCTGCTGGTCCAGGGTGGTTTATCACACAGACACTCAATGCATGCTGGCTCGGAGCCCCCAGACAAGGAAGCTACAGCAGCAGAACATTTTAAGGTGCTCAGGGTTACATAAGTACCCCAGATCATGACAGTTACATGGACATCATCCACACATGTTAAACACAAATTTCCTTTTTTTCTGCTTTTTCTTTAAAAAGCAAATTCAAGAAAATTAAATGCAAAAGCTACAAAAAAGAAACCTTAAGATTGAAGAGTTTGTATTTTCTTAAAGTCAGAAAATGTGAAAAGTTGAGGTTCCTATAACATGTTCCTAGTGCACATCCTGATTCTTTTGTAGCCTATATTTCATACATAGCCCCTCATGTCTTACAGCACACATTTACCCATAAAAACAGGACTAAAATATGTTGTGTGTCACGCAGCTGAGTTCATGCTGTTAGAGAAACCTTGTTTTTTAATTTCCTAACTTTTGTCTAATCAAGACTACCCTCACATTTTTGCACCGATTTATTTATAAAGCACGCACACATACTCTATACAAATGGATCAGTAATATCATCTGGAAATAAGTATTTTCAGTGCAAAAACTTTATAGGATGAACAGTGAGGTGGCAAAATGTGCAAATGATACAAAGTACTCAAGATAGTTAAGGCCAAAACTGACTGACAAGAGTCACAAAGGAATTTCATAAATCTGGGTGACTGGGCAACAAAATGGCAGATAAAATTCAATGTTGATAAATGCAAAGTAATGCACATTGGAAGACATGAGCCCAAATATACATACAAAATGATGGAGTTTAAATTAGCTGTTATCACTCAAGAAAGACATCTGCTCAACGTGCAGCAGTAGTCAAAAAAGCTAATAAACTGTTTGGAACGATTAGGAAAGAGGAAATAAAAGAGAAAATATCCTAATGCCACTATATAAATCCATGGTAGACCCACACCTTGAATACTGCATGCCATTCTGGTCACCTGATCTCAAAAAGGGTACATTAGAATTGGAAAAAGTACAGATAAGGGCAACAAAAATGATTAGAGGTATGGACCAGGTTCTATAGGAGCGGAGATTAAAAAGATTAGGACTGTTCAATTTAGAAAATAGATGACTAAGGTGGGATATGAAATATATATATATTATATATAAATAAAGGTATATAAAACCATGAATGGTGTGGAGAAAGCGAAAAAGAAACGTTATTTACCCCTTCACATAACACAAGAACCATGAATCAGCCAATGGAATTAATAGGCAGCACATTTAAAACATACAAAAGGAAGTATTTTTCCCCACAACACATAGTCTACCCATAAAACTCATTACCAAGGTATGCTGTGAAGGCCTAAAGAATAAGTGGATGAAACAAAGAATTAGGCAAGTGCATGGAGGATAGATCCATCAATGGCTATTGGCCAAGATGGTCAGGGATACGACCTTATGCATGGGTGTCCCTAAACCTCTGACTGCCAGAAGCTGGGACTGGATCACTCAGTAATTGCCCTTGGAACATTCATTCCAATCTGAGGCATCTGGCATTGGCCATGACAGAAAACAGGATACTAAGCTAGATGGACCATTTGTCTGACCCAGTATGGTCATTCTTATATTTTAATTCCCAGGGAACAATATTGTTACTAGCGTTTTCCCCAAATCCAAAGGTCTGGTAACTTTAATTTATGCAAAGTGGTATCATGACAAACCAATTGAGACACAGCACTTTGGTCTGCTATATGGCTGATACAAACAAATCAAAACCACATCTTTTACTTAAAGCCAGAACTTTATTAATCTTCAGCATTCCCATTGGAATACCTTTACTCGAAGTCACTGCTTTATTTAGTCTCAAGCACACACACAATAGGTTATAGAACACCCCAAATTGATAATTACCCTTCAGGATTACCCCTCAGGAGTTTGGAGCAGTATTCGGGTGACTCAATCAGCAGAGTTCTGGTGGCCAGTCATCTGTCTGCGGCTGGATATCTTCTTGATATGTTCACGAAGTGAACTGTTTGACCCAAACCCACAGTTCCCCTCTTATACTTGAAAAGTTACAAAGACATGTCAATCAAGAAAAATGTACATAGCTAATCAAACAGAATCAGTAACCAGGCAAAAAGTGGGTGTTACAAAAATATATAATTAAAAAAATAATTGCTAAGTGAGCAGTTTTCAAGCAGTTAGTCTAGCAGTTGTATTTCCCCATAACAGCAGTTCTAAAATATATCCATACTTTCTGTTTTTCACAGACGCTTCCCCCAACATATTCAGAAAGGGCGTAGAGTCAAGCCCATTCCATGTGATAGCTGCCCCCGCCCATCCGGCTTGCCTTAGTTATGCTAAATTCCTACAAGGCCTATTAGATAGATAGATAGATAAATACAACAAACAGAAGATTGATAGTCCATCCCAATAACTGGCAGTTGGTAGGACACCTGGCTGGTTGCCAAAATGTCCCTCTACAGTGACAGTCATCAGGATACAAATGTTGTTAGAGACTATTGAACTGAAAAGATCTTGCAGCTAGGGCTTTATCAAAGCTGCATTCCCTGGGCTTGATTCTCTTGTCAGTTAAAGTAGATTTACAACTCTCATTTTAGTGGAATTGTGTCCGACTGACACTGGAGTAACCCAGAGGAGATTTGGGCCCCCTATTAAACAGTCATTTCCAGAAATGCTAGGCTGACACAGTGTCACTTCTATTACAAATGTGGGAGTAGAAGAATGAAGATCACGTCTTGGATTTGCTTTTCTTTCACAGTTCACATACATTCATTGTTTTATTCTCAAGTCAGAGTAGATTGGTTAATATATGACACTCTTGTAGAATGCCAAATAGTCCATAAATAAATGCACTCTGTTATGCTCTCACTTTACTCCCATTTTATATGCTTCAATGACTACAGAGCCTACCAGTACCTTAGACCAGATTCTGCTAGTACATGAGTGTACTGAAGGCAAAAGAGATTCTCCAGCTATCTAGTGGCATATGTGAAAGCAGGATATTGCTCCTTATTTAGATTCACATACACCCCAACAGAGTTGCCATGTAATTGGAACAAGGAGCACAGATGCCCCCAAATTTCCAGAAACAGGCAAACCTCCACCTGCCTGCATCTGTTCCCCTGCTGTTCAGTCTGGAGTTGACTAGCAACAAATTGAAATTGAGAGATATAAGGACAGTAGTCAATTTCATCTTGTTTGTAATCTCTCACACATACTGAATGGATCAGAAAGTCAAGAAAGTATAAAGCAGGATTGCCAAAGATTGGAGCCAATAGAGAGAGAATTTAAAGTAGGGAGCAAAAAGGAGAAGAGACACGGCATTTTGTGGGGAAGTAGGTTCATGGCAGCCCTCTTCCCAATCATTACATTATCCAGTTTATTTCCTGCAGAAAATGCTTTTTAATATTGGAAATATAATTCAGTTGCAGCTGGGCCACTGATACTGTTATTGATGTACCTGCAGGTAGCTGAAATTTAATGGACTTCTGATCCTTAGTTAACAGGACCATATCTATAAGAGCACTGTTGGAACTGAGACTTGGGGCAAGCAAAACTCATGGTTTGTTTGTTTATGTCCCCATATTTTTGTTTATTGCATCCACAAGGTTTGGGGACCCAGTGCACAACTGAGTCTTTTCCCATAGAGCAAACTGGGTCTCTACTCCCCACACATCCTACAGAATTAATATTAACCAAACAAGCCCTCATTTAGTGCACACTCTGAATGGATGCCTGTGATGTTTATACTATGGTGGCATATACAGGCCCCAACCCCAATCAAGATCCCATTGTGCTAGGTATTCTACATAAATATAATAAGACACTAAGCTCTTCCGGACAGGGACAATCTGAAAAGAAGGTTTAGGCACCTAAGTCCCAGTTTTAGGCTCCACTGCAATTCACAGGCCTGCCATGAACCCTGTAGACACCTGACTTTTCAGGAAAAGCTCCCTTGGCAGCTGAATTTCTGTCTCTGGGCATGTGTACTGCTGCCTCCCTCTAAGTGAGTGCATGCCTGTCTCCTAAGCCAAGCCCCAGAGAAATTCATGAACCAGGAAAGACAGGGATTCATCTACCGATCTTGCATGCAGGACCCAGTTGGGTAAATAGCCTCTGAACACACCTACTGGATCCAGTCCCATTCAAAACTGTCCAGAAGAGGCTGAGGTGCCCCTGTTATAATTTTTACCCTAATGGTTAGAGCACTCACTTGGGCTGTGGGAGGCCCAGGTTCAATTCCTCTCAGCCAGAGGAAGAAGGGATTTGAACAGGTATCCTCTACCTCTCAGGAGAATGCTGAACTATAGGATAGTCTGATGTGGGTCTCTCACAGTCTCTTCCTGTTAAAATTGTACCACTGTGTATAAAGAGTGATTAGAGCAGGGGGACTGGACCTTTAATCTCTCACCTCACAAGTGAAGAGCTAACCACCATACTACAGCATCATATTCTCTCTCTCAGCTAATTACAGTTTAAGTCCATCCACCCCAATTTGTGTGGAGTTAGTTGTCTGCTTAAGTCATTCTTACAAACACACACCTTTGGTTTCTTCTACACTCCAAAAGAGACCAATCACAGCAAATCCCAGAGCCCAGGTCAACTGACTTCAAGCTTGTGTTATAAATAGCAGTTTAAATGTTCTGGCTTGGGTTGGAAGCCCAGGATCTGAAAATCAGCAAGGGAGGAGGGGTCTTGGAGTCTGGGCTCCAGCCCAAACATCTACGCTGCTAGTTTGAGCCCATAGTGCAAGCCCCACAAGCCAGAGTCAGTTAAATCAGGCTCTGAGATTGCTGCTGCATGGTTTTTTGTCCCCACCCGGTAGATATACCCTTAGGGGCCTAAGAGCTTGTCAGTACAGTGTGGTAATACCCATTATGGGGGTATGATTTCTAAAGCACACTAATGTGTTGCACTTTAATTGGCCCATGTAGACCTTGGTGGCATGCACTAAAGATTGCCTAGTGTGCTTTAATGTAGTGCTTTAGATATTATAGCATGCTTTACTTCACCATGTAGACAAGCCCTAAGTCACCTGATCCCAGGAGAGGGATTCTGGGCTGTGGATTGCTACCAGAGAATGGCGCTTTCTGTGAGAAGGAGAGGACTTAGCACACACTCCTGTCATCAGCATCTCCCATTGGCTAGCTTAGGTGGCTCCCCACCTAGCCTGCTGGGTTTTGTGAGGAGCAATCTAAGGCATCTCTGTCACCTCATTCATTGTATAGGGAGCCTAGGCACCTAACTCAGGCTTTGCAATTTTCGAGACACCTAAAAGTTATTTTTTTTATGCCTAAGTCCCATTGTAAAGCCCCATAAGGGACTTGCTTAAGGTCAAGCACAGTCTGTGGCAGAGACAAGAATTTCATTCAGAATTCCTGAACTCCCATCCAGTGTCTTAACCACAGAGCCATTCTTTTTCTCTACTGATAAAACCCCTTCTAAATACTAGGCTTGCATGATTAGGAGCCCTACACAGAATATAGTCTTTTTATTGGAATTTGTCTACCTCCCCTCTACTACTTTTTTCCATATACTCTCTGTAGTTTCCTTTCCACTTTGAATGCTTCACTTGTAATCCCTTTTATTAATTATTAGCATTATGGTATTTGTCCTCTTTGCAGTATCTAGGAAACTTTTCCTCCTCCCCCTTGCATTTCTCCTGAGTGAACAAACAATACAATTGCAGTTAAACTGCAGAATCTATATTGGGTTGGAAGTTAGACAAAACCATTGTGTCTCTCCACAGTTTGGAATAGGGGACAAAAGACAACAGGCACTTTTCTCTGGTTACCTGTACTTACACCTGGTTAAGAATGTACTATGTTTAAATAAACACTTTGTTGGGTTTTTTTTAAACTGAATCCTTTGCCTCAGTTTGAGTGGAATGTATTGAAATAGAAATCCAACCCAAAGGAGTTTATCACAGGGTCTCTGTAATTTAGAGCCAAATGCCTGGTGAATGTTTGATGGTGCTTGAATAATAAGGCTTGGGGAGCAAGCCCTGATATAGAAAAGTAAATAAAAATGCATATATAAGAATGTTCCCATACTAGGTTTTATCAGAGTTCCAGCAGCGTGCTTCACATGCTGAAACTGCACCTGCTGTTTGATTGAATATACTAACCCTATGGAGGTTACACCTGTATGGCATGTTAAATGGAAACAATTACATTATGGCTGAAGGGGAAAAAAAAAAAAACTTTATGCATGCTGTTTTCTCAACCACTTTCCTAAACTCCTGCTCCTAAACTCTTATAGGTGAAAAGCAAGGATATGACTGGAGAAGAAGCAAAGCTGGTGAGTGTTTGTAATGGGATTGCAAACAGATACTCAGTAACAATTTCAGATGTGCCTCAGTCCCCCTGAACCCCTTGAAAGTCAATGAGACTTATGCATCTAAGTCATTTTGAGGATCTGGGCCTCAGTGACTGTGTCCCCTTGATTTTTAATGGCAATTAGAGGCTTGGCAACATTTGTTTTTTTTATCATTTTGACATATTGATGCTTATTCATTTTTTTCTATTTTTATTTATTTAAATTTATCACAGAAATTATGCAAGAAATTATGCGAAGGGTGGGTCAGACAATTAGTTACAATAGATTTTGAGATTCAAAAGTTAAAACTTTATAACCATTAAAACTACATTGTCAACAACAAAATATAGAAAATAAACATTGAAAACATCCTTAAATCAAACTCCAATACACTCTCAAGCAGCATTTTTCTTATTTCGCCTATTTATAAATTTAAATAATCTCAATGGAAATATTTTTTCATGGATGTGTGTGTACTGCGAAATTGACGTTTATGGACATTTAACGATAAAAGTCTAATCCTTCCTTGCCTGCCTATATATGTTTGAGGATCTTACCCTAAGACACTTTTTAAAATTGGATTAAAAAAAAAAAAAACTACACGCAGTTGGCTGTCCTGACATGGGAAGGGGACCTGTAGTCTATGTCCTGATGTGTGGCTGATAATTAGCAGAGGGGAGGCGTCCCTTTTTATTTCTTCCAGGCTAGGGGAAAAGAAGATGCTGCTTGTTAAGAGCTGCACAATGGGAGCTATTACATGCACAACAATTCTGATCATTCATGGGTTCTGTATGATCACTGTCTATTGGCACATTCCATATTAAATGCCTAATTACATATTCAGAGCTCTCTCTCTTCTAGGGCACTCATAACATTGCTTCTTAAAGTCAGGGCTTCAAAGCCCCCAAATCCAAGAAGTTCAAATGCCCTGGTCCCTGACAGAGGGCTCACTCTGCCTCCTATCCAGAGTGAGGGAGGGTGGAGTTCCTACGCTGGGTGCTTCTCACTAGTGGAGGAAGGTTATTGGCCAAGTGAAGTGAGCCCTGGAAGGGAAGGAAGAGAATGGGAGACCCTGGCATGAGGGAGGGGAATGACTCACAAAGCTCCTGGCATGCGGGAAGCCATAGAGAGGTTTCAGGCGTCCCTGAAGTAGAGGGCAATGGGAGGGTGACGCATAGGGAGGAGGATGGTGGGATGGAAGGCAGCCCTTGTCTGTGTGGAAGGGAGGTTGTTTTAAATGATGGCATCTTTCCTCTTGTGCTGCTTCTGTTAGAAGTAACAAGGACAGAAATGAAACAGCAAAGCTTGAATAAGGTCTTTCAAGCTTTCCTCAGGTTTAAGGGGCTGTTCCCCGCCTCCTCCCAGTTCCCTAGTGGGAAGGGAGCAGCGTCTTTCTTTTCACCAACAGCAGTAGCATAAAAGTGATGAGAAAAAGCATTGCTTCACTTTTATGAACACTGGAAATACCAGACGATAACAATTACTCTCAGCTCTAATAAGCCACTGTATGTCTAATCAGAATAGAAGCATCATAAACACATTTTAAAAAATAGCATAATTGGGTAGGAGAAGAATAATTCTAGTACCTGCTAAAGTTAATACTTTTCAACATGCATGGCTTCATTCTCCCAAGGAAGAGCTGCTGTGTGAAAACTAATGAGTTTACTTCAAAGGAGCTCCACACTCCTACTCTGCACTAAAAATGTAATGGTAGAGCTGGCAATGGAAATATTTGAGATTAACTGGATTCCTGATGCAAACTGTCGACTCTACACACTCTGAACAAAATATACACACCTCAAATGCAACAGGATTAAATGAGTAAAACAGAATGAGTCATTTTAAGAGAGCCTAACTCAGGAGATGGCCCAAAGCCAAAAATCAGATCTCAATTCCCCCTCATTCAGACTTTGGGCTGGAATTGAACTTTGTCTCCAAACCCAAATGTTGTAGCTAGTCACATCTCTTCTGAAAACCGCCTTCTATATCTTCCTGTTTTTCAGTTTTTGTATAGCGGAAAGTGAATCTTTGTTCTTACATTTTACACTGTTTTTTTATTCTGAGCATGACATGGATTCTATAGTTTAGCATCCTTCAAACTTACTTTGTCTCATTTAAAATGCAGAAATCCAACAATATATCCTGATAAGTGGAGAATGAAAGCAAAAGAGAAATGCACTCCTGCAAAGTATTCTTTAAGGGGTCTGAAATGAGTATTCCTCTTGAGTATCTGAACATCAGAGGACTGATGGTAATAAAAAATAAAAAAAGGTAGTATGTGCTATTGAATACTGGATCTTTTCAGACTGAAGCAAAGTTATTGAGCACAACTGTTTAATTGAAAGTGATGCTGTGGGGACAATTCAGAGGTTATTTTTAAGCTAGAGTATGCAATTCTGCAGTTGTATATTTCAGTAAATGCCTAAAGAAGGTATTCTAGTAGAGCCAAAGTACCATTTTGGCCATGGGAGTACAGCACTTGGAGCCCTACTAGAGACATACTTTAAAATTGGTGTTCCCACATTCACTTGTTCTTTGGCTCACTTTTCCACCAATGTGATATTCTTATGGGGTGCAGTTTTGTATCTTCCTGCTTTTCAGTTCCACTCCATGGACTACTGCAGAGTGTGGAGGGGACAACATGGTCCTGCCCTCTTTGGGAGGCCTTGTGCCCATGGGGGAGTTTGGAAGGAGCAGTCCTTGAAGAGAATGCTGATGTGTTTGGCCCTTTTAAAGCTTTGCAAGACAATGGGATGGCCCCATATACCATCCCTCTCCACCTCCTCCCCACTCTGCATGCTCATGTGAAGGACACACAACATGAACCAGAACAAGACAGGAATCAGCTGGGGATTAACTTCAGGAGAGTTACACCAGATTTAAGCAAGTGTAACTGGTATTGTGATCTGAGCTTAAGTCTCCAGGAGAGCTATAGCCCTTGGTAGATTCCTTAGGCAGCTCTTTTCACATCTTGATAGGTGCCTGGAGGTAAGATTCATATGGTAACCTGTTCACAATCTGACATACTACAACCTAATATTCCTTTGATTGTAAATAATCTATACCCCCTAGAGAATGAATAGGATCCCATTTAACTGCCAGAGAGTACTGTAAATTATTTTTTTAATAAAGCTTTGAGAATCATGATTTCCAAACATTTCCCCCCATTTAGAGGGACTTTAAAAAACTGAAAGTCCTTTAATAGTTACATTTTAGATACAAATTATTTCCTATTTTGCCCACTTGGCAAAAAATGATTTCTTGACTGTGTTTCAGAGTTAGAAATTAAGAGTCTAATCGTTCAACCCCTTAGTCATGCCATAATCCTTACTCTGATGAGTAGTCCAGTTAATCATCAAGGGACTACTCCAGAAAAAGGATTACTCACATCAGTAGAAGTTGAAAGGATCAGACCCTAACATCATAGTGTAACTGTGTGTACCAGTATTAATATCTCTGCCCAGTTCTTAGACAAGGGTTTGTTTGTTAATTTATAGCCCCTCAATTTTTTGTGCAACAGAATAGTACAAAACAATGCTGTCCAGATGTCCAAAGTTAGGCAGGTAGAAGTCACTCCATATATTTTGCACAGCAAACTTAAATGTACAAATCTGGTGCACCTAAATGGTGTTTCTTGTGATCAATACAACAGCTGATACAAAGTGGCTGTGGTTATATGCAATACCTGGTTTCTGTGGTTTTGCATATGTGCTGCATACCTAACTTGAAAATTTGGCCCTCCAAAGATTGGCTTTTTATAGTCTGCATATTCATTTTTCAAAATAACAAAATTAACAAAAATAATTGGAGAAAAAATATGGAATAACTTATTTTGTAAGAAATATGAGTCCTGTAAAATTTACTATCCTTACAAGAAATTGAACAAGATTCTATAGAAATCATTCAAATCCAGTAGATTCTACAGAAAAGAATTTAATTCTCTGCTAGAGTATTTTAAAAGCATCTCATACATGGTGCATAATTATTTATTATATTTTATGTGATTTTTGTTAAATTCTTGTTTTGGTCACTTATGACTAAGGTGTTTCTGTTTATCGTAGGGTGAGAGGAGCGGATCTCTAGAAGAACTGTTGGGCCCAGTTTAGAATTACACATTTATTGAATTCTTTGCCATGCAAAATCCAGATACCTCTTTATTGTGTTAGATCATTTAACTGTCCATTAGACGAAACAGTAATTTCCAAGGACCTTAAAACTATGAAGATTCCTGAAGGTGGCTGTGCACAACCCTGGCAGAAATCTTCAGCCAGATATTGGCATGAATTCTTTAAATATTTTCATACCAGGCCTCTGCATCAGAGCGGAACAGCAGGGTGTTCATTGGCTACTGAAGCTGCAAAGCCCTCCATCTCAGAAAAGCAGCACAGCAAAATTACAGCAGGAGTCTGAGTTATAATAAAAGATTCACTCAGAAGAAGAAACAAAAGATGTACTAAAGCTGAGAAAGAATCCAGCCATTAGGCAAATTTTGAGACAGAATTTCTGTACACAGAAAGTCACTGAATTATGGAACAAGTTTTTAAAGGCATCCGAGGACACATCTCTGCACATGGAGGGAATCTGAGGATACTACAAGTTTAGGATTTAACCAGGCAATTGACTAATCTATTTGATTTAACCTTGGGAGGGTGGAAAAGCATCAGAGACAAAAGACAAAAATAAAAAAAACCAAACAACTCCTAGCATCATTTGTTTAGACTTTTAAAAACTAACTAGTTATTTCTCTGTCTTGGGTGTTTCTAAAAAAGAAAAAAAAATACAGGGCCAAATCCTCAGCTAGCATATATCAGCATAGATCCACGAAAGTCAATGTCAAACTGTTCCAGCTAAGAGTCTGGGCCACTGTCCATAAATTCAGATTAGAGAAATAATTTGATAGTAGGCAAACTTCCCATTGACTTTGAAGATGGGTAAATGGAGGAAATAAAAAAAAAAATCTAGCCTGACATTGGCCCAGTCCTGTTGCTCGTCAAGCTCTGATTTTGGCGCTCTGTTCTCAACTCATGATAACCAGCAATTTCAACAGCACCCATCTGGAACAGGTGCCTTTTTCTTCAGAAGTCAGCAGCCACACACATAAAAAAGGGCGGGGTGAGGGAGGTAGGTAATTGGCCTGAGATCAAGAAGTCCCTTTTGTGCTGATCTCCCCATCACAAGTCAGACTTCAATGTGGAGTTCAGGTGTTTAATGGAAACCTCAAGATGGTGTAGGACCACCTTATCAGTTCCTATTTCACTCCCCAATGCAGGGAGGACTCCTGGGGGAGGGCAATGGTGTAGCCCAGCCATCTCAATGAGCCTGAGCTTTCAGAAAAGTCCTAGAGGGTCATTAGAAACCTGGATAGTTTACAGCCACCCTGACACTGATCTAAACATGCCTAACTATGAAGTTAGGAAAAAGAAAAAAAAAAAAAAAAAGAGTACTTGTGGCACCTTAGAGACTCAAATTTATTTGAGCATAAGCTTTTGTGAGCTACAGCTCACTTCATCAGATGCATCTGATGAAGTGAGCTGTAGCTCATGAAAGTTTATGCTCAAATAAATTTGTGAGTCTCTAAGGTGCCACAAGTACTTCTTTTCTTTTTGCAAATACAGACCAACACAGCTACTACTATGAAATTAGGATCAGCCTTAGAATCAAGGGTGTAAATGGCTTCTTTGTGCCCCTCACTTCTCCTTGGGCACATCTGAACTTCTGGTCCAATCATTCCAAATTTATCTTAAGTTAAAAATAGGGTTGTTTGAGTTAGAAACAGAGAAATCACAGTAGATCAAGTTATGTGGTATAAAATAATGTCTCGTGTAAGGCCTGGGTAATAGCCTTTCCGGATAGGGAGCATCTTGAAGTTACTATGTCTTTAGGTTAGAATACATGTTTCTTGATGTCTGCTCCTGCCCCTCTATTGATAGGGGGCCTATCAGTGTCTCAACCACATCTCTGGTCCCCATTTCTACAGTGTCTGAGGCCCTTACAATCTTCAGTGTATTTATCCTCCCTACCTCACCTGATGTTGTGAAGTGCTATTACCCCCCATTTTACAGTAGCAGAGAGGCTAGGTAACTTGCCTTGAGCCCCAAAGGAAGCTTCTGGTACAGTGAGGAACTGAATGCAGGTCTCCCAGAGTCCACGATAACACCCTACCTGCTGGACCATGCCATTGAAGCCCTCCTGCCAAAAGGTAGCATTAATTTAACTCAGGCTTAACTGTGCAATGCCAAACCCCTAAAATATAATTTAAAACAAATCACCTGGGCTTCTGATACATATTCATTTTCTACCAGCTAAGGACAGACTGTAGTCCTTAATCCTTATTCCTTCACAAATGTACTGCAGTCATCTAAAATATCTGCCACCAAACATAACCTCATGCCTCGGTGCCAAAATAGTTACAAATTAGTTGTTACTGCACATATATTTCTACCAGAAAACCTTCACTGAGCAAGAAGCTTTCCTAGCTCACCTCAACATTCAGAGAAGCTGCCCAGCAAACCTCCATTACAGGAACCACACCAATGTGCTTTATGGCTTAGGTGGCATTGCGTGCCTGCTGTTTATAGCTGGCCTGACTTGACAATTACCCCTATATGTACCCTGAAAGACATTTTGCAATGCTCCCCAGCACATGCAGAGGTGGAGCTGCATGCTTGGATGCCGACAATCACAACATGGGCACACATTAACATTGCTTTTGTAGTGTATATTTGTATTTCTTTGGCTTTTCAAAGTACGTTATCTGAAATATTGGAATATTGCACAGGAATGCAGAGGGAAAGTGTGAAATACTGCCAACCGTTTTGACCTAAGCAGTTGGGCAATATTCAGCATCTTGCTAGTTGTTTCCATTAGGAAGAGAAACTGATGATGGAACCAGCTATTTCTTTGCAAATAAACAGAAATACCTGCATCAAAGAATATACCCAAACTTCTTGGAAGCAGAACCCAGTAGGAATCAAACAGGAGGTAGCTTTATTGCTCACAGTTCCAAGCCTCTTTCCAGCCAGCACTCTGCCAGAAGAGCAGTCTCTCTTGGCTTTCTCACAGGGCACTCTGCGAGTGCTTCTCTCACTGTGTCCTTGGCTTCCTGCTGCTTCTCTATTTTTCTGGGTGCTGCTTCATACACAGACACTGCTCCACCAAGCAATACCCAGCCTTCTGCATTTGCATTCATCCTGTGTGAAACCCCTTCACCCACAACTTAGCTCCTGACTGGCTTTGTATGTGTCCTGTGATTGAACAATGGCTCCTATGATTTCAGCTACTTTTTTAAGAGCTTAACTGCTTCTTACATTTATCCTGACTGAATGACAGCTGTCATACCTACAAGCTTCCACATCATTTTATCCACTCTCCAACATAATAATATGAGAGATCTACATTTAGGCCAGGAATACTTTATAGGAAGTTAGTGCAATGATCAGATCTTCACTGTTAAAACGTTGTTAGCAATTATTTAGGTTTTCTACTTATATGATTACGCTTTCACCTTATAAAATTAGAAATAAGGTATACAGAGCACTCAGTATGTTTCTCCACAAACGGAATGTAAATTGCATATAAGATGACAAATGACTGAAACAGAAGGATGTGTGTGGAAAATAAACTTGTTTTATGAGACTGATGTTTTGTCTCATGCTTCCTGTAATAAAAGTTGATTTCTCATAAATAGTACCTAGGTTTTATACTTTGTTTTATTTTACAAGAAAATATAACATGTATACAAAAAAACCCAAACCCTGCAGAGACCTATATTAAAAAACAGAACAAAATAAAAGAGTTAATGTGCCTAGACATGTCAGATGAACTAAGAAAAGCAGTTTACAAGGTTTGAAAGGCCATTTGTAATGTATCAATTCAGATGAAGCTTGTGGAAATGACAGAATTTTTATCTAACAGTATATTGTAATGTAGTAATACTGGCAGAATTGAGCCATTTGCCTAATTTGTGGCTTAACAGGCACTACATATTAAAGGGGAGCCTCTGCTCAGACTCTCAGTGCAACACGACAAAATAGTAAGTAATCCAGGGACCATTAATAATCAGAATGGCAATTATATCTAAAACTCAGTATAAAGCCTGAGCAGCAGTATTCCATTTTAATTTTGAACCTGATATGTGCTGGCCAACCTAATGGTGTTATTTATACAGTAATTTAGCATTGTTATTTGTTGAATAATGTTATTAAGAGTCTGCTATACATTATATACACATTCAGCCAATTCTTCCTCATTCCAATTAAATAGCACCTATAAAATATAGATGGAAAAAGCCATAAACCTTCTGTGTCTTGAAATCTAGTGTTAAATCTACTGTACTTTAATCAAGCATTTAAGTTATGTCTGTAGAATGAACTATCACCAAAATGAAAAAAAATTAGTTTTGTCTTCTCAACATCATTATTATTTCAATGAAGGCACATCCATCTCAGACAGTAACAGACTTTTTCACACAAGCAGAACTGTATTTCAAGAGTAGAAGCCACACACTGAATGCATGCACTAACTCCTTTGCTGTTTAATTAGTCTCTGTTTGGAATAGCAGTATGTCAAAGTGTACTACAAAACCTTCAGTGCAGGGCAAGTTAGTGCCTGGCATGCTCGAGAGCTGTAATGCTTCCCATGCACTAACTCTCTGTATAAACATGGCCTTCATTCAGAATAAATGTAAGAAACAACCAAGCTCCTTTCTGGAACCAGATAGCTGAATCAGAGAACTGACTCCCAAAAGCCAGGTTAATGACAAGGCTTGTGTAGAAGCTGAACCATGTGGCCCAAGGTTTTTCTATAGTGATGAAAAGTGACGGAAGGGGCTAAGGTATTGATTAGTTGAATCGTCCTATGTATGTGTGAGGCAAAGAAGTGGCACAAGTGCACAGAAGGTCAGAGAAAAAGAACAAAAAAATTCCAGACTGCCAGAGAAGCCCTAGTGTGACCCTGAGGGGGGGAAAAAAAAAAGAAAGAAAAAAAAAAAAAGAGTTTTTCGGTTAAGTGTTGGCTCAAAGAGGTTACAAACTGAACAAGAAAACGGTCTTCTGTTCAGTCAGTTCCTCCTGCATTCAGGGAAACAGGACATTGTAATGATTTATAAATAAACAGGATTATATCAAAGAAATGCCTAGCATCAATTTCTCCTCCTATTGAAAACAACCTGTAAACACTTGAGTACAAAGATAATTGTTTTAAGACTAGGATTCAGCAGCTCTAAATCTGATCCTATAGTGGAAGAAGCAAAAAGGGAGATTTATCAAGAGTCACATGAGGCTGAGAATTTAGATTGGCTAGAGTGGAAAACAATGGAAGACAGAAGAATATAAATATAATCTAAACCAGAATTTAACCCAAGGGCAAGACAGAGATTTTCTACACTTTTCTGTAAACTAAAACCCTGTAACTTTTACCACATTTAGATTTTCCCCCTCACCATGAACTTTTACTTGAGAATTGTGGTAAATATGTACCTTAGAAATATATGAGAAAATAAGTACCAAAAGTAAGGTCCTTTATTTTAAAAAGGAAAATATAGATATTTGAAACAATATTGCATTTAATTTAAAAAAAATCAATATTTTTTCCTGAAATTAAAATTTCCATAGAAAAAGATTGTGGGACCAGATTCTCCTCTCTGCTGTAACTCTAGATTTATGCTGATGTAACTCTGAATAGAAATTAGTACATCTTTATAGCCAAGGAACAAGAACTATTGCTAGGGTCAATATAGTATTATTAAAAGCCCTTTAACTGTCATGTAAAAATCTACCCATATAGACACTGAGTCAGCATTAGATGGGGAAAATTTATCAAGAGTAACCAAAATTAATTATGCTACTGATAAACTTGGACTTGAAAAAATAGGTCTTATTTACATAAGAACAAAATGATCTCCCCCTTCCTACTCCCCACAATGGGGTCAAGATGCTGAAATGCACTAATGAGCACTGGTGCAACATTTTTGGAAAGGGAACACTGAACTCAAGACATAAAAGCATGTGTGCTGTTTCTCATCTCCTTCTGTGCACACAGTTACAAAGCACTCTCGTGAACTAGCTGCATCCATAATCACTGCACAGTGTTCATTCTGAAACTGTAGGATTATGCATTACCACCATGGCAATGCTGCTTCTTTCCCTCCACTCCATTGTTTCACCTGTTAATTGTTTTCACTGCCTCCCTCTCCAGCAGGACACGAGACTGCTTGCTGGGTAATGAAAGGGAGCAAAGCAGATCCTCAGTCTTCTTTGCTGAGTCCTTTGGCAAGTGAAGGGGAGAAACATGGTTTTCCTGGTGCTCTTCCCCAGCTCCACCCCCATGGACCATGCAGGATGTCTAAGATCTAGACATCCTCCTCATTGTCTAGTCATGGGAAATATGTTGCCTATTGGGTGCTTAGGAAGAAAATCCAATAAGCACTCTAGGGCATTCATATTGACGTAATAGGCATGGAGGCTACCGCATGGGCATGGGAGAAGTAATAGGTGGCACAGCCTGGCCCTCCTCCCCACATAACCTTGTGTGGATTTATACTGCCCATGAACCCATTAGCCATGCCCTACATATGCTCCCTCTGCTCTCTGTGTAGTAGTGAGGAGAGTCATCATGGAAACCAGCACAAGCTCTCCCCAGCTTGGATCTCCTACTGGCCTTCAGCGTCTAATTTTTGTGGTATCTGGACCTTATGCAGATGCACAAAACCACTAAGGATTTTGTCCAGAAACAACATATTAGGGAGGGACAGACAAATTCTTAAAGCCCAGAAATACATGCTGCTCTAAATTCCACCATGCTGTATAACTCCAATTATGTCCAATTATGGGAATAAGCAAGTGGTCTTACAAGTTGTCCAAACCAGCTTCAGTTTTTGAGTGTCTGAAAAGTGATTCAGCTAACAGATGCAGAAAAGTGGAAAATAGACTTGCTATAGCATACAGGTCTTTTAGCATTTGTTCTCAGTAGATGAAGAGCTCTTTCAACCTCATTGGAGACGGGGGCTAGCAGGGACTCAGCAAAAGGTAGGGCTGAGAGAGGAGTAGGGCAGTGTAGGAGCAAGAAAAAGCATGCAAGACACACATATATTAGGGTTCTTATCCTGCACAAAGGCAGCAATATTCTGCATAGGCGCAGCCCAATGAAGGATCAAGGCCTAGCCTGTGAAAAAAGTGCAAAGGAGGAAAAAAAACAAAACAAAGGAAATGGACAGAAAGGAGAGGAAAATGCATGTATGGAAAAAGGAAAAAGGAAGCAAGAAAAATGTTATATAAGTGCATTCATAAAGCTTTTAGATTAGTGGATTTTGAAATTTCTTGATCAATACTGGGCCAATTCTACTTTCTTTTACACTAGTGCAATTCCACTGGCTTCAATGGTACTGCATCAATGTAACATCAGAATTTAGACAAGTATTTCCTATATTTTAAAGTATATTATTTTTCCGGAAAATATTCACCAACTTAGTGGAGTTACACCAGAGATGATTTGGTTCTATAACTTTAAAGGTGGGGAAGCATGTGGATAAATGATGGCAGAATGCTATTGCCTCAGGGGCTTGAATCAAGTTGCTACTTTCTGTTACTGTTGGTTACAAGTATATTATGCTAAAGGGCATAAAATTAATGGGGCATATATTTGAAAAAGTGTAATTTCTTCTTACTTTGAACTGAATTTGAAGAATTCTACATGGCCATTTTTGAAAGTGAAAAAGCTTTCTCCCACCCAATTACAAAAATCCTGTTAAACCATAAAGAAATCTCAAATGGGTATTTCCAACAAATCAATTTAACCATTAAGAATATACATATGGATGTGTTCCTTTCCAAAATATTAATTCAGGACAGGACAAAATCACCATTTTTAAAATCAGCAATCTGTCCAGTGAAATACATGCTAATTATTAGTGGGATTTTAGCTGTCTCTTAAAGATAACACACAATGTCTACCTCAGGCACATTTCTGGCTATAAAAAGAAGTCATCCTTAGGTCCAGATATTTTACCATTTTGAAGATAATAACTTAAGACAAAGGGCCCAATTCTAGTTGCACATCAATACAAATCAAGGGTGACTTTAGGGTAATTCCATTTACTTCCCCAATGTAAGACAGGTATCAAGGGGATCAGAAGTAAATCCCAAAATTCTTAGAGGATCTATGTGCATAACCAGCACCTACAGAACTTTTACCAAAATGTGACCTTTGATCTTTTATAGTCTATAGTCCTCACTTGTCAGAAAGCTTAATTTTACCAGTGAAAATAGTCTCTCTGATCACTGTTACTTCAGCTAAGCAGGTCAGCAGCCTGTCAGCTATCTCATGTAACCTTCCCTTGTTACAATTCCAGTCTATCAAGGTAATTTCAAGGATAGTTCCAAATTACTTCTCCCCCAAGGTAGCATTAGGATGACATTTAAAACACAAGCTCAACCTTCTCAAATTTTGCCTTTCCTCTTATGAGCAAATGGTGCAATAAATAGGGAGATATTCCATTATTTTCAAAACTTTGACCATAAATGTGTTAGAAAAAGGCTGACATTTAAAAGTTCTTTTAAGTTATTTCCATGTTAATGCAAATATGGCTTCTTATTACCCCCTTTAATTGTTTTTGAAGATATCACCATCAAATACATGGCTTATTGCTTCCCTAGTCTTTTAAACACAAAAGAGGACATACCCTCAGCCCCCTTTGCACCCAGTAGACAGCTGTCCTAAGAAGACAGCTGTGGATTCCCTTTATGTATGGGAATCCTTGGGTGCCATAGATGTGTGTCTCTAAGCAATCCCATCAGCTCTCCACAACAATGTAGCAGGCATATTGAGGGCTAAAGGGGGTCTGGTTGAAGCAACTTGGACTGGCAGAATAGCTCCTACTGCCCATTGCAGCCCATGTATGTTAGAACAGCCCTTGAACTGCTCTAATTTACTCCAAGAGCCAAACCACATGCCTAGCTCCCTTTGAACTGGGAGATCATATTGGTGATTAAGTAATCTTTGTGTCCTTCTCATTTGGGTCCAGTACTTAGCTGGATTCATGAATAGGACCCATATTCTCAAGTCAGTTGTAATAACACACACACACACACACACACACACACACACACACACAGAGCATGCAAGAAGAGACAGAGGTACATACTCATGGTTCAGTGGAAGTTCCCTAAGGTTTAAAACATAAGACATTGTAGCCACTTACTTAAATTGAATGAATTGATAGTTCTATGGTAAGTTACAGTGAATCTGGCTCCTGCTGCTACAGTTCACAGATAAATAGAGTGGCAATAACCCTTAGATTTGGAGGCTGTAGGAATACAGGAAGGTAACCATAAGTACAGTTACAAGTAAAAAATATTGTTTGTATTATGTGTTACACATATACAAAACTTGAGAGAGTCCATGCTTTGGCCAATGCCATAGCCATACTCACATACCCAAAGATTTCATAGATTTGGGTGGATCTGTCAACAGGAGGTCATCAATAGAAGGGTGGTTCCTCCTGGAGCCTTCCCAATGATGTCTTCCCACTCTAGCCCAATCAGAGAACCTCTTATTTTATTGTTCTGACCACATCTAATATATCTTATGCTTATGCATGAGGGTTCTAACCCTCCTTTTCCTTATCTGTACTTCCACATCCCATAAATTACGGGGTGCCCCCTTTTCATAGGTTGGTCTCTCAGTTCCCCTTTTTCTTATTAGCATCTTATTAACATTTGCATCAACCTGTTTCCACAGTACCCTGTTGTCAGAACAGAACTATCTATGATGTTACAATCAAGTGTCTTGCAGTCTAGACAGGGACATTACAGTATATTTCTGAAACATCACCCATTGGCACATTCTTTTCAGTAATCTTGTGATTCTACTCGCATACGGTTATTCTTAGGTCATCCGTTCATGTCAAGTCTCCTTAAGCCTACCGTGGCTAAGCTGAAATCTTACAGGCCTCAGCCTATAGGCCTTGCATTACAACCTTGCTTTATTTGTATACTTAATACACACTCATCACTCCTAAACACTTGTCAGTCTTATGCTTCTATCATCCTATCTTACTTCTATCAATACCTACAACTTAAATCTATTTTGCACACATTGATTACACATGAAATAATGTGTTGACCATAACCAATCAATAACTATAATAAATGAATGTCAAAATGAACTATTTTATGTATCTCACATTGTAGCTCTTTCCATATCTCTCCGATGAAAAGGAGCTCTCAATTTTTACAGTACAGTGCTGCTCAGTGTCACTTCATTAAATCTGTTCAGAGGTCTTTGAAGATGATGAATTTCTCGTTTATGAAAGGTTTGCTGTGCTATACTAGTAGGTCAATCAATTTCTTTTTAAATGCCTTAAAACAGAACTTTCTTCACTTGAGCAACCACCCAGTAAAAAAGGTCTTAGCAGAAAATTTTAGTGATCTCTAATATCCTCCATCATTTTATCCAAAATTGTTCTATGAGAGGAAACTCCCAGAAATTCTGAGTTAAAATTTGAGTTTATATACAAGGCCAGACACAGATCTCAGTAATTCTGGATTTACACCAGTCTAGTAGAATTCAGAATCTAGTTTCTCATCTCCAGCACAGGAATGTTTACTGGAAAGGATATTTTAGATTTCCGGGTGATGCAGGAGGAGGTGTATGCTGTGTTTTATGTCCTTTTGATTAATACTATACATCAATGATTACGTTAAACACAAAAAGAAAAGGAGTACTTGTGGCACCTTAGAGACCAACAAATTTATTAGAGCATAAGCATCCGATGAAGTGAGCTGTAGCTCACGAAAGCTTATGCTCTAATAAATTTGTTAGTCTCTAAGGTGCCACAAGTACTCCTTTTCTTTTTGCGAATACAGACTAACACGGCTGCTACTCTGAAACCTACGTTAAACACAGAATCAGAAATACATCATCAGACCTCTTTGGTCATTTGGAACCCCAAATCCCTCTTTTTGAATCCATGTGTGTGATGTCTGACTTAATTATTAGACTTTGTTTTGATTTGCTTCCATACCTGCCTTAAAACTATTGGGCACTTTCCCGACTTACTGCAATTCATGGAATAGCCATAAGTTTGGTGCTATAAGTAGCAATCACCATATTATTTCGTAATGTTATTACTACCTATAGCACTTAGAAGCCCTAGTTGTGAATTAGACCCCATTATGATAGGTGCTGTACAAACAGAACAAAAAGATCAAGTGTAAAATGAGAGACAACAGATGGACATGGATACATACACGTACACATACACTTGGATGGCAAAGCTACTAAATGAACATATTACCAAGGTCCAGATCCTCAGACAGTGTAAATTGTGTCGCTCCTCTGACCTTCAGAGATTTCAATGCCAGAAAGGACCATTGTGATCATCTAGTCTGACCTCGTTTGTAACACAGGCCATAAAACTTCCCCAAAACAAACATATCCTAAAGCATATTTTTTAGAAAAAATGTAATCTTGATTTAAAAGTTGCCTATGATGAAGAATCCACCACAAAACTTGGCAAGTTGTTCCAATAGTTAGTTACCCTCGCTGTTAAAAGTTTACACTTTATTTCCAGTTTGAATTTATCAAGCTTCATATTCTAGCCACTGAATCACGTCATACCTTAGAGCCTATGATCAAATATTTGTTCACCATGTAGATATTTATAAACTGGTCAAGTCACCTTTTTATCAAGCTAAATAGCTTGAGCTCCTTGAATCTATCAATATAAGACATGTTTCCTTATCCTTTAATTATTCTTGTAGCCATTTCTAAATCCTCTCCCATTTATCATCAACATCCTTCTTGAATTGTGAGACCAGCACTGGACACAGTGTTGCAGCAGCAGTCACACCAGTGCCAAATATAGAAGTAAAATAACCTCACTACTCTCACTCCAGATTCCCCTGTTTACATATCCAAAGATCACATTAGCCCTTTTGGCCAGAGAATCACCGTGGGAGCTCATGTCCAACTGAGTATCCACTGCCTTGCATAATCACAGGTTTCAGAGTAGCAGCCGTGTTAGTCTGTATTCACAAAAAGAAAAGGAGTACTTGTGGCACCTTAGAGACTAACAAATTTATTAGAGCATAAGCTTTCGTGAGCTACAGCTCATGAAATGCATCCGATGAAGTGAGCTGTAGCTCACGAAAGCTTATGCTCTAATAAATTTGTTAGTCTCTAAGGTGCCACAAGTACTCCTTTTCTTTTTGAGTATCCACTATGACCCTCTAATACTTTTCCAAGGCATTGCTTCCCAGGATCTCGTCCCCATCCTGCACGTATGATCTAAATTCTTTGTTCCTAGACTTCAATGAAATTTCTCTTGTGCTTGTTATTTATGAAGAAAAGTATTCTGAAACTTTGGAAATTTGTTGTTTGAGGGAAGAATGGATATGAATGAACAGCTGTAACGGCACATTATATGAAAACTGAGCAAGTAATGGGACACTGTTGATTAAAGGAAACATCTTGCCATCAGTCTGCATGGAACTCCCCCTACACATCAATGCCAGAGCCACACATGAAACCAAAGCAATTTGTGCAGAATATATTCACATCACACTACAAATTAATACATTTTTTTCCTTTATTCTTCCTGGGGGTTTTATGACCAAAATTTCTTTACAAAATGGCTAGCAGGGGAAAATATACTTTGGTACAATGCAGAGAAGCATTCCATATTGCTAAGGCAAAAAAAAAAAAAACAGTTTTGCATTTTGTCTGTCATTAGCATCTAAAAATATTTTTTTTTCCAAAAACCAAAGCAATACACAATCATTCAAATTATCATATTATGTTTCCTTAGATACAAGATTGAAATTGAAATTAGATTAAAAATCTAATCAGCCTGATTATAAAGGAGAAAAGTGCTGTAAAAACTCTCAAAGTCATGGTTACCAGGGGAAAAAAAACCCATGTTAATTAAGTATATCTTAAAACCTTGCATTTGAAAGAAAGATTACAACGTATTTTATATTGATGTTCTCAGTGAATATTCTTCCATGGAGAATTACTACTGTATTAATATTTATGATATGCATATTGGTTGTTTCAACTGGTTACAATTTGTTCTTATACAAAATACTCCAGGAATGCTACATGTGTGCCACAATTCCAGTAATGATATTAAAATAGATTTAAGGGTTAGTTCAAATCTTAATGGCTGCAGGGTATCCTTTGATTTTTATTAAAAAAGCCCATGCAAAGAGCTAGCTGTTGGTTTCATTACAAGTAAGTCAGAATGAAATTAGGGAATTTCTTCTCTGGGCCAAGTTACATAACATGGAAGCAAAGCCCAAATAAAAGGCTTTGTTCTGAATGCCAATCCAGTCAAGTGCCACTGTTGGGATAGATATACATATACATACACACACACAAATATATATTGTGATTCATGTATTTATGTAATATGTTATAGGTCATTGGAGCCTGGTATGAATGATGTGTGCTTGACATGAATACATGCATAGCAATTTGGCGACCGAAGCAAGAACTTAAGCTCAAGGACTATTAGAACTATTTGTGCAAAAACAATCTTGCTATGTTCTGAGAAAAATACAGAAAATTAGCAGAAAAGGAAACACCAGCTGCACTGATATAAAATTGTATAAGAATTGGAGGAAATGGCACATCTTGGATCATGGTGGCCCGCCCAGGATTGTCTCTTTGGAATTGTGTGGGTTGAAGGCCTAGTAAACAAAGGCAAAGAACTGAGGACATGACAGAATGGACTATAAATGGTTGCCTACGATTTCTGCAAATTGAAGTCATTTATTGATCCAGAGTCCTCTGTGGATATAGATGTGGTTTTTGCTGGCTCCCCGTATCTTATGATCGGACGGAATCTCGACTGGCCATTGAGACCATTCTGACCTTTGGACTATGGTATAGTATGTTTGGGGTGTGAATGTGGAGTGAGTAAGGTTTGTTTTGTAATCAGTAAAGAGCATTTAGAGTATTATATACCAACACTGTGTCCAGTATCTGCTTGCTCCCCATCCCATAGGGGAGACCTCTATTGCAGGTCCAGCATGTGGTGGAGAATGTGGAGGGGGAAAGAGATATTAAGGAGTGCTGGATTTCGAGATGGGGTCTTACAGTGTTAGGGGAATCATTATTTAAATCTAATAAGGGTGACTCCTTATTTGTAAAATTTGGAAGAAATATGTTAAAAGAAGTGGAAAAATATCCTGTGGTGTTACTGTAATAATGTTTAAAACATCTGGAATTTTGCCATTATAACTGGACCCTTGTGGCGTTTACTTAAAAAAAAAAAAGTAGAATGGGAGTGGGAGCCAAAACAAGAAAAAGCTTTCTGCAATTTAAAACATGCCTTCATGCTAGCTCCAGCATTGAAATTCACAAAGATAAACAAGCTGTTTGTAATTAAGTTGGCAGCAACCCAACAGAGTTTAGTAGCAGTATTAATGCAGAAAATTGACAGAAAGTTAATATTGGTAGCATACAAGTCTAAAAGATTAACCTGTATGAAGTAGTAGTTTGGGATCTGTAAAAAAAAAAAAATGTTTAGCTGTTGTGTGAGCCATTAAAGTTTTTGCTTTGAATACTGGCACAGCCCCTATTATAATACAAACACCTCACTCTCCCCTGAAATATATTTTATCAGAAAAACTGTGGGGGAAAGGAGTATCAAATACTAGAATGGCCCAATGGACCTTAATGTTAACTAGCAGAGATGTTACTTATTAAAGTAATAAACAAGCAATGATGTTCCCTTATACCCTCTAACCGAAGAAGAGAAGCATGAATGCCCACTTCCAAAAACCAAACCAAAGTTTGCATTTTGTGCTTAGTAAAAAAAATTATGTTGTGTGCGCATTATATTTTTTAATAAATAATAATACCGGAGCTTGAGCAAAGATAAAAGGATAGTGTAAGTATTTAAAATAATGTGGCCGGAAGCATCGGACATTATTCCTATGTAATAATGGCCATGGCTTCAATAATAAAAATCCTCATAATTCAAAAAGGATAAAATATGGGTTTTGGCTTTTATGTTTTAATATTTTTTAAAAAATTATGAGTACATAAATATACATATAAAAGCACCTCTAGAATGAACATATAAATTAAAGGGAATAATACATTCAACTATTCATGGGACAAAATGGGAAAAAGAGGACCAAACAAAACCTGATGTAAAAAAAAACAGAAACCACCACCTTTCAAGGTAAAATTTAAAATATGGTAATTAAAATATGGTAATTAAAAAAGGTATAGAAAAACTTTTTTTTGGACTCTGGTATACTATGTTTGTGGTGTGAATGTGGAGTAAGTAAGGTTTGTTTTGTAATCAATAAAGAGCGTTTAAAGTATTAAAACACAATTATCAACACTGTGTCCAGTATCTGCCTGCTCCCCATCCGATAGGGAGAACTCTCTTGTGGGTCTAACACCACCTCTCTGAGCAACTGAATCAGCAGAGCCAGACTACAGTAGCTAGCACACAGTGGGGCAGCAACTACAAATGGATGGTACAGGAAGTAGTAGTTCTGACATAGAAAGCCTCTGTGAGCTCATTTGCACAGCATACAATGGGGCATTGGGGGAAGTCCCCAGTGGAGGCTTCAGAGGTGGAAGTGCTCTGCCTGTTTCTTTTGGCCCTAATATGCACATGGAAGCAGGCACAGGATTTGGGCCTACATGCATTTGATTGTTTGGACTGTGTAACTGAGAGGAAATGAGAATGAAGTGGTAAATTGAAGAAATGTAATTCGTCTTGATTGTCACCTAATTGACAATGATCCACATATAAAAGGTGTGAAATCTGCATAATGCATTTTAACTACAAATTATTATAGTTAAAGAGGGATCTTCTAGTAACTGCAGCCGGTAACCATTCTAGTATGGCCTAAAACAAGGATTTAAAGAATACTTTGATTTTTTTTTATTGTTGTAGTAAGAGTATTGTTCATAGATTCCAAGTCCGAAAGGGACCGTTGTGATCCTCTCGTCTGTGTAGGATTGCCACTTGTTGTGAAAATCCCAGACACCTTATCATCCCACCACACCATTCTCCAGCAACCTGCCTCACCTCAGTAAGCAGTCAGCTGGGCAATGTTTTACATGTAACAAGCTGGGGCATGTAAAGGCCAACTGCCCCAAGAACCCCAACAGATTACTTTCATTGCACCGGGGTCACACCGAAGGTCCTCAGGCCCAGATGCTTCCCAGATACCCTCAGAGCGAAGGGAAACTATGATTGTGGGCAGGAGTAAGGTTATCACATGGAGGGACACTGGAGCACAGATGTCAGCTATCCACCAATCCCTAGTGGACCCAAAATTCATCAACCCAGAGGCCCAAGTGATGATTCAACCCTTCAAATCAACCTCTTGACTTGCCTACAGCCAAGTTGCCTGTGCAGTACAAGGGCTAGTCAGGAATGTGGACTTTTGCAGTCTATGATGACTATCCCATTCCCATGCTGCTGGGGAAGACTTGGCCAACCATGTGAAGCTAGCCAAGATGGTGGGAATGGTCACCCGCAGCCAGGCTAAGCAAACTTTCACACCTAGCTCTGTTCTTGAGCCTTTTACAAGGGCCCAGTCTGTTATCAGAGACACAAACTGATGTGGTGGAACCAGACTCCATGCCAACGTCTGTGACTGCAGTAGTGGATCCAGTCTTAGAGACCCAGCCAGAGCCAGTCCCAGAACCATTGCCAGCACTGAATCCAGTGCTTGCAACCCTGCCGGCAACTCCAACACCAGAGGGCATCACCAAGCCCACACTGGCAGCAGCAGCTAAACCTGCATAAGAGGCTCAACTGGAGCCTGGAACAACATAGTGCACCAGCAGAGAGCAGTTCACAATCAACAGAAACAGCCCCATCACCTACATCACTTCCAGACGGACCAAGCTCAAGTCCACAATCCAGTGAGGAACTGATGTTTCCAGATTCAAGGGAATAGTTCCAGGCCGAGCAGGAAGCAGATGAAAGCCTCCACAGAGCTTGGATGGCAGCACGGAACAACCCACCACCTCTGAGCTCTTCTAATCGATCCAGGTTTGTTGTAGAAAGAGGACTTTTATACAAGGAAACTCTTTCTGGTGGGCACCAGGAAGACTGGCATCCTCAAAGACAGTTGGTAATTCCAACTAAGTACCAGATAAAAGCTCTTTAGCTTAACCCACAATCATCCTAGTGGCCATGCTGGGGTGAACTGGACCAAAGACCATTTGGGGAAGTCCTTCCACTGGGAGGGAATGGGCAAGGACGTTTTTACCTATATCCACTGTTGTGAGGTGTGCCAAAGAGTGGGAAAACCCCAAGACCAGGTCAAAGCCCCTCTCCAGCCACTCTCCATAATTAAGGTTCCATTTCAACTAGTAGCTGTGGATATTTTGGGTCCTTTTCTGAAAAAGACACCCAGAGGAAAACAGAACATACTGACTTTCATGGATTTTGCTACCCAATGGCCGGAAGCATTTGATCTAAGCAACACCAGGGCTAAAAGTGTGTGCCAGGCATTAACAGACATTTGTGATTTTTCCCCAAAAATCAAGTAGTAAAATGACTGAAGAGAGGGTCAGAATCACAAGTGAGGCAATTGGTGTAATTCTTTTGATGCCTTATGAAATTTTAGACAAACTGAGACTAACCCAGAAAGTTTAGCTTTTGCAGGGAAATAGTCTTTACTCAAAAAACGTGCCAGTCATTGTTCTAGTCAATAGTAAGCATCACTTGGCAGAGAAGCCATTCATCATTGCATCTTCACAGGAAGTATATTTTTAATTATGAGAGCCAATTTTATAAAGTATGCAACTATGAAAGGTTGCTTTGCTTGTGTGTATGCATAGAAGAATTCATGCACCACTACAGAACACACCCTCATGGATGTGTGTAATGTAGCAGACACTTCCCCATCTGGCACCCCCTGGTCTGGTCCTACTGGTCTCTCTTTCTCTACCTGTGCATTTGACTGTATTTCCCTAACCTATTATTTGAATCTTATCCAGAAGGCAGCACCAAATTATTGTGGCATAGAGGGACCAGGTCTTTTTTTTTTTCCTCTCTCTTCTGACCCAAGGGACCTCTCCCACTGGAGCAAAGTAATTACTTAAAACTATGCTCCAAGACCACTCAGAAAGGAGAGTCACTAAAGGACTGCTCTAGCCACACCTATTAAGGATCACAGACATGAATAAAACTTAGCCATCAAGGGTATCGAAGGCAGGTGAAAGAACAAACCTCCACAACTATTTCTAGGAGATTGTCAACAATGCAAGCAGTACAGTTTCTATTCCACATCCAAATCTACAATCTTCAGGGTTGAGAGGAGGAAAGAGGGAGATGTCAAGGAAAGCAGAAATGCCAGAAGCTTCCAGCATTATCTTGCTGCAACTCACTCAAGGACCAGCCTAAGAATACCAAATTTCCAAGACCATCAATGTCAAGAGTTGAATTCTTAGCAGATATTTTATAATAGCTTCTTTAATTATAGCTGGCACCCTGCCCCCATATAAGGGAAATTAACTTCAACCACCACCAGATGCTGTATTTACCATGGGCCCTCACCAGATGAGAAGGACATGAATATCTGCTAGGCTATAGCCTGAGGTGCCCCCAGAGAGTGGGAATGGATAACACTTAAGCAGTTAACATTCCCTGGTTTGTCCCATCATATTATTATTTTGTCTCTACTGTAGGTTATAACTCAGTGCTATCCAAACCAAACCAAACAATTTTACACAAAGTTAGAAAAGATATGCTGCTCAGTAAGACTTAAGTCTTTAAAAGGTGGTTACAGACATACAAAGTTACCCAGTCTATGAATGCAAGTCTGAGTTTTGCACATGTATGCACCATACACTTATGCATCCATATATGCTCACAAAGGTTTTGCAGAAACAGTGTAAGGCTCTGTCTTAAAAAAGGTACCAGGAAAGGTGGAAGGCAAAAGACAGAAGAATGCCAGGAAGGTGTGCAATTAACCAAAAATTAAGAGACCAAAAGAAACTTTGGTATTTCCCACAATTTAGGATTAGTTTAATATTTAAATAAGAATCACAATACATTGTTTTCCATGTCCCTTTTATTTTCATGCTTTATACTTTTTTCAAGAAATATTAAATATATTAATAAATCAGAATGCTAAATCTGACTGATGACCGGACATGTAGTAAAGCTGACCTTACCATATTTGGTTTATTTTTCTAATATATTTGGTCTAAAATTTTCACAAGAGTATAGCACACAAAGGATAATGGAAAACCAAGCTACTCTTGCTGAGTCTATGTTACATATTAGAAAACCTGATCACAGTTTTCAAAGAAGGAAATTTAGGGAAGGTTGCTAACAAAACAAAAAGTCAGTTTAATAGACGTGTAACAAAATCCTTAGTCATTCTACTTTCTTTACAAAATATATTGTAAAAATGATACTAGCTGCTCTTAAAGATTGAGGGTATGATCTTGAAGGATGAGTGGGGGAAAGTTAGGAGAAAATGGTTTAGCTGTTTGTTTGTAAACCACACTATCACATTTTACAGACAACTTTTCTCTTTGGAAATATGTCACTTCAGAAATGGAAAGTGACCCACTTGGTGTTAAGTCATTTATTGTAAATTTATTAAAAATAATTTGCTTTTTTAAAAGGAAACAATCCTATTTATGTTAGCAGCTAAAAAGGGTTTTGGGAAGACATGCCATTTTGCCTGATATAAAGTATGTTGTCAGTTATTAGAGATTTAGTTCCTGTTATACAGGAAAAATATACACTGAGTGGTGTGATCTAAAATCCACCTATCATCATTTAGGAAGGCTAATAAATAATCCCCACAGCGAAAGGGCTTGGGGCGTGGGGGAGAAGGTGATTGCATTTTACAGCATCACTTATTCTGGAAAAAGCTTAAGGGTATGGGTATGCTGCTGTAGCTGGGAGAGAGCTTCCCAGCCCCTGTAGGTAGATGCTAGCTCTCCTGAGTTAGCACACTAAAAACAGCAATGTAGCTGGGGGGAGCACAGCAGCTCAGGCTAGCCACCAAAGCACAAGGTCTGGTTGTGTTTATACTCAGGTGATTAGCCTGAGCTTCCTGTGCTACCCTAGCTACACAGCTGTTTTTAGTGTACTAGTTCAAACAGAGCTGGAGCATGTCTGTCTACCCAATGCTGGGAAGCACACTCCCAGATGCAGTGTACACATGCACACAACTTAGGTCTTTACTCCTCTATCAAATAAAAGGTTGCCAGACTACTGGCTATTTTTAGTTGGTACATTATTAATGTCCAGCAAACTTTATTTCGTTCAGTGAATATAAAAACAAATTAAGTCAGTGCTTCACCATTAAGCAAAAAAAAAAAAAAAAAAAAAGTGACTCATTTTTTAAATAATGTTTCTATTCAAAGATGAATTGTATTAAATTAGAGCTGCCAAAACTAAGTAAATAAGTTTAGTGAAAAACTGTATTTTATACAGAACTGCAGATATATTTCCCTAACATGTATATGCCCGAGTTTGTTTATAATTTGTCATAATTTCAATTGAATATGTTTATGCTAGGAAACAGGCACAGAACATGAATGTTAACTCTAGACTTATACGATCAAGGGCAAGACAAAATTTACAGACTGAGAGCAGACAAAACTTCAAACAATTATTTACTCCAGCTGTAATTTAGTATACTGACAGCGCTTTTCATCTATAAATCTCATAGCACTTTCCCATGGGGGTGGGGTAATGCTATTATCCACATTCTAGAATGGTGAAACTGAAGCACAGAAAAGCTAATTCAAGGTAGCACAGATCTCCTGAATCCTAAACCCACTGAATTCAACTGAAGTTTTGCCTTGCATTTGAGTACAGGCTGGATTTCAGTCCTAATCTTGTCCACTAGTTTAAATTGCCTCTGATAGCAATTTGGCTACAAGATGGCCTATATCTCTCACAGTGGCTCAGCAAGAGGGGAAACTGTGGTGCATCATGGAAGACTGATGTAGTCCAGCCCAGAAGCCTGACCCTGAGGGAAAAAATGGGGGCATACAGCACCTCAAGTGCAAGTCCCATGAGTTACCACAGCAGCTGGGAAGCATTCTCCCAGCTGCAGTGTACACATACCCTTAAACTTTTTCCAAAATAATCAACTACATAACACCCACGCCCACATAGGCCTTTTGCTATAATGTCAAATGGACCTGAAAGCATGTTTTGTTTCTAATTAACCCAAAGTGAGATATTTCACTTTGATTTTCCCTGAGGGAAAGATTTAGAGCTTTTCTGGTAAAAACTTTTTCCCTTGAAGATGTTAAGGATTTTTTGGGGAGTGGGATGGGTAGGGAGGGTGGTAAGGGGCAAAGAAAAGAATGGGGAAGGGAAGGAAGTGACATAAAATTCCCCAATCAGCACCACCCAAGAATAAATGGGAGAAGGAGACACTCCCATGGAACCACATGAAACCTCTGTCCCCAGATGAGAAAACCCAGGGGCCCAATATCTGGAGACAGTACAGTGTCCAGCAGTGACTGATGGATCTGTTGAGACCTCAGCGTAGTTCTCTGGTTATGTACAAATATAAGGGAGTACTTTTTGCGCTCTAACCCTTAAAAAGGTAAGAGTTCAGGGCACCGTTCAAGCAAGTTTGGCATTTGAAGACAAATTGTGACCTGAGCTTGGGCTACACTACTACCAAGTCCTTGGGTGGGGTAAAGAAACAAAAGGGGTATTATTTGGCTCTTGCCACCTTCAGATGGACAACCCCTGCAATCACCTGCCTCTGTAATTGCAGGCACATCACTGGTAGCAAATCAGAAGAATGATAATCACACATCAGGCCTACCTTCCCTCCGGGAGGCTCTGACAGGCAGCCATTTCTTAAGCAGCCCCAGCCAGGCCTCCCCCATAGATAAGAACTGAAGATTTGCTCCCCTTCCCAGTCATTCCCTCACTAACCTGTGCTCTCCCTTTTAACCTTTCTCTCTAAGCTTGCCACCCACTGCAGGTGTAGCTGGGCTGGGCTGATTGAGCCCACCATCAATCATTAATCCTTTCCTGGCCAGAGTGGGGTTTGCATGCGGTATCACAGTGTTCACAGAAGTAAGAGGTGGAACCAATAGTAAATCACCAAGTTTGCACCCACTTTCCTCAGGGCATGTTGTAGTGCCTAGAAAGGGGATGTATATCAGGTACTAAACTGACTGGTATGCTATGCTAGCTCCTTTTGCATGCGTGTATTTCTAAAACTCATTGGCACATTTTAATTACAGGAGATTCCTGCCCCCGCTCCCCACAATGGGTCTGTAACTACTGTAGGAACATGGTGGATCCAGAATTTGCTGAAATACCAAGTATTGCTGCAGTACTAACTCCAAGTGAGAAACTGTACAAATAATAAGGAGCATCTTGAGTTAAAAAATGCTCCATTGAAATTGATGGGTTTGTTTTTCAATCAATTTGGATTGGGAGGTGGGGGGTTAGTCTTCCAAAAACCTCAAATATACATTTGTGTTAAATTTGGTGCTGGGAAAAAATTCAGTAGAGGCAGGAGAAGGATGGCAGCCAGTGAATGGAGTTGCATAGGGGAACATGTCTTGTGTACCCAACCTCTCCCCCCTACACACGCACTCCACTCCACTACTGAGTGTTAAAGGGAACTAACAGGACCATTCTCATTCTATCAAGTGGGAGGAGAAGCTGGTGGCAGGGTCACCCCATTTCCCTGGAAGGAAAGGATTGCTAGAGGCTGTGGGCTCTCCACCTTTCAGCACTGGGAAGGATTGGCGTTTGGAGGATGTCGGAGGTAGATAGGGCACTCTCAACTTTGCTAATTCTTTTCTTATCAAGAGCTGGTGCTGCTTCTTCTCCAAAGGGGAGGAACAGGACACCCAGAAATTCACCAGCTCCTCTTTCTGGTCCAAATTAAGATTTAACCGGATGAATCCTTACTTCCCCAGGAGCTCCTCTGACCCCACGAAAAAAAAAATTAGAGTGGAGCCAAACCTGTATACTTGTGTCAAAGTACAGATTTAAGGTTTTTTTAAAATTAAAGCATTTTTAAGTTACTACTCTGATCTCAATAAGAGGGTCACTCACTTGTCTTCAGAGATGGATTTTTTAATTTTCCAGCAAGTTAAAAAAAGTATGGATTGGATAAATAGACTATAAAATGGACAGAAAGCTGGCTAGATCGTCGGGCTCAATGGGTAGTGATCATTGGCTCCATGTCTAGTTAGCAGCCAGTATCAAGTGGAGTGCCCAAGGAGTCGGCTGTGGGGCCGGTTTTGTTCAACATCTTCATTAAGGATCTGAATGATGGGATGGATTGCACCCTCAGCAAGTTTGTGGATGACACTAAGCTGGGTGGAGAGGTATATAAGATGGAGGGTAGGGATAGGGTCCAGAGTGACCTAGACAAATTGGAGGATTCGGCCAAAAGAAATCCGATGGAGGTTCAACAAGGACAAATACAGAGTCCTGCACTTAGGACGGAAGAATCCCATGCACTGCTACAGGCTGGGGACCGACTGGCTAAGTGACAGTTTTGCAGAAAAGGACCTGGAGATTACAATGGACAAGAAGCTGGATATGAGTCAACAGTGTGCCCTTGTTGCCAAGAAGGCTAACAGCATATTGGGCTGCATTAGTAGGAGCATTGCCAACAGATTGAGGGGAGAGATTTTTCCCCTTTATTTGACACTGATAAGTATTGCATCCAGTTTTCGGGCCCCCCCCCACTACAGAAAGGATGTGGACAAATTGGAGAAAGTCCAGCAGAGGGCAACAAAAATTATTAAGGGGCTGGGCCACATGACTTATGAGGAGAGGCTGAGGGAACTGGGCTTATTTAGTCTGCAGAAGAGAAAAGTGAGGGGGAATTTGATGGCAGTCTTCAACTACCTGAAGGGGGTTTCCAAAGAGGATGGAGCTAGGCTGTTCGCAGTGGTGGCAGTTGACAGAACAAGAAGCAATGGTCTCAAGTTGCAGTGTGGAAGGTCTAGGTTGGATATTAGGAAAAACTGTTTCACTAGGAGGATGGTGAAGCACTGGAATGGGTTACCTAGGGAGGTGGTGAAATCTCCATCCTTAGAAGTTTTTAAGGCCCGGTTTGACAAAGCCCTGGCTGGGATGATTTAGTTGGTGATTGGTCCTGCTTTGAGCAGGGGGTGGGATTAGATGACCTCTTGAGGTTTCTTCCAACTCTAATCTTCTATGATTCTGTGTCTTACAATCTCTGACTAAAACATACATGGTTAAAATTTTTCATTCAGTGTGAATCATAGAATCATAGAATCATAGAATATCAGGGTTGGAAGGGACCCCAGAAGGTCATCTAGTCCAACCCCCTGCTCAAAGCAGGACCAAGTCCCAGTTAAATCATCCTAGCCAGGGCTTTGTCAAGCCTGACCTTAAAAACCTCTAAGGAAGGAGATTCTACCACCTCCCTAGGTAACGCATTCCAGTGTTTCACCACCCTCTTAGTGAAAAAGTTTTTCCTAATATCCAATCTAAACCTCCCCCATTGCAACTTGAGACCATTACTCCTCGTTCTGTCATCTGCTACCATTGAGAACAGTCTAGAGCCATCCTCTTTGAAACCCCCTTTCAGGTAGTTGAAAGCAGCTATCAAATCCCCCCTCATTCTTCTCTTCTGCAGACTAAACAATCCCAGCTCCCTCAGCCTCTCCTCATAAGTCATGTGCTCTAGACCCCTAATCATTTTTGTTGCCCTTCGCTGTACTCTTTCCAATTTATCCACATCCTTCTTGTAGTGTGGGGCCCAAAACTGGACACAGTACTCCAGATGAGGCCTCACCAGTGTCGAATAGAGGGGAACGATCACGTCCCTCGATCTGCTCGCTATGCCCCTACTTATACATCCCAAAATGCCATTGGCCTTCTTGGCAACAAGGGCACACTGCTGACTCATATCCAGCTTCTCGTCCACTGTCACCCCTAGGTCCTTTTCCGCAGAACTGCTGCCGAGCCATTCGGTCCCTAGTCTGTAGCGGTGCATTGGATTCTTCCATCCTAAGTGCAGGACCCTGCACTTATCCTTATTGAACCTCATTAGATTTCTTTTGGCCCAATCTTCCAATTTGTCTAGGTCCTTCTGTATCCTATCCCTCCCCTCCAGCGTATCTACCACTCCTCCCAGTTTAGTATCATCCGCAAATTTGCTGAGAGTGCAATCCACACCATCCTCCAGATCATTTATGAAGATATTGAACAAAACGGGCCCCAGGACCGACCCCTGGGGCACTCCACTTGACACCGGCTGCCAACTAGACATTGAGCCATTGATCACTACCCGTTGAGCCCGACAATCTAGCCAGCTTTCTACCCACCTTATAGTGCATTCATCCAGCCCATACTTCCTTAACTTGCTGACAAGAATGCTGTGGGAGACCATGTCAAAAGCTTTGCTAAAGTCAAGAAACAATACATCCACTGCTTTCCCTTCATCCACAGAACCAGTAATCTCATCATAAAAGGCGATTAGATTAGTCAGGCATGACCTTCCCTTGGTGAATCCATGCTGACTGTTCCTGATCACTTTCCTCTCCTCTAAGTGCTTCAGGATTGATTCTTTGAGGACCTGCTCCATGATTTTTCCAGGGACTGAGGTGAGGCTGACCGGCCTGTAGTTCCCAGGATCCTCCTTCTTCCCTTTTTTAAAGATGGGCACTACATTAGCCTTTTTCCAGTCATCCGGGACTTCCCCCGTTCGCCACGAGTTTTCAAAGATAATGGCCAAGGGCTCTGCAATCACAGCCGCCAATTCCCTCAGCACTCTCGGATGCAATTCGTCCGGCCCCATGGACTTGTGCACGTCCAGCTTTTCTAAATAGTCCCTAACCACCTCTATCTCTACAGAGGGCTGGCCATCTCTTCCCCATTTTGTGATGCCCAGCACAGCAGTCTGGGAGCTGACCTTGTTAGTGAAAACAGAGGCAAAAAAAGCATTGAGTACATTAGCTTTTTCCACATCCTCTGTCACTAGCTTGCCTCCCTCATTCAGTAAGGGGCCCACACTTTCCTTGGCTTTCTTCTTGTTGCCAACATACCTGAAGAAACCCTTCTTGTTACTCTTGACATCTCTTGCTAGCTGCAGCTCCAGGTGCGATTTGGCCCTCCTGATATCTTTCCTACATGCCCGAGCAATATTTTTATACTCTTCCCTGGTCATATGTCCAACCTTCCACTTCTTGTAAGCTTCTTTTTTATGTTTAAGATCCGCTAGGATTTCACCATTAAGCCAAGCTGGTCGCCTGCCATATTTACTATTCTTTCGACTCATCGGGATGGTTTGTCCCTGTAACCTCAACAGGGATTCCTTGAAATACAGCCAGCTCTCCTGGACTCCCTTCCCTTTCATGTTAGTCCCCCAGGGGATCCTGGCCATCTGTTCCCTGAGGGAGTCAAAGTCTGCTTTCCTGAAGTCCAGGGTCCGTATCCTGCTGCTTACCTTTCTTCCCTGCGTCAGGATCCTGAACTCAACCAACTCATGGTCACTGCCTCCCAGATTCCCATCCACTTTTGCTTCCCCCACTAATTCTACCCGTTTATGTGTGTTTACAGAGTTCCATACAGCAGGACAGACCAAACTTAGATTTTAAAAAGGAGGGTCCTTCTAAACTTCCTAAAGCCTAGGCAACATATGGGTTTGCCCTCTTCTCTCCAGCCTTCATAATTATAAGTTAAAGTAGGTGGTGGACCATTAAATTGATGGTCAGCTCTCAAGTGAGGTTACCTATCTATGGTACTTATGGAAATGGGGGTCCTATAGTATCTGAGTGCCTCACACCCTTTCCTGTATTTATTCTCACAATCCTCCTGTGAGGTTGAAGTGCAATTATCCCCATTTTACACATGAGGAACTCTGGAACAGAGAATCTAAAAGATTTTCCAATAGTCAGACAGGAAGTCTGTGATAGAGCATGGACTTGAACCCACATATTCCAGGTCCTATGCTAGTGCCCTAATTATTGGATCACCCTTCCTCTCATCTGGATTGAACCCAGTATAGCCTATGTGAAAAACTGCATTGAGCTAGGTAGTTGTCAGGTAGACAGTCTCAGTCTCTACCCATCCCACCCCTGATTTTGTCTTCAGCAGCTATTATTTAGCTGTAATAATGTGCTTTAAATCTCTGCAGTGCAAAAACACAGCACATGCACAAATATATATAGTTTTGTGGCAGCCTTTAAACTTGCTCTCATGGTACACTGAAGCATCTTATAAAACACTGACAGCACTGAGGGGAGATGATAGTTTATGAAAGATGAGATCTCAGGACACAGTATAATTTTTCTTAGTCATAAATTCAAAGATTGTAAGTCACTTTTACTTCTTCCTTTGTTTTTCCTTAGAAGGCACTCAACTCCTTGAACAGACGCTAGATCATCCCAACAATGTTGCAATTTGGGTGTCACAATAGCTAGGCTATGAATTTGAAGTATAATGGGAGCAGTCTACAAAGACTCCCATTTGGGCTAATAAAGAGTGCTGGGGGGAAAAAGTCATTAGAAACAAGTGACAGTGTACAGTATGCAGTAGAACTATATGTTGGTAGCCAAGAAATAGCTCTATAAAGAAAGATTTAATGGATTATTTCACAAATGTTAACAATTTGCACATGGTAAATTTAGAAAAGTGATTGAAACATTACAAGTACTGTTATATGTCCATCTAACTGGCAAAAATCTTGTTTATCTTCTCCTGGCAATTTATATTGCTTTTATATATCTTATTATAGTAATAAAATGAGTGTTCAAATATGCCTTCAAAAGGACACTGTCAAGACTACATTAAAATAATGTTATTCAAACCTGAAAATACTTAAATTGAAAAAGTTAATTTCTACCATAATTAGTGGTTGACTAAGCAATATACTTTCTGTAGGCCATGTCTACCAGTTTGGATAAAAGAAATAGACTGATTACGGTTAACTTTTGTGTATGATCAGTTTCATTTTGTAGGTCTCCTATACTAGCTAGCACCACTGTAGTTGGGGTTACAATGCTACAGAGGAATATAATCTCTCCTTAAACTCTATACCCTCTCCACTCTACAAAATGCTGTTTACATGGAATTTAAGTTAACTGGTCCTGCAAGCCAGCAGGCAGTTTTACCAGCCTGGAAATGGAAATAATGCCCCAAATTAAAGTCTTTAAAGGCCTTTTCCTCTGGATTTCCTTTATGATGTGCCAAACAATTTTGAAAAACAAAAAATCAAATCAACTGGAGACAGACTGGGCAATTGTTTTCTCCAATCCAGTGAGAAAGGCATACCATCCCCTTTTAACCCAGGCTTTTATTTTAAAAACAAATATTGGGTTTAAAGCATGTTGTCCCTCTGATTTTGTGTGTCACAGTATGTGAGGGAGCTGTTGACCCCTTATGAAACTTGGGGTTTTTTTGGTTGGCCCTGTCCCCATATCAGAAGAAAGGGGAAGAGCCAAAGAGAAGCTGAATCAGAGGAGCTCTAACCCTAGGGCCAACGAGGAGAGGCTAGCACTTCAAGTCAGCCAGATTGACAGGGCAGGCAGGCCAGTGCGGGAGTCAAAAAGCACTGGAGTCATAGTGGTGGGGTGAGTCTCCTGCTCTTGCCCAGGGTCATGTGCATTGATCTAGGGAGAGATGGGTCCCTTTCCCAAAGCAGCTCCAGAGGGCATTAAGAGCCAGACACAGAGGGGAACATCAGCAGCCAGAACCAAAAAGTGGAGAATGGGTTCCGTTGCATAAAGTCCAAACCCATCCTGGGGTAAGGCCGCAGCAGCAGTATGACTGCAGCACATCCAGGTCCAGGAAGACAACATCACACTCATACACTGATTGTAACTGTAAAGTTTATTGCACTTTAGAGACTGCTGCATTGAACCTCACCCAAGCCATTTCCTCACAATGCTTACTCTGTAAAAAGTTCTTTAATCCCCTCAAAAAACAGTTTTGGTGTAAATAAATTATGGGTGGGTGGGCGAGAGAAATTCTGTGGCCTGCGTTGTGCAGGAGGTCAGATTAGATGATCATAATGGTCCCTTCTGACCTTAATATCTATGAATCTATGTATCTATGAATCTATGAAGTGAACTGGAGCGATTACAAGTTGAAAGGGTAAGAAGTAAAGAATATCCTGGGATATGGGGACCTTTGCCTCTTCCCAGAGTTGCCAATGGAGAGATTGAGGTAAACACCCTGGAACCTCTGAGCTCTTTTCTCCCTGTGTGACGTGAGTCCTGTTCACACAGGGCCGTGTGGGAAAGGCAATGTGGGCAGGTCAGCCGGGGTACTGTGTATGTAGTAAAATTTCCGCACTACAGTGGGACAAATCCCTGACTTGCAAGTACTTTTGAGGATTGCACACTCACTTAAAGTACTAGGGGACAATCTATTTACACAATACTGCTTATTTTGTGCATGTGTGTATGTGTAACAGATATACTGTGTATTTGCAAATGAGGTTTTGTATATAGTAACAGTGGATGGGGGTAGGCAGAGAGAGAACAAAAGGCCCTTTCCCTTGGCAGCATATATTTTTCAAGATGATGCATGTTTTCTCTATTCTGTACTATAAACTAAGAATAAGCATTTATAATAATATGAGTGGTTTATCAGTATAGGTCATTACACAGAAGCCCTGAATGGACTACTACTTTCAACTTTTGTATTAAAACACAGGACTAGAAATCTGTGACACTTCAGCATTGCAAAATGTTTCCAGTACAGTGATTACTAATGAGATGCCTCTAGCTCTCTCAACTTAAAAAAAAAAAAAAACCCTCTTTTGGATGAAAAAGAATACAAATGAAGAGCTGTGAATATTTATTTCTTAAAAGTCTGGCAGCTGATTTGCTGTCTCCTACCTCTTCCATCTTTTCTGCAGAAGCAAAGCTGCTAATAAAACAATACTCCATCTGCTTATCTGCCTCCATCTGTTGTCTCTTGTCTTATACTTCAATTATAAGTTCCTTAGGGCAGAGACAGTCTTTTTGTAAAATCCCTAGCACCATAGGGTCCTGGTCCTTGATTAGAGCTCCTATGCATTATGGTAATACAAATAAATAATAAAGAGAAAATGCTAGGGGGAAAAAAGATTTGAGCTGCCTTGATAACTGCGGCAAACCACCAAAACACCCACTGCTACCCACATAACCTAACTTGATCCATCCTGTATATTAAAAAATAAAATATGGTGAATTAAGGGTTAATTCTAAAACTAATTCATCAGGTTTTGATTAGTCTCTCATCAGCACCATTGCCACAGCAATGGCAGTAGTACCTCTAATGCCCTAACACCCACAGATATGAGGTGAAAAAGAGAGGCAACTTTTAAATTTACTCTTCTCTCATCTCACTTTAAGCCAAGCAAATAGCCTCTCGTGCATACAGCACTTGGACTCTTAGCTACTAACAGATAGCTTTACAAGGAAGGCACACAAAAAGGTTTGATTGTTATCATTCTGAGGTCAGTAACCACAGTTTTTAGAAAGCACAAGAGTGATCCTGTGACACTTCCTCAGGTTGCCCACGACAGTGAGTCATTGTGTTATCCCCCTGCCTCAGCAATAGAGAGACTTGTTGGTTCTAGGCTGGGTGTCAGCTCCCTCACACCACCACTCTGCTAGCCACCCAAACAATCTCCTGAAGGCTTTACCAGCCCTTAACTTTCCCTGGATGGTTAACCCTTGGTGTGCTCCACTACCCATGTACTCCCATATAGAGTCTAGCCCACCATTGGACAACCACAGAAATTGCCAGGTAACCTTTCTCTGAAGAAACAGTGAACATATAGCTTGATTGGTGCTATTCATGACCAAGCCCTTCATAATATTACAGCACTGGAATTTATAAATGGTAAAAATCATAAGATGTAATCTTTGATAAGAAACTTAGAGAGTGAGTAAGGCAAGTAAGTGGCGGGGGGAAGATACACATATAAAACAAACCATAAAATGTAATCCTAGGTCTACACTTAATAGTGACCCTTCCTATTTAATTAAGTAGATTTTCTCCCAAGGATTCAATTTTTGATAGAGTTGCTCATTTTCAGTTATACCAGGATCCAAACTTTCATGAACACGCCATGACCTTCAAGGAGTTTCTTCCGTGAATGGATAACAAAATATTTACTTGTCCCCCAGTTACAGTACAGTAAACCTTTGAATTGCCCTCTTGTTTGTTCTCTGTTGTGATGTCATGTCGCCTTGGAATGCAAATGTAGCTCCGATTGAGTTTGGCTTACAATGCTTAATTTACATCAGAGACAAGAATAGGCGAATAGACATGCTTTGCCTGCTGTTAGGGGGCTTATTCCTTCACCCACTTATTTCCCTGGTCCTTCTCGCATGAATAGAGAGCAACAATACTCGAAGTCCAAAGGTGCAAACAATTCAATGTTTATTGGGATGAACTTCCAGCAAACATGATTCCAGTTTCCTTCCTTAGTGTCCCCCTCCCAGCTCCGACACCACAGAGCCTTACACCCTGTGTCCCTGTTCCCATTCCTGCCCTTAGCCAAACATGATTCCAATTTCCCCACCCCCATTCCCTGTTCCCATTTCCCCCTTTAGCAATGATTTCTATTTCTTCAAATCAGTTTTGTACTGTATAATACCAGAGTTACAATTACAATTTTAAATCAGTCCTGACAGTCTCATCCAGTATAGGAAGTAGATATGGTCATTTCCTATTCATGAGAAAAAATGCTGTGCAGAAAATAACAATATTATGATTGCCATGATAAATGCTTAGGAAGTATGAGTACGATTGAATTCAATTGAAGGGTGATTTAAGACTTGAAGAATAAAACAAAACTGTAAATGTATTTCTGAGTTAGATTTCTTAGTACTCTTTTTTTTTATCATGTACTGAGTTTATTGTGGTATCACAAATAAAGATATCCTTTCATTTCATCCTGTTCAATGAAATGCTTTTGAAATGATTTCAGAAGTTTTAAATAGAGACAAGGGTTATTTAACTTACTATACATTGATAGAACAGCAATACTACATAATAAGCTGACAGTGTTGATAATATAACAAATTATTTAATACAAACAAGAGTGGAACAGTGCAACCAAAAAACAAACTCAAATGTGATTTTTGTTGGACAAAAATCACAGGCAGTGAAGGTTCTGTTGCAAGAAAAATGTTGTAAGCTAATTCGTTTGAAAAACATGGGAAGAGGCCATAGTAAGCTATGTTAGACAGGAACAAATCCTGACCATTGGTTACAAAGCTGTAAGGGACACGCTCTCTCTCTCCTGCCATATACTGCAGCAGGACATTGACCTAAGATATCCTGAAGGCTTGAAAAGATGATGGTAGTGCCGGAAGAGGTCAGCTCCCTGTATTTGGAATGCATCATGCTTAGAGATCAAGTTGGAAACTTTCGTAAGTCACCTTTTGATATTGACCCTCTCTTTCCCCAACAATGGACCCATAGAAGTTACTTCTGGAAGTTCCATAGAGCTGCCATGGGAAGTGAAAGATATGACTGGCAGAGTTTGTCATCTTTTGTTGATTGTCCAGAGAGGTGGATAGGAAATGGGAAGTGTTCTTCAGCCTGGATGGAACCTAAGTCACCAAGTGGGACAAAAGCACAAAGACTTCACACCTAACCAGAATAGGAATTTGTAGTCATTGGGGAGGGGGAGGGGGACAGATAAGACTTCTAGAATAGTGAGGTGTTCAGCAGCTTACTTAGGCAGTTCATGTGATAGTGTCTGATTCTGGCTGGGCCATGCAACTCCCATTGAGCTATGTGCTGCAGACCTGTGCCATGACATGGGCACATGACCTGGACCATGTGCTGCAGGCCTGTGATTTGCTCAGACTAAAATGGTGACATTTTAGCATTGTGACAGCATGTAATGGTGTATATGATTTGAGATAGTTCTCCAAAGATACAGCACTTACAGTACAGCATTACATTTCTGAAATCAAACAGATTGCTTAGCAGCAAAAGGGCAAAACTCATAAACTTTGTAATTTGTTTGCCAACCCCCAGCAGAACAGTTTCACATAGTTGTGTATCTGCAAAATTAAGTTAGTGGTTCTCTTTAATGGTCTCTTTTTCTTCTCTTAGGTAAGCAGTATGTTGTTTAACCACATCTATAATTATTATTGATCTGTGGATATGAGTTGCAGCTGCTGCCAGTACATCCTTGCAGGAGAGTGTTTGGTAGGCCCCCTATAGCTTCCTAAATTTGAACTTGGTCAGAACAGTTGGATTAACACCCTGTGACGGTGCCCCCCATAAGGCTTTATGGAGATATGCTTATGAAGGTATATATGACATAACTGGAATATGTTTTATGCTACATATGCCATGTAACATATCTCTGTAAAAGTTATGATTTACTGAATCTATTCATCCTATTTGTATGCATGTGTCATTATTATATTCGAAGTTGTGAATATGGGCTGTATACTTGTTTGATTTTAAATAACCTTAGTAAGTATTTGTTCAGCTTCTTTAGAAAGGAATTTGAAAGTTAAGTGCCCAAACAAGAAGCACTTAAAGCACAATGGATCTTGGAAGGTTCCAATCCACATAAGAAGTCTAAATGAGGAAGTTCAAGGTAGCAGGTGAGCAATGGCTGCTGCCTGTAAAAACTGAATCATGCATGGACATGTGACTTGCCCAGGTGACTCCAAAACTCCATCCTGGAGCTAGACTTTGCATAGGAGAGAGGAGGGGGTCTCCACCCACAAGAGAAAGTTTATTTAAACCCGTGGGAGACCCTTCCATTTTGTCTTCAGCTGGCTGAAGAGATAGCCTCTCCACCCTCAAGGATACCTGAAAGAAACTGGAACAAAGGAGAGTAACTACAGGGGGTGTGAGTGATTGCTGGAGCCAGACTAGAAGGAGATTAGTCTGTAAAAGGAAGCTTACTGGAATTCTTCTGAGGGTGAGGTTTTTATCTGTATTCAGTTTTCTTAGACATAGACTAGCATTTTCTATTTTATTCTGCTTGGCAATTCACTTTGTTCTGTCTGTTACTACTTGGAACCACTTAAATCCTACTTTCTGTATTTAATAAAATTACTTTTTACTTATTAATTAACCCAGAGTATGAATTAATACCTGGGGGGGCAGCTGTACATACCTCTTTATCAGTCTTATAGAGGGTGAACAATTTATGAGTTTACCCTATATAAGCTTTATACAGGGTAAAGACGGATTTATTTGGGGTTTGGACCCCATTGGGAGTTGGGCATCTGAGTGTTAAAGACAGAAACACTTCTTAGGCTACTTTAAGTTTAAGCCTACAGCTGTTAAGGGATGTGGTTCAGATCTGGGTCTAGGTTTGCAGCAGACTCGTGGGTCTGGCTCAAACCAGGCAGGACACTGAAGTCCCAAGCTGGCAGGGCAGGGAAAGCAGGGGCAGCAGTAGTCTTGGCACATCGATGGGCAGTTTCCAAGGGGGTTTCTGTGATCTAACCTGTCACACGCCCTCCACCCCCAACTCTTGCAAAGTGTGAATTTATCTTCAATTATCACAAGTGGCTAGGGGGTAACAAACATGAATATCAGTAATGGCCTGGATATTATCTGAAGAGAGGCATTCCTGGAAACAATATCCCTTGCCTTTATGCTGTGACATTGATTGTCTACCAGGATTGGTATTATTAGCAGGTTTCCCATCTAAGCAGTGGTCAGGTTTAATGCTGCTTAGCTCTTAGCTCATAGGATGTGGTAAGATCATGTCCCAAGGTGGAACTGTATGGCTCTTAAGAGTCTGATTTTAGATGCTTTTTTTATTTTTTTTAAAAGTAGTTTTATATAGTAGATATATATTGCACAAGTACACCAAGTTACTCTGTTAACCTATAACGTGACTCTAATTTATAAATTAAACAAGATTACAGACAACCACAATAAACCTAATGAACTTTAAATGGTCTAAGGCTCAAATTAAGTGATGTGATATTAGCTATGAACAGGACAGTAAATGACCATTCTACAACAATTTCTTTGTTATAAATGGTTTATGAAGTCATTACTTTAAAGGAAAGCCCTTGGGATGTTATTAATACCAACAATAAACTCCAACTCAGGTATTTTTGGTGTCAGCTAGTCTGACAGAAAAAATCATTATGGAGCAGTGATAACCTCTTTACTGTTAAGATTGATGTTAGCTAGTTTTCAACATTACAGCCACCTCCTTCCTTGAAAACATGTTTGTTCCTGCCCCTAAGATTTCACATAACATTTATCTCACATGAGGGGCTCCACCCTATGCTTCTCTCAAGAAAAGTAGAGATACCCACCCCAAAGATAATGCTACTATTCATAGCATTATGATTTAGGCCCATCATCTGCACCCCTTTTGACGGGGGAGGAACAGACTGAATCATCAGGGTCAGAATCAATTCTTCCAACAGGGAGTGAGAGTCAGCAGGATGGCTGGCCTTCCATGGGAATGAAGCTGTTATGTTTTGGCTCTTTCCCAGGGTTGGAAGGCCTCACCCTGTCTCTACCCTCCAATTATAAAGATTAGAGAAAGGCCGTTACACACCACACTCTGTTTCCTTTTGAGACTGCTACTGTTTTTTCAAGGAGGAAGGCTTGGCTGCAGGAGGTATGGAAGTGGGCTCCAGGGCTAAGAGTAGAGATGGGAGAAGGCAGGCAAAGTGAATACATGTCTATGACCAAAGTGAAAATAATATTTTGGGGAAGGGGAAAAAAAAAGATAGTCTTTGCTCACATTCAAAGTCTGATCCTCCACCCATTGAGGACAGTGGCAAAACTCTCATTCAAGTTAATAATGCAGGATCAGACCCATATTGCTTACAGTACATTATACAGTATCATGTTAAATGAGTGAAATGGAAATAAAATATGAAAGATATGTGCAATGGAGTGCAGCTCAAAAGGCATCAGAATTCTGAAGGAATGCCCAATATAGTAAAGTTCAGGGGGGTTTACACTGCACCTAGATATGTTGGGGAATGGATTATTTAGAACCAACTCTCTTGGCTAAGTTTAATTAGAACAATACTTTTAGATTGGAGGGTTCATGGTCTTATAACTGCCTCTTTTTGTATACTGGATAAGGATGGTTTTGTAGTTAAAAACCTCTGTCCTAGGCTTCAAGGGATATGGATTTAAATCTTGTCTCGGCAATACATTTCCTATGTGACCTTGGGCAAGTCACTAACCTGTGTGTTATATCTGGACCCAGCAGAAAAAGAGATACAGACACAGAGGAGCTCATTTAAACACAACTAGCTGCTGGGGAAACTTTTATTGTTCTAGATGAACAACTATAACCCACACGAAAGTGAGGCTTTGGAATGGAGGTGAGGGAACCTCAAAACATTAATAAAAGGACAGGACATCACATTCCTACACACACACACACACACACACACACACACACACACACACACACACACAGACACACTCCTAAAACTTGCAGGTGGACTACCACAGACTCAACTTGCAAGGGATTATTCTGACCTGAAATAGCAACTCACTAAATTAAATTTCTAATTTCAGCTGCACAACTGGTTTTAATGCTCTCCTGGGATAATGTGGTGATAGTGGCATTGTAGTGTCTTCAAATATGGCAGGCGACCAGCTTGGCTTAATGGTGAAATCCTAGCGGATCTTAAACATAAAAAAGAAGCTTACAAGAAGTGGAAGGTTGGACATATGACCAGGGAAGAGTATAAAAATATTGCTCGGGCATGTAGGAAAGATATCAGGAGGGCCAAATCGCACCTGGAGCTGCAGCTAGCAAGAGATGTCAAGAGTAACAAGAAGGGTTTCTTCAGGTATGTTGGCAACAAGAAGAAAGCCAAGGAAAGTGTGGGCCCCTTACTGAATGAGGGAGGCAAGCTAGTGACAGAGGATGTGGAAAAAGCTAATGTACTCAATGCTTTTTTTGCCTCTGTTTTCACTAACAAGGTCAGCTCCCAGACTGCTGTGCTGGGCAACACAAAACGGGGAAGAGATGGCCAGCCCTCTGTAGAGATAGAGGTGGTTAGGGACTATTTAGAAAAGCTGGACGTGCACAAGTCCATGGGGCCGGACGAATTGCATCCGAGAGTGCTGAAGGAATTGGCGGCTGTGATTGCAGAGCCCTTGGCCATTATCTTTGAAAACTCGTGGCGAACGGGGGAAGTCCCGGATGACTGGAAAAAGGCTAATGTAGTGCCCATCTTTAAAAAAGGGAAGAAGGAGGATCCTGGGAACTACAGGCCGGTCAGCCTCACCTCAGTCCCTGGAAAAATCATGGAGCAGGTCCTCAAAGAATCAATCCTGAAGCACTTAGAGGAGAGGAAAGTGATCAGGAACAGTCAGCATGGATTCACCAAGGGAAGGTCATGCCTGACTAATCTAATCGCCTTTTATGATGAGATTACTGGTTCTGTGGATGAAGGGAAAGCAGTGGATGTATTGTTTCTTGACTTTAGCAAAGCTTTTGACACGGTCTCCCACAGCATTCTTGTCAGCAAGTTAAGGAAGTATGGGCTGGATGAATGCACTATAAGGTGGGTAGAAAGCTGGCTAGATTGTCGGGCTCAACGGGTAGTGATCAATGGCTCCATGTCTAGTTGGCAGCCGGTGTCAAGTGGAGTGCCCCAGGGGTCGGTCCTGGGGCCCGTTTTGTTCAATATCTTCATAAATGATCTGGAGGATGGTGTGGATTGCACTCTCAGCAAATTTGCGGATGATACTAAACTGGGAGGAGTGGTAGATACGCTGGAGGGGAGGGATAGGATACAGAAGGACCTAGACAAATTGGAGGATTGGGCCAAAAGAAATCTAATGAGGTTCAATAAGGATAAATGCAGGGTCCTGCACTTAGGATGGAAGAATCCAATGCACCGCTACAGACTAGGGACCGAATGGCTCGGCAGCAGTTCTGCGGAAAAGGACCTAGGGGTGACAGTGGACGAGAAGCTGGATATGAGTCAGCAGTGTGCCCTTGTTGCCAAGAAGGCCAATGGCATTTTGGGATGTATAAGTAGGGGCATAGCGAGCAGATCGAGGGACGTGATCGTTCCCCTCTATTCGACACTGGTGAGGCCTCATCTGGAGTACTGTGTCCAGTTTTGGGCCCCACACTACAGGAAGGATGTGGATAAATTGGAAAGAGTACAGCGAAGGGCAACAAAAATGATTAGGGGTCTAGAGCACATGACTTATGAGGAGAGGCTGAGGGAGCTGGGATTGTTTAGTCTGCAGAAGAGAAGAATGAGGGGGGATTTGATAGCTGCTTTCAACTACCTGAAAGGGGGTTTCAAAGAGGATGGCTCTAGACTGTTCTCAATGGTAGCAGATGACAGAACGAGGAGTAATGGTCTCAAGTTGCAATGGGGGAGGTTTAGATTGGATATTAGGAAAAACTTTTTCACTAAGAGGGTGGTGAAACACTGGAATGCGTTACCTAGGGAGGTGGTAGAATCTCCTTCCTTAGAGGTTTTTAAGGTCAGGCTTGACAAAGCCCTGGCTGGGATGATTTAACTGGGACTTGGTCCTGCTTTGAGCAGGGGGTTGGACTAGATGACCTTCTGGGGTCCCTTCCAACCCTGATATTCTATGATTCTATGATTCTATGATTCAACAACAGGAACAGTCTATGGTAAGGAATCAAAAGATTCTCCCAACAAATCATCAAAGTTATGACTTGTAACAGAGAGTTCAATAGGAGGAACAGAAAGTCCTATGGTAACATCCTGGAACTCTGGTCCTGATCAAGGCTTCAGCTAGTCCATATGTTGTGTCCATAATACCAGTGGCTAGTTTTGCACAGGACCGGTTTAGTTTGTGGTATTTTACATGTTCTTCAGGTATGCATTTCATTCTACAACCATAGTTGTGAGTCCACACTAAGTCTCCTACTTGAAAAGAACAATGACAAGTCTCACAATCCATTTGTGTAGCTTGGGATTTGGCTACATATGAGGCAATATCAGGATGTAGCAAGTCCCAACAGGTATGTAAAGATTGCTTCAGAAAAAGAGTTGCAAGTGATTCCTGGATAGCAACATATGGTGTGTGCCTGTGGACAAACAAGAAGTTGTCCAATTTCTGCAGACGACTCAAAATAGACTTGTTAGCTTTTAAGGCATGCCTAGGTATCTGTATGAAGCATTCAGCTTGTCCGTTTGTAGCAGGATGCTATGGAGCGAAATGTGTGTGCTGAATTCCATTTGAAACTAGAAATGTCCAAAATCTCTAAACAAAATTGAGGACAATTGTCACTCATACTGTAACAGGAAACCAAAATTGGCTAAATCAGGTGTGAAGATGTCCAATGGTCTCAGTCACTGTAGTAGAAGTCATTCTGAACACTGGCCATTTTGAGCGGCCATTGACTGACCAAAAACATATACCCTTCTAGTGATCTGGCAAAGTCCATGTGAATACACGCTCATGGAGACTCAGGCTATGCTCAAGTGTGTAGATGAGCTGGGCTAGGATCATGCTGAATTGACTGACAAGTAGAACAGCACCTCACCTTCTCTCAGTATCTTTGTTGATCCCTTGGTGGGGCGGTGCCCCACCCCCAGGCAAGATTGGGCTACAACAAGCCAGACCGTCTGTGCGGAATGGCAACCAAATCAGAGAGGGCCTGCGGGGGAGCCAATCAGTGCCGAGCCGAGGGAAGCCAATCAGGGCCAGGCTAGGCCCTATAAAAAGGGGAGGAGCAGTGAGTCTTTCCCAGACTTTTAGAGGGGAAGGTCAGTCTCCTGATCTAAGGAGACCAGCACCTCAGACAGCGCAGCGCAGCACAGCGCAGCGCAGCCTCCTGAGAGCAGAGAAGAGCTCCAGCTCTATACCTGTCAGACTGTGGGATCTGACCAGAAGGGCCTAGAGGGTACAAGGGGTCAGAGGGGAAGTGACCCAAGGAGGACAGATAGACGAGGGGAGAGAAGGAGGGCAGAGAGGCTGCCACTAGAGGGTCCCTGGGTCAGGATCCAGAGTAGTGGGTGGGCCTGGGTTCCCCCCTTTCTCCCTTGTACTGCACCTGGCCATGGAAGAGTGGCAGTGATAGACTGCAGCCGGCCCTTGAGCAGAGGGGCTAGACTTTTGGGGGTTGTGGTTGGTCACTGCTGCAGGAGCGAACTGGAAAGATTGCTGTTAAGCTCCCCCATCCCGCACATCTAGAAGGGGGTGAGGATGGACTAAGGGGCACTGTCAGAGGGCAGTGACCAGAAGCAGATGTCACTGAGCAGGGAGCAACGTGTGTCCAGATACCAACGGGGGAGCAGACAACAAATGGGACACCACTGGCAAAAGGACAGAGCTAATTCCCAAATGTGCCAGCGGGAGGCGCTGCGGTGATGAGTCCCAACCCGTCACAATCCCTGACCACCAGACTTGACTCTGGACTATAGGTTTCATCCATACAATGCCAAAATGACTTTAGTGGAGAGCTTCCAAAACCTGATATTGAAGTGATTTTTGGAATGATCATCACATTCCCCATAACATACAACCTTGATTCACAGATAATTCACCTGATTTGACAAGAATTGTGTAAACTGGGGATTCTCATGATCCAACATTGTACTTTGTAGTAACAAGGGAAACATCATCCTTAGCAGTTTCTTTGTTGATGTCTGCTAGCTTTGGGCAACCTATCCATCAAATTGAGATAGAACACTTTACCCAAAAGTTACTTTGGGTTGATGAGAGCTTGGGCATGGCAGGCATGACAACCCATCAACATTGTCATGCTGAGTCCCTTTACAGAATTGAATAGTATAGGAATGAGCTGAAATACAAACGTCCATTGTTGCATTGGAGCAGCAGCTAAATGCCAGAATTCCATGTTTTGGTTAAAAAAAGGAAAGTAATGTGTGATGATCCATGAGCAAGATCAAATGTCTACTATACAGATTGGAATTCAGAAGTTTCATACCTAAGATAATGCTGAGAGCTTCTTGCTCTATTTGCATATAGTTTCTCTCAGGATTTGTGAGCGTTCATGAAGGCAATTGGTTTCTCCATACCATTAGGAAAAACACGGGAAAGAACTATGCCCACTCTATATGGTGAAGCATCACAAGCCAACTGCAATAGTAGGAAAGCATCAAAATGCATAAGAACATCAACGATGTCAACAGTTTATTTGTTTCCTTAAGTCCACACACACTTTAGTCCATTTCAATTTTTTCACTGCTTGTAACAGTTCATGTAAAAGGTGCCAATAATTCTGCCTAGTCTGTCAACAATTTACCATAGTAATTAAGCAGTCCTAGGAATGAACGTAACTGTGACACATTCTATGAGAGAGGTATTTGAAGAATTGCCTTGTCTGTCTTTGGAGTTTTCCTTAAGCTCCTGGTATCAATTACATGTTGAAGGTATTCAAATCAAGGTTTGAGAACTCTCATATTGTTCTTGACATACATTTGCAATGTTTGAAAGACCGTGGACTGACAGCACCCAAAATTCAATGATCTTCTTGATCCTTTCCTTTAACAAGGATGTCATCCAAATGCATTGTTCAGTCCCTTTAGGATCTCATCCATGGCTTGTTGGAACAAGGCAGGTGGTGAGGGGATACCAAAAGGTAACCTATTGTAACAAAAATAATCTTTTTACATGTTGATTGAGTTTTGCGAGATGCCAGATCAATCACCATTTTTAAGTATGCTTTGAGACAATCCAACTGATTGAAACACGGTCCCCCATTCAGAATAGCAAACAAGTCTTCAATATGAGGTAATGGATACGCATCTGCACATAAAAAGTGGATTCAGTGTCACTTTGAAATCTCCAGAAGTTCAGATGAAGCCATCCTTCTTGTTCATTTGTACAATGGGTGTAGCCCACTCATTATGTGAAACCAATGTCAAGACTCAAATGTTCACTAAATGGTCCAAAACTGCTTCTACCAGAGGATGTGGATCATAAGGCACAACTCTGGACTTGCAATATTTTGGCTGACTGTCAGACTTAACAGTATGCTTCACTGTTATGTTGTTCATCTTCTCAAACTCCCTTTTCAAAAACTTTGGAGTGTCTGTCTAGTATTTCTGGAAGATTTCAAGGTGCTTTTGTGATTTCCTCGATCTGAGTCCAATTTACGTTGGGCTTCTCAAGCCATGATCTGCCACATAATAGTGGATACTTTCCTTCAAATCATATACAAGGGTAAAAAAAACCAACAACCCTGTTTGTCCATGTAGAACTTTCACATTGAGTATCCCTTTTTGGACTAACTTTTCTAAGTCTTCAAAACCCATAGAGGTTTCTTCCAGAGAAATGTGTTGCAGAGTCTGGGGATAGATGCATAAAATCCATGAAACAGCTGCCCCAGTATCAAGCTCCATTCTTGTAGGAACTCCTTTGATCAAGGGTGTAACCCTGATGCATTTTCTGATCCAGCTTCTGATAACAAGTGTACTGGTAGGTTAATCAGTACAATTAGAACTTGTCTTTTTCCATATTCTGAATTCCAAACTTCCATCATCTGTGTTACTGGTCATTGAACTGTGCAATAGGGCACAATGATACATCCTTTCTTCTGGCACTTTCTGAAAATAACCTGATTTGCCCAGCAATCCTTAGCAGAGTGTGTAATTTGTGCACAACAACCACACAGTAATTCCTTATGGTCCCATGGTCCTCTGTCTCGCTGATGCAGGAGGTGAACTTCACAATTTACACTAGATTTCAGAGACTTCTCCTCTGTGGACTCCATTACAACTGCTACCTCAACACACAACCTTCTTGATTATAAGCACTGATATCATCAGGTAACTTCTTCCAGATCTGGTCATTATATTATCCAGAGACAAATTGGTCACGCAGGGCATCACCCTATGTTCATCCAAATTGACAATGCTCTGACAGCTTCCTAGAGTAGCAATGAGCTGTGCTACTGACTCCTATTCCTTGATGTTGCTGATAGATAATAGCAGAGTGATATTGATCCTATGGGATATGAGAAAAATGTTCCTGGATTGCCGCAGTAATAGCAGCGTACATGGCAGTTCTAGGCACAGCAGCAGACAATAGGCTACACAGCCATTTGTATGCCTTCAGACCTGTGACTGTCAGCAAGGTCAACAAGGTGTCCGGTGGCACCTTAAAGACTAACAGATTTATTTGGGCATAAGCTTTTATGGGTAAAAAACACTTCTTCAGATGCATGGAGTGAAAATTACAGATGCAGGCATTATATAATGATACATGAAGAGAAAGGAGTTACCTCACAAGTGGAGAACCAGTATTGACAGGGCCAATTTGATCAGGATGGATGTAGTCCACTCCCAATAATAGATGAGGCCATGTCAATTCCAGGAGAGGCAAAGCTGCTTTTGTAATGAGCCATCCACTCCCAGTCCCTATTCAAGCCCAAATTAATGATGTTAAATTTGCAAATGAATTTTAGTTCTCCAATCCTCAGACAGAGAAACACCTACAAGATCTTTAGCAAGCATTCTTAAAACTACGATACCCACCTGGGGAAGTGAGGAAACAGATTGACAGAGCGAAACGGGTACCCAGAAATCACCTACTACAGGACAGGCCCAACAAGGAAAATAACAGAACACCACTGGCCATCACGTACAGCCCCCAGCTAAAATCTCTCCAGCACATCATCAATAATCTACAACCTATCCTGGAAAACGATCCCTCTCTCACACAGACCATGAGAGGAAGGCCATTCCTGCTTACAGACAGCCCCCCAACCTGAAACAAATACTCACCAGCAACTACACGCCACAGAACAAATCCTGTAGCAAACCTTGTTGCCAACTCTGTCCCCATATCTACTCTAACAACACCATCAGAGGACCCAACCACATCAGCCACACCATCAGAGGCTCATTCACCTGCACGTCTACTTATGTTTTATATGCTATCATGTGCCAGCAATGCCCCTCTGCCATGTACAATGGCCAAACTGGACAGTCCCAACGTAAAAGAATAAATGGACACAAATCGGACATCAGGAATGGTAACATACAAAAGCCAGTGGGAGTACACTTCAATCTTCCTGGACATTCTATAACAGATTTAAAAGTAGCTATACTTAAACAAAAAAACTTCAGAAACAGATTTCAGGGAGAAACAGCAGAACTAAAATTCATTTGCAAATTTAACACCTTTAATTTGGGTTTGAATAGGGACTGGGAATGGATAGCTTTGCCTCTCCTGGAATTGACACCTCCTCATCTATTATTGGGAGTGGACTACATCCACCCTGATCGAATTGGCCCTGTCAACACTGGTTCTCCACTTGTGAGGTAACTCCCTTCTCTTCATGTGTCATTATGTAAAGCCTGCATCTGTAATTTTCACTCCATGTGTCTGAAGTTGGTTTTTTTTAACCCAAGAAAGCTTATGCCCAAATTAAATCTGTTAGTCTTTAAGGTGCCACCGGACTCCTTGCTGTTTTTGTGGATACAGACTAACACAGCTACCCCCTGATACTTGTCATCAAGGTTGAAACTCATTGTCCATCTGGAATGGTATTGAAGGTTAAAAGTTGCTCAAAACATTCAAGATACACCCACCCCCCCGACTTGCCGTTGTCATCAAATTCACCAACATTGCCCACAAAAGTTGCCATTTCTCAGCTCTCCTATTGGACTTCATACCCTCCAGGACTCGTTTTCTGCCACAGGGATTTTTTTTTTTAAACTGTGCATCATCTGCACTCCATCCGCCTCTTCTGGCTGTACACCAACACTGCAGCTTTCTTTGTCATGTGATGAAACCTCCAGAAATATGTACAACCAAAATTGGCAACCCTAGCGTAAATCCTTTGTTGCTAAATGTTTTATATCTGGACGCAGCAGAGGAAGAGACACAAACACAGGGAGCTCATTTAAGTTTCCACAGCAGCTAGCTGACTGTTCTGACTGCAAAACTGAAACCAAACATGAAAATCATGGGCAGTGAGTATAATAGGCAAGGGGAGGCTGTGCTAGGGTTACCAACCTTCCAGTATTGGCCTGGAGTCTCCCAAAATCGGCATCGATCTCCCAGTGACTATTGAAAACAATCTGGGAGATTTTAATAGGATATTTTAAGAAAATGACGTTATGTCATATGGGGGGCGGGGGAACAACTCCTCCCGGAATAGCTTCAGTCAAAGTTGGCAACCCTAGGCTGTGCGTCCTCTAGCACAGCCATCCCTGCTGCCTGACACATTTGCTGTGGTGCTCTTCCCCCGCCCTCCCCCCAGCCTCTACCGCTCCCTGCTCTGACCCTTCCCCAAGGCTCTCACTGCCTCCTGCTGCTGCCCGGTGAGTCTTCCTCCTCTCTACCTCCTCCCTTCAGAGGTCCCTGCAGCTGGCTGCATCCCTCCTCCTCACTCCCTCTCCCCCCCAAAAGCGAGCAGAGGGGATCCCTGAGGAACTTTACACAAGTGAAAAAGCCTTCCAGAGACCTAGCAGCAGATCACTGAAACTGTTAAAGGAGCCATTAAAGTGGTAATGCAATAATTTAACAGGCATTTGCCAATGTGCAGGAACCCTTTGGCCACATTCAGCTGGCTTTTATATTGTCGGAAAATGTGTTGTTTGGTTTATAAACAATTTCCAAACAACCCATCAGTAATTCCCATGCTACGCGAGTTATTCTCTGTATCCAGCAGTATTTTTGACTAAGCTCACTGAAAGAGGAGCTGACATAGCCAGCGAGTTTATTTCTGATCTAGTGGTTTTATTCAAACCCTGTTTAAATAAATGAGTCTGGCAGGGAATTCTGTGTAAGAAAGGTTATTAAACCACTGCCTTAATGCAGGCTGTCAATGACAAACACTTGAAAAAGGAGAGATTAGGCTTCAGTTTGGCACAGTAGCCTGAAAAGCCACATATCTCTCTATACAGTATATACCAAACTCCATGACATGCAGAGGAGAATCCATCTGGCAATTGTAATATAGCTGTTCAGTTTCCCTAGGGGAATGTTATTAGTGTTTCAAGGCGAGAAGTAGGGAGGGTCTTGGGGCAGGAGGGGCAGCAGCAGGGTGAGGAGGCGAGCGGTGAGCCAGCGGCATGGCAGGCGGGGGTGTGTGGAGGTGAGCGGAGGGGAGGGGCTTGCAGGGGGGTAAAGAGATGAGCTGCAAGTCAGCAGCAGGTGGGAGTGGGGCCTGAGGAAGAGCAGGGGTGGAGTGTGGGTGGGGCCTTGGGCAGAATAGGCAGGGTAAGGAGCTAGCCTCCCCCAGGGGGAATTTCACCCACCACCTATGATGAAAATGAAGCTAAGCATGGGGTAGGGGTGGCATTCAACCATTTAAAGGGACAGGACCACATACAATGCTCCAGTGGCCTAGTTCCCCACTTCTAAAATAGGGATACTACTATAGATGTTTCAGAGTAGCAGCCGTGTTAGTCTGTATTCGCAATGCATCCGATGAAGTGAGCTGTAGCTCACGAAAGCTTATGCTCTAATAAATTTGTTAGTCTCTAAGGTGCCACAAATACTCCTTTTCTTTTTACTATAGATGTGTTGTCTATTTAAATTGCAATCTCTTTGGGGCAGTGTAATAGGGTGGCTGCTTATTGAACTTCCCCTCATGGCCAGATACTTTCTGCAGCATTCTCTCTGTTTTCCCTCTTCAGGGCCCTTATAAACACCATAGTTTTGGGTTTGTTTGTTTTTTAAAATAGAGGAGTATCACTACTCTCCATCGGGGCTTGTTTAATAATTGCCCATAGTTTCAAATAGTCCTCACCATTACTGAAAACCAAAGGATCTCACTTATCTTTGGCTCTTCTGCCACACCACATGGAGCATATGTAGTCCCCTCCAGAGAGCTTCCTGATTGACTGGAAGAGAGGAAGCCCTGCCCCACCCTACACTACTGGGCTCTTGGCCCCAGGCCTTTAAAGGGACGGTTTCCTTCTCCTAATGTGAATTCCCTGAGACTGTTCTCTCTTTCATCTACAAGGGTATTTCCTGGGACTTTGTTTCAGCTTCCTGTAACAGCTTTTCTACCCCCTCCTTAAATGACCAGTGTATCTTATTACAGGCAGGTTGTGTCTCCCAGAATGTCTCACATAATGAGGCCCGCCCTGACATCAGTTGTTGTCTCTAGGTACTGCTTTAACATAAATAAACAGTTCATTTGTTTGGGGCTGAACTGTTTTTACTGATTCATTTGAAGTCTATATTATTTTAGAGAAAGATTTAAAATGCACTAACAATATATCATTAAAACCTTTCAACTACAGTATTAATGTAAAGTATTTTAGCTGGTTAAATTTGAAATTAGAGAGCACTTCTGGCCAAGCAATAGCAGGCTCTAAAAATCAAAGTGCAAAACCTCAGACTAGTGAGAAAACGGCTTTGTAGATTCAGAGTGGGTAGTTAGGCATCTCTGTTTTGTAAGTAGAAATGCAATTTGCTTATAAAACTTAGAGATAGTCTTTGTGGAAAAAATGTGCACCTGCAATTTTAGAGTCTGTGATGAGATTCTCTGTTGAGTCAGACTTAGTGTGAAATTTTCAAAGCACCCGTTCACCAAAGCATATGCTTAAATGCTTTGCTGAATCAAGGCCTGAGGTGGTCCAAGTCCCGTAGTACCAGCTTAGAGATACCATGCAGTTATCTTCAGCCTGGAAGGTGTATTACTCTAAAGTTCTCTGCAAAGATCACTCATTTTTCGTATACATAGCAGCTCCCTCCCTTCATCCCCCATCAGGAATGGTGAGATTCTGTGCTGCACCTGATCGAGGCACAGCATAAAAAGCATAACCTGGGGTGGTGAGAGATTTGGGGAAGGTTGCTTATAACCACTTTTGTACCCTGTTGATCCTCCACTGTTCCAGGGGTTGAACCCTGCAAGCCACATAAGCTGCAGCACTGCCTGGAATTTGTACAGCATAGCATGCTGCAACCCTATCCTGAAACTCCTCAACACATCTCCCTCATCCCCCTCTGTCAGGGCTTGAAGTGGCAAGGATCTCATCCAGAGTACCAGAGCTCCCTCTGAATAGCTCAAGTGATTTCTATACTTGCAAGTAACATTGCTTAACTCCTGTGTTTTCCCTATTAGCTTATTCTAAATTCTGTGGCATGGGGCAGTTGGACTATATTACTGGTAAACATTTCCAAAACAAATATTGAAAGAAGAAAAGGAAGAGTCTAGAGAAATGAGGTAACTGGGTTTGGGTTTAACATGGCAGTTTTGTTTTATTCAGTTCACCAGCATTAGTAATGATGTTAATACAGCTCTGGAAATACACCAGTTAACTTTGCTAACAGAGGAGGGGCAAGTTACCTGGTAACATGACATTTTTGTTGTTGATCCTGAACAAGACAGATGCTTCAAGTTCTCTGTTGCTTCACAGAATATATTGGCCTTGATGCTCTTATTCCTAAATTTTCTTGTGCTTGGTGCATAGGATGGGAGGAGGAAACCAGAGTGGATTCTGCTGCCCTGATTCTCCGAGCCAGCCCGAGTGCCAGTAAGAGGTAGAGCTGCTTCTGTCACTGAAACAGGATCTTTAATGGAATAAAGACAGTGGAGGATAAATGGAGTGAGCCTGCCACATACTCCCTCTCCAAAAAGAAACGAGTACTTGTGGCACCTTAGAGACTAACAAATTTATTTGAGCATAAGCTCCAGTCAGTCTTCCCCCAACATTGAGGTGAAAGGGAGGGAAGGGGAAGCATCAGGCACAGGGTCCAGAATCAGCATTCTTATGCAATCACGGAGTTCTTTTGAGGTTGTTAGAGAAGCCAAGCTCATGGGCACGAATTTGGGGCAAATTCTCCTCTCAGAGAAGTGAGACAGTTATTCTACTGAACCCAATAGAGCTACACTTTTGTCAAACTGGAGAGAAGAATCAAGTTGTTCCTAGAATTCTTTTGTAACTGAGCCTCTGCTTGTTTTCTGTAATTAAATCAATATAAACCCATTTTAAATTGAACTTATTTCTATCTGAAGTTAAACCTGGTTTATATTCTTGTAGGTTGTGGGTTTTGCATTGGTGTAACAAATCTGTTTAGGTAGGTCTACACATCAAGAAGGAATGTGCAGCAACAAGTCTCAGATCCTGAGAATGGATCTGAATGGATATGGTCATATAATTAAAGATTGTCATAAAGCATAAGATTAAGGATGTTGAATTAAGGTTGCACAGACAGCCTCAATTCTGGCACTTCTTAACTTCTAGAATGGCTTGTCTTTGCAAGCTGAACATTGCTTTAAAAAGAGATGGCTTTGGCTTTTCTATGGCTGCTTTTAAAAAAATAACTAGGATAACCCACCAGGTGATTGCCCTGGGGCTGCACCACTTTTCATGGACCATTTGGAAATTTTTGCTTTTCCTTCTGAATTGGATTGATACCAAAATTTCAAAATAGTGAAACTCTGTGAAATGAAATACTTTCCTCTACTCAGCTGTGGGAGTTTTTCTCATTGATTAGCGAGTTATACGTATTAAATATTGGACTTTCCTGTACTCTGTTAGCCTAGTAGAACTTTCAACAGTTTTTGCTAATGTCTTTCTGAAAACTCTGAAGCCGATGCCTCCCCTACCGTTTGTGGCAAATACAAGTAAAGCAGACTTAAGAGTCAGAAACAATAAAGCAACAGCAGCAATAAACTGAAACTTCAGCTGATTTAGAAGTTTAGAACAAGCCCAGGGAGAGACATGAGAGAGCAGAAGGCAGGTGAGATGGTCAGAATTTTGTAATAAAATGTATTACAAGTTTCAGCAACTTCCATACAACCCTACCACCACCATCACCATATGTAGTCTGTGTGTTTCACTTTGTACCCTTAGTGTATTTTTTGTATTGACCTCCCTGGATGAAATCCTCACTCCACTAAAGTCATTGGCAAGACTGGCTTTTTGGGGTGCGAGAGGGGCCTTTAACTTCAGATAGAATTCTATTTCTGTAGAAGAGGTGATGCACATAGCAATACCTAGAGTTAAAGTTGGTTACAATTGAATATTTATGGGCTTGTCTGTACAGCAAGTTACTGTACAGCAATCCAGGGTGTAAATCTACAGCCCAATAACTTGCTGAACACTCAGATTTTCATTGCACTGTAGCAGCAAGGATGTTACTGTGCCACAAGCTTGTGTGCTGTGCATTCACAACCTGGCTTGCTATGCAGTAACATGCTGTATAGACAAATCCTAAGAAATCAAACTGACCATTATATAAACATCTCTCTAAGTTTTGCCTTTCTGTGGAAATCTGGCATGTCAGAGAGATTCCTCCTCCCCCTTCTACCCCAAAAGTTTAAGACAGTTAAGCTATTTCCAAGCATCAGATGCAAGTTCATCTTTCTGACATATTGTCTCCAGAGATATGCAAGGTTGCTTTGGTGCCTGGTGTAGGAGATTCTACTGCCAACAGAAAAAAAAACCCTTCTTATTAAATTGGAAAAGTTGTTAGCACAGGTGGGGGGGGGGGAGGGGGGAAGAGAACAGTCTGTCAATTCAAGGACAGTTTAGTCTTTGGGCCCTCAGGCACAGAGCTTCTCCTCTGGGACAGCTGCTTGCTTCAGACTCCTGGTCTGAGAGGCCACTTTAAAATTAAAAGGGGCAAGTTAGAGAGAAAGGTTAATAGTTTGTTGTTAAAATATAATGTAGGGACAGATTCCTCCCTGTGCCACAGATGTGCTCAGCACAGGAGATTGGATGGGGAAAAAAAAGTCAGAGAGCTGGTGCTGGTTCTGCCTCCCTAATTCAGAGGCCTGGCCTCGGCACCACATAGAACTACTGCTGGCCATCTCTGAGGATACTATGCCAGTAGCAGAATATAACTACCTCTACATCAGTGAAGGATTGGCAAAACGAAGTGCCACCAAGCCCCTAGGCCAGAAGTGGGAGTGCAGGGGCAGTTAGCAGCAGACTAGGGCCTACCAGAAGCATAGATATATCAACAGGGAGTTCCCTCTATTCCAGGGGACTTCTCTGCTGGTAGTTAGTAACTAGATCACAACCATTTCATGCCATCCAGGTGGCACAATTGAGTTGTAACAGCAGTAGAGTCTGCACCACAACCTTTAAATAATAGGCTAGATTCTCATATGGTTTAGTTGGGTGTAGATTGGAGCAGATTTACCCCCATCTGAGACCGTCACCCAATATTTCTGGGTGATCTATGGAGCTGCCACCTGCAATTTGTGGAAAATAGAAGAAACAGAGCACTTTAAAAGCTTTGAGCAGCCTTCTTCAAAAGCCTGATCCTATATCAGTGTTTCTCCTTAGGCAGACTACCTTTTATTCCTGCATATCTTCTGCACTTAATATTTAGGTCACAGCATTTTGTCCATCAATAGATTGTGATTAGAATGATGAGACTTACAGCTGTTTGCCGTGAGTTCTTACTGGGGACTCTGATGATGATGTGTGGAGGTTAATTGCCTGAAGTTCAACTGACACATCCCACTAGGGAGAAAAGTCATTTTATAAAATACAAGAGAAAGTCCTCTTAATGATAGGACATTTTATAGAGCACAGAAAATTGAGATAATAAATTGCAATAGAGTTCTTTCAATGACCAGCCAACACCTGCTTAAAAAAAAAAATAAAAAAATGCTTTATTCACCAGAGACCAGAGAGAAACTGCACTAGTCTATCATTTCAAGCAGTTCATGGGAATATAATTTTGACTGAGTTCAGGGATATAGCTAGCAATTTAGAATCTTTAAAACTCACAAATTAGTTGATCAGTTTGTTTCCTCTCTCAGCCCATCCACAGTATCCATCCATTCTACTGGAGGAAAGACACCACAACTCTCAGGTATGCACAATTAGCTATCCAAATCTATAGTAACAGCATGTTACTAAGGGTCCTGATTCAGAAACAAAAGAATCTATCCCCCTCCTCCAAGAATCTAGTTACACTCCATGCTTTATAGCATATGCCTGCCTACAGCCAGGCTTAAGTGAAAAGAGCTTTTTTATTGTCTTTTCAGTAGCCTGCTTATCCCAGGATGATCAAGTTAGATATGGCATTCCCCACATTTTGGAGTTTTGCTGACTGAGGCATTGTGACCATTTAAGACCTTGTGAGCCAATACAATAGGGACTCTAAAGAGCTGTAAGTTTAAGATTATGACTAGAGGGAGTTCTATATTGTCTCACCATTTGGACATGTACAGTAATGTCGTCAAATCTATATGGTCAAACTTAAAACAGTCTGAGCTGCAAGGGACTGAGGTAATTTTGTGCCACTTCATTGACACCTCCATCTCATCTCTAAGCAGCATTATTGGGCTCCAAAGAAATTACCCAGCCCTCCTTAGTTGAAAAATAAAAAGTCACTATGATGCATGACCATAGAAGGATGTTTTACATTGGGGACAAAATGCGAGTGGAAGTCTTTGAGGAAGTTTTGGGACAGGAAACAGAAGTGTAAGTGGTTACTACTTGTGTTACATGTTAATTCCTTCAGTGTTAGGAAGATATACAATATATCAAATGAAGTGCTATTTGTAGTATGTTCCTATGATTGTTGAGTTACTATGGATCCATTTTAAGAAGGTCTGACCCTAAGCTTCCATGGATAGGATCTCAAAGCATTAGTTACTTTTAGTTACTGTTGCCTGACTACCAGGAGGGAAAAAGCCAAGCAAAACTGCTGTAAGAGCTGTTAACAAATATTTCAAAAGGGACTATTGCTGTCATAATTCACTGTGCATTGTTTCATACAGAAGAGCCTCACAAGATACTGGCAGCTGAACTTGGATTCTCTGTCCCTTGCAGTAATTATACAATAGCTGGGAAAGCCAATTACTCTGTAGGGGTAGGAGAGAGGTGTCTGAGAACTTTAAGAAAAAGTGCACTTGATGAAATACACAAGAGAAAGCAGTGATTGGTGGCCATTGGTAGATTCAGGGTTTTGATTAAATGTGGCCAAGAAACTAAAATTTTGTATGTTTATCCAAACTTCTCCTGGCTGCAAAACTGGGCTGAAATCTTTCAAGAACAACTTTCTGCACGAGGTATCAGAACTAATAGAAGATCTGAGGTCAAATGCTTTCCCCCACATTAAAACCCCTTTACAGAGCTGTGGAGAGACAAAGAGTAGAGGAAGTCACCTCCAGAGACTATCTCGGGGCACAGCAGTGGTGTAGGTAATGACACCCCTAGACCAGCCATCTCACAGCCCTAGGCATAGCAGCATTCTGGAATGGTAGAGGGCAGCGACAGAGGGAGCAGGCCAAATGTTCTGTTCTGCTATTCTGGCTTGTGGAGCAGCACGGTGGCAGCTGGGAGGAAGTTGCTTTAATTAAAGCAGCTCTGGGGCTTCTCACTGATGCTGGGAGCTGCATCAAACTCTGCAGCAGTCTAGAATCCAGGAGGAGACAGGATAACAAAGTCACCTTTGTGCTTCTTCATCTCCTGAGAGGTGAAGTACAGAACATGGTCTTTAATTTCCTTTAGCCTATATTCTGTAGAACATCTCTTCACAATTGCCTTCTTGAGGGTTGTTCAGATCTTGGGATGTCCTATCTCATTGTACATAGGAAGCATGAATTTCCAGACTATGGACTGCAGTGTTACACACTAAAACGTCATGACTAACATTTCTGAGAGCCAGTAGCCATCTAGTATATAAGGCAAACAATACTTGTCTACTTGCAAGGCAATGCTTCTCCTATGCTTGCTATATATAAACACTATCTGGTAAGTGGGTCATCCCTCCACCCCAAAAAGCATAAAGTAAAATAAAACAATGATATGTTTCCATAGACAAGCACAGAGAGCCAATAAAGTATTTTTTTCTAGGCTTCCTTGCAAACTACATGCAATCTTCAGTTACGGCATATTGTGAAACAGTTCACTAAAAACAAAGTAGTCAAAATCAAATTGGCCTGCCTTTAGAAAACTAAGCTGGGGGTGAAAAAGTTGAATTTCCAGTCAAAACCAGGTGATATGACTACTACTATGGGGAATGACCTCTAAAAAAAGTACCTCAGGACCCCATTAATGTACCATACGAATAGGTTTAATGCTACTGAACAACTCACAGCTTGATACTGGAATTTAGATGTGAAGTCAAAATAGAATCTGTATCTTTAATCTGTAGCTGCAATGAAAGAGGTATGAAGAATTTATTGCGGGGGGGGCGAATTGTTACATAATGCAACAATGAACAGAAAGATTTAAGAAGTGACAGACTGTTTTTATTACAGGCAATTCAGACAAATGCCTTCAAGTGAAAAAGATTGAAGCTTCCCCCGTCCACTGAACTAGTACGCTCACTTACAGGACCCCAGGGATGTAATCTTCCCTCAAAATGCACATAACTCCCATTAAAGTTAATGGGAGTTATATGCATGCATCAAAGGTAGAACAGATTTCCCAGCTCTTACGTCTACCCATTCTCATTAGAGAGTCTTTAAAAACCAGCTAGAAGATAAACTTTGCTAGTTTCATAGTTTGTCCTCCGTCCTTCAACAGGTTTGGCAAGTGGAAAGATACTGGAGTACTGAGAGGAGAGGAGATATATTAAATAAAACCAGAGGTCAAAAAGGGCTTATAGCTCACATTTGTGAGTTTGAGATGAGAGAAGCAGTGTTATTTATATATATTATAATCAAGTCAACCTGAATGTAATTAAGAATGAATAAAACTGTATAATATAGGTTTCTATCAGTTTGGTATCTTGTGCAGTTAACAGTATGTTTTCGATGACAACCAAGAAGAGACAAGAGTGAAATCCTGAATTTACTGAAGACAATGGCAATACTTCAGCAGATGTCAGAGGGACCAGAATCCCACCCAAGAAATTGAAAAGCTCCGACTAATATTGAGCTGTTTGTTAAAGTGTCACAATCCCCAAATCTGCAGACACTTATGAACATGCTTAACCTTAAAACATGAAAGTAGTACTAGGGGTTTAGCTATTATGTGACATCCATCCCCGTTCCCTCCTCCCCCCATTATAATATTCTGTTCATTTGCCCTCCCAGGGCCTGATTTGACTCCCACTGATTTGTAGAATCTCCCACAAGAAGTGTAGGATCCAGCCTTGGAGGATGGAACACTAAGTTTTTAGAGTTGATACCTTCCCCACCCCACCCCACCCCCAAAAAACAGTTTTTCCACAGAAGTTTGTGAGAGGCTCTAATAAGTTTTGCATGCAGAAGGATGTAATCAGCGTACATATTTATAAGGGCTATCCATTTGTAGTAATTATTTTAATAAGTTATATTTAATTAAATAGCTTATGAAATATAACAAACTTTTATAAACTTACATAATAAACTTTTATATGTTTAAGATATCTACAATTAGCTGAATTTAATAAGTGTTCAAGAAAGTGCTCTCTCAACACTACATTTACAAGTTAAATATCATATGGGACTTATCTTTTTTAATGGCCTTGGATAACATCTGAACTGGTGATATGGCCTTAATGGCATACCCAGATTCCCTGAATCCAAGCAGACACTGAGATAGCTTGCTTAGTCCAATGTTGCATCATGCATGTTCTTACAACTGAGTCATTATTAGTCCTGTAAGGTAAATTTTTTGTTGTTGACATTTAAAAAAGTGACCCTAAGTTATTTAGGATACAATAAAAACAGAATTAACAGCCACCAAGCCTTGTCTAGATGCTATTATACAATAACTAACCTATGTAACAGCTTGATATTGTGATCCTCATTTTCCCAATTTTTCCCCATTATCCATTACTCACATAAGTGAGTTGTTTCAGAGTTGATTGTAAGCTAGATGAAGGTTTTCTATCAAAATTATGTTCAGAGAGGAAAAAATGCAGATTTGGCAACACAATATTTTGCAACTTAGTGAAACTAACACTGGCTTGTTTTAGTTAAAAAAAAAAACTAAAAATCACAAAGAGGTCAAGATATTTTTTGTGTGTGTTTGCCATTTTGATTTTTCAATTCAAGATGCCTGTTTTGAAGTTTCCTTTATTTTTAATTTATATAGAAATAAAGTATGCTCAAAATCAAAACAAACTGGTTTGTTCTGGGTCATTCCCCACCCCACACCTGGAATTGCCAGAAAACTGAAAAATCTTTATTCTCAAAGCTTGACCCAAGGGGATAGGAATCACATTTTTCTACAGCACCAAGTGCAACAAGAAGGACACCATTTATTGAGTTATTTCTTTACAATAGCTGTGGGTAGAAGTTAAGTCCCCCTCATTTTAATAATAAAGAAAAATGTCAGATTTTTCCATTGACTTGTTATGCAAAAAAATGTGCTGAAGACTGGTTTTGTTTTGTTTTCAGTACAATTAAAGTTTTCCACAGAAAACAAACACTTTCTAGGTAAGACTTTATTTAGTCAACAAATCTAATATTCCATTGAAAAAAAATGTTCAACACGTTTTCAACCAGCCCTACACAGTCTCACCCCTTCAATATTGATTTCAGATTCAATTTTGAGTTTTATTTTTTTTTCTAGTAAGCCTGTTGAGAGATTTTAGGAGTAGAAATTCGTTTACTTTATAATTTTTTTTTGGGGGGAGGGGGCAGGATTATAAAGAAAAGCACACAAGGGAGTACTTTCTTCTTCTAGAACAGGAGGAATATTCCCCTATGAACAGCCCCGGTTCACTGTCTGAGTTGAAGTCAAGTCTGGTGTTACCCTCTCTTGCTGATCTGTTTCATCTCTTTAGTGTTACCTATTTGATTAGGAGGAAAAATTTATAACTTCTAACTTAAGCCTTATATTTTTTGCCCTGTTTCACAGAGGGCAAAGAATGTTTGGCTACATGCTTTCTTATTACCATGTGGTTACTACCTTCTCTACTCTGCAGTAACTGTGTATACTGAGAGTACCAGGAATAAATTCTGTCTGGGTCACCCTTGGCAGCTTGCTATGGGACTGGATGCTATAGCTCTGGCTGCAAGTGTAGGAAGACATCTGCTATGAAAGATGTATCACTAGGTTACAAATGGAGCTCCTACCCTCACTTTACAGGTAATTAAAACAGGTGTTTCAAGTAGTAACTACAAATATGACCCTGAATTAAATCATGGGAACTACTACATTCAAACAATCCTTGGGGAGGAGAGTACCAGCAACTAACACAGTGGCATTAAACTTTGGCCGACAGTGTTTTGTCTATGCATTATATATAATAAATAAAGGAAATTGGAGTCAATAGGCAGCAGGATGGTTTCACTCAGAATATTTTATACCACATCCACATAAGAAGTGTTGCTTGTATTTAACAAGGAATGTAGGATTTTCAGAATCACTTTGCTTCCTTTGAAGTCAATGGGAAGCTGAGTTAAGCCAATAGTTCCACCTTAAAAAATATCATGTGTATCTTATATCCTTTAGTAGGGCTGTCAATTAATCGCAGTTAACTCATGCAATTAACTCAATTAATTGCGATAAAAAATCTCAATTAATCACAGTTTTAATTGTGCTGTTAAACAATAGAATACCAATTGAAATGAAATATTTTTGGATGTTTTTCTACATTTTCAAATATATTGATTTCAATTACAACACAGAATACAATGCTCACTTTTTATTACTTTTGATTGCAAATATTTGAACTGTAAAAATGACAAAAGAAATAGTATTTTTCAATTCACTTCATACAAGTATTTTAGTGCAATCTCTTTATCGTGAAAGTGCAACTTAGAATTTTTTTTGTTACATAACTGCACTCCAAAAAAACCCCAAAAAAACAAATGTAAAACTTTAGAGCCTACAAGTCCATTCAGTTCTACTTCTTGTTCAGCTAATCGCTCAGATAAACAAGTTTGTTTACATTTACTGGAGATAATGCTGCCCACTTCTCATTTACAGAGAGTCACCTGAAAGTGAGAATGTGTTCACATGGCACTTTTGTAGCCAGCATTGCAAGGTATTTATGTGCCAGATATGCTTAACATTCATATGCCTGTTCATTCTTCAACCACCATTCTAGAGGAAATGATTCCATGCTGATGATGCTTGTTTAAAAAAAATTGTTAATTAAAATTTGTGACTGAACTCCTTGGAGGAGAATTGTATGTCTCCTGCTCCATGATTTTACCTGCATTCTGCCATATATTTTTTGTTATGCTAGTCTTGGATGATAACATGTTGTTTGATGAACATGTGTTTAAGTTGTGTTTAAGAACACTTTCCTGCAGATCTGACAAAACACAAAGAAGGTACCAATGTGAGATTCCTAAAGATAGCTAAAGCATTCGACCCAAGCTTTAAGAATCTGAAGTGCCATCCAAAATCTGAGAGGGACGAGGTGTGGAGTGTGCTTTCAGAAGTCTTAAAAGAGCAACACTCTGATGCGGAAACTACAGAACCCAAACCACCAACAAAGAAAATCAACCTTCTGTTGGTGGCATCTGACTCAGATGACAAAAATGAACATGTGCCAGCCCAGAGTGCTTTGGATAGTTATCGAACAGAACCCATCATCAGTGTGGAATGGTGGTTGAATAGTGGTTGAAGCATCAAGGAACATGTGAATCTTTAGTGCATCTGGCATGTAAATATCTTGAGACGCCAGCTACAACAATGTCATTCAAACACCTATTGTCACTTTCAGGTGACACTGTAAACTAGAAGTGGGCAACATTATCTCCTGCAAATGTAAGCAAACTTGTTTGTCTGAGAGATTGGCTGAACAAGAAGTAGGACTGAGTTAACTAGTAGGCGGTAAAGTTTTAATTTATTTTGTTATGGAATGCAGTTTTTTTTGTACATTTGTAAGTTCAACTTTCATGATAAAGAGATTGAACTACAGTATTTGTTTGAGGTGAATTGAAAAATACTATTTCTTTCATTTTTTACAGTGCAAATATTTCTAACAAAATATAAAGTAAGCACTGTGCATTTTATATTCTGTGTTGTAATTGAAATCAATATATTTGAAAATGTAGAAAAAAATCCCAAAATATTTAAATAAATGGTATTCTATAATTGTTTAACAGTGCAATTAATTGCACAATTATTTTGATTCAATCACATGATTAATCACAATTAATTTTTAATTGCTTGACAGCCCTATCCTTTAGATATCTGAGTTTACAATCTGCTCATATAATATTCTCACAAAAAACCCTCAACATTAATTGAAAAGCTATTTTGCACCTATTTTTTCAGTCCAGGACTGCATGGGGTACAGAACAATGGATAACCAAAAGCATGTGAGTTGAGAATCACTGTATTTGTTGACTGGCATATTTAGTGCCTTTTACTGTGCAAGAACAAAGATTATTCAAATCTGGTTTGCACAAGTCTACTTGTGAATTAAGATGCTACTTATTGCACACAAAGTTGGCACAACCTGGATACTCTTGCTTTGTCAGAGTTTATTCCTATTGGTGATGCTGTGTATAAAAAAGGTGACCATTTATATCACTGTTAGCACTGTTACACAGTTTCCATAAATCTTGCACATAGTATGTCATGTAAGGTATCAATGCAAAAGTTATGGCCTGTTAAGTATGATTATCCTGTTTATATGCATGCATCATCTTTATATCTAAAGTTATGAATATTGGCTATTTACTTACATGTATTGTATTCCTGAGTGGACTAGATTTTCTTCAGGACTAGACAGATATGTGCTTATGGCTGATTAAGGACACTCCACTCTCACAATGGGCAATTGAAGAATTTCCTCCCACCCAGTAGGCCTTTCCTGGGATGCCTCACATGGCGAAGAGCCAGTTGTGATCCCCTGTGATTCAGCAAAACATGTAGAGACATATAGAATCATAGAAGATTAGGGTTGGAAGAGACCTCAAGAGGTCATCTAGTCCAACCCCCTGCTCAAAGCAGGACCAATCACCAACTAAATCATCCCAGCCAGGACTTTGTCAAACTGGGCCTTAAAAACTTCCAAAGATGGAGGTTCCACTACCTTCCTAGGTAACCCATTTCAGTGCTTCACCACCATCCTAGTGAAATAGTTTTTCGTAATATCCAAGCTAGACCGCCTCATCTGCAACATGAGACCATTGCTTCTTCTTCTGTCATCTGCCACCACTGAGAACAGCCTAGCGCCATACTCTTTGGAAATCCCCTTCAGGTAGTTGAAGGCTATTATCAAATCCCCCCTCACTCTTCTCTTCTACAGACTAAATAAGCCCATTTCCTTCAGCCTCTCCTCATAAGTCATGTGCCCCAGCCCCCTGATCATTTTCGTTGCCCTCCGCTGGACTCTCTCCAATTTGTCTATATCCTTTCTGTAGTAGGGGGCCCAAAACTGGATGCAATATGCCAAATGTAGACTCAGCATTGCCGAATAGAGGGGAATAATCACTTCCCTTGATCTGCTGGCAATGCTCCTACTAAAGCAGCCCAATATGCCATTAACCTTCTTGGCAACAAGGGTACACTGTTGATTCATATCCAGCTTCTCATCCATTGTAATCCCCGTGTCCTTTTCTACGGAACTGCCGCTTAGCCAGTCGGTCCCCAGCCTGTAGCAGTGCATGGGATTTTTCCATCCTAAGTGAAGGACTCTGCACTTGTCCTTGTTGAACCTCATCAGATTTCTTTGGCCAAATCCTCCAATTTGTCTAGGTCACTCTGGATCCTATCCCTACCCTCCAGCATATCTACCTCTCCCCCCAGCTTAGTGTCATCTGTGAACTTGCTGAGGATGCAATCCATCCCATTATCTAGATCATTAATAAAGACGTTTAACAAAACTGGCCCCAGGACCGACCCCTGGGGTACTCTGCTTGACACTGGCTGCCAACTAGACATCAAGCCATTGATCACTACCTGTTGAGCCCAACGAGCTAGCCAGCTTTCTATCCACCATATAGTCCGTTCATCTAATCCATACTTTAACTTTCTGGCAAGAATACTGTGGGAGACCGTATCAAAAGCTTTACTAAAGTCAAGAAATATCACATCTGCCGCTTTCCCCATATCCACAGAGCCAGTTATATCATAGAAGGCAATCAGGTTGGTCAGGCATGACTTGCCCTTTTTGAATCCATGTGATACTGGACTCCATCTTGGGCCAGTAACTTTCCATACACAGGAGCTGTGGGCTGTGTTTGGGACAGAAAGCTTCCATTCACATGGCAAAGGCTATGAGAGAGACACAGCAGACAACTCCATTTTGCGTCTTTTCTGCTCTAATATTCTGGACTGTGGATTTACAACTAAAAGGAGTGTCTTGAAATATGAACTGAGGACCTTCCAATCTTTTGAAAGTTACCAGAGAGACTTTTGCAAGCCAGCAGTCTATTCCAATCACTGCTACAAGTGATATAAGGACTTTGCAATTATTTGTATGTCTAAAAAAGGAGTACTTGTGGCACCTTAGAGACTAACGAATTTATCTGAGCATAAGCTTTCATGAGCTACAGCTCACTTCATCGGATGCTCATGAAAGTTGAAAAGCCCATTATATATATAAAGAAAAAAACCCACAGGCTCTCTATGTAAGCCTCACTCTTCAGTGTAAAATATTAGATGACTTAACATCAATTCTAAAAAGTCAAAACTAATAATGAATCTAAAAAAAGAAAAAGAGTACTTGTGGCACCTTAGAGACTAACAAATAAATTTTAGAAAGGGAAGCCAGAACACATACTTTCCTCATGCCAGCAGTCCCATATGGAGAACATCACCGCCTGAACAGGATTTATGATTTCAGCTAACCAATGGATTGATTGCTTGCATAACACATTGTGAAAGTCAGTCTTGTTAAAAAGCTACCAGCATTCAACATAAGTTACAATAACAGGGATGTTCTTCTTCAGGGCTGACAAAGATTTAAGAAACTGAAAATCTCTCATTGAAATTTTCTACAGCATTAAAATTTGAGAGCGGGGGAGCTAGATCTAAGACAATGGAAGTGATGCAGGCTTCACTGCTATTTCTCACAGCTGTAAGTGTAACGAACAGTAACTAACTCCTAACTTAGGTTAGTCCCAGTGTGCTATATTTCCCGGAGGTAGGTTAGTTTGTTATTCAGAGGGGCCCATTTTTAATTTTACCTTAAGTAGTATCTGTAGAGTTGTGTCCCATTCAGGTTGTTTTTTTAATGCCACAAAAATTTAAGTATCCATTTTTGTATTAGACAGAATTTTGGCCTGCTGCTGTAAGAAAGAGCCCCTCACACACACACACACACACACCCCAACCAGCTAGGGCACATAAAGCTGGAAGAAATACACCTCTTCTCTTCCCTATACCAAAGGTATTGGGGTTAAGGTTAAGGTACTTTGACATGTATTTTATGGAGTTACATCATGTCTTTAATAAATTGACAACCAGATGATTCTAAAAATCAATTTGCATCTGAAAGTAAACATTTTTTTATTTAACATACAGTAGAATGTAAACCCAGGATCTTCTTTGATTGAGAAATGCTAGAGTTTGCATATAAATGTTTTCTCTCATGTACCTATCAGATCAGAAAGAGGTATGGAGATCACTGCTGCACAATAGAATCTCCTGCAGAGACCTAAATGAAGTTAACATTAAGCTCTTATGTGAAATGTATTTCCCCCCTTCCCCACAAGGTGGCTTAAGCCTCCTCCCTTTTCTTTCTCTCAGGTGCTTGGTATCACCAATATTTAGAACAGCCACACCCCATGCTTCACATAGTATGGGTCCTTGCCCCAGCCCTGCCAACCATATTCATAAAGGGCTTAGGAGGTGCGATGCTGAGCATTGCAACAGCAAATGTTTAGGAGTCTACAGGGAGTAAGGGGGAGGAGGCACACAAATAAACCAACCGCTTGCTGGAAGTCAAGAAGGCAGACTTCACAGATTCCAAGGCCAGAAGGAACCATTGCACTCATCTAGTCTGGCCTTCTGTATGACGCACAATTTCACTGTAATAACTCCAAGCAAAAAAATACAATCTGGATTTAAAGATTGCCACTGATGTAGAATCCACCATGACTCTTGATAAATTGTTCCAAGTGTTAATTACTCCCACTGTTAAAAATGTACACCTCATTTCTAGTCTGAATAGATCTGGGTTCAACTTTCAGACATTGGATTTTGGTATACCTTTCCCTGATAGACTGAAGAGCCCCTTATTAAATATTATTCCCAGTTAGGTACTTCTAGACTAAACCTTTGGGTTTTTAAGCTAAATACACTCAAGAAGCACAATCAATCATTAGAAGGCTTGTTTTCTAATCCTTTAATCATTCTCAATGCTTTTCTCAGGTGACTGAGATATGGGCAGTCATGCCTAATGCTTAAACCAGGATTCAACAGCAATGAATTGAAGCTCAGGGTCAGAACCAGGTTGCCTGGAGCGAGGCAAGGAAAGGCTGAGTGGCTCAGGTCAGAGACAAGAGAAGGACTGGAACAAGGCAGAAATAAGATGCTATCACAGCAACAGGTGAATACTTTGAGCAGCCACTGAACTACCGCTGTTGTGTATAAGAGCAAGCCTGATCACTTCTTTAGCCAAATCAGGCAAAGCATTCCATCAGGCTGTCTAGTTGATACAGCTCAGCTGTACTTATTAGGCTGTCAGACTGAGCAGGTGCAGCTCCAGGGCCTTTTGCTTGACTGATCTTCTCTGAACCCTCTCCAGTTTATCAGCATGCTTCTTGAATTGTGGACACCAGAACTGAACACAGTATTCCAGCAGCAGTTACAGTGTCAAGAACAAAGGTAAAATAACCTCTCTATTCCTGACCAACCCTAAATTTTCTTTGGAGAGGGGGTCCAATAAGGCAGTGGGGGATTTACGGGAGTGATGTGAGACTGACTCAATGTCCTTTTATGAATATCTGTCAAGAGTTAACAAGATAATTATTCAAGAACTGCTACTGTTTTTGCAGGTCCAGGGCTGTTGAATAAAGAGATAAATAGGAATTAAGTTTTCAATTAGCCATAATTTTAATTGGATATTGGAAACTAGTGAATGTTGAGTTAGATGAATGGATAAGGGTTTCCAAGGGACTCAATGGACAGAAAAAAGATGTTTAATGTGAAGTATTACAAAATTACAGCTGGTTCAGCTGATTGTGGGACATAATGCACCAGGCACTATGGCTAAGTTTACTTCCAGAGGACAGGCTGTAAGTCCTGCAGAGTGAGCCAGGGACAGGAAAGATGTGGGGAGACTTCCCCCCCCCCCTCCTTGTTCTACCTTCTCCTTGTGTCCTCACCATTACTGCTCCCTTTTAACATGGCAGACAGCACTTAGCTACCCAGGAGGATTCTTAGTTCTCACAGCAATTTGATGCCTCTCAAAACAGAGGTAACTTGTAATTCACAAGGAACAATAAAACAATGTCCTGTTCTTGGGAAGTTATAGTTTAAATAATTCACATTACAGTGGTACCACTGCTCCCCACTGGATGAGGTTAGAACCTGCTCGAGCAAGTGGCAGTCTTCTAATCTTATGAAGAGTTTGCACCCTGGTGCTCTGTCGATACGCAAGTAGTTGGGAGAGCATGACAAGCCTGCACAGCAGAAGAATGCAAATACAAACCCTGCTGTGCTCTCTCTACAACTCTGAGGGCATAAGGCATCTACGGGGACCAGGCAGGAGGATGCAGCCTTCAAGTCACCAGGCAGCAAAACTTGCTGGGTGTCCTGTGGGGGGGGGGGATACACATCATGAAGGGGTGTAGCAGCAAGCATCCTCCTGTAGTGACACAAAGCTGTACCTTGCAGCACAAGCAAACCCATGTTAATAGAATGATTTAGGCCCAGATCCACCCAAGTACCAGTTTTAGGCTCCACTGCAATCCACAAAACCCCCCACTTAGTTGGGCCTTTCACTGTAGGCACATGCATCCTACATGCATCCCATGCTTAGGCTTCTTCTAGTAAAGGTCCCTAACTTTCTGCTTCCTGGCACGTGCGCTGCTGCCTCACTCAAACTAACCAGGTATCTAACTCCTGCCTAAGCCCCCCGTTCAATCCATGAACGGTGGAAGATGGGCAGAGGAGAACTTACATTATCTGTGGGGCCCCAGTCTGGTAGGCATGCTCAGAGGTTGCCTACTAGGTCCAATCCTCTTCAAAATCTGACTGCTGGAGGAGGAGATACTGAGCTGTAAGGTGAACACTCAACTGTGAGAGACCCAGGTTCAAGTCCCACACCTTTCTTCTCTTCAGGCAGCGGGCGGAGACCCTTGTTCATGTTGTCCCAGGAATGTGCTCTAACTGCTGAGTTACAGGATATTTTGATGTGGGTCTCCCTCAGTCTGTTGAAGCTGTTCCAATGTGGAGTAATATTAGAGTAATTACAGTAGGTGTGGTGGGTGCCCTAACGACTAGGCTATAGAGTAATTCTCTCATCTGATGATTACGTAGTTATGCACAGTGGGGGGAAAAATTCTAACGGGGGAACTGAGGAAGTCCCCTATCAAAATGCCATAGCTCAGTGGTCAGGGCACTCAGCATTGTGGGAGACCCCTGTTCAAAGCCTGTCACGCTCAGGCAGAGGTGGGGAATTGAACTGGTGTCCCTCACATCTCAAGTTAGTATCCAGCTTCCAGCACCAACTCCTCTTGCTATTTTACATAGAGTAAAGAAGGCACCTAGTTTATTCTGCAACAAACAGTTTAGATGCGTAAGCCACCTGATTCCAGGGAGGGGTTCCGGTTGTGGATTGCTACCAGAGATGTGCCTTCCTGCAGCCTGGACTTGGGATATTGTATCCTAAACCTTGCTTGCTCGTTGACAGATCCCTGCCTAGCATGCTGGCTTTTGTTAATTATATTCTATGATGCCTGCCTTTCCAATGCATTGGGTAGGGAGCCTAAGCACCAAACTGAGGTTTTGTGGATTACAGTGTTACAGGAAGTTTTAGTTTAGGTGCCTAAAAATTGGACACTCAGCATCGCAATTTCTTTTTGTCCCTTTGTGGATGCAGGCATTACGAATCCTGCACTTTCAGAATCAATTTTATTTGAAGTGTTTTATTTTTACTATGTTGATTATATCGTGAAGATAAAAATCTAGCATTTTTTTTTGCCCAATTAGATAATGAACAATTAATTTGTTTGATATATGAATCAGCAATGCCTTTAACAAGCTATTCCCCCTTCTACAAGATTCTACTCTGAGTCTTGTAGGCTAAAAGGAGCCAAAAATATATTGCTACACCAAATGCTTCTTGTGAGCATGTTTACTAGACAGCAACTAAGATTAGAAGTTGTCTCCTTCACAAGAGCAAGATAAGCTGATCAATTTTGAGTTTAATATCTACTAGAGCTCCCTCTAGGACAGGCAAGATAAATAGAAAATGAAATACCTAACACAAGGATAAGCTTCTCTGACTGTTTGAGGAATCACAAGTCAATGCGATTTTCTTAATTAAGGCTATGTGCTCATGTTTGTGTGTTGGTGATAGTACCAAGTTTTATATATTTTTAATAGTTGTCATGTCTGGCATTTAAACTCTACTAGAATTCAGTTAGGAATAGCAGTATATTGTAATGAGTCAGCATTCCCTTCTCTTACCTCAAAGAAGAGACTAATTCAAGTTGTTTCTAACCCAAGAAATGCATCTGATTAGATATTGTCTGCTGGCATAATGACTAGGTTTAGGGGGAGGAGGACAGAGTTCATTCTCTCTCTCTCTCTCTCCCTCTAGCTCCCAATCCAGGAAGCCTAGCCTATGAAAAGTTCAGCCCATACTTTCAAAACAGGTGTCAAAAACTTGGATCCCAAACCCATATTTACGCACCCAAATAAGTGGCCTGATTCTGAAAACAGCTGAACCTCAATGGGAGCTGCTGGGGCTCACCACACTTGACGATCAGGCCATTTCATTTAGATGAATAAACAGGAGCAAAGCTCTTTCAAAAATGTGGCCTTTAGGCGCCTCACATTAGGCTCTGATCTTTGGGAATATTTACCCTCATCTGAGGTTCACTGAGGAAACCACCACAATGCTTATTTAAGATTATTTTTCTATAACAAAAGTGATATTCTTTCAATACAATTATCTTGATAGATTAAATACAATTCTTCAATCATGGTCAGTACAGATGTATAGTTGCCCCCAATAGAATTTGGGAGATAATTTTGGTTTATGTAGAAATTCATGGATTCAGTGTTTTCCAAAGATGCTAAATAAGGAATTAGAAATCAAGTCACTAAATGTAAAGTATAGCTGAGTTTTATCACCAAGTAAGGTTTCCTTGTTTGAAAAGCTAAATCTTTAAATAACCATTACATGAATACTGGCTTTTATAGTTTTCAAGAATGTTGTGGATGATTTACTATTCATGTAAATGAGATCAGAATCTGGCCTACTGTTTTAGTCCACACTATTTACATCAGCTTAATCCAGGAGTAGCTCTCCATATGAATAGTATATAGCACATAATCACTAATGAATTGTAAATTGTAGTTAATATATATGAGCTACAAGTAATCCCACATTTAAACATCCCACGATTTATAGGACTTTAAATCCACAGTTCTCTGGACAGCTAGAATTACAATAGAAGGGTTGCCTGCTGTAGACTACAACGTTCTCTCTTGTCACACATTTAGACAGGAGGAAGAAATAGATTATAGATGAGTGTGAGGGAGCAGCTTGATCCAAGTATACATTAAATCAGATTTGCTGCAGCTCATCTCAGGTTATTTCTACAATTACAGACAAAAGCTATATTAAAAGATCATTAAGGCTGAGAACTCAAGAGTTAAGAAATGTCAAAATTAAGGTTGCTTGTGCAACTGTAACTTTGATACAGTATTTAATTACATGATCACACACTACTTTTTCCACAGGCTCCCTACCTCTTTCAGTGCACTGAGTGGACAGTGCTCAGTTAATAAACTGCTATGCTAATTCTGTCAACCCTCTGTCCCCGCCACTTCCCCCCCTCCACCATTCTTCAACTTGTGATCAGAGGCCTTGTTTACTGCACACTATTCGAACTTGTCTCTGGAGGCAGAATCAGTGATTTCGTTACGGACTTTTCTATGTCACTCATCACTAGAGTATCTGAATTCTTCAGGCACCCTGTGAGATGAAGGAGTGGTATCCCCATTTCATAGACAAGGAATAAAGAGTAAGGTCAGAGTATCCACTAGTTTTGGGTGCCCAATTTGAGATTTTCATGACCCATTCTTCAGAATATGTACCATTATATAGCACTTGTATTCAAAGCACAGTTTCTATTGACTGCAGCTGCAGTAATGAGTGCCCAGTACTTCTGAAAATCAGACCCATGGATATTAAAACCAGGCATCCAGAAAGAGAGGAACACACAATTTGTGGCCACCTGTGAAAAGTTTTGGTATAAGAAACATGCCTATCCTTACATAAAATTTCTGTGACAGAGGGAGGGATGAATCCAATTATTCAGAGTAGCATCCAACTGCCTTAACCAAGATACTATACTCTCTCTCCTCCCACCCCCACCTTATCATCCCACATCCAGCTCTTTCCCCTGTCTCCATATTGTAGTTAGGCTGCCTCCTTCTCTTCTAATCTGCCTGGGAACCAGCAAAAGCTGAACTGATTGTCCATGAGAGAGTGGTCTTGTTCCCAGATCTTGTGCCCAACATCATTGCAATTGCAAGAGAGTCCTGCTCAACCACTGCTTCTCTAAATTGGAGCACACTCAGTACAGAGGGAATCTTCAGAGACTTTAGCCATCAAAGTAACAACTCTGAGCTTATGCACTTTAAAAAAAATAAGAGGATCTTACTTGGCCTAGTGTGTAGTCTTTCATGAGAATAGCTAAGGCACATTTCTGGTACTAGGACAACCCCTGCTGCCAAATGTCAAGTCCCTGATCTAGACAATGGAGCTGTACAGCTTCTCAGTGAAATGGCAGGGCAAGACAACATTCTCCCCCACCTCCCACCATGTAGTTCTCAGAAATATTTGGGACTAGTTTTGCTGAGTCTTCCCAAGAAGATACTACTGGAAGCAGAGACCCAGCCTGGGAAATTACAGCCAGAATGGTTTTAAGGTTAGCAATATTAAAAGCAACTAAAAACAGCATCTTATAAAAGAAGTGTTGGGCAATACTAAATAGAAGCAGTGGCTTTATCAGTAAGTGTCTATATAGAAAATGAGAGAGGACATTTTTTATTATCAAGCACAATTCTTAGAGGTTTGAGGAGGAATAGAAAGGGATCTGCATTGCAGACCTGTTTCCCAGCAACCTTGCACATTCACTTACACTTGCACAAAGGGTGAAAAAACAGTCAAATTACACTAGTAGCTCTTTTCATCCCTACATATGGGTATAAGTGACTGCACAGAACAAGAGAGAATTGACTCCCTCTATAATTCAGCACATTGTAATGGAGTCCAGGTTCCCCCTCAGAAGAAAGATACCAGAATCCCCGTTAATAAACATATATAGTCCTACTTCCTGAGGTACTAGGTTTTATTTAGGCTGTTAAAAGAACAAGCCAAAAAATATAAGGGCCACCACTGACTTCTTTTACCTCAGCTCCCAGATGTAGTGGTTCTTTAACAAACAATAACAGCAGTAAGTTAAGGTATAGCAGACTCACAGCTTAAAAAAAAATTGCTGTGGTTCTCTGAGTTGCCTACCTACTCAACATTAGGAGGTTAAATAGCTCCTCCATGAAAGGCTAACAAGGCCCACCTGCCAAACAAATCCAGTTGTTTAACTCCTGCTGACCATAGATAAAATGCTGCTGTAGAGTTTGGCAAAGCAAGATTTCTTACCTAGGGCCATCGGGGGGGTCCAGAAGCATCCCTCCCCTGAAAGCCAAAGGACCAGTATACCTATTCACACACATTTTGAATAAAAAGGAAGACAAGTCTGACTATAGTTCTCAGGTTTGTTTGTACATTTTACTCTTCATCTTACCTCATCAACTTAAACAAAGGGTTTGAAAATGTACTGCATGCTTAACAGAGGGCTGTAGTACCAGGTCCACTTATTTAGTCGTTCATTTAATCACAAAATAGGCATTGTAGGTACAATCCTCTAACCCCATACAGCTGTTTTTCACTTCCTCAGCACTGTAAAGGATCAGGCACAGCTGAGGATTCCCTTTGCAGAAGATGAAACAGTGTGGGGGAGCACATGGTGGACTGCATGATATTCCTCTTGATCCTCCACCACCACAGTGATCTCATGGGTGTAATTTAGAACAGCCAAAATTACTTTGGGGACTATTTCACTAGGCTCAGTTGCACACACTAAGGACTGAGCTCTGTGCTCATAAATTAAAAATATTCAAGTGTGCAGATGTGCATTAGTTAGCCCAATCACACATGCATTTGACTATGAAACTCAGGCTTACTTTTATGGAAATTTAGCCAGTAATATTCATCTAATTTGAGGTCAGACATGAATGGCTAGGGCACTCAATTTTCATTCTTTTAGAAAAAGGATTATTTCTTAAGCACTATTCTATGGGTTCATGAACATGTGTGTGTGTGTGAGAGAGAGAGAGAGAGACTTATACCTGCCTAAACTTCCTTTGTTTTGGTAGCAGTCCAAACTTACAGTATCAAAAAAACCAGAGTCACTCCAAACATTTGCTTAATGGATGCCTCAAGGGATTCAACTTATACCTTGCTTCCTAACTGCAGCTGTCTCATGCAGTCAAATGGCAGGAAAACTTAATTTAACTCATGTTTAGACATCAATACGTTCATTATGTCCACCTTGATTTCTGTGTCTTTCTTTATTGACCTCAGGTGCTGCACATGACCTCAGTGGGGAATTTTTTTTTTTTTTTTTTTTTTTTTTTTTTTTTTTTGCAATCCCTCACCAGTCTCCTCTCCTCTCCTCCCTTCTTTGTGGGTTGGGGATGGAGATTCTATAGCACTTCCCCTGGGTTCCATTTTGTGCTAGGAAGAAAAGCTCCTCCTCTCAGACTTAGGGTATGACTGTATTTTAAGTCTTGTTGTGGGCATCACGCTAAACATCTTTTGGGATTGAAAGGATTTTTTTCCCACACTGCCAGTTGGCCTAGGGGCTATAGAGTGTGTGGGGTTTTTGTTGTTGTTTTTTTAAAACCTTCCTCACAGCAGCCCACGGACTTGGCGAGTAGGTTTGGTTGTAAAATGCATTTAGGAGCAATGTGGCGGGTGCCCAGTGCAGGCATTCATGTCACAGAGGGTTCAGTTCAATAAACCAGAATTTGAAGGGGATTAGAAGGCACCTAACAAAGAAGGGAAGGGGAAAAGGTTCCTAATGTCTGGTACAGCAAGGAAACAGTCTCTTCTTCCCCACCTGTACAAGGACAGAACAATGGGGTCCCAAAAATGGTAGTGGGACAAGGTGTGGAGCCCCCCCATCCCCGTCGGGGGAACAGATTACAGAGGAAACATGACTTGCACTGGGATGAATTATTGCCAGATAGTTCTCGCATTCCTGGTGTCTTGTCTGTCTTTCTGCGATGTCAGGGAAAATGCACCATTCTCTCCTACCATGGAGTCTATAGACAATACTCCATGGGGACATAGATCTCAGTATGGGGAAGGAAAGTATAGAGCCCAGGAGAAATGGCATCATTCTCCCTGACAATCCCATAAACCCCTGCATGTAAAGGATCCCTTTTATGAGAGTTTCCAGAAATAGCTATTTTGGGGGGCTTGAAGGTGAGGGGTGTGATGTCAGAGGTCGGGGACAAAGCAGCAGGATACCTGCCAAAATTTGGGGCAAAATTAATCCCTATTCTGTGGATGGGAAAATCCTTTTCCCTCACACCCCAACCCCAAGAGCCAAACAAGTTGCAGGGAAAATTCATTAAGGGAATATTGTTGAGCTTTCCTACCCTTCTTTTCCATGGTCTTCTCTAAGGGCTTTTCCACACAAAGGGGTGATCTAACCCAGCATTAGAGGTGCGTTCAGAAAATAATTTACATTTTTTCCTGGCATTAAAAGCTTTAATGGGTCATTAATGGTGACTTTCCTCCCAGAGGTTTATCTGATTTAGTTATTATTGCCAATAAATCATGGAGGGTAGAGATGGAAAAAGGAACCTAGACCTATATTCCAGGCAATTCAGTATATAATGCCCAGTTAGAGGAAATAATAGATATTAATTTAGAAGCCACTATGCAGTACTTTGTATTAAATTTAAGAGAGAAGTGGCTATTTGAATTCAAGTGTGTTTTCCTTTGTGATCCAAAACAGTCATAGACAAGGGCAGCTTGGTCCTGTTCCCTGGACTCAAACTCATATCAATTAAGACTGTATTTTGGAGATCTGTGTCTGTGCTGCCTCAGAAACAAGGAAAGTTGTTTCTGAGATGCTTCTGCAGCAGATGGGAATCAATTCTAGTACCTATTTCTGTTCAGAGCTGCAACACAAACTTTGCTGCATATTGTTCTGGGCAAGGCCAGGGTGAGAAAAAATGGGGAGGAGTGTTAAAGGAGAGCAGCACACAGAAATCAACTGCACAGCTGCAGGCACAGCCTGGACAAGCATGGTGTGTGGCCCTGAGAGACACACAAAGAGGTTTGAGGTTGGGTGCTAAGTAAAAGAGGTTTGGAGCTCTGAGCAAGGAAACCAGCTTCTGTTGTTTGGTTCCTCCTGTGTTCAGGGAAACAGGGCTTTGTATGTTCTTTGCCAATAAACAAGATTACATCAAAGATTCTTATCTCCACCACCAATTTCTCCTCGTAATTGGAACAACCTGCAAGATCCCCAATTTTGGCTAAGCTACTCTGGTAAAAAGAGGTAACAGAATCATTACTGATATTTTACTGGCAGTTGGAATAGTTGACTACCGCTTGCAAGTGGATCACTAGCAGAGGTTTTATCATAAGTTAGGGGTGTTTTTCTTCCTTACAGTCTCACCAACAGCTGGGTTTTGGCTGAGTTTTCATTTGTAAGTTTAATAACATTTTTAACTACAGCCTCCCTCTCACTAGGTATACATGTGTATTTGAGTTATCAAGTAAACTCTTTTTATAGGTTAGTAGGTTTCCCTATGGATTTGTTTTATATGTGAACAACTTAACAACACTTCATGAAACAGTCTCCCTTTCTGTAAATCTTTCCCCCAGCCCCAAACCCCTGATCAGTAGAGATTCCCGATAGTCTCAGTAGTTGTCATAGCTCAGGTACCTCAGGAAGTTGGTCACTGAATTAAACAGCATTAATGTGTGGGGAAACCAGTGCTTTTTCACCTATAAGGAAGTTGTCTAGTCACAGAATATCTAAAAGGGTGGCAGTCTTCTGTTATGGCAGTAGCAGCTTTCTCTGTGCAATGATGTCCTTATATGGAGAGGTGAATGTTTCTGTCCCTCCTTGGCTGGGAAAGTTATTCCTACATGGAGAAGGGTGAACTGGATTGATGTTTATGCCATCAGAAATTAAAAGCATTTTATTGAGCCCCACAAAAGCTATTTATATATGGTGACATACCTAAGGGGAGAGTTTTTTGAGTAGATGTTTTTTGTCTCCTTCTCCACAAACAGATTTCTTCTCCATTGTCTGATATTTCAGTCTCCAGATTGTTTTTTCTAAATTGTCATATAGAAAAGATACCCCCTTTTCAGGTATGGGGATTGTCATAAATATAAAGGGAAGGCTAACCATCTTTAAATCCCTCCTGCCCAGAGGCAAAACCCTTTCACCTGTAAAGGGTTAAGAAGCTAGGATAACCTCACTGGCAGCTGACCAAAATGACCAATGAGGAGACAAGATACTTTCAAAGCTGGGGGGGGGTGCGGGGGAGACAAAGGTTCTCTCTGTCTGTTGCTTTTGCTGGAACCAGAGCAGGAATGCAGGTCAGAACTCCTGTAAAGGGTTAATAAGCAAGTTAGTTAGATATGCGTTAGATTCTGTTTTTTTTAAATGGCTGATAAAATAAGTTGTGCTGAATGGAATGTATATTTTTGTAACTTAAGGTTTTGCCTAGAGGGATTCTCTATGTTTTGAATCTGATTACCTGTAAGGTATTTACCATCCTGATTTTACAGAGGTGATTCTTTTACTTTTTCTTCAATTAAAATTCTTCTTTTAAGAACCTGATTGCTTTTCATTGTTCTTAAGATCCAAGGGTTTGGGTCTGTGTTCACCTATGCAAATTGGCAAGGATTTTTATCAAGCCTTCCCCAGGAAAGGGGGTTTAGGGATTGGGAGGATTTTGAGGGGGAAAGACGTTTCCAAGCAGGCTCTTTCCCTGTTATATATTTGTTAGACGCTTGGTGGTGGCAGCAATAAAGTCCAGGGGCAAAAGATAAAATAGTTTGTACCTTGGGAGAGTTTTAACCTAAGCTGGTAAAAATAAGTTTAGGGTTTTTTTTCATGCAGGTCCCCACATCTGTACCCTGGTTGATTTGTTTTTTGTTTTGCTGCAAATTTGTTGTCTGATAGTGGTTAATAACTGATTTTAACAGAAATATATACATAACATGGTATGGTTCATTTTGAGGCTATAAAGATAACTTTGAAGAAAAATGGAACTACTGTTTAAACTTTCGAAAGCAATAACCATTTTCAGCTATAAATCCGAGTTACTGCTTATTCTACCTCTAAACAGCAGGCCATTTATTTGAAAAGGTGAGCAGAGCTTTTAGGAATAAATGATACTGTAGGTAAGATGTATTTCATATTATTCTATTTCTTTCATGGCACAGTTGATTGTCATCTTGTTCCCAGTCTGTTTACTTATGATTATTTGAGTGTACATACAGCTGAAGGTCCCCTGGTATTTCCAAAAGTCTCTTTTTGTTTTTGTTTTAGAGTAGATACATACTTGTGTCCTTCTGGCTTTCTAGTAGACAAGAAATCAAAGATTAGTTCCACCCATAACTGATGACTACTGATCCCTACACAATCAGCTGGCCATGCGATACAGTGTAATGGAACTTTTTGTTAATAGCTAAAATAATATAAGTTTTCCCTTTTACCAAATTGACCCTTATTTTAAGTATTCTAAATTCTTTAAAACTAACAGAAGTCTCCCGTGGTCCCTCTTTGACTATCAAGTAAACCACTGTAAAGGCAATCATATTAGACTCTCTCTTTCTTTCTGTGCCATATAATAGGTTTTTAAAATGAGGTGCATGGAAGACAGATACAGTCAATAAATGTAACATTAACTGCATGGTGAGTCTTTTTACATGCAATCTCTTTACATGTTACATGCAGTCCTTTTCTTAGAGTGCATGCAAGTTTTGACTCTTAGGAAGACATGCTAACTTGTTTTGCGTTATGCAGGGCTGTGTGTAGAGGCAGCATTGGAAGAGAGGGATATGTTCAAGCAGCAAGATAATTTTCTCTCTGCCTTAGACTCTGATTAGAATCAATTCTTGTCAAGGAGTTGCTTCCATGGAGCTAAGCAGTGGTGTTGGATTATTATTACTGGAAAAAGATTATCCTGCATGCTGTGTGACCATCTTATTTCAGGTCTGATGTATATTTGTAAATAAAGCAAGTTACACAAAGAATATACCCAGACTCCACAACACTGATTTCTCCTCCACTGGAATTCTAACCTCCAATGCCCTGGACACCTGGTACTGCCTTCAGCAGAGGAGTAACACTATTGTTACAACAGAACACTAGTGCTAGAAGAAGGGGCACAATGAGATACATATAAGTAAGTGAACAAGGAAACTTGGAATGGGTTGGCAAGAGCAAGCAGCAATAACTTATTTTAAAAATCCAATATGAGGAAAAATACAGGAATAATAAAATTACCTAAAATTGGGTATTATTTTCTTACTTTATCCCCATTCTTAGTCTACAGGTTAGAAGATACCTCCACATGGTAGCCTGTACACTCTCACAGCCAGCTTGACCTGATTTTCACATTGGGTAAGACAACTGTGCGTTTTTTAGGCTGGGTACAATACTGAGCTTTTCCATCTATTCACTAATGGGATTTAGGACTTCTGTTTCTAATCCCTGCAAATACTGATCCAAGACTGAGACTGAGCCAAGGCAGTCTTTCCATTCTCTCCAAGAGTTTCTAGAATCCGCATGCCAAGTTTCCTTGGTAATCACATACTGTCAGTACAATGTTCTAACTATGACAGCTGTTGATTCAACTTCCCAATGACATTGTTGGAAGAAATATGTAATATATTTTGTCCTTTTGTGTTGAATATGTAGGAACTTTTACTATTTCTTGAAGAAGTGAAAGATAACAAAATAAAATTTCTTTGTGAAAATACAAGTGAGTATTACTTCCTTAGATGTATTTATTTCAATTGATTAAAATATTTTTTCAACTTTACATGTATGGTCATCAATATTCTAAATTCTGTATTAATTAATTGTGATTGGTCAGATAGTCAGTTAATAAAAACAACATCATATGACCTGGATGAATACAGAAGAACTTCTAAAGTGAATACCAAAATTCACTTTGTCTAAAGGAGCCAGAACATGGCAGAAACAAATTAATTTCAATACTCGAAAACAAAAAATCTTTATCTTTGCCCAGCTCAATTGGCAGCAGCAGTCAAAAAAAGCTAACAGAATGTTGGGAATCATTAGGAAAGAGATAGATAGTAAGACAGAAAATATTATATTGCGTTTCTATAAAATCCATGGTATGCCCACATCTTGAATACTGCCTGCAGATGTGGTTGCCCCATCTCAAAAAAAAAAAAAAAAAAAAAAAAGCGGCAAAAATGATTAGGGTTATGGAATAGCTTCCATATGAGGAGAGATTAATAAGACTGGGACTTTTCAGCTTTGAAAAAAGATATCTAAAGGGGAATATCATGAGGTCTATACAATGATGACTGGTATGGAGAAAGTAAATAAGGAAGTGTTATTTACTCCTCCTCAACACAAGAACTAGGGGTCACCAATGAAATAAATAGGCAGTAGGTTTAAAACAAAAGGAAGTATTTCTTCACACAACACGCAGTCAACCTGTGGAACTCCTTGCCAGAGGATGTCATGAAGACCAAGAAACAAACAGGGTTCAAAAAAGAACTAGATAAGTTCATGGAAGATAGGTCCATCAATGGCTATTAGCCAGGATTGGCAGGATGGTGTCCCTAGCCTCTACCAAAAGCTGGGAATGGGAGACAGGGGATGGATCACTTGATTACCTGTTCTGTTCATTTCCGCTGAAGCATCTGGCATTGACTACTGTTGGAAGACAGGATACTGTGCTAGATTGACCATTGGTCTGACCCAGTAGGCCGTTCTTATGTTCTACGTTCAGAAACTTGCTGCAAAGTATCCTCCATAACTGTTACCTGAGATCTTCCTTTTCTAATTTACACTTGAAGGGTTTGGGGGTATAAAGCTATAAGCAACAGGGCATACAATAATAAGGTAGGATATAAAATAAAAAAATAGCTAACATTATGGTGGCTGCTAGGTCTGAACTTGTGATTTCTTCAGAGAATGTTTTTTTTTTTTTTTTTTTTTTTTTTTTTTTAAAAAAAAGAAAAAAATCTCTCTTTGAATATTTTAGCCCTGGGAAAAATGTGTTTTGAGAGGATTTTACCAGGGATCATTTAAATCACTGGTGCAGCACAGAATTGCATTCTTTAGGTTTCAGAGGTATAAGTATAGATCCTGTGACACAGGCCTGTCCCATCATGTATTTCTGCCATAGCACTATGAGGGCCAGTGTAGAGACCCTTTTTGTGTCACACTCAGAGGGTGCCTTCATGAACTATATAGGCATTTTAAATGACAGCTGATGAAACCTTACCATCATGCATTCTATACATTACAGAATAAAACCCACTAAGAATATTGAGAGATTGTCCCAATAACTTTTTTTTTTTAAATCTCTACATTTTTAAATCCGTAAAGCCAAATAATTATTAGGAGTCCAACTCTAGAGAGCTTAGCAGGAGCTATAAAAATCTCTAAAACTGGCCTAAAATTTGTATTCCATACCTAAGAATGCCATGAATTTAAAGTCCAATAGCTTGGACTAGAACCATTGAGAAACTCTTTTCCAATTGTATAAAGTTCTAAAGGGTTACGAGACACAGGCTTTAAAGCTGTGACATTTACACACTTAGAAACTTATCAGTAGTACACTGAATATTGCCTGGTCTGGATCATAGGTGAATTCAATATCTGTGGGGAAAAATGAATAGAAAGAAAATGGCCTGTAGCTACTCAAAGGGGTTTAAAGTCTCAGGGAAATGTAGGGCTTACAGGGCAGATGAAGAGGTCAAAGGTTCAACACACATCAACTTATCACATGAATATCATATCTGCATTTGTGGTGTGGGTTTGTATTCAGCTTGTGTAATGGAATTGCAGTCCCTGCTCTACCCTGAGCACAAGGACCACTTCCACACTTTTCTCCTGGGGAGACAGTGCATTCTAAAGGCGACACAAAAGTTGAGTGACATATGGGGTGTATGCTGGATTCAACAGAAGAGCGTGTCAGTGTGCATCCTCCCTTCTGCAATGAGATGCATTGACTCTTAGGCTTACATTGTAACTAACCTCCATAGAGCCACACCAGGAAGTAAGAGGGGTAAAATCCCAGTTCCACCCTTGTACAGGCATGTAAAGGTCACATAAAATTTGGCTTTGGATCCCATGCAGGGTGTAGGGACTGAAAGCTGATGCTCCCCTGAGGGAGCGAATAGGGACAGATAGGGAATGGGTGTAGTTTGTGGTTTTGGAAGGTGTAATTCACTTGTCTCCAACAATAATTTCATATGATCTAACCAGTGTTATGAAGATATCAAGTTGATGCTTAGCTATGGTACCTAGTCACCCATACTTTCTATAACCAAACAGATTTTAGCATCCTGATTTTATTGCACTCTTTATAATGGATAAATTTACTGTAAAGTATAAGACGGGAACGCTCCATAGATTATTTGGACAAGTCACTCTTTTATATTCAGAAGTATGCAAAAATGGTTCTCTACTTAGATGGTATATTTTCCTTCAGTCACATTCTACTCTGGTAAAATATTACCATCCCCACAATTTAAAGAATATTGTCAGGTTTTAGAAAAATGAAGCAGTACAATTCAGATGCTAAGTAATGGTCAATGTTAACAGGAAGGTATCATCCAAAAGATTTTGAACAAGGGCTTTTCACACGGTATACAGTGTTCATGCAGATGCTGTTCCTTCAAGCATAAGGTGTCCAGAGTGGCAGAAAAGAATCCTGTTAGGTGTGATAAGTGGAGTTTCTTCAGCAGTAAGATGGGGGAAGTTACAGTCTTCACTCTTAAAATTAGCATACTTAAATAAATGTCAGTATCTGAACAATATTCTAAAAGCCTGCCTGAATTATTACATAGGCATATTTTGTACCCAAGGGTGGCCAGTCTGCTGCTTTTATGACAGTTTATTCTCCAAAATAAGAATTTCTGCCTATCAAAGATTTGCCTGATAGAATGTTTTAGAAAGAAAGAGCAAACAAAATGTATGATCTTATCCTTTATGTTCAATTCCAGATCCCATTTACTTGATTTATCCGGAATGTTTATTAGCTTTCAAAAAATAAAATCTAACAACTGTTCTTGTGCTTCTCTCCTACCAAACATTTTAAGGAGTCCTTTTCATCTAGAAAATAATCTGGCCACTGGGTGATTGCTCAGTCATTCAAAAATTCCACCACTTGTTATATTAATAATGAGCTACTATTAACTGTACTCCTCAGCAACAATTACATACACTGGCACTTATTTTATTGGAGAAAATAACAGCTGTATCCTAAACAGCAAGTGCCTGCTAGCACTGGCTAAATCAGTAATAATAGCAGTCTCTGCACTGCCATTATCACTGCTGTCTGCAGTCAGTTCCATTAGCTTTGCTGGGGAAAGTCTGTCCTATTTCACACAGGTGCCATGCATTTGATAGTGGCATTAATATTGTCACCTTTGTGGTTCTGATCAATCAAAAGCCTTTGACATACTATAATTAGTATTTGAGCTAGTTTGATAGACACTACCTGTACTTAAACACAAGCCACTATCTATTTACTTGTTTCTTTGTTTGCAGGGCAGCAAGTCAAATTTCTACTACATCAAACTTTATCAGACAAAATGCCTTATGCTCCCTTGCTGACCCTTTATGATTGCATTCTTCCCTTTTTTTGCCTAGACACGTACTGAATGCTCTAACTCACTTAGGTCATCCTCTGTCCTATTATTTCACATGTCAAAAAACATCAGTTTCCTTTTTGTAGAAGAAAAGCAGCACCTCACATTACTCATACTTGCTTTGCTGCAGAAATCTGTCTGATCTATTATTGTCTGAATTGTTCAGGAAGCTTTTAGCTAACCCTGGGGTTTGATAGATTTTTCTGTATAGTTCAGGTACTCTTCACTTCACTCATGATGCAGCTTTCACAGTTTCCCTCAGTGCACTTGCTGTAGATGAGTACATCAAAGAAAAATGAAGAACAAGCTTCAGACTTCCCAGCCATCTGATTCCTTCATGCTAGCCATACAAGGGCTGGTCTCCAAGCTAAAGTGAACTTCATCAGTGTTCTCACTATGCTGGGATGTCAGCCTCCTTGGACATGCCTCACAACGTCAGACAAGCTTTTGGAAGAATGTACAAACACATGAAAAATAACAGCCTTCTCTAGTTCACTACTCTAAATAAGACCAGAGGTAAGAGGATTTGCAGAATCCTTGAAGCAGAAAAAAACCCCATCAGCATAGAATCTCCTTCTGCCTGTTCAACAATAGAATGGGGTGATGGAGTGGTTGAATACATTTACAGTACATTCAAAGCTTTTGTACCTCCACTTAATGTGGTTTTGGGTGCCCATGGTTTTAAAGAGTGGAGACTTGTGAAGCTGACTAGGAATAGGTGCAGCCCATCCTCTGAGGTGTGGCTGAAGCCTACTCTCTGATGCTTGCTACTTAAAGCAACTTCTCCCTTCTCGCATGGGTTCGGTCTGGGTTCTTTTTAATGACGGCTTGTGTCTCCACCCAAGGTAACACCTCACTGTGCCTGAGACACACAGGGGCTGCCCCTTTGGAAAATGAATAATGATTTCTCTACTGGCAAGGAGTATAGAATACAACACAAGAAACAAAGTACATCAACATGAAATCCTGGCAAAGAAATGACTCGCGCCGAAACAATATGACAAAGGGAGACCTTATTAAAAGCAGGAAAATAGGGTCTGAGGAAGGAAGTAGTTAATAAGTACCAAAATATTAAGAAATTTCCCACTTTCCAAGACTCACAACTCTTCCTAACTCCCTTCCTGGAACCACCCCAGACAGGTAGAACACTGAGGATAGTCTGGAGAGGAGTACTGCAGAAGTGGGAACGTTGGCTGGTTTAAACGAAAAAAGGCCTCCCCTTACAGTGTCTTCGCCACAGGTTGGGAAAGGGTTCTCTCCTGGCTTCCTGGTCTGGAATCCTGGGGTGGTCTCAGCTGGCTTTCAGTAGCAAGCACCAGGTCAAATCTCTGCAACTCAGGACACTGGTCTCCTTAGGCCTGGAACTGCCTGACCAATGCAGAAGATCCTACAGCATTCAAAGACTATTCTGCTTCTCATTCAGCTCCCAAACTCAAAACTCAACACTGAAACTAAAATTAATCTCTGATTCTGAGTCAGTCTGTCTTCTCCCATTGAGAGGCTGAGCAGCCCTGGCTCATCATTGGCCCAACAAACTGCTTGTCCCTATCACCCCATGCAGAAGCCTCCTTATTCTCCTCAGCAGGAGTTTCTAGTCTATTCTGTCCCCACCCTAATCCAACCCCCTTGTCTTCTTTTTTCTGGTGTTCAGCCAAAAACCTTATTGCTGTAATTACAGCTGCTGTTTCTACTTGCTCTGAATTGATATGGAAACATTCCCAGACAAGATGGCAGTATAGAGGCTTGAGTCACTGCACACAAGCAGTTGCTATTTCAGCACACTAGAGGGAATGCAGGAGGTTGTTAACCGTGCTCCGCAGCTGTTTTGAAGCTCGTGTGCAAGGCTTTATTAAGGGCAGACATGCCTGCATGTACACACGTGCCACACTCTTACTTAGAAGCTGAAAGCTCCTGCCAATCAATAGTGAGTTCTATCAGGGTTGCAAAACTGATCAGAACCAGCCCAACCCTGCAGGGAGAAGATAGGACTTGCAGGGGGAAATCTATAGGCTGGATCTCAGTACATTTTCCTGTAATTTTACAGAAGTCAGTGGGGTTGAGACTAGGAAAACACCATAAAGGAGGATTCAGGTTGGAGGCCAGATGTCTTCATGAGTTATTACATCATTGAACCACAGATGCCATCTGTGCCTAAAAGCTACAGTAATTGTCAGCTTTTTCTTATTTAAAGTTGTATGTGTGCTCAATATTGTGGATGCTGAAACAACTGGTTATATTTTACAACCAAATGTTTTTATCTAATTATCAATATAATACCAAGGGTGAACCTATGTGAAAACAGAAGATCTCTGATTGTCAGATGCCCCAGGCCCTGTATTTATTTCATGAGGTTTATATATATATTAGGGTTTAGTCCCTGAGTTATATTTATTTTTCATTTGAAAGGAAAATATCAAATCTCTTGTTAGTGATGTTAGTCTAGGTAGGGTGTACTGCAACTGCTGTGCTGGAACAGTTTGTTTTTGGAGTGTTATTCAATAAAACTAATCTTGTGTGTGTGTGTGTGTGCGAGCATCTTATGATAAAGACAGTTACTGGGTACCTACAGAAAAATCAAGCTGTAGTCCCTCTCAAGTATATGAACTCATGGTCCGTGCAAATAATTTAAGTCAGACAGATGAAATTGACTTCCTCCCCTCAATGTAGATTACACAAGCATGCTGGGAAATGGTGTCAAAGGATTCCACTAGTCATTACTGTTGTACTACATCGGGTAGGACCCCTAAAGACTCAGTTCCAGGAACTGGCAAATTCCAAGAGGGGCGGGGAACGTGAGGTGGGTGTCAAATAGGGAACATGCAAAAAACTCACCAGCTTTCTATTAAAAGAGTAGAAATTTCTATAAGATCTCTGGTGGACCTCTCCCCACTCCACTGCACAATGAAGAAGAGAATCAAGGATAGTGGAAAGGGGTTGTGAGCAAGGGAGTTATGTGGATGGAAAAGGCAGCTAATCCAACATCCACCAGACTGCATGGCCACTGAGCTACTGCAGCCCAAGAGCTCAGTTCCACATACCTAGAGTTGGACACGAGTAGACAGGAGTGGGGAGTCTGAACAGCCATTCTCTGTCATATTTCTCTAGTGCACTAGTTTAAATCCCAAGTAAGAAAAGTTTCATTAAAAAAACATATTACCTGAGCAGCAGTAACACTACTGCTATGGTTTTCACAGACATGGAAGGGGTCTAGTCAGGTGACTAGTGGAAGCCCAGTCAATGGTATGAGAGGAGGCAAAGTACTGCTCCACTGGACCTCTAAAAGAACTGGGGATGGAAAGGGAATATGGGGATGTGACTAGGCCAATTTCCATAGGAAATTATCCCATTCCCACAGATCTTAGCCTTCTATGAGAAAGGCTGATCTCTGTCAATGGTGTTTCTGCTCCACGCTTGTCTCTCAATGGGGTTGATGTGGCAGAGCAATCGCCAAAGAAAAGCAGCACAAATGTAGGGAATCATTGGTCCCCTTTCTGTTCCTTTATTGGGAGATTTGTGCCCCTTTGTCCCTATCTAGTCTGTAGTTTGAGAATTATCTTCCTAAAGTGTGCCATGTATGCTGATGTCCAAAAGACCATTCCCATATTAATGTCTAAAAGACTGTTAATAAAGAAGTACATTGGCAAACAATGGTTATCTCTACGTTTCCAAGTCCTTTGGTGCTGTGGAAGCTGCCTCTTTATTAGATCATCTGTCATCTTCAAAACCTTCATTTCATAATCTCCAAAAATGGTATTAATTTATCTTAAAGTCTAGTCATAAGCAGATGAGAAACTGTAAGAAAGTTACATTGGTGTTCCATATTTATTATTCACAAATGACTTCGATCCTAAATGTGCTCTCTTTGAAAATCAAATATTTTTAACCACCTCCATTGCAAACTCATCATGAGCTCTGAAAGTCAAGCTGAGAAAAACATTCTCTCGTCTTCACTAATAACAAAAGGTGCTGGACTTTGCTGGTAATTGTGCTGATCCTGCAAGAAGCAGAATAGAGACAGAATCTTCTGCTGCACTCTCAGCAAATTTGCGGATGATACTAAACTGGGAGGAGTGGTAGATACGCTGGAGGGGAGGGATAGGATACAGAAGGACCTAGACAAATTGGAAGATTGGGCCAAAAGAAATCTAATGAGGTTCAATAAGGATAAGTGCAGGGTCCTGCCCTTAGGATGGAAGAATCCAATGCACCGCTACAGACTAGGGACCGAATGGCTCGGCAGCAGTTCTGCGGAAAAGGACCTAGGGGTGACAGTGGACGAGAAGCTGGATATGAGTCAGCAGTGTGCCCTTGTTGCCAAGAAGGCCAATGGCATTTTGGGATGTATAAGTAGGGGCATAGCGAGCAGATCGAGGGACGTGATCGTTCCCCTCTATTCGACACTGGTGAGGCCTCATCTGGAGTACTGTGTCCAGTTTTGGGCCCCACACTACAAGAAGGATGTGGATAAATTGGAAAGAGTACAGCGAAGGGCAACAAAAATGATTAGGGGTCTAGAGCACATGACTTATGAGGAGAGGCTGAGGGAGCTGGGATTGTTTAGTCTGCAGAAGAGAAGAATGAGGGGGGATTTGATAGCTGCTTTCAACTACCTGAAAGGGGGTTTCAAAGAGGATGGCTCTAGACTGTTCTCAATGGTAGCAGATGACAGAACGAGGAGTAATGGTCTCAAGTTGCAATGGGGGAGGTTTAGATTGGATATTAGGAAAAACTTTTTCACTAAGAGGGTGGTGAAACACTGGAATGCGTTACCTAGGGAGGTGGTAGAATCTCCTTCCTTAGAGGTTTTTAAGGTCAGGCTTGACAAAGCCCTGGCTAGGATGATTTAACTGGGACTTGGTCCTGCTTTGAGCAGGGGGTTGGACTAGATGACCTTCTGGGGTCCCTTCCAACCCTGATATTCTATGATTCTATGTTTCATATAATAGCTTTGTGAAGTTGCTGGTTGCAGTATAAATTAATACATTAAGATGACGACTCAGGAAAAAAAATGGGAGGAAAATACACACAGGGAGTAGATATGTGCTATGAAAATGTGAAGTTTTAAAATACCTTTACAACTGTAATATTATTTTAAAGGCTTTAGAGTTCTTCTCATCACCATTCATTTTTGGGTAGACAATTTTAAGCAGGGTTTATTCACACTTTTGTACGTGTCCTCCAGATGCTTCTGGTGGCAATCTCCAGCATTAATAGTATGAGCCCTGGTCTTGCAGTCAGAATTTTGCCTGAGTAAGCACTGCAGGATCTAAGACTTTAGAGCCATGTTTTGGGGGGCTTATCACTGGTTCGTGCTCTCAAATATGCAGTCTGTTTGGAAAATTGTCCCATAAGCACTGATTCTAAAGTTCCCTGTATTGTGGAAACTGCACTCCCATCTACCTCTTTTATGTATTCTTTTAATGGATTTGCAAATGTAACATAAATCTCATCACTCATTTTATGATACCTGAAATTTCTTTCTATAATCCTCAGGGGGCAGTTCAAGGCAGTTTAAAATTTACCATAATCCAGGCAATCCTCATTAGACATCTGTGCATGTATACCAATGTGTAAATATCTTATTGCTCAGTAAGAGAGTTTCAATAAATCCAGTTCAGTCTCCCCCCGACACACACCATTTTGTATGCACCTCCTTTTGAATATCTTCAGTAAACATGTCAACTGTCTGTAACTATATCAGGGAACAATTTATCTAGATTGTACATTAGATGTCAGTTTGTACCTCTACTTATCAAATGATTTGGATGCTGGCTATGTAATCTGTTTCCAGTTGATGCTGGCAATGTTTCTTGTGGTGCTGGTGCTGCCCCTCATGCTCCGCATACTATTTCTTTCCCTTAGCAAGTCGCTTTCCTTCTCCAGCTCCAGTCTCTTTCTCCACTCCTGACTCCAGTAATCCCCAGATCCCTCACTGCTCTCTGAATTCCCTCCTGCTTTTTCTCCAATCATTGAGGACACTTCATTCATCTGTACTGTGCTCCCCATGTCACCAGCTTCCTGCTCAGTTGCTCTTAGTACATTTTCTGGCCATATGAGGTCAATCCTCCAGCCCTCTCATCAGTCTCCAAATGTAGACTATTTCCTGGAAACAGCTGTGCCTTTTGAGACTTTCCCATGCTCTGCTGTTGCTAAGAACCTCACTCAGCCCTCAGTGCTCACTGAACAATTGCACACTGAGCTCCCAGGAAGAAGGTGTAGATCCCTTCTGCCCCCTTTCCGCACCAGGTCTGACAATTCTCAGTCAGTCAATCAGGAGGCAGCTGAAGTGAATTGAAAAGAAACTATTTGCAAACCCTGATTCTGGAGTTGATCCTTCCCAGTCTGAGCCCCAGAATACCTCAGAACCATGCCCCTGATTGCGGCCTCCAAGGGAATGGTGCGTCACCTGAGGACTGCTGGAGGATAGTAGCATTCCATATACATGTCTTATGTTGGGCATTTCAGGGGAATCGGAATATAGAAGCCAAAACTAGCCAGAGAATCTTCCACAAATGGAGGAAATCTCTTACTGTGGCAATACAGTGGTTTTCTGGACTACTGTCAACACTGCAGCGCACAGAGCAGATTAGTTCTTGGTGCCAAAGTGGATGTTGCTTAACACTGTTAAATGTGTGTCCAATGCCTGAAATCCTGCAAAAGTTTTGTTTCTTTGTTTTGAGCGTTGTGTATTTAGACAACTATATTTAAAGTTAAAAATAAGGTCATAGCTGGGATTCAAGAAGTGACAAATCTAGAAAGACTACTATCTACAGGGCTTTTAGAAAGCATAATCTTCCATTCAGGATCATTGTCCTATAGCACTCATGTAAACTCGTGAACTTATTCATACACATATTTGGCCATCAAAATACCACAAAAGGGGAGCTTTTTCCTTAACAATAAAGCTTGCCAGCTTCTAACTACATATCAAGCCACACACCGAATATCTGAAACTGTAAATTGGGTGCACAAAGAAAATGGAAAGAAATACCCAGAGTGGTTAATTACCAAGTGTGTTTGATGAACCTCATACAGTAAAGTTAAACTTCCCTGGTAGGAAGAATTATCATGGCTTTGTAGTCAAGACAAGATGTACTATTTACTGTATTCGTTATGTTGTTGTTCTAAGATAGCCAGAGTAAGTATGTGTATTTGTAAGTGGTCTTCATTTTAGGGATTTCTATGGTTCCATCATTCAGTTTTCAGAGTCCATCATAAGTCAAGGTTTCAAGAACACATATGAAAGATCTATCATTAGACTTCTGATTTGAAAAAAAATTCATATGAGCCACTAAATATTTCACCAACAGCTTCCCATTATAAGAAATTTGCTCATAATTTTTAAAGGAATGGACCTTTTTATTGTTGCTTCTTTCTATGGCAGTAATTCAAAAGCCCATCATCCATTCAAAGTTTGTTATTCATGCATTTCTGTTTTCCCCAACAAGAATGTTACTTGAAGCCTTTATCATCTAGATCAAGTTCCTGGGATTATAACATTTCCACTCAGCTGTGGAGGGATGACAGTCAGGCATCTCAGCTGGACCAATTGCATACTGCTAATGTAAACAACATGCGAGATTTCTCTTTTGAAAAAGATTTCAGATTTCTTTTCAGATAGAGTTTGATGTGAGGGATCATGAAGTTTCAAAACAATAAGAAGTTTTTCTAATGCAAAATACTGAGTTTTATTTTATTGCACTGAATATTTAAACCACCCCAATGTGTTTAATTAGGTGCTGACTTCTGAGAGTTGTCCCCTTCCAATTAAACATGACCAGAAATACTACAACTTTTACCTAGCTGATTTTTTTGAAGGTTTTAAATATGGTGTCTGATAAAATATGCACACTTTCCTCTCAAGCTACAAGACAGTGATTGAAGATATGTGCTGCTAGTTTTAAGCCATTAGTTTTGCTAATTACAGCAGCTGTATATAATGGTTAAAATGAACTATGCCAATATATATCTTCTCTCTTTAGTGAGAAGTGTCCCCTTTCAAATGCTCTAAAAGCAATACGTTGTTCTGAGCTTGGCTCTGACTTCTTCCGATTCCAGTACCCTTGCTACAAGACAATTCCTCTACCTTGTTCTTCTCACATCCATTAAGAAGGCTGATGTAAAGAAAAATTTCTGGGGGGGAAGGAACCAGTCATGAAGTCTCCCAGTTGCTAGGACAACTTCCTGTGCCTCCTTCTGGCTTAAATAGTGGTCTGGCCAAAAATGGTCTGGCCAATTGAGAGGGTCGATCATCATCCCCAGTCAGTGTCCATATGGACAGTGCTTCTGGGAAGGGTCAGTTTTGTTACTCTCTCACTTCCAGTAATTTTGGGTGAGCTGTCTAGTGGTGGCCAGGGGCTGAGGGCTGTCTGGGAAAACATGGGCCTTTGCACTGGGCAAAGAAATGGCTTTCAGTCTTTCTTTCTCCTACCATAGATCAATTCCTCAAGTACAGAGATAGCAGATTCAGGCAACTTAAACAGATACTAAACACACACACCTTCCATAGCTCATATTAGTACCAAGCACCAAAATTATTGCTTCAAAAATGAGAAACTTCTAACTTCATTTCCTTATCACCTCAGTATTGCCAGTGCCCTTCAAAGCCAATCGTCTTTTCTCACTCACTTCTATTTTAAATAATAGCAAGCTTGATCCTGAAGCCTTATGCAGGCACAATTTGCACTGATTTGTTTTCACTGCTAAATTTCCCTGAATTAGGATTGACGGATTGGTTCCTAACTCTGAACAGATTTAAATGTAGGATTAAAGTATACCCTTGCTTACAGTAGCTCACCAGGGAAGGAGGGCAGCAGAGCAGAGGAATCTGGCCACAAAAGAGAGGACAGATTGGCTCAAGGTAGTGGGACTGAAGAGAGAAAGTAAATGGGTGTAGCTTGGTACTCTGTGCTGCTACTTTTTAAAGAAGCACCAAAAGGAACTTTCTAGAGCTTGCTGCAAACTGCAGCAGATGGGGGCACACAAGGAGATCTAAGTCTGACCAGCAGGGCATGCTCACTTGGAGGTACAATGCCGTAAACTGTGTGTTACTCAGACCTCCAACCTAGCACAATCTGGATGCACTAGTGCTGTTGTTTAGTATAGGGCTGGGGGGGAGGAGACGCTTTTCCTCCACTAGCACAACTAGTGGACAGATTTTCCCCACAAGCTCATTGTGTTAAATTTTAGAACACTGTTCATCATAGAAGCTAAATCCCTATCCACATTTTAAAAAAAAAAATAAATAAACCACCTAAAAAGAGAGTTACAAATGAAAGTCCTTTTTCCAAGTAAGAGATGATGCACCAAATAATAGTGTCTTGTAACATGCTCTGGCTCTCAGTATACTTGGGGCCTGGTAGATTGTAAAAGGGAGCAAGTTCCACAGGCTGGTGCCCTCATATGATAAAACCCCAGGACCTGTGACAGGGAATTTTAACTACAGGAACACACAGCAAGAGCCTCCTCACTGATTTTAACCGCCATGAGGGTAGGAGACACTCTCAGGCACAACAACTGTGTCCTAAATCATTCTGAGATTTAGAGACCACCTCAGCCCCTTGAACTACCAGGAAATTAACAGAGAGCCCTTGAAAATATCTGAGCACAAGTGTTATAATTTCACAGCAGCACCTCCCACTCAAGAGATGGGCAGTTGAATGCTGAAGTCTCCAGCTGGTTTCAAGGGATTTCCTACAGAGGTGTGGATAACCATTGAATATGCACATTATAAGGGAATGGTCACAGCCTCCTGGCCATCTGGAGATTATGAACTCACTATAGGCTACAGATCAGGAGCTACTATGGGCCCCACAAGACTCAAAAGTTGTGAAACATTTTGTCAAAAGGTTTGACACTACTCACCTTCAGCAATCACCGCTCTCACGCATTGCATAATGTTGTGTAGGCTAATAAAGCAAGATCATCACACTTTCAAGACATTTCCTTTTTTGGATTTTGGTTCAAGGTGTAAGTGCAAAACCTTTGTACCTACCTGCAGCATAGCAGGTCTTACAACTACCGCAATGCATCCGATGAAGTGAGCTGTAGCTCACGAAAGCTTATGCTCTAATAAATTTGTTAGTCTCTAAGGTGCCACAAGTACTCCTTTTCTTTTTGCGAACTACCCACAGTGTGGCACCAGCATATCACAAATCCTTCTATGGCAGTTCATCTCTGCTAACAAGATATATGCATGTCTAGTTGTTATTCAACTAGCAAGCAATAAATTTCAGAGATTATGTGAATATGCAAAGACCCTGCTTTCTAAAAGATGCATATTCTATTCTGTTGTCTCTTCTGATTTAATGGAGTACTTGTGGCACCTTAGAGACTAACAAATTTATTAGAGCATAAGCTTTCGTGAGCTACAGCTCACTTCATCGGATGCATTTGGTGGAAAAAACAGAGGGGAGATTTATATACACACACACACACACAGAACATGAAACAATGGGTTTATCATACACACTGTAAGGAGAGTGATCACTTAAGATAAGCCATCACCAGCAGCGGGGGGGGAGGGGGGGGGAAAGGAGGAAAACCTTTCATGGTGACAAGCAAGGTAGGCTAATTCCAGCAGTTAACAAGAATATCAGAGGAACAGTGGGGGGTGGGGTGGGAGGGAGAAATACCATGGGGAAATAGTTTTACTTTCTGTAATGACTCATCCATTCCCAGTCTCTATTCAAGCCTAAGTTAATTGTATCCAGTTTGCAAATTAATTCCAATTCAGCAGTCTCTCGTTGGAGTCTGTTTTTGAAGCTTTTTTGTTGAAGTATAGCCACTCTTAGGTCTGTGATCGAGTGACCAGAGAGATTGAAGTGTTCTCCAACTGGTCTTTGAATGTAATAATTCTTGACGTCCGATTTGTGTACATTCATTCTTTTACGTAGAGACTGTCCAGTTTGGCCAATGTACATAGCAGAGGGGCATTGCTGGCACATGATGGCATATATCACATTGGTAGATGCGCAGGTGAACGAGCCTCTGATAGTGTGGCTGATGTGATTAGGCCCTATGTTGGTATCCCCTGAATAGATATGTGGACAGAGTTGGCAACGGGCTTTGTTGCAAGGATAGGTTCCTGGGTTAGTGGTTCTGTTGTGAGGTGTGTGGTTGCTGGTGAGTATTTGCTTCAGATTGGGGGGCTGTCTGTAAGCAAGGACTGGTCTGTTCCCAAGATCTGTGAGAGTGATGGGTCGTCCTTCAGGATAGGTTGTAGATCCTTGATGATGCGTTGGAGAGGTTTTAGTTGGGGGCTGAAGGTGATGGCTAGTGGCGTTCTGTTGTTTTCTTTGTTGGGCCTGTCCTGTAGTAGGTGACTTCTGGGTACTCTTCTGGCTCTGTTAATCTAAGGTGCCACAAGTACTCCTTTTCTTTTTGCGAATATAGACTAACACAGCTGCTACTCTGAAACCTGTCATTATGCAAGGCACTGAATTTAGCCGTATAGAGTGGAAATCTGTCAACTTCATGAAAAAACTCGCACAGATACAGACAGACATCATCTTCCGCTCCAAATGCAAACAGATGGACATCATACCGAAAGGACTGAAGGTAAAAAAATCCATTACAATCTACATACCACACAGACTATGCTTACAGCTTGTGCCACACACTCTCAAAGAAACTGCGGAACCACCTGATCAACATCCTCTACAGCAAACAGGGAAAGATTAAGAATGAGCTCTCAAAACTGGATACTCTCATAAAGAACCAACCTTCCACACAAACTTCCACATGGCTGGACTTTACAAAAACTAGACCAGCCATTTACAACACACACTTTGCTTCTCTACAAAAGAAAAAGGACACTAAGCTATCTAAACTACTTTATGCCACAAGGGGCCACAACAATGGTTCCCGTAACCCACCCAGCAATATTGTTAATCTATCCAACTATACTCTTAGCCCAGCAGAAGAATCTGTCCTATCTCGGGGCTTCTCCTTTTGCCCCTCCACCCCCACGAACATGATACAGTTCTGTGGTGACCTAGAATCCTATTTTCAATGTCTCAGACTCAAGGAATATTTCCAACATACCTCTGACCAACATATTAACCCACAGAGACCTTCCTGCCAACACTACAAAAAGAAGGATTCTGGGTGGACTCCTCCTGAAGGTCGAAACAGCAGCCTGGATTTCTACATAGAGTGCTTCCGCCGACGTGCACGAGCTGAAATTGTGGAAAAGCAGCATCGCTTACCCCATAACCTCAGCCATGCAGAACACAGTGCCATCCACAGCCTCAGAAACAACTCTGACATCATAATCAAAAAGGCTGACAAAGGAGGTGCTGTCGTCATCATGAATAGGTCAGAGTATGAACAAGAGGCTACTAGGCAGCTCTCCAACACCACTTTCTACAAGCCCATAGCCTCTGATCCCACTGAGAGTTACCAAAAGAAACTACAGCATTTGCTCAAGAAACTCCCTGAAAAAGCACAAGAACAAATCCGCACAGACACACCCCTGGAGCCCCGACCTGGGGTATTCTATCTGCTACCCAAGATCCATAAACCTGGAAATACTGGACGCCCCATCATCTCAGGCATTGGCACCCTGACAGCAGGATTGTCTGGCTATGTAGACTCCCTCCTCAGGCCCTTCGTTACCAGCACTCCCAGCTATCTTCGAGACACCACTGACTTCCTGAGGAAACTACAGTCCATTGGTGATCTTCCTAAAAACACCATCCTAGCCACTATGGATGCAGAAGCCCTCTACACCAACATTCCACACAAAGATGGACTACAAGCCGTCAGGAACAGTATCCCCGATACTGTCACGGCTAACCTGGTGGCTGAACTTTGTGACTTTGTCCTGACCCATAACTATTTCACATTTGGGGACAATGTATACCTTCAAATCAGCGGCACTGCGATGGGTACCCGCATGGCCCCACAGTATGCCAACATTTTTATGGCTGACTTAGAACAACGCTTCCTCAGCTCTCGTCCCCTAATGCCCCTACTCTACTTGCGCTACATTGATGACATCTTCATCATCTGGACCCATGGAAAAGAAGCTCTTGAGGAATTCCACCATGATTTCAACAATTTCCATCCCACCATCAACCTCAGCCTGGACCAGTCCACACAAGAGATCCACTTCCTGGACACTACGGTGCTAATAAGCGATGGTCACATAAACACCACCCTATATTGGAAACCTACTGACCGCTATTCCTATCTACATGCCTCTAGCTTTCATCCAGATCATACCACTCGATCCATTGTCTACAGCCAAGCGCTACGATATAACCGCATTTGCTCCAACCCCTCAGACAGAGACAAACACCTACAAGATCTCTATCATGCATTCCTACAACTACAATACCCACCTGCTGAAGTGAAGAAACAGATTGACAGAGCCAGAAGAGTACCCAGAAGTCACCTACTACAGGACAGGCCCAACAAAGAAAACAACAGAACGCCACTAGCCATCACCTTCAGCCCCCACCTAAAACCTCTCCAACGCATTATCAAGGATCTACAACCTATCCTGAAGGACGACCCATCACTCTCACAGATCTTGGGAGACAGACCAGTCCTTGCTTACAGACAGCTCCCCAATCTGAAGCAAATACTCACCAGCAACCACACACCACACAACAGAACCACTAACCCAGGAACCTATCCTTGCAACAAAGCCCGTTGCCAACTCTGTCCACATATCTATTCAGGTGATACCATCATAGGGCCTAATCACATCAGCCACACTATCAGAGGCTCGTTCACCTGCGCATCTACCAATGTGATATATGCCATCATGTGCCAGCAATGCCCCTCTGCCATGTACATTGGCCAAACTGGACAGTCTCTACGTAAAAGAATGAATGGACACAAATCAGACGTCAAGAATTATAACATTCAAAAACCAGTTGGAGAACACTTCAATCTCTCTGGTCACTCGATCACAGACCTAAGAGTGGCTATACTTCAACAAAAAAGCTTCAAAAACAGACTCCAACGAGAGACTGCTGAATTGGAATTAATTTGCAAACTGGATACAATTAACTGTGGCTTGAATAGAGACTGGGAATGGATGAGTCATTACACAAAGTAAAACTATTTCCCCATGGTATTTCTCCCTCCCACCCCACCCCCCACTGTTCCTCAGATATTCTTGTTAACTGCTGGAATTAGCCTACCTTGCTTGTCACCATGAAAGATTTTCCTCCTTTCCCCCCCCCCTGCTGCTGGTGATGGCTTATCTTAAGTGATCACTCTCCTTACAGTGTGTATGATAAACCCATTGTTTCATGTTCTCTGTGTGTGTGTGTGTGTGTGTGTGTGTATATAAATCTCCCCTCTGTTTTTTCCACCAAATGCATCCGATGAAGTGAGCTGTAGCTCATGAAAGCTTATGCTCTAATAAATTTGTTAGTCTCTAAGGTGCCACAAGTACTCCTTTTCTTTTTGCGAATACAGACTAACACGGCTGCTACTCTGAAACCTTTTGATTTAATAACATCTTTCAAGACCAAAAAATGTAATTTTTCTATATAACAAGAGATTGAACATTTGTGATATCACAGATACCAGTGATGATGGTACCTATGTTCTTTATGTAACAAACACTAAACAAACACTAAAGTTACATTAGTGGATATAAACATGTAGGCGTGTGTGGCCCTCCCTTATCATCAATCTCCAAGGGAGGTTATGCCTTTTGGCTGTCATGACCCAGGAATAACAGTCTAAAGACAAGGGGAAAGCTAGCAGATTCAGGGCTAAATCCCTCCAGTGGGGTCAAGCAGTGAGTGGCCCAAGGGCCCAAGCCCTCAGACAGGGCAGGGCACCAACAGTCTAAAGCCCAACCCTCAGGCAGGGTAGAGCCAAGTATAGTCTGGGAACCCAGGCCCTCAGACAGGGCAGGGTACAAAGCACAGTCTAGGGCTCAAACCCTCAGGCAGGAACACCTGGTCGAAAAGGGACTCTCCCCAGGCCAGTGCAAATGAGCGAGGGTAAGGGATAGGGAGCAACAGAGGAAGAGGGATAGAGTGAGCAGAGTGGGACCCTGGCAAAGGGGCAGGGCTAGGTGTTCAGTTTTGTGTTATTAGAAACTTTGCAACCCCAAGGCAGAGCAGTGAATAATCTGGGGATCTTGACCTTCAAGCAGGGCAGGGTACCACCAGTTTAGGGCTCCAGCCCTCAGGTAGGGGTGAGTACCCAACACAGCTAGGAGAACAAAACCACAATATTTTGAATTTTTGGTGACAAAATGAGTGAGACATGCACTCCCAAATAGCCAATAGCCCAGTGGGCAAGGCAAAGTACGGAATGGCCCTGTGTCTCCTACATTCCAGGTGAGTGCCCGAACTACAAGGTAGAGTCAGTCTCCCTCTTTCTAGTCCAGAGAATATTTAATTATTTATACCAAGAGGAACAATTTTTAGCCTGGTGGTTAAGAACTTTCATGGGAGACACAGGGTCAAGTCCCTGCTCTGAATCAGGCAGAGCAGGGATTTGAAGTGGGGTCGCCCATATCCCAGGCCAGTGCCTAACCTATTCTGGGGTGTCTTTTTATCTCCAGAAATCTCATCCTGGACCTGAAAAACCTTCCCAATGAAAGTGTCATTGAAACCAAGATGTGTTTACACAAAGTTTCAGTTTCCACAAAAAAAAGAGTTTTGTCCTAAAATTCCAGTTCTAGCCTGAATCTCTTCTTCCTTAGACTGGTGTAATTCAGGAGTAACTCCACTGAAGCAATGGAGTCCTAGTGTTGTCAACATACTATACATGAGAGGAGAATCCGGCCCTACATTTGTCAAATCGAGGTGCAGTTATAGCAATCAGTATTGTAGTCTGAACTGACCTATCCATGGTGAAAGGATACTTTGCGTATAGCTGTACCCCTTGCACTGAGCTAAATCAGCCCTTAGGCTTCTCAAACTTGTGCCAGACTCTAATGGGCACAGAGAGTTGAAAATGTACCTGTCATAGAGGAAGCCTAGCCACAACGCTTCCCTACACATGAGCAGCAGTGTGTTTCAAAAGGTATCCGAGTCCCATTGGCTCTATTTCACTGCAGGATCACCTGGATGGACTGCTTACAGTGGATTTAAAGACTGATCAGGCCAATATTGTAGCAAAGAGTGGGTATATAGCACAACAGTCTTGCTCTATCATATGTTGGGATCAAAACCTGGAAAAGAAAGGCTCCAAAGAGATTTGGGATGGGAGTAAATTGATTAGGGGAATGACCAACATGGGCAGGCTTTACAGGTAAAAACCACTGTGTACGTATAAAAACAGTTAAACTTAGCATTTGTATTTGTTATCTGATTCTCTTGTTTGTGACATGCATTCTTGGGGATGCCAATGAAAATTATAGTGAATTTGCCCTAGGTACCATCAGATGATGGATAGAGATGAGAAAGGGGCATAGGAGTGGGTTATCATTAGGGGCTGTTAATGTAATCACTTCATTCAAACACTAATTATGGAGACTGAGGCCTTGTGTTCATGGGGAGGGGGAGGAGGTTTTTTTTAAAATTCAAGTTAACTAACTTGAGATAAAATCCTAGTGAAGCTGAGGCAGTTTGTAGTTTTTACAGTTTTTTTTTACATTTAGCAGGACAAGGTGAAACCTAGGCAAGCCCCCTCGTCTTTAACTCGAACTATTAACTTTTGTGAAAACTACAAACTGCTTTGTCTTCATTAAATTTTTACCCCAAGTACACAATTATTTTTCCAGTGAAGACATGGTTTGTAGGGTTAGCTACCAGTAAGCAGTTTTTCAAATATAATGTATGTTAAGAGAGTCAATATGGGCTGTATAGATCCTTAGAAAGAGGCAGAGGAAGCGATCTGGCTTTTTGGGGCTGGGCAGAGGAGTCTGGCCTGATGTTTCTGCCAAAGGGGGTAGACTATATATGACTGTCCTGGCTTTAAAAAAAAAAAAAAAAACAACGTGTGAACAACTTCCATACGTGTGAAAAATCAAATTTTGCAGAGAGGTTAACCAGGATCTAGATCACTAATTTCTGCTCCAATATGGGAAACTGACTTATAAGCCCCTGAAAATTTGCTGAAGTTCAGCAGAGGCAACACTGTTGTCATCTATGGGATAAGGGTTTCAAGGAGAGAAATTGTGAGCTGTCATTGCTCTGTTCAAGTGTGATAAAAGAAATCACTGAGTCACTGGAATAAATCAAAATGGGACAGATGGAATTAAAGTAGGATCTACAATGAAATCAGGTATCATCTCAGAAGGACTTAAACAAGATCTGGAGGTTTCTCAGAAAGGATTGAGAGATTGCCTGATGGCACAGATCAAATCTAGGCAGCTAAACAATGCAAACTTTGCTGATCAGCAGCTACAACATTGACAGATAGATGTGGAAGCCCAGCTATAAAATGCCCCACCCAGAATGGCAAAACATTTTAAAGAGGTGACTAGCAACCTGACTATCGTGGAGCAAAAAGCATTCCAACAAATGGACCAGAACCAGAAAGATCTGATGAACTTGGCACTTGCTCGCACAGTAGAGCATGAGACAAAATTGGTTTTGTTTCCTCTTTCCGAAAAAAAGATTTCCAGCCCCCCCCCCCCCCAAATCATTAACCTCTGAAGAGCTCCAGAAAGATTTAAGTAATTAATTTCACATAAGGAATATGAACATGTCAATAATAAATTAATATAACATACAGAAAAATGAACCAGTCAATTAAATTCTTGATGTCCAAGCACATTTTTACATAGGATCAGGAAGTTAGGGAGTGAGTCTGTTCTTAAATGACTGTGGGTAAAATTTTCCAAAGCAGCTAAGTGACTCATAGTCTTAGAGTAAAATTTTCAAAAGTGACTCGATGCCCTTAGAAGTTCACACCACTTAGGTGCTTTCGAAAAGGTTACCTTAGATTTAGCTGTGTGTAGCTGAAAAAGATAGCTGGTCGAGAGAATCACTCCTGCCACTGTTTGTCCCCTTCTAGCTTGCTAAAAATAAAGCCACTCCCAGGAAAGAAGTGATCCCTCTCTTGTTTGAAGTTGTGACTAGCTGGAAAAAAAAATCTATAACCGTTTCTGAAAAGGGTGACATCTCCCGACACAAGAGTAGCGGGATGATGGTGATAGCAAGGCTCTCCACTTACATGTGTGGCTCTTCTGACTGCACTCACAGAGATGATTGAAGAGGTGAAGTGTATCAAGTGGAGATTCATTCCTTCAGACAAGGAGTGGCTGGGGAGCACAAAGGATGAAGAAATATTGCCTATGGAATAAAACACAATGAAATCCCTCTAGACCAGAACGGAGGAAGTCAAGCAGCATGAGGATAGAGGCATAACAAATCCAGGCACTTTTCTCTCTCCTCACAGGGGAAAAGAACTCATTCTACAATAGGATGACCTTAGGCAGCTGTCACAGTGGAGCAGGAGCGGAGAGTAAATATTCATCCTACAGTCAGCTCCCTGACAACCGTGAGAGTTAAAAGCACCCAACAATCAAGGCTCTCAGTGGAAATCATGGAGGGCTGGTCCTCACTACTGGGAAGATCTACACTGCTGCAATTGATGTGTATTGGGGTGTTGATTTAGCGGATCTAGTGAAGACCTGCTAAATCAACAGCAGAGCGCTCTCCGGTCCACTCCGGTACTCCAGCTCTCTGAGAAAGGTAAATCGACCGGAGAGCATCTCCCATCGACGCAGTGCAGTGAAGACACCAGGGTAGGTCGACCTAAGCTACACCAACTCCAGCTACATTATTCATGTAGCTGGAGTAGTGTAACTTAAGTTGACTTACCCCAGTAGTCAAGACAAGTTCTGAATTTCCAACTGCGTGTGTAACACCATGTGTTGCAAGTGGCAAAGGCAAATAAAGGGGAGAAACTGAGAAGAAGAGAGCTAGAGAGACAGACACACGGAGTCTGATTTTCCTCCCACTGACCCATCTTTCAAGTAGCAAGAGAAGAGAGTGATATGGAGTGTCAAAAAGTGCCCTGTTGGGCACACTTCAAATAGATGATTGGACAGACTAAACATATCACTCTAAATGTTAGGAAACTGAGTAACCTAGTGTAAAGGAAAATGTTAAATAATCTGAAAGTGCTATATTTTCTATTGCCTTCATACCAAAATTGCAAATCACCACAGAAATAACAGGAAAAAACCCACCATTAAAAATTGCTGTATAGGGTACTTGTTCTACTCCTCTCATGCCGACTCAACAATAGTTATAGTTTTATGAATAAGAAATATATACCTTCCAAATAACCAGGTTTCAGTCAGATCTTTTAGACAGAGTACCAGGAAAAAGTGAGCATGGACAGCTCTTCCTACTAAAAATATATTATATTGAATGTATCAATAAGTGATTGCTTCTGGAACAACAAGCCTGGTCTAATGCCAGTCTTTCTACAGATTTCAATGAGTTCTGAATCCAGCTCTAAATACTGAATAAACTTATCTGCAAATGCAACCCTGGAAAAGGACTGCTAGGAAATATGTGCATATCTCCAAAAGAGAGTTGGTGATTATGAACCATTACTTAGGTAAATTTGTGTTTTAGCTTTTTGGGAAGGTATTTAAAAGCACACCACAAATTAGACAGTAGCCCTTATTATTACCAGTCTTCTTTAGGGAAACTATGGCTACAAAAGCCCTGTTGGCTTAAGTTCTTTATTTTCTCTCTTTTACTTTTGTAAAGTCTATGGTAAAGAAAGCTATTTTAATATTATAGCTATGTAATAAAACTGAGTTCTTCCTCATTGTGGGCTGAAATACAGAGTGAATAAAAATCCTACATTTTTAAAAAATGAGAAGTCTAAATTCACCACTGCCCAATGCAACTTTAATCTCGTTTGGGGTTGGGACTTTAATTCTGTGCCGTACTCCCCTATAGACAGATTATTCACTGGGTAGTCAGAAGGCAGAGGATCAAAAACATTTAACATAATGAAAGAACTAGACCTGACAGGCACCTGATGAGAGACCAGAGCCAGAAGCAGGGAGCCTACTTAATTCTCTCTCATCTTTAAAGCATTTCAACTAGAAATTCAAGAACATAAAATCCCCCATCATCATCATCATGTTACTCCAAGCAGTGCCTAGCTCGTTCTCAACTAGAGGACATTAAATCTCTTTAGAACACACACATAGCTTCATAATCTGATGGGTATGGAAACTGGGTGAAATCCTCTTTCCATTGAAGCCAATGGTCATTTCTGGGACTTCACTTCATATTTCTGAAAAACTTTGCGGGAACATACATAACCCTACAGGCAGTGCTCATTTCTAACTATGGAATAATTCTTTTCACATAGGGAAAAGCAATCATGATCTTGCCAATTTGAAGACAGAAATTTAATGCAATGTCCCTTTTAGATAATATGGTGTTAATAGTAGAGCTGATCAGAAATTTTCTGATATGAATGTTTTTCCATTGGGAGATGTTTCACTGAAACATATCTTGCAGTGGGAAAATGTTCATTTTGTTGACAGTTCATTTAGGAAAAAAAAAGAAAATGGCTTTTGATAAGGTCAAAACATTCCACTCTGACTTTTTTGGAACAGAACATTTTGATTTGTTTGGAAATGATTTTTCGTTTCAAAATTTATTTTTAATTTGATATTAAAAATGTAAAAATATGCAAGTCAGAATTGAACTATTTTATCAAAATGAAGTATTGTATTTCAATTGGCCTCAAACTTTTTTTTATTTAATTTCATTCATGAAGTTTCAAAATTATTTGTTTTTGTTGCCAGTCACAATTTAATGAATGTTGCAATCATGGAATTTCTCATGAAACAGAAATTCCTCTTCCCTCATAGATGAAGTATTAACAACAACTAAAAATCAATGCTTTTTTAAAAATGGTTTTTAGTTCACAGTGTTCTATACCCTGATCTTTTCTACAGCATAGATTTTTCTGTGGTACTAATTATGAATCCAGTGTAAAATCTGAATAAGACACTGTATGAAGTAGCACATGGCTCATGCGTTTTTTTAACTATGATATTTCAAATGATATAAATTTGGGGAGCCAGCATATGTCAGTCCTTTACACCGGACTTCAGAAATTTTTATTTGAACTGGCTAAGCAGGATAAAATAGTTACTCATTTCTATGCACAATGTTATATATTCTCTTGGTTTTTAAGTTTGATATGTTTATCAAGGAGTACTAGATACTGATCATCTCCAAAGCTTTCAGGGTCTTCTGTATCCAAAGTCCTTTGCCTCCTTGTGGCAATTTGTCTGTTATAATATAAAGCCATGATTTTCTTGCTCTTTCTTTAAAACAAGACCTTCACTTTTTCATGTCTTCAGATTTCTTTTCTCTCCGATTATAGGTTTATATACCCATGACCCCATAGGCATCAGTGTAGCTGTTCTGATATGCATGCTTTTTCCTTACATGGAACTGCAAGTGCACTCTCACAATTTCCAAGATGGCATTCTACTGCTTCACTATGACTGGTGCAGACACTTCCCATGCTGTGTTCATTCTGTAAAGCTTAGCCTTTACAGGTTTCAGAGTAGCAGCCGTGTTAGTCTGTATTCGCAAAAAGAAAAAGGAGTACTTGTGGCACCTTAGCGACTCACAAATTTATTTGAGCATAAGCTTTCGTAAGCTACAGCTTACTTCTTCGGATGCATTCAGTGGAAAAAAAATTTCCACTGAATGCATCCGATGAGGTGAGCTGTAGCTCACGAAAGCTTATGCTCAAATAAATTTGTGAATCTTTAAGGTGCCACAAGTACTCCTTTTCTTTTTAGCCTTTACAGTTAATCTTATTGACCTTGATCTCAAATTGCAACTGCAAAAGTTTGAGTTTTCATATCTATTCAAAGCTTTCTCCTCATTTTTCACATCATGTAGCCTATTCTTTTGTGTGTTAATGTTTTCCTCTGCTTTCATGTAATTTTAATTATCTGAACTTCCTTCACAGTGCTTCACATGATAAGTTCTGCAGGAGTTCTTTCCCCTTAAATGAAGAGAATTTGGTTTCTGTAGAAGATATAGCAATAGCAGTCCTGGAAATGAATTCCACAGAATAAGTATGGGACTGGCCAGCAGCATTGTAAGCTTTCCTACCTTGACATGGCAATGTCAGGCATGACTTTGAGGAATGACTTCATAATCCTGATTTAGAGAGATTTTTTTAGGGATGACAAGATAGTAATGTCTCTGCGTCCATTCTATCCTTTGTCTCACTGCTGACACTGCCAGCAAGAAAGTCAGTTAGTGCCATGGTGGATTTTGCGTTGTGACCACTTCTCCACTAAGAATACAAATGACTCAACCAATTTTTATACATGGACCTCATCTTGCAGATGCTATATTTCATAGGCTGTCATGACCTGCAGCATATTCTAACATCAAAGATTTTTAAATGTAATAATCCTGGTTGGGGTATGATAGGAACATTGTGTTATTATGTATTTATAATGCTCAAATTTCCCCTTCATTTCTTTGTTCTTGCAAATCTATTAGTCTAGTTCACCTTCCACAGCCCCTATTTCTGAATAATTAGTGCAGTCTCTACAGGTTTATCACATTCCCCCTCTTATCATTGATGACTGTGCATTTAAGTAGAAAATTGCAATGCTGCTTTTTTTGTGTTTTGAAATTTGCACTGTGACAGAAGCACTTTTCCCCCCTGTGATGACTAGGTTGTTGTTTTTTATTATAGTACAAGGGAAAAGGCCAATAACTAAGAAAAAAAATGAAGTTACTTTGGAATATTACATCTCCCGATAATACAATTGGCCTAAAACACCAACTTGTATGATTTTCTCTCTTTATTGCAGAACCACCTCCATTTATAAAAACTACATTTACTTTCCTTTCCATGCTTTCCTTCAGGTAGAGTTAAAATCACCAAGTCTAACATGGGACAACTGACAAGCTACCACTCAGCACTCCCATCATGGGAAGGATCAACCTTTGTTGAAGCCTCAGAAGTCCCACCTCCATCAGATAGAAAGAAGTAGTTGCTGGCACCAGTTATTTCTTTCCCATTGATAATTCCATACAAAGGGCCATTTGAAATGACAAAGACACCTGTGAGTTCTGAAAGCTCCAACAGGCAAGTACAGTTTTACAAGCTGCAAAAGAGGCGAGAAACATCAGTATATACAGCCCCCTGGTAGACAAGCCACTAGCATTACTTGCCAAAGACATTTGCTTTTAAGCTGGAGACCAGATAGAAATGTTAATTGAGTAAAATGTTAATTGAGGAAAATCTTTGTAGCCTCAGCAGCAGCCACACAAGCATCAATCACTGCTACAACTTTTGTGGAGGCAGCCTTTACCCATTCTAAAGGCTCCCAGTCAACTAAGAACAAAAAGGTAATATGTATGTTTAGGAACATTTTGCTTGCTGCAGTCTTTTCAGATACATGCCGTGATACCATCAAGTTCTCTGTCAGAGCCATTGCTTCAAACGTAGTATAGACAATTTCAGCTACCAGTACTAACATAAAAAGCAGAGCAATTACACTAAGCAATGCTCATCAGCAAGTTCATGGGAGGTAATACTGTGGAGAGCTTTTCTTTTTCTCTCAAACAAACAATGGAGAAAAGAAAAGGAGTACTCGTGGCACCTTAGAGACTAACAAATTTATTAGAGCATAAGCTTTCGTGAGCTGTAGCTGTAGCTCACGAAAGCTTATGCTCTAATAAATTTGTTAGTCTCTAAGGTGCCACGAGTACTCCTTTTCTTTTTGCGAATACAGACTAACACGGCTGCTACTCTGAAACAATGGAGAGGAAGTGTTATCAAATAACAAATTATAGCCTCCAGCTCCCTTCTGTCAAATTCAAATAGGGAAGGGAGAAGAGGATATTTTCTTCCTAGGGGAATGGAGGGGAAATATAGCAAAATGGATAACAGTGATAAACGTAAGGTACATCCTGAACTTAGTACAAAACACTTCTCCACGTGTGTGTTTATATCTCCCTGTAGAGGATCCAAGCAAGGGGGAAGCCAAACACAAACTCACAAAATAAGTGTGTCCCCATCTAAAAGTTTCTCAGAGAAGGAATAATTCTAACAGTTCATAAAGCCTTTATCTCAAACCTTGTTAGCCTTTTATATTATAAATTTGAAAGGGAAATACTAGGATATCAGTGTCTGGTTCTTCTGGGAATTACAGCACAGGACTGTGAGTCAAGAGATCTGGATTCTAGATAGACATTGGGCAAGTCCCTGGGGGTATGAGGTGCGACTCCCGCACAGGTAGACAGACTTACACTAACTCAAAATAACGACAGTGGGCATTTTGGCACAGGTGGAAGCCCCAGCTTGAGCAGCCCCAGGCGGTTGGGTGGGCTTTCACTTGGGCAGCTAACCCAGGCACTGGCAGTGCCGCAAGATCCTCCCCAGTTTTTTTAGCACGCTAGATCAGGCTGATCTAGGAATCGCATCTCCCAGCTTCAGTGTGGGACCCCAGGTGCGGTGCTGGCAGCCAGCAGTGTGAGGCTGGCAGTGGAGCCCTGCGTAAAACCTGTGGGTGCTGCAGCACCCCCCGCACTTTAGTTCCCATGCCTATGAGTGGCATGGGATAAACTCCTGAGCAGAACCCCCTCCCAAGACCCTAGGTATGTACTCAGGAGACTAACTCATATTGCTGCCATGGCTAAGTTGCTATTGTTACTCACGCTAGCTTTGATCTAGTGGGTATGTCTACACATGCTGCAATAATACCACCTGATTGCAGTGTAAACATACTTAAGATGACAAAGGAAGAACTATTATCCCAATTTTAGAGCAGCAGAATGCACAGAGGTTAAATCACTTGCTGAAAGTCAGAAAGGGCCTGTGACAGACTCACCAATTGAATAGAGATCAGAGCCCAGTCCTGTGCCTGGACCACAACCTTCTTCCTCTCTTCTTTATAGAAAAGAGAAATTAAAAGGCAAGGGAGAAATTCCCCTTTTTATTCACATGTATCTTTCTCTTGTGTATCCAACATTTCACCACTTTGTTATTAAAAGCAGATTTTGGTGAGGCTGGGGTAGAGGGTTTGTCCCTGGATGTGCCTCTGGAAGATGACACAATGAAAACCCTTAAAAGATTCGTGCTACTGCAACTCTTCTGAAGTGCTACACAGTGGAAAGTCGCTCAAAAACTACAACATCCTCTTTGTATGCCAGAAGATGAAAAGGCAATTTGTCCCTTCATATGTCAGTATGATATTTCCAAGATCTTATGGAAGTTGAAAAAGTAAACATCAATGCAAAGACTGAAGATGTTTATTGCAAATTGGCATCTTTTTGACCCAAGTTCTTTTCTCCTGTAGGCATATTCAGTACATTTTCTCATTATGCAAGCTCTCTGTATGGTTACATTAACAAAAAAAAAATCTTTTCAAAGACCTTTAATACTTGTTTATCACAGGCTTCTTTCTTTGCAAATATCTGCCTCCCATTTTATAGCTTCCTTCTTCAACTTTTTTCTTCTCAGAAGGCTGCCTCTGCAGTTTTGAAAACACACACAATCTTCTTCGTCAATAGCAAGCATTCTCCTGAGTTTCCTATAACACTTTTTTTCTACCACTCTAGTAAAATTCACATTTCCTCTCTCCACTTTCTATTTTCTGCTTTCCCAAGGCATAAACCTTCCAACAAATTCAAAGCAGATCCGGGCAACTTTTCAGTTGCTGCAACAGGAGTGGTGACACAATCTGAATATTTACAGCAATGTTACGAAGCTAAACGAATGAGTTTGCCATGCATAATATGCACTAGCATGGGTAAAGAAGTGCAGAAGAACTTTCCTGAACTGCAGGATAAGCTTTTACCTCAATGAAAGGTTGTCAGTTTTTGAGCTTTTGATGTTCTAATGAACTAGTTCTTCCTGAAAGAACTATTGGTGAAAAGGATCTTCAGGAAAGAAAATTGTGACCCTTGTGAGTTTTGGTAGTTCAGTTATTTTTAACCAAAACTTGACAATACTGAGGAATATTTAAATGTGATTGAATTTACTTGTGCAATATGTCCTTTTCAAATTTTATGCTAAAATACAATGGGCTCCTTCAGCAGACAGAAAGGACAGAGTATCTCCATGACATGGATGGAATTATTATTCCAAAATGGTGTATCATGTCACTCACTGAGTTTCTCCTAAACTGCAGAATCCAAATAAGACCATGATTCTATTTTATGGCATGAAATAGAATGTTTGCAACTCACTTGTTTCAGACTTTACTATTTAAACAATCAAAAATACAGTAGTTGTAATTCCAAACATCCACTGTTTGTCATTTGAAAGTGCCGCTTGTTCTTTTTTCAGCACCGCGGTGGGACGTAGTGTCATATGGAATTAAGGGCTCATTGGTTTGTGTTTAGAATGAGTCTCTCTTTCTCCATGTGTATTTTGTCAATATAGTTTTCTTCCACTCAGAATATCTGGAGAGATGAGTAAGAAGATGTTTTTGCTAATGCAGTCTCTGACCTACGTGAAGACTCCATATACTGAATATGCAATATGTCTTGTGGAGAAAAAGTACCCTACTAATTTCTGCAAAAGATTGCCAAATGCCATCACTCACATCACCTTAGGGTATTATGTTAGGGCTAAATATAGCTCTTGGCTCTTCCAAGTAGCAAATCTGCCTAGAGCTATCCACACATCCTGTAGAACAAAACCCTTCTGCCTATGCCTTAGAATATCTGTAAATGATTATCCGCATCCCTTGCAGTGGGGTAGAATTAATAACTCTTCCCTCTGCTGGTGAGATGTTGAGGAGGCACCTTGTTTGTGCATGCAGAATCTTCCCATTTCCTAACAGGAGAGATTTCCTCCACGTTGACAATAAGAAAGACTGAATGAGTGACAACCCAAGACAGTGATCTCTGGGCTGACAGTGCCAGAAGAGAACTGTCAATTGTGAGGGTGAAGTGTGGACCCCATCAGGGTAAACAAAAAAAGAAAAAACCACACACAATATGGGAATGAGGAAAGAGGGTGAGAACATTTTTCCTTCTTCCCTTACAATCCACTCAAATCCAGCTCTCTCCATTAAGGTATCAGTCGTGGTCCCTCTCCCTCCCATTCTCCTTGGTTCTGCTCCATGGGATTTATTGCAGTCTCATTTTTGGAAACAATGAGACCAAAACCTGAAGAGGGATAACTGGAAGGAACCTTATTTGCATAAATTCTCTGTCCTAATGAGAAGTTCTCTGGGCGGGAAGTTCAGGGAGTTCACAGAGAGTTCCATTCCTATTCCACCCCAGGCTTGACACAGTCTCCAGGACAGGCCACTCTTGTGAGGTGTGAGCTTTGTGCTTTGTAGCCTTGGACTAAAATTTTGCTATCAAACTGTGAGAAGGAAAGGTTTTGAGCGCTATTGAAATTTGCTTACCTATAACATAGGGTGATCTCATGCTTAACTCAATGAAATGGAAACCAATGAAACATACTTTCATCATCAGATCTGATAGGCAGTATTTATGTAGATGGCATAATCCAGCCTGAATATTTCATACAAATAAAAATGTCTTCAATGTAATACAGTAGTTTGCACTGCCAATGACCTATGCACCCCTTTCCTCGACTTTCCCTGCACTATTCAGTGCATCTCTCTGGAAAATAACTGTACAATTCTTGTAGTACTGGTGCATAAAACGTGATCAGTGTTGCCAGCAAATTATCAGAAAAAAAATAATCTGGGTTATTACATCATTTTCATTTTGATTTTACTCATGAATTTACTTTAGATAGATGAGGAGTACTTGTGGCACCTTAGAGACGAACAAATTTATTAGAGCATAAGCTTTCGTGAGCTACAGCTCACTTCATCGGATGCATTTGGTGGAAAAAACAGAGGAGAGATTTATATACACACACACACACACACACACACACACACACACACAGAGAACATGAAACAATGGGTTTATCATACACACTGTAAGGAGAGTGATCACTTAAGATAAGCCATCACCCACAGCAGGGGGGGGAAAGGAGGAAAACCTTCCATGGTGACAAGCAGGTAGGCTAATTCCAGCAGTTAACAAGAATATCAGAGGAACAGTGGGGGGTGGGGTGGGGGGGAGAAATACCATGGGGAAATAGTTTTACTTTGTGTAATGACTCATCCATTCCCAGTCTCTATTCAAGCCTAAGTTAATTGTATCCAGTTTGCAAATTAATTCCAATTCAGCAGTCTCTCGTTGGAGTCTGTTTTTGAAGCTTTTTTGTTGAAGTATAGCCACTCTTAGGTCTGTGATCGAGTGACCAGAGAGATTGAAGTGTTCTCCAACTGGTTTTTGAATGTTATAATTCTTGACGTCTGATTTGTGTCCATTCATTCTTTTACGTAGAGACTGTCCAGTTTGGCCAATGTACATGGCAGAGGGGCATTGCTGGCACATGATGGCATATATCACATTGGTAGATGCGCAGGTGAACGAGCCTCTGATAGTGTGGCTGATGTGATTAGGCCCTATGATGGTATCCCCTGAATAGATATGTGGACAGAGTTGGCAACGGGCTTTGTTGCAAGGATAGGTTCCTGGGTTAGTGGTTCTGTTGTGTGGTTGCTGGTGAGTATTTGCTTCAGATTGGGGGGCTGTCTGTAAGCAAGGACTGGTCTGTCTCCCAAGATCTGAGAGAGCGATGGCTCGTCCTTCAGGATAGGTTGTAGATCCTTGATGATGCGTTGGAGAGGTTTTAGTTGGGGGCTGAAGGTGATGGCTAGTGGCGTTCTGTTGTTTTCTTTGTTGGGCCTGTCCTGTAGTAGGTGACTTCTGGGTACTCTTCTGGCTCTGTCAATCTGTTTCTTCACTTCAGCAGGTGGGTATTGTAGTTGTAGGAATGCATGATAGAGATCTTGTAGGTGTTTGTCTCTGTCTGAGGGGTTGGAGCAAATGCGGTTATATCGTAGCGCTTGGCTGTAGACAATGGATCGAGTGGTATGATCTGGATGAAAGCTAGAGGCATGTAGGTAGGAATAGCGGTCAGTAGGTTTCCGATATAGGGTGGTGTTTATGTGACCATCGCTTATTAGCACCGTAGTGTCCAGGAAGTGGATCAAGGATCTACAACCTATCCTGAAGGACGAGCCATCGCTCTCTCAGATCTTGGGAGATAGACCAGTCCTTGCTTACAGACAGCCCCCCAATCTGAAGCAAATACTCACCAGCAACCACACACCACACAACAGAACCACTAACCCAGGAACCTATCCTTGCAACAAAGCCCGTTGCCAACTCTGTCCACATATCTATTCAGGGGATACCATCATAGGGCCTAATCACATCAGCCACACTATCAGAGGCTCGTTCACCTGCGCATCTACCAATGTGATATATGCCATCATGTGCCAGCAATGCCCCTCTGCCATGTACATTGGCCAAACTGGACAGTCTCTACGTAAAAGAATGAATGGACACAAATCAGACGTCAAGAATTATAACATTCAAAAACCAGTTGGAGAACACTTCAATCTCTCTGGTCACTCGATCACAGACCTAAGAGTGGCTATACTTCAACAAAAAAGCTTCAAAAACAGACTCCAACGAGAGACTGCTGAATTGGAATTAATTTGCAAACTGGATACAATTAACTTAGGCTTGAATAGAGACTGGGAATGGATGAGTCATTACACAAAGTAAAACTATTTCCCCATGGTATTTCTCCCCCCCACCCCACCCCCCACTGTTCCTCTGATATTCTTGTTAACTGCTGGAATTAGCCTACCTGCTTGTCACCATGGAAGGTTTTCCTCCTTTCCCCCCCCTGCTGTGGGTGATGGCTTATCTTAAGTGATCACTCTCCTTACAGTGTGTATGATAAACCCATTGTTTCATGTTCTCTGTGTGTGTGTGTGTGTGTATATATAAATCTCTCCTCTGTTTTTTCCACCAAATGCATCCGATGAAGTGAGCTGTAGCTCACGAAAGCTTATGCTCTAATAAATTTGTTAGTCTCTAAGGTGCCACAAGTACTCCTTTTCTTTTTGCGATACAGACTAACACGGCTGCTACTCTGAATCCTTTAGATAGATGCAAAGCTATTTCATTAGCTCCAGGTCTGTAGGACCTTCTGAATTCCCAGCATGTACTGAAAAATAAGAAATAAAACTGTCTATTAGTAAATTGCTTTTTTCCCCCTCAGGCTTTTCTCTTTCAAAATAGAATCTATTTAACCCTAGCTTGCATGAAAAAGCAATTTTTAACCAAAAGCTGACATATCTTTTGTCCTAGTCTAACAACAAATGATTCAATATTGTGCTTTTAATGTTTTATACAACCTTGTAAATGTACTCATCCTAAATCTCTATAATCAATGCATTCACTTTCAGATAATGGAGTATATCTATTTACTTCAATCATAAACTGTAAAATAATGGACGTTAATGTACCTGTTAGCAATTCAAAAATAGTTCTTGAAATGCTGTTCATCAGCATATCTAACAGCAGCCCAAATACCTTCATCTGTTTTTGCTCAAATTTACTGAAACTTTGGGCATATGTGCAGAGTCTGACCTCTTTCATTTTTTCCCCTGTTTTCTTTATATTAGTGTCTTTTCAATTTCTCAGTTGCTTTTAGAAGATCTACTTTTTGCAAGTTTTTAAATCAGAAGAGAAGTCTGCACTCAGTTCAGTTCTCTTCTTTAACCCTCTCTTCTAAAAATTGTTATTTTTGCCATGAGGCTCATTCAACTGTAATTAGACTCATTTTAGAACTGGGCAGGAAACAGTTTTTACATCCTATGAAAATTGTCAGAAAAAAAAATCCATTCCTAACACTGGGTTCCTTCCTATACCCAGAGTTAGACTTCTGCATTCATGTTGGCCTCTGATCTGCGATATCTAGGTGTTCCACCATGCCAGTCCAGTTGTAAGAGGCTCAGCACTAAGTAGATATGAAACATTGTTGTAAAAGGAGGGACCCAGTACTTCTCAGCTCAGCAGGTTCTGTGCTGTTCCAGAAACCTCAGGTCACAGGTCCAACATTCACATAGTTAAACAATACAGAGAATGGGATATGAATAACCCTTTCAGAGCTAGAGCTATGCAAAACCAATGACCAGAGCTCTAGACAAAGAGCTACAGCTATAACAAGCTCTGCACATATATAATTAGGTGATGTGAATGTGATGAGGAAATTTATATTTTAAGTTTACTGCAAATGTAACCTACTTTGCCAGTGTTCTATGACGCCACCCCCCGTGCCCAACTATAGAGGATGAGTCTGTTATAGCCCCCAGCTACAGATTGGGATCCTTAATTCAAGCAGAAGAGAGAGTTATGCTTTCAGCTCTAGCACTTTCTAGTTCAATTTCCATTTCTGGCTAAGATGGTGGCACTCACATAACTGGGGGCTTGCCTTGGATTTGAACTGCTGTGGTAAATTTCTTCTGTCCAGATTAAATATGCAACCAGTACTTAATTTGTAATTTGAAAGAGGCATTTTTAAACACCCATTACTGATGCCATAATTCACCCACTAAATCGACCGCAGAACGCTCTCCAGTCAATTCCCGTACTCCGCCGGCACAAGAGGAGTAAGGTAAATTGATGGGAGAGCATCCCTCATTGACGCAGTGCTGTGAAGACTTCGCAGTAAATCGACCTAAGCTATATCAACTCCAGCTACATTCACATAGCTGGAGTAGAGTAACTTAGGTCAACTTACCCCAATAGTATAGATATGGCCTGTGCCACAGGTCAGAGCTAGGTAACCTGGAGTTAGACAAGACGGGAGCAGGACTGGAACAAAATTGGGAATAAGAAGGTACAGGAGCTATCACAGCTGCAAATTCTTTGAGCAATCATCAAACTGTTGCTGGGATTATGTGTTGGTCTGATGTTGGGCTTTAAAGCCCCAGCTCCCGTTTTAAAGTTTTATATCGTATCTAGGTTTTTTGTTTCTACTGGTGGCACCATCCACACATTACCTCAGTGCACATAACAATTTATTCTGCACATGGATGGAAAAAATTAGAGGGAACATTGGGCTGAGATGAATGCACTCTGCAATCAATCAAAGGCTGACTGAGCCTCTGTGGACCATCTGAATTGGGTCCCTTTCTTGAAGGAGCACAACTATGGGTGAAACTAGGCTAGAGAATAGTTTAATAAATTACCTGTAGAAATTGGCAAACCCCAGGAATCTCTGAACCTCACATGCATCCTTGGAGCAGCCAGTCAGATATTGACACCACTCGATGCAGGTCAAATGGTGAGTTACCTGGGCAAGACAACATAGCCCAAGAATTCCACTGTGTCCTTATCAAACTCATATTTTTTGAGTCTTGCATACATGTGGTTTCAGCAGTCTCTCCAAGACAACGTACACTTGAGAGTGGAGAGCTTGAATTTTGGAGAAAATGAGGATGTCGCCCAGGTAAATGATAAATTGTTCCAGAGTATCCCTAAAGATGTAATTTATTAAATTCTGGAAGGTTTCTGGGACCTTGCACAACCCAAATGGCATAACCAAATACTCAAAGTGGCCATACCTGGCACAGCAGGTAGTCTTCCACTTATCTCCTTCCCAGATCCTTACTAGTTTATAAACTCCATAGAAGTCTAACTTTGAAGAGCTTGGCAGAGTTGAGTCTTTCAAACAGCTCATTAATAAGCAGTAAGGGGTACCAGTTCTGGATTGTCATCTTGTTCAGATCTCAGTAGCGCACACAAGGCCAGAAGGAGAAGTTAAGAAGAACAGTGCTTCCCTGCTGGTAATGTGGTGGGCAAAGGAACCCCTTCCACAGGTAGCTCTGGAATGCCTGTAGTTTGGACTCAGTGAGGAAGCAAATGCACCCAAAGGGAACATCTGTTCCTGGCTGGAAGTTGACAGAGCAGTCATAACTGCAATGGAATTGTAGGGTGTAAGCTTTCTTTTCATCAAAGATGTAGGCATAGTGTTAAATATTAACAGGAATCCCTGGAGCCATTGGAGACTGGTGGTTGCCAAGGTAGATTTTGGATCCTGTCTTTGTGTTTCTGAATTCTTTGGATGATTGAGTAAACCACAAAGGGTTGCTGGTCCCAGGTCACTGCTTGGGAAACAGGATTGTCAGCAAAATGGGCACTCAAAACACTCCAGATCTGATGGCCAGCAGGTGAGCAGGTCATAGGCAATGAACAGTGGGATACCCCAAAAACTACTGATTATGGAATGTACAAATTAGCCCAAAAAGGAGGATTTCTTGGTGGCCTTGAATGCTAATATCATCTATGGGAGCCATCTGGTGAGTGACCAGTCCCAAGAAAATGATTGGCCCATCTATGAACTCCAGTAACTCATGGAAGTCCTTATACTTCGTGGGGTTCTTGTGTGCTTGGGAAAAGTCCAGATACATGAGATTGCCTCAGGTACTCAAGCCCACCAACCTAGAGGTACTGGTGTCAGGATTTGCAGGGTGCCCGAGAGAGGGGTGGGGGAGTTGGATTATGTTGGATGCTGATTGCCAGTACCTTGGTGATGACCAGATGAGGATTGGTGTGGGCTGCTGGGGAGATGGGAAGGGCACCAGCCCAGTCTTGACCCTCCTGTGAGGGGCTGAGAGTCTCCAACCCCAGTTCACAGGGCTCTAGGGAGCAAATCTGTTCCAACCTGCCACCAATATATTCTACATATAGATGTTCTAAATGCTATGTGATCACTAATTCTTTCCTAATATTAATTTTCCATGTAAGCACTTGCTGTAGTAGTCAGAGGGGTGCTATATGATCAGAAATGAGAGGTAAGGTGGTTGGTGCATTAATGTATGGAAGAAGAAGTGGTCCATAAGCCAACCCATTAATAAGTGGTCCACACTTTGAAAATGTTTGTGCACCTTTCATTTACACCCTATCCTTGCCATTCCTCCCTTTCCTTTGCTCCAGAACATATACTGGTGAATCCTTATACTTCCAGAACCACTATAATTAATATCCAAACTCCAGCTTCCCTCAGCATCTCAGGTATAATTTATATTTAAATAAAATGTCATTTATATCCCACTAGCAGATGCAAACATTTTGCATGAAGCATAAGGGAACATTTTTAAATGAAAATTAGATAATAGTTCTATTTCAAGTAAAACTATGAATGTATTTTCATGATGGACTTTGGAGCTGAGTAAACTAAGATCTGAGGCTCATGAAGGGAGCTGTGATTCAGTGTATTATTCATGGAAGGCAAATTCAAAGGAATTATTTTGAACATTGAATTTAAAAAAATAGAATTCTATTTTTCAGCTTCATGTACAGTTAAATGTTAAAGCTTAGTTGGCTGAATGGATAAGTGGGGATTATTTGTACACAGAGTCCTTATTCATGTCATGCCTTTCCACTTGCTAACACTGAATGTATTTTATGCTTCTTAACAAGATTGGTTCTGCCCTTTTGTCACCACTAGAGGAAAAGGCAGAATGAAGTATCAGGTGTTTAAAAACCTTGTGTAAGACATTTTGATTTAAAAGGCCATTTCAGAAATGTATAAAACAGAGAGAGTTGTGTTTATTTGTTTTAAGTAGAATGATATCCTCCTTATATTTTGCTGAATCTGCTGGTCCTACTTAGTATTCATTCAAAGTTCTGCACATTTTAATGCAGTGTTACCAGCCCCATGTATTCAAAAATCAGAGGTCTGACTTCCCAAAATCCATGAGATATTAAAAATTAGTTTGGAGTTCTTTATTTGCTTTTTTGTGAGCCTTTAGATATCATGTTTTTAAGCTTCTCTGTAACCATGAAGATGAGAAACTACCTATTTTTTTTAAAAAAATAATAAGTTGAGATTCTCATGTAACCACCTGACAACAGGAGCTGCGGCTTTAAGAATAAACTACAAATATGGCAAGACTTACAATAAACCAATGAGAGAGTTTCCCTGAATAAAACCAAAGTAAAAACGCAGCATTTTCTGCTTACTATTGAATTAAATGAACAAGATTATACAAATAATGGTCTGTAGTGCTTACCAAGAAAAAAGGAATGTCAATATAGGATATTCTAGTGGCCTAATGTTAGGATTGGTCAAAAATTTTCTGTCAGAAACTGGTTTGACCAGCAAATTGGTTTTGATTAAAGAAAATTTTTCCATGGGGAAAAAAAAAAAAAAAACCCACACACCTCTGCTTACTATGGAAAATTTTGACATTTCCCTCAAAAAACTGCATACCTGAAAACCAAAGAGATTTTGGTTTTCAAACAGAAACCAAAAGTATCTAGTGAAAACCCAAAACATTTCAATCAATCAGAAATATTGTCATGGTACCTCATGGGAGATGTTGTTCAGGAGCCTCAGCCTCCATTCTCCTTAATGGGGTGGTGTCACAGGGTGTTCCCCTGAAAATCATTTCATGCTTTAATCACAGACCACGACCACTCCAGGTTTCCTTTCACCACTACCACAGGTGCTGGGGAGTTGAAAACTCCTTCAACCAGGGGGTTTGGCATCATATACAGGGTTTATGGTTTGGTTCAATGGCTCTCAGCACCCCCACTACGCAAATTGTTTTAGCACTCCCAACAACCACCATGCTTTAGTATATTCTTTCAGCAGCCACCCACAGCCTATAGCAGTAGTGGGCAACCTGCGGCCCATCAGGGAAGTCCTCTGGCAGGCCAGCAGACAGCGTGTTTACATTTGCATGGCCGCCTGCAGCTCCCAGTGGCCACAGTTCACTATTCCTGGCCAATGGGAGCTGTGGGAAGTGGTACGGGCCTCAGGGACATGCTGCCTGCCGCTTCCTGCGGCTCCCATTGGCCAGGAATGGCGAACTACAGCTCCTGGGAGCTGCAGGCAGCCGTGCAAATGTAAATACACAGTCTGGTGGCCTGCCAGCAGATTACACTCATGGGTCTCAGGTTGCCCACCACTGGTCTATATTGTTATCTACACGTATTTAGCTTCCCCCCTTGCCTCTGGTGAAGGGAACAGTACTAACAGCAGCCAGTCCTTCCTTCAGGCTGCTTGCTCTCCCATAACACTTCCTTCCGGTCTGCTTATATAATCCCAGCTGTTGGGCTTGCTTCCTCCTCAATTAGTTGTTGAGTTGTAGTTCTACTCTGTTAATTGACACTCTCAGTCAACTGCCTATCTTTCAATCAGAGCTCAACTAGTGTAAACAGGTGGGGATTTAAGTGAGAGCGCAGAGTTAGCTCCTGAGTCAGCACACAGTGTTACAAGCTGGTAACTTTGAGACTTTGTCTCTTATGTATCCTTGGTGTATCAATAAGACCAAAGAATGCAGTGCATCATGAGTGATGGATTCCATCCAAGTATCCCAGCTCACAGAGGAGAATGGCACATGAGCCACAAACCCCATGAAGTACTCTAGGGGCATTCCTCAAACAATTTTTTGTCTTGCTTTTGGATTTAAACTCAAAAAATCAAAAAATTTCAGAAAAAAAGTGCCATTTTCTAAATAGCTCTACCTTTTTCTATGCCAAGTCACAGATAGTACTGTCTCATAGCACAGCATCCATGTTCATTGATATCCACTGCTGTTGTAATAGGCCATTACGAGGTAAAGTACTGATGCCTCTAGAAATGTGCAATATCCAACATTAGTGGATGGCAGCAAAGCAGCTCCCTTCACTGATTTAAAGAAACAATAATTAAGGTCTACATCCTGATCTCGGTCACATCAGAACTAACCACACTGAAAGCAATGGAGTTACATGGGTAGTAAAAGCCTTGCTCTAACATGGCTATGCAGGAGAGTTGAAGGGAGTAATGACTCAATTCTTCAGTGCAGCTGCATTAGGGATTGTAGCCTTGGGTTCCCTGCATCATCAAGCAAGCAGGGTGGGGATGGAGAGTGGCTGGAGCCATGGCTCTGCACTTTCCTGCTGGCTGGGCTTGAGGTGGGAAGCAAGCAGCAGCCTTTTCAGACCTGTAGTAAGTAACCTCTTCCTTACTGGAGCAAGTGGGGATTAGGAAGGAAGTGTGGCTGAGTCACAATCCCTTCCAGGAGTTCCTCCGAGCTCAGTGCAGCTGCCAGCACATGTTGCACACTGCTCAGGGCTGACCCTAAATGCTCAATCTAAGTCTTTAATATTGAGGTGACACACTCCATCAATTATCTTCAATGGGATTCTGTATTGGTGCAGGGCCCTGTGCTAGTTTGGGATCTTAATATTGAGTTATTTCTTACTACATGCAAGAAACACACTGGGGGGGGGGGGGAAGGTGGGGGAAAATGTGGAGAATCAGGTTTTAAAATAACCAGAAAGAGAGAAAGGAATTTAGAGATGTTCTGGATACTAGCTCTTTTTTCACTTTTAAAAAAATTTCATTCCAAATAATACATCTGATTCTGCAGTCCTGACACAGGCAAAAAGTGCTGTTGTGCCATGTATGGCACAGGAAAAACAAAGGTATAGCAGTGGGAGACAGAAGGTAAAGGCTGCTGAGCTGTAGCCAACCAGCAAAGGGGGAAAAGGAGTTTGACTTTGTTTCTTTCTGATGTATAAGGAATGCCTGAATGAGGGGCTGTATTTTGTTTGGTTGGTTTTTTTGGGAGGGTAGGGGGGAAATGTTAAATTTTTACATTAGAAATTCAGATTTTTAACCCAAAACACACACACACGGGAAGTAGAAGGAATATGAACTCAACCATTCAGGATTTGAAACAATAGGAGGAGGAAAGGATTAGTAGACAGACTATTTTTAAAACACTGGATTTTGTTTGTTTTTGCTATTATTTGCCAAGTATAGCTGGATCAGACTACAGAAGCTATGCCTTGCAGGTAGCTGGGGAAAAGGCTCTTTGTTGAAGAATCAACTTCTAAGAAAACACCCATTCATGTTATTTCCCTAAGGGTTGTGTAATAAAAACAAGGGAGACAACATTTGTCATTCCAGATATTTTTGAAGTAAAAATCCAAGCTAAATATAAACAAACAACCCTTCCCCCTCTCTATTACCTTTCTGATCATTTGTATACATCTCCAAGCACCAAAAAAGGTCACATAGCTACATCCTTTTCTTTTGCAGCCACCTGTAAGCAAATTTTAGCTACTGCTGAACTAGAAGAATCAGTGTTCAAAACAAGCGTAACAAATCCTATTTCTGTTTTCACATGAAAAATCAATACATGCAGCAAAAATGTCTGCTTTCCCCTTCCGCGGCCTTTGCTCAATGTATAACATTATTTCAGTACATTCTGCTACTTCATTACATAAAAGAATTGAAAGAAAAACCACCCTGACAAGCAGGCATGAAGTTCTTCTAGACATTGGGGTGCAGATTCTCCATTGAGATCTAGCTCTGGTGGCAAGAAGTAGTCATTAACTGGGCAGATCTGGGCACTTGATGGTGCAAGTGAATCCTGAGTTTCAAAGCTGCCATAGTGGATCATCCTTTTCCCATCTACTGAGGCAAAGGAGTAGATCCAAGTGATTCTATTCCCCATTGCCAGAATAATTCCTTGGAGCCATAAGCAGCTTGATGTAAAATTAGAGCAGCCTCCAAGGTGTCCTAATTTATGCAGGGGTCAAGCTGGCCCATTACCTGCCCCAGGCTTTTAGCCACCTTTGCCCCTTCCCATCTATGGCCCTGAACTGAGTATAGTTGGACCAGACTACAGAAGCTGACCTGAGGGCTTGATTCTCCTCTTCCTTGTATCCTGTGTACTCAGTTCAACTTCTGCAAAGTGGGTGCAAAATGCTATTCTTCTGATCTGGTAGCATTTTAAATACTAATGTCTGCACAAGGTTTAAATCCATGAAGACTCAGGGCCAAGATAAACATGCTAGTAATTATTATGCAGTCCACAGTTGCAACTGACATCTACTGAAACACATACTATGACATGACTCTCCATTTTCATAGGAGATTTTTTTCCTCTGCTCACTGCCCTGCAGCTAGTTGTTTCCATTTACAAGTCTAAACATGATAAATCAGAGCACTTTGAAACTGAGCTACTAGGTGAAGTTTTGTTAGCAAGAGGAAATAGCATCTCTGAACAAACAGTTTTAGATATTCTAAATATGCTCCAGCTTCAGAGGGCAGCCATTTCTGTATCATCATTTCCCTACATCATCCTAAGTGTGCTATCTTCTGAGTCCTGTGACTAAAAACCACTTAAAATTCTTTTATGTTCTTCAGTAGACCAATACTGGCTTCATAATTCCAGCATTGGGGCAGAAAAGCACCCAAGTACATGTGTAATCCCATACTCGTTCTGGACAGCATTTAAGTGCATATTTAAATACCATTTAGTTGGATTTGCTCAAATGCTACCCTGAGTAGGGGATGCTTTCCTAAATGAGAGACTCCATCATCAGTATTGAGAGAAGACACTGTGTTAACAATTTTAACTCTTCATACACAAGTCAAAAGGATATACAGTTAGAATTTTTGGAGAGGTAATATAAACGAAGTCAATATGAATAGCCAGGTTTTTGGTGGACAACTTATGTACTGCTATTTAATATTTTTATGTGTGTGTTAGAAGAAGATTTGTTCACAGAGCATGCTGGATTTTTAATGCTGCGCTTGCATTGTGGTGGTCTCCATCTCTCTGAAACAATTCAAGATTACACAAAGCTATTAATTATAGTTTAATATGCAGTTCTCCCTTTACCTTAATTTACTCCACTAGTGAAACTCCCATCTGTGGCAGGATAGTTCCTAATAAATGCAAGTTTGCACTAGTTACCAAAAGATAAATCTTCCCAACACACAAAATGTATGCTTTAATCTAAGAAAACAATCATATTTGACTGATTTCTATCTGATACTGAACAAGCTTTTTGCTTTTAAAAATAGCATGCTGCAAAGGAATTATGCCAACATGGCTTTCCTATGCAGTTCTTGTTATGGAAGTGGGAAGCCAAGAGGTATGATATAACCCCCTACCTCTTATTCGACTCGGCGCTGCCCCACTGTTTTCCACAAATGAGGTAAATTTTAAGTATGAATCAGGCTGGCAGCAAGAGCAATCTTATGGGCCTCAAAGGAATAATCCATATGTGATCAACAAATATAGTCTATAAATCACCATAACAGGAATGCTAGAAAACGAGATATTGATGAATAATACTTGGCATACAGTATTCCATTGCAGAGCATTGAGCACTCTTTATTTATACTATGAAACATACAACCTACAGTGATTCTAAAGATCCTCTACACTTTGCCTATGGTTCATGGTACATCATTCCCTGTATCTCACACATATACCTCCTGAAAAAAGGGACTATAATATAAATCTGAGCATTTAATAGCTCTGTACAGAAAGTAGGGGCCCTGCACGTGTGCACAAAGCAAGATAGAGAAGAGAACTCAATGGGGTTTTGGTGAGGTGGGATGATGTATATTTTGCTACTTTGATTTATTGGCATGTCAAATGACTAATTTTTGGGGGGTGAAGTGTTATGCTGCTGAGTGTTTTGTGTATTCCTAGGTGGATTGTGGCTGTAATTATTCAAGATGGTCTAGAGCTTCTGTACCAATTAGTTTTATATATTTTTAAATCTAAACAGATAAAGAAACTTCTGCCCTCCTTTTCCACCTCTGCATGATCTGGACGCAATCACAATCCATGTAGTTTTTGGCGTAAGGACTACACAAGTCTGATTCTACTGCCCTGTTTATCTACAGCAGTGGTTCTCAACCAAGGGTATGCAGAGCTCTTCCGGGGGTACATCAGCTCATCTAGATATTTACCTAGTTTTACAACAGGCTACATAAAAAGCACTAGCAAAGGAAGTACAACTAAAATTTCATACAGATAAAAGGAAAAAAGCAAGCAATTTTTCAGTAATAACGTTTGTGACACAGTAATAATGTTGTGCCTGTTATGGCTACTGATTCATTAATCCTCTGTTCACTTTGAAGTGTTACCTGCTGTATTGCTGATTTAATTTTTATTTACATATGCTATGTTTATTGAAGAATGGAATCAAGTTCCCATTTGGGGAGGGTCTATAAAAGTAGTTTTTGCAATCTGAAGACTTTGTGATCCATAGACAAAAAGCTTTGTTAATGTTAAAGGCTTTTAAGTTATTCCCTACTTAAAATATCAGTGAAAAGAATGTCAAATGTTTGGAAACTCTCAATTAAATGACTATTAATTTTCATTAGCTTAGTTACTATGTATGTTAGATAATTAGATTTTAACTTCGCCCTTCTGTATTGCAATACTCTGGTATGTGGAAGCTTACATGGATTATTCAACTAATGTTATCTCCACAATAGCAATTTCTCTATATGTTATTGCATTTGAACTGTTCTCTCATGTACTTTTATTGCCTGAAATAGACTGACAGCTGTCCAAAGCAGGAAGCTTGTCTTTCTATATGTTTGTAATCTGCAATGTACACCTATATCAATCTATCCGTAATACTACTACCACCGTTAATTTAAGGACCACAATCAACATACGATTGATTTTTCAGCAGAACTCCTCACTGACACCACAGTATGTTCCATAGACTTCATCATCTGTCTTAGAGTTTTCTGTAGAGTCCATTACCACTGTATATAGGCCCTTCCCAAATAAATTCAAAATGAATGGTGAATTAGTCCCCATTAGTGAAATTCACCTTCATGCAGAAGGCTAGCACCAGATCTATGACCACATTAATCCATCTTAAGCAATTAAGACTATTTATTAGTTTGACCTCCTCTGGAAGATCATTTCATGGTCAGAATTCCACAACTGAGAATATGTTATCTCCAACGTGCTTCAGCCTGAGCTTTATATTTTACATTATTCAAGGGAAGCAAAATGGTCTATTCAACTCACAGATCTTGACATGGTCATTGATACAACTGGTCTTGAGCTGATATTGGCTTTGAAGATCAGGATGAAGACAGTAAACCGACAACAGAAGAAGTCTGGAGCACCAGGGGGATGTGTTCAGTGGCCCATCCCAGGCAGATACTGCAGAAACTCTAGTTTGTGCAGAATGTACTTCTAGCAGTCAGATCCTTATTAGGTCTCATGTGATAATTGGGCCTACAAATTTACCCCAATTGTGAGCTCAACTACAAAAAGTGAATTAAAATTTATAAAATGTCACAATAACTTATAACAATTGTTGGTGAGAAAAAGCACAAAAGGGAGACAGTCTGAATTAGTGCAAACAAAAAGGCCTATTGATATAACTTGTTCAAATCATGCCTGGTACACAAGAAAAAGCGTGGGACTGGGGCAGGGGAATATATCAATGACCTAAATTGATATGGCATAGGCATAATTGATTAACAAAATAACGCTGGAATGGGCTATTCCACCCATAACTCCTTTTAACGGTTCTTCAAAAGAAAAATACTTTTTTGGGGAAAACTAGTGCAAGAAGCATCTGCCTAACAACAGATGGTTGGAGACAGATGAACAAGAAAGGAGCAAGCCTTACCATCATGGCTGCCCACCCATCATCTATTATACCACTGTTAGACCTTTGTCCTCCTGATCTTGGAGATATCCAGATCAGACCAAGCCAGAGAGAGGACCCAGATGATATAGTCACCTCCACCTGTTTTGGCAAAATTCTGAACACACCCACCCCTTGTTTTTCCTTTTCCTCCCCCACTTATTTCTTCCTATTCCTCTTCTTTTGCCTTTGGTCGAATACGAGTTTGGCTTAATCGGCCGAGACTGTACATTTTGCATCATTACTTTGAGCCTGTGGCCAGAAAGAGGCCACTAAAAGCAATGGCTGACAAAGTCTGATCCTGCTACAAGTTTGTCATGTTTCAGAGTGGCTAATAAGACTATGTGGCATGCCTGTGTTTTTCCAGCAGTAAAGCTGCAAGTGACAGTCAACACCAGAGACACAGAGTGCATTTTCTATCTTTGCTGTTCTATTCTCTCGACTGTGTGTTACTCTTCTAAGAAACAGGATTGAACTGCAACAGGTTTATTTAATATCTCATATTTCAAATGCTGTAAAAGTTTCTCCTTTTTTCTGTATCTTCAATAAAAGCTTTAAAAGAATGGTGTTTGCCATGGTACTAAGCAGAGTGAAGTCTCTGTATGTCAAACCTCATTTAAAAATGTTTAATACTGGGAAGTGACAGGGTCATGTCAACTTCTTTGAATATTTGGGCCCATATATTTCATCCAAATTAATACAACCGGCCAAATGTACCGGCTTCCTCGGGCTTCCCTTTATTAGCAAAGTAGACAAAACAAAAACAAAATAAAGCCAAACCCAGCAGGCAGTTTACTACTAGCCATCATTAGAATTTTCTTTGAAGGAGGTGCTTAGTTCTCACTGCTTTAGAGATAATCCCATCCCTCAGTATATTTCAGGATTGAATAATAGAACCCATCTGGCTGGACATGTGAATAAATCAGCAAAAATAACTCTGCAGTATTCCAACACTTGACAGATTTAGTTCTCCTAAAATGATCCTCTCTTACTTAGGCCCTATCACCTTCTGATAATATATACTAATGTTTTTATTGGCTTAAATAAGTACTGTTTTACATGCTAAACTCTTGACAAAAATATTGTTAGGCAAGATTAAGATGCTGCATTTTCACAAACTTGTGTAGCTTTCTCCAAATCTTTGACAGAGTTAAAAAAAGTTTACCAGTACTTGGAATTGACATGCTTTCACCTTTCTTCCATGTTGGAGTAAAGGGAAGGATTAGATAAATTGTTTCAGCACAATTTAATACATAAAAGCAATTCCCTCATCTTGCCCTCAAGAGACTTCTGCTGAACTGATCATTTTCCACTAAGGAAAACGATCTAATTTACAACATAAACAGATGAAATTAAATTCTAAATGTAAATTTCTAAGTGTAATTCTAAGATTAACTCTTTTAGGAGGGTTGATTTGTTCAAATGACAAATTCAGAGATTCTAAAACCAGAAGGAACCATTGTAATCTAATCTGGCCTCCTGTATAACAAAGGCCATAGAACTTCCCCAAAATAATTACTAGAGCATAGCTTTTAGAAAACATCCAATACTGATTTTAAAATAGTCAGTGATGGAGAATTTGTCATAACCCTTGGTAAATTGTTCCAATGGTTAATGGCTCTCACTGTTAAAAATTTACAGTGTGGATTTGTCTAGCTTCAACTTCTAGCCACTGGATCATGTTATACCTTTCTCTGTTAGGCTGAAGAGACCATTATTAAATATTTGTCACCTATATAGATACTTACAGACTGTAACAAAGTCACCCCTTAATGTTGTTTGTTAAAACTAAATAGACTGAGCTCCTTGAGCCTATCACTATAAGGCATGTTTTCTAATCATTTAGACATTCTCCTGGCTCTTCTCTGAGCTCTCCCCAATTTATCAACATCCTTCTTGAATTGTGGGCACCAGAACTCGACACAGTATTCCAGGACTGGCTGCACCAGTGTCAAACACTGAGATAAAAATAACCTATTCCTACTCAAGATTAATTTTGCATCCCAGAATTGCATTAGCTCCACCATGACCCCAAAATCTTTTTCAGTCATTGCTTCCCAGGATATAGAGTCCTTCATCTTGTAAGTATTGCCCACCTTCTTTGTTCCTAGATATATACACATTTAAACCTATTAAAAACACATTGTTTTCTTGCATCCAGCTTACTAAGAACTCTAGATCACTCTGAATCAGTGACCTGTCCTCTTCATTATTTACCACTCCCAATTTTTGGGTCATCTGCAAAACTTTATCACTGATTTTATATGGTCTTATAGCTCATAGGTAAAAATGTTAAATAGCATATAGAGCTAAGAACTGAGCCCTTGGGAAACCCACTGGAAATAGACCTGCTTTAAATAAGGATTCCCTGTTTACAGTTACGTTTTGAGACCTATCAACTGGCACACATTAAATGTATTAAAAACTGGCTAAGTTAATTTTATATCATTCTAGATTTTGTAATATAAATGTTTTGCAGTATCAAGTCAAATGTTTTACAGAAGTCAAAGTATACTACAACACTATTAGCTTTATCACCCAAACTAGTAATATTATCAGAAAAAAGATTTAGTTTGATATGATTTATTTTCCACAAGCCAGTGTTCAGTTGCATTGATCACCATATCATCCTTTAGTTCTTTATTAAATGATTCCTGCATCAGCCACTCTATTATCTTGCCCATATTTTGTAAAGTTATTTATGTAAAAATACTTTATTTTGTAAAGATTGCTATAGATTTTTCTGGGAACAATAATTGTGTTTTTATTTATTGTGCAGGAAAAGCAAGGGTCTGAAAGTAATATGTAGGAGTCCATATTGTAAAATTTCTCTTTTAATTTATTTATTCAGTATAATTTTAACTTTTATGGCAACCTCCACAATAGTATGTCAGAGCACTTTTTACATGTTAATTAAGTTTGAGCTCTTCCCCTTATGTGCTAGAGGGACCCCATGTTTGAGACAAGAGACATCTGTTACTTCAGCATCTGTTTTCATCGATGACAGTTGTTTCAGATTCCTTTGTTTATGGGTGCAATTTGCTCCTGCAAAATTTGTGCCCCTATTTCTGGGCTTACAAAATGTATTGCAGGAGTAAATCTGAGAACATGCACTTTAACTACAGTAGCACCTCAGTTTTATGAGTACCAAACTGATGAATGACCAGTTATACAAACCAAACCATTTTTCTTCAGAAAAAAAAAAAAAAAAAAAAGAAGAAAGAAACCTGAAAGTTGTCAGTGAAGAACAAAATCGGCATGCCTTTACATTCCACTGGAAATTTCTTACAAGACAAGAAAGCAGCAATGAAGTGCATACTTCTGCATTTTATGCAATCTACCAACTGTAATTGAGATGTTCAATTTTATGAACCCCTCAATCTCCGATTAGTTTGGAAAATACAGATACATCATCTGATTTGGTCTCACAATTTTAGTGTAGGCATGAAAATGCACCTCCCTTTCTGGAAAAAGAAAAAAAAAAGTGCTTTTCATTGTGTAAGAGCCCACTGGGTTTTTAGGGGGAGGAAGCTTTGATAAAGAGGGTCACTATGGCAACAGAAGCATCTAACAGTGTGGGAATGTAGAAATCACACAAATGCAGTTTGTTTCCACAAGATGACATAGCTGATAAAGTTGGAGGTTAAGTCTCTCTCCAGATTCTTGGCAACAGACTTGCCATTTATTGACAACTTTGCATGCGTGCGCACACACACACACACACACACACTGCAGTCTGGCAGGCCCCTGGTATCCCCACTCCACATGAAAGCCTGGCTGCAAGCAAGATTGCAGGATTGCAGCCAGGGATGGAAGCAGGATTGCCAGGTTTTTCAACAACTTCTCACTGGTCAAGCTCACACAGTGGGGTTTAGCCTCCTGTAGTTTTTAAACCAAAAGGGGGAGCGGCAGAGGCAGGTCTGTGGTGGGGGCAGTTTCCAATGTCAGTCACTCTGCTGAGAAGAGAGAGTTTTCTCTGCTAGAGGAACAAGAAACTTTGCCTGCAGCTACCTCTGCCAGAGTATAGCATCAGAAAATTCCATGCAATAGGAACAGTTCCAGAGCACATCCACAGCAGGAGCAGTCAGGTTCACCGGCTGCCAGTCCTGTGCAGCATGAGCCCTATGCTGGCATTGCTGATGCTTGTGCAGAGGGGCTTCTCAGCCAAGCAACCCCAGAGGTATGGCAAGCCTAGACCATGGTCTGAAGGAAGAGATATTCAGATGTCCACTCAGAGGAGACAGCTGGGAGCCTGAAACCCTAAGTGGCCTTGAAGGAGGCCAAGGGCAGGAAGGGTCAAAGGTGCAGTTAAACCTGAATCTGTGGCAAATGTATATACATATTACATCAATTCCTATATATTAAGCTCTAAAGATAGGGATGGAATTCACCAAAGGCCAAGGCTCAAAGAAACTGGTCCTTCTCAGAAACCCTTAGGAAGAAATTTATCACTCTTTCTGAAAGACCATCTCATCTGAGGTAGTTGGTAACTTTCATTTGTGCCAGGCAGCCCTTCAATATGCTTCCTGGAATAAATGCAGTAATGATGCCACTTCCACACTCTGAATCTTTCACATGCTGAAAACTAGCACAAAACAAAATCTTCAAGCCCCTAGCAGCAGTTAGTTTTAGGGACAGCTGTCAGATGGTGCTATGTGACCCCTGGCACCCTCTCAGTGTCTGAGGCTAGCAGCAGTAGCAAAAAAAGTACATTTTCCTATATGACACTGAATGGTGGAAACAGGGTGAAATTTAGGAGACTAAGGGAAGGGTGAGGAACTCAGGAAAACTGCCTCCCCTTAAAATTCTCATACCTTTTCTAAAACTCCTTATGAAACCCAGGGACTGTATTTTCTATTTTTTGAACATGGTAGAGAGATTTTTCAGAATAGATGCATAGCATTAATTCTGTGCATTTCTTATTTCTCATTAATTCTAGTATCCTATTTATATTAGCAGATGATGATATGATAGAGATCTTGCTATCCTAATTCAAGCAGCGTAACCTGGTTAATCTGCCCACTTTGACATAGGCTGACTGGTGTAGCCTGTTCAACTGCTTGTGAAGAGAATATTTTATGACACTGTCACATGATTACAAAAAAGTAAATTTGTGTGGTGATAAAAACCTGGGGTAGCACAGTGTTTTAGTGGAGTAGAGGCATCATTTATATTCTGTAGTTTTAAACATCTGTATAAATCCCAATTAATAAGCACCTCCTGAAATATTGGAGGATGGTAATAATATGGGCAAGAACCTTACTCCTAATAAAATTAGGAATTATTGTTAACACTCTGGCAAAAAAGGAAATAGACACATGAATTTAACCTTAGGAAGTCAGTATTTTAATTCATGCTAAATGAGGGTATTTGAAAGTACAGCAGAATGCCTTTGAAATACGATGGAATTTACCTACTGAAATCTTAGTCCCATTATAGGGATCTGACCCTAATCTACACTTCACCTGTAAGCTCTTTGGGGCAGGGACTCTTTGTTCTGCGTTTGTACAGCAGCTAGCACAGGGAGGTTTGTGTCTGGGAATCCTAGGCACACTAATAATAGAAGTAATTAATAATAATTCTATGAATCAGTTCAGTTTTACACTTTACCCATCACTGTGGTATCGAGTGCTTTCCAGAAAACTGAAATTCTACTCAAAAAGAAGAGTGCGTGTAGCACCTTAGAGACTAACAAATTTGAGCATAAGCTTTTGTGAACTACAGCTCACTTCATTGGATACATTCAGTGGAAAATACAGTGGGGAGATTTATATACACAGAGAACATGAAACAATGGGTATTACCATACACACGGTAATGAGTGATCAGGTAAGGTTAGCTATTACCAGCAGGAGAGCGGGGTGGGGGGGGGGGGAGGGAAGAAGAAAAGCTTTTGTAGTGATAAACAAGGTAGGCCATTTCCAGCAGTTGACAAGAATGTCTGAAGAACAGTGGGAGGGAGGGGGGGGGGAGAAACAAACATGGGGAAATAGTTTTACTTTATGTAATGACTCATCCACTGTCTGTCTGTAAGCAAGGACTGGCCTGTCTCCCAAGATCTGTGAAAGTGATGGGTCGTCCTTCAGGATAGGTTGTAGATCCTTGATGATGTGTTGGAGAGGTTTCAGTTGGGGGCTGAAGGTGATGGCTAGTGGCGTTCTGTTGTTTCCTTTGTTGGGCCTGTCCTGTAGTATGTAACTTCTGGGTACTCTTCTGGCTCTGTCAATCTGTTTCTTCACTTCAGCAGGTGGGTATTGTAGTTGTAAGAATGCTTGATAGAGATCTTGTAGGTGTTTGTCTCTGTCTGAGGGGTTGGAGCAAATGCAGTTGTATCGTAGAACTTGGCTGTAGACAATGGATCGTGTGATATGGTCTGGATGAAAGCTGGAGGCATGTAGGTAGGCATAGCGGTAAGTAGGTTTCCGGTATAGGGTGGTGTTTATGTGACATCGCTTATTAGCATCGTAGTGTCCAGGAAGTAGATATCTTGTATGGACTGGTCCAGGCTGAGGTTGATGGTGGGATGGAAATTGTTGAAATCATGGTGGAATTCTTCAAGGGCTTCTTTTCCATGGGTCCAGATGATGAAGATGTCATCCATGTAGTGCAAGTAGAGGAGGGGCATTAGGGGACAAGAGCTGAGGAAGTGTTGTTCTAAGTCAGCCATAAAAATGTTGGCATACTGTGGGGCCATGCGTGTACCCATAGCAGAGCTGCTGATTTGAAGGTATACATTGTCCCCAAATGTGAAATAGTTAGGGGTGAGGACAAAATCAAAGTTCAGCCATCGGGTTTGCTGTAATATTATCAGGGATACTGTTCCTGGTAATAGCTCACCTTACCTGATCACTCTTGTTACAGTGTATATGGTAACATCCATTGTTTCATGTTCTCTGTGTATATAAATTGCCACGTATTTTCCACTGAATACATCCGATGAAGTGAGCTGTAGCTCACAAAAGCTTATGCTCAAATAAATCTGTTAGTTTCTAAGGTGCCACAAGTACTCCTTTTCTTTTTGTGGATACAGACTAACATGGCTGCTACTCTGAAACCTGAAATTATACTGATAGCCACACACTAATATCCACAAACTGTAGTTCCTAGCCATTCCCCCATTTCCACTGGAAGATCAGAGGGTTGATAAGAGGAATGTTTGCTTCAGTAAGAGTTCTGGTCTCTAAAGCTTGGTCTCGGATATTGGTATTGCAAGAAGAGAGTTAATGTGCACAAGCAGCAGAGTGGCAAGTTAAAAACAAGGGCAAGACAAATCATATAGCGGCTAAGGTAAGAAAAACTGTAGCCTGACATGAGAAAGGGAAAAGCCCTTTTAAATAGATATATTTTAAGCATGAGGAAATATCTGTTTGCCTTTAAAAGTGAATTTTGTAATTGTGTGTTATACTACCATGGATTCAACTTTGGTTGCTATAGTTTCAACTCAGAGTGAAAGTCACTTCTGCCATTTGTTTCAAATTTAGAGCATCTAGGAACACAAGATGATGGAAAGATACACATACATCCACAGTTACAAGTCTAGTCTGCCTTATGTTTTATTAAAGTCACAAGCAAGGTTATAGTTATCCAAGAATATATAAATCCTACAAATACCCATGCACAAGTTACAAGTATGGTCATACTCACATCCTCAAAGAAGAAAGCCAAGGAAAGTGTGGGCCCCTTACTGAATGAGGGAGGCAAGCTAGTGACAGAGGATGTGGAAAAAGCTAATGTACTCAATGCTTTTTTTGCCTCTGTTTTCACTAACAAGGTCAGCTCCCAGACTGCTGTGCTGGGCATCACAAAATGGGGAAGAGATGGCCAGCCCTCTGTAGAGATAGAGGTGGTTAGGGACTATTTAGAAAAGCTGGACGTGCACAAGTCCATGGGGCCGGACGAATTGCATCCGAGAGTGCTGAGGGAATTGGCGGCTGTGATTGCAGAGCCCTTGGCCATTATCTTTGAAAACTCGTGGCGAACGGGGGAAGTCCCGGATGACTGGAAAAAGGCTAATGTAGTGCCCATCTTTAAAAAAGGGAAGAAGGAGGATCCTGGGAACTACAGGCCGGTCAGCCTCACCTCAGTCCCTGGAAAAATCATGGAGCAGGTCCTCAAAGAATCAATCCTGAAGCACTTAGAGGAGAGGAAAGTGATCAGGAACAGTCAGCATGGATTCACCAAGGGAAGGTCATGCCTGACTAATCTAATCGCCTTTTATGATGAGATTACTGGTTCTGTGGATGAAGGGAAAGCAGTGGATGTATTGTTTCTTGACTTTAGCAAAGCTTTTGACACGGTCTCCCACAGCATTCTTGTCAGCAAGTTAAGGAAGTATGGGCTGGATGAATGCACTATAAGGTGGGTAGAAAGCTGGCTAGATTGTCGGGCTCAACGGGTAGTGATCAATGGCTCCATGTCTAGTTGGCAGCCGGTGTCAAGTGGAGTGCCCCAGGGGTCGGTCCTGGGGCCCGTTTTGTTCAATATCTTCATAAATGATCTGGAGGATGGTGTGGATTGCACTCTCAGCAAATTTGCGGATGATACTAAACTGGGAGGAGTGGTAGATACGCTGGAGGGGAGGGATAGGATACAGAAGGACCTAGACAAATTGGAAGATTGGGCCAAAAGAAATCTAATGAGGTTCAATAAGGATAAGTGCAGGGTCCTGCACTTAGGATGGAAGAATCCAATGCACCGCTACAGACTAGGGACCGAATGGCTCGGCAGCAGTTCTGCGGAAAAGGACCTAGGGGTGACAGTGGACGAGAAGCTGGATATGAGTCAGCAGTGTGCCCTTGTTGCCAAGAAGGCCAATGGCATTTTGGGATGTATAAGTAGGGGCATAGCGAGCAGATCGAGGGACGTGATCGTTCCCCTCTATTCGACACTGGTGAGGCCTCATCTGGAGTACTGTGTCCAGTTTTGGGCCCCACACTACAAGAAGGATGTGGATAAATTGGAAAGAGTACAGCGAAGGGCAACAAAAATGATTAGGGGTCTAGAGCACATGACTTATGAGGAGAGGCTGAGGGAGCTGGGATTGTTTAGTCTGCAGAAGAGAAGAATGAGGGGGGATTTGATAGCTGCTTTCAACTACCTGAAAGGGGGTTTCAAAGAGGATGGCTCTAGACTGTTCTCAATGGTAGCAGATGACAGAACGAGGAGTAATGGTCTCAAGTTGCAATGGGGGAGGTTTAGATTGGATATTAGGAAAAACTTTTTCACTAAGAGGGTGGTGAAACACTGGAATGCGTTACCTAGGGAGGTGGTAGAATCTCCTTCCTTAGAGGTTTTTAAGGTCAGGCTTGACAAAGCCCTGGCTAGGATGATTTAACTGGGACTTGGTCCTGCTTTGAGCAGGGGGTTTGGACTAGATGACCTTCTGGGGTCCCTTCCAACCCTGATATTCTATGATTCTATGATTCTATATCCTTAGGTCCTGATGGAGGCCTCACCAATTGATCATTAGTAGAGAGATAGTTCCTGCTGGACTTTTCCTCAAAGTTAATCCATTTTACCCCATCCAGGAGCCCTCTTCTATCATGTGATTCTGACTACACTTATCACATGTGCCTAAAGGTGTCAATCCTTTTTCCTTATCTGTATTGTGCCCCCCCCGAATATTGGGGTACCTGTTTTTCATATTTATTCTCATTGGCATCTATGTACAACATGTACCTTGCTGTCAGGACACACATGTTGGAAGAGTAGTTACAACAGGGTATGTTTCGTACCATCACCCATTGGCACATCGTTCTTGTGATCCTATGGCATAAGGTCAGTCTTTTGTCACTTATGTCAAGCATTTCTTAATCCTATGGTCTAATACTGCTAAGCTAAAATCTTACAAGCCTCTGCCTCTAGGCCTTGCATTTTAGCCTGGTTTTGCTTAGATATCTAATACACTCATCACTTCTAAATACTTGCCATTCTTATACTTCTGTGATCCTACAACTTAAATCTGTTTAGCATACAATGATTATATGACAGTGTACGAGTTACTCATATCACACCACACACAATAAATGATTGATAACCTGAACTAATTGGCTACAACTGTTTTTAGGAACAAACACATACAAGTAAAATTGTACCTGGGAAAAAGTATTCATTCGACTCAGTTGTGACATGTAAATATCAGTTTTGTTGAGGAAAAGTGACAGGATTCTGCTATCAAAAAAAAAAATCATTCCTTTTAAGGGGATCTGTCTTCATATGTGCAAATTTCTTTCCTATATGCCAGAGGGACAAATTATGAAGTTAGTTTAAGTCTAGAGTGAGTTCTAGTTAGTGTAACTTGCACATTTTTCTGACCCACCAGCCCTTTAGATTCCTTTGACTGACCAAATAAATTACTTAGACATCCCCCTCCGCACTTCTGGTTTAAATCCCCACTCCTTTAAATAACACCTCTGAATCTAGTCCCCACTTGGAGTGTAAAGTATTCTGAACTAGTCTAAGGCACTGAGGGATATAGCAAGAAAGCCACTAATAGGAAGATGTAAGGTTTGAGTTAAACCTTATGGCCTATCCCTATGGCCCATTTAGAACACAGTGTTTGATTTTTCTCTACTTTAAACTACAAATTGGACCAGGGAGTGAAATCCTGGCCCCACAGAAGTCAAAACTCCCATTAATTTCAGTGGAGAGAGAGAGAGAATTTCATTTTGTTTATGATGAAAGGAAGATCACAAGGTTTTTCAATCCAACCATTATCTCACTAGCTACTAAACCCCAAAGTTTGAAGAGTGTTTGCTTGAGCAAAACACCCAGTGCAGTATACAAGGGGTTGCACATGTTCAAATGCCCATCTTACATGTATTAATTTGGGGTCTGGGCTCACACCGTTGAAGTCAATAGGGTTTTTACAATTAACATCAAAGGGAATCAGATCATTTATGTTTTGCATTTTCAAGTATTTGCCACAAAATTTATAATGTGGACCTAAATTCTCCTTGTTTTTTTATTTACACACCATGTCTGAGGGAAGGGGATCTGATATCTTACTCTCATTTTGAACACTCCAGTTTTGCCTGGATTCAATTGTCCATGTTCCAACAAATACAGTTCCAAAATAGCTAGCCTTGACGCACAATTAACTGTCAAAGCCCCATCACTGAATTCCATGTCCTCTCAAAGATGTTTCCTAATGTGATTTATTGAGAACTGTATTGGACTTGCAAGTTATCACTTTTTCCCCTTGCCCTGCTTGCAGGCTAGGGGGTTTTGTACTGATGTGTGTGATCAAAGTCAGAATGGAAAGAGCCAGCCTAGAAAATGGTGGGTAAATTATTCCTATCTGCCTTAGGAGCAGCCTGCTTTGTGTCTGTTTGGGGTTCATGTGTGTTATAGTTTAAATTCTAAGCAATCAAGTAGAGTTGTTAAAACAAAACTAATTTTGCTGGAAGGTTAGATCTAACTTCTCTGCATTTGTGCCATGAATATAACACCTAACTCTTCCAGGTCTTCTCTCTTTTTTAGAGTGCTCAAAACAGGTCATGTTAGACTTGTATACAACCTCATTTAGACTATTGCAGAGCGTTGGAATATTTTTCTGCCAGTGTTTTATGTCCTTACTTACATAACCTGTTGTGACAAAGCTCTGTCCTTGCATCTGTGGGTCCCACATTTCCTGGCGGATTTCGCTAGCCTCAGAGGCTCACTGTGACCCTCCACGTAACCCTTCTTTCTCTAGAGACAAGGGTCACAGTCTACTGAGCCATTTTCATCATAAGCCAGCACGGGAGGTGAGGAGAAGTTATCCTTCCTTGCACAGTCTCTGTCTCCCAGTCTCAGTGATTAATCAGGGGGCAAAGATGGGGGGAGGGAAGCCCAGGCCTCGACTCCGGGCTCCAGCCCAGGGACACTAATAGTATCAGCTATGGTAGCTGACCTTTTAGAAACATGACATGTACAATTCCATGGGCTCCTCCCCCCCCGCAGCAGCCCTCACTTCCTCAAGCTCCACTTCACCCTTACCTCAGGGCCTCCTTCCTTGTACCTGATAAGGTGTGTACTACTCAGCTTCTCCAACAGCGCAACTTCTTCCCACAGCTCCTGACATGCACCCCCACCTGACTGGGAGGCTTTTAACTGGTTTCAGCTAGCCCCTGATTGGCTTCAGGTGCCCCAATCAACCTAGCCTTCTCCCTGCCTTCTGGAAAGTTCTTAATTGGCCCCAGGTATCTTAATTGACCTGGAGCAGCTGCCATTTCACTTATCCTGGTACCAGGGATTGTTTAGCCTGGAGCCAGTATATCTATCTCCCACTACTCTTCCATAGCCACCTGGCCTTGCCCTGTCATACTACTTATGGTTTGACTTCTTGATCACAGCTATATATGAAAGCCACATGTTTCTCTGTACTCAAACTGTTCCTAAATCCTTGTCCTAATAAGGAAATGCAAAAAAATGAATTTAAAAGAGTTAAACTTTTAAAACTCAAATAAAGTTTCATTTTGAGCTTGGAGCAGGTTTATTATTAATATTTATATCATAGTTCCTTAGAGGCCCAGTCATGAACCAGCACTCTACTGTTCTGATTGTAATCAAATTAATTTGCTATGTTTTGACTAGGGCTGTCTGTAAGCAAGGACTGGCCTGTCTCCCAAGATCTGAGAGAGTGATGAGTCGTCCTTCAGGATAGGTTGTATATCCTTGATGATGCATTGGAGAGGTTTTAGTTGGGAGCTGAAGGTGATGACTAGTGGCGTTCTGTTATTTTCTTTGTTGGGCCTGACCTGTAGTAGGTGACTTCTGGGAGCTGGAACTCTTGCAATCCCTGTAAACTCCGACTTGGGAGGGTGGAGACTGCACAGCCAAGAATGGCTTCAGTGAGTTTTGGCTCCATCATCCTTTCTTAATCAGAGGGAGCACAAAGATCCCAGACAACCCCCAATTGTGGTTGTGATACCATTCCAGTTTGCTCCCTTCTGCAGGATGCTAGATCTGGGATCTTGAGCAGCTTGATCTTTGAGATCCTGCAGAAGGAAGGACCGGTGGCCACCAATGCTGAGAAAGAGGTAGTTGAGGACCACAAGTCAAGAGACCCAGCTGAGAGAGCTCAGCCCAAGAGTGGCAGAAGACTCTTTTCTACATCTCCCATGACCCCTTGGCCAGCTTGGTCTAACAACTGACCAGAGCCATTGGATCTCTAGCTGATCGGATCAGCTAGGAGCATAGTTGATCTGTCACAGGCTGGGACCAACTCTCCTTAAAGAGCTAGCCAGACCACATGTCAGGAGTCAGGTCTAGTTGTTGTCCAAATGCCAAAGTCCAAGGTTAAGGCAGAACCAGGGATTGGAGCCAAAGATCAGAACCCGATTACTGAGAGCCAGCGAAGGCAGAAGCAGAAGCAAGGCTGGGACAGGATTGGATCGGAACAAGGCCAGATGAAGGGCAGAGTCTATGCTGGAGCAGGCAGGAGCTGGGCTTGGAGTGAAGCAGTGGCTCTACAGGTATGTACTTTGAGCAGCCAGTGATCCTCTGTTGCTGCTGGGCTTAAGAGCAAGCCACCTGAACTACCTCAGCCAACCAGGTCATTCTGCTGTGGCTCAACTGCACTCATTGGCTGTCTGACAACTGGGCAGGTACAGCTGCAGGCCCTCAGTCTCGACACTACAAAACAAGGATTTTTAGAACAGATGCTAGGAACAAAATGAATTGGCAAATATATCCAATATATAATGATTTTATTCTGAGCAGTAAAGGTAATCCTTCAAATCTTTATTCTCTACATACTTTTTTTAGCTGCCTATGAATGATGAAAAAAGGTATTGGTATAAACTAATCCCTTATGAAACTCCATTGCTTTCAGTGGGCCTACATCAGATGTATTTGGCTCAGAGTTGAACTGAATATACAGGCTTGGCTTCTTAAATTCAGCAGGCTGTTCTGACCATCTATCACAGAACTATACTGTATTTTAGTCTTTAACTAGCCATTACAGTGTATTTCCAGTTATCAGTAGTCTGATCATGATACACTGTGTAAGTTCTTAATATAGCTATATTCTTTTAATTTAAGAGACTAGAGTCAGTTATACTTTAGGAATGTGGGGCAAAAGTCACTCGGTTTGAACAATGGAATGCATAATGGAACAGTTAAATCAGTTTGGCTTTCAATACGTTTGGCTGGGGCAGGATGGCAAGACAACGAGCTTCAGAATAAGGAGTCCTGATTTCTCATCTAATCTTAGAGGAGAAGTGATGAAGGGGGTGGGAGACACAGGATGCATAAGAAGAAGAAAAAGTTTTAAGACAGGTTTGCTAAACTGGATCAGACTGTGGTTGGTCCATTATGCTCTAATCTGGACTTTTTATAATTCTCAGCAGCCAAATCAGGACTTTTAAAAGTATTTTAAAGTTAAACTGGTTATTTCCTTGTAACGATAATGTGATTTATATCAAGATAATATTAGAGGAACAATACTTAGACACCTGAGATTGATAAATACAACAAAACCATGGGACTATTTTCAGCACCACCTGAAAGAGTGTTTCTAACATGCTGGCAGGGAGGCCAGGGTGTCTGAATCCTTAACAATGTGGATTTGTTGAGGCAGCAGGCAATCCCAGGAAACTAATGATCTGTCTGCCCAGAAGACAGCTCCAGGTAAAGACAGACTTCAGGATGCATTGTCCAGATAGAGGCCTTAAGTCTGCTAGAAGAGGCCACAATCTGAAGAGAGTTCTTAGCTAATATAAGCCTAATACAACTTCTTCTGGAGGGACAGAAGCCATTGGTGGGTATTCTTCCACACAGATGGGCAGGAGTAAGTTTATATATATGCCTGCACTCTGTTTGTGGTGAGTCTTCAGCAACTCAGTCCTCCGGTTGAGTCACACATTTTGTATGACATAAAAATCAAACCCCTTTCAGAATATGTCTAAAAGGGGCCTATTGCAGGACCCTCTGTAAGGTCATTCAATCTGCAGCCTTATTTCTGGGCTCACTCCTCAGTCAGTCCAGCAGGGCCTCTCACAGTATCCTGCTTCAAACTGTCTCTCAGCCCCTTCTGGGCTCCTTCAATTTGTCCCTGCTCTTCAAGCTGTCCTGGCCCTGGTGGGGGGGCCATGTGCCCCAGGGCTCCCTTGCTGGAGACGCTTGACCTTTCTGGCACCAACTCTTCAGCTGAGCCACTAAAGGAGTTCAGTTCCCCTTCTAGTGTGTATCAAAGTCCAGACCACTTTCCCCATGGCTCATAGTGGGGATCTAGGCCCTCCATCTATGCCAGGTCCCAGCCTAGGGACCCTAAATATAGCAGCCATTCACCATGTCTTTTTAAATAAACTGTGTCACTGCTACAATTCCCTGGGTCACTTCCCCCCAGCCCCACACCATCTTCACCCTTACCTCTGGACCTTCTTCGGATGGAGTCCCAGCAACCAGCTCAAGGCTCGCTCTTGCTCTCCCCCAGTTTCTGGCAGTACTGCCCTGTCCAAAGTCCTGCAGCACCCTCAGCCAGCTAGGCACACTATCCTCCAGCTCTAGCAAGGAACTGAACTTACTCTGGCCCTGCAGCTCTTCTTATACTGACCTGCTGAGCCCTGATTGGCTGTATCCCACACAGTCATTCTAGGCAGCTTGGAGGACCCTCTCCACTGTCCTTTTCTGGGGTGGGGTGAGGCAGGGCCATGAGGCCTCCAGCAGGGGCCTCAGAGGGTCTGGTATACCCCATCACAGAGGCATGCAGTGCAGGAGAGACTTCATTTGTACAGATCAGCTGATAACACCAATATTCATGCCATTTAGTTGATCTATTATTTTGATTCTGCTGAGAGAAAAAACTTTGCCCTGGTCTACAATGCGGGATGGGGGGGGTCGTGAGTTACGTGAATAACGTAGCTGAAGTAGACGTACTTAGACCTACTCACCGCGGTGTCTTCACTGTGGTGAGTCAACTGCTGCCACTCCCCTGTTGACTCTGCCTGTGACTCTCACAGCACTGAAGTACAGGAGTCAATGGGAGAGCGCTCGGGGGGTTGATTTAGCGCATCTAGACTAGATGCGATAAATCAACCCCTGCTGGATTGATTGCTGCCCGCCAATCCGGCGGGTAGTATAGACATACTCTTTGAATTATTTGGTTTGAATAGAACACAAGCAATAAAACTCCTCTACAGGCCAGAAGATACCATTATGATCTAGTCAGCCCTTCTGTATAACACAGGGACTAGATAGATTAATATTCTCTTGTCTATTTATTATTCCACTCTTATTTGTAGAATCCTTGAGGACATTTCTTTTCATATTTTATGGTTTTCTTTACTTGCTATTGAGAAATACTAAAGTGAATACTTTATATATATATATATATATATATATATATATATATATATATATATATATATATATTGTGTTCTATATATTTGTGTAGTTGAATCCCTGATTCATTTCTCAACCTCCAAGGTGGCTGTGACTGTGCTGGTTACACTGTTTTCCTCCAAAGATACTTGTGAAATTGCACTTTCCAGGCTGAACATTTCACTAGATTTTAATAAAGGCATAGAAATCAGGGATTGTAGAAGCACATTAAATAATTCAAGGAATGTAGTAGATTCTCCATCACTTGAAGTCTTTAAAATCAAGATAAGCTCTAACTCAACCAGAAGTTACTGAGCTTGCCGACAGAATTACTGGATGAAGCTCTATCTAGTCCCTGTGTTATACAGAAGGGCTGAATGAATCATAAAATCTCCCCACTATATTTTCCACTGTATGTATCCGATGAAGTGAGCTGTAGTTTACGAAAACTTATGCTCTAATAAATTTGTTAGTCTCTAAAGTGCCACAAGTACTCCTTTTCTTTTTACAGATACAGACTAACATGGCTGCTACTCTGAAACCTAATGTTGGATAGTTTCTTAGTCATATTAAGATGTTTGATTCTTTGACCCTTATATGTCATCTAAATGAATACAACGGCCACTCTTTTCTGGAGAATAGGGGAGGTAAATCTCATGGCTTTGGCCTGTGAGGGAGCTTCCCATACCCCAGTATGCATGTAACATATCTGCACAGTATAAGCAGCACACACATGTACAGAATGCTCATTTGTGAGTGGGCACTATTATCAGTCTATATTTACTTCCATGCTCTACCATTTCATGTTATTATTTTTCCATCATAAGTAGCCAAGCAAGGAAAAATCCTGGAAGTGCTCAAATTTTTGAAACACGGGGAATCTGAGAATGTGGGGCAGCCATGAAAAAGTCAAAATATTTGCTAGTCCAGTGGTTGCCAAACTTGTTTCGCTGCTTGTGCGGGGAAAGCCCCTGCCAGGTCAGGCCGGTTTGTTTACCTGCCGCGTCCGCAGGTTTGGCCAATCGCGGCTCCCAGTGACTGTGGTTCACTGCTCCAGGCCAATGGGAGCTGCTGGAAGTGGCGCAGGCCGCGGGATGTATTGGCCGCTACTTCCAGCAGCTCCCATTGGCCTGGAACAGTGAATTGTGGCCACTGGGAGGCGCGATTGGCCAAACCTATGGACACGGCAGGTAAACAAACTGGCCTGGCCCGGCAGGGGCTTTCCCTGCAGAAGCGGCAGAACAAGTTTGGCAACCACTGTGCTACCCAATACCAAACAAATTAAACACAGAAGGACCAGATCAAACCACCAAGATCTGTGTGTGGAGGGGCTTCTCCATGGAAAAATCACCTCCTTCCAAATGAAAGAAAGTGGCCAGCTTTAAGGCAGCATTTGATCTTTGTTTGAATTCTGCAGGGTACTCTTCGTGAGTCCAGAGAGCCACAGGGGGAGAGAAGACAGGATGGAAAGGAATAGGTAAGGTTGCAGGGAGTATATTATTCCAACATTGGCCCTGAAGAAATTCTACCCCAAGGATAATACAGTCCCCAGGCTGTATTATCTTTCTGGTGCCCTCTCTGTAACTGAGATTCCCCCATGTATACACACATGCTCCTCCACCACAGTACACATTTTAAATGTTAGACCAGAAGCCCTCTCAGCCTATCTCCGGAACTGGAAGTGAAGGTGGAAGGTGTAATGAACACAGAGCCTGCATAGATGTATGAGACATAGCCTTGTCTCCTGCTGGTGCTTTGGAGGAAAACATACGATCCCAGGGGACCCACACCGAAGGGGCAATTGGGGAGATACCTCCAGGAGGAGAAACTTGCAGAGATATCCTTCCCTTTGCTGCCATCTGTGAGTTGCTTCACAAGAGGGGTTACCAAGTTAAAGGTTAATATTGGCACCTTGTGGGATTGGATGATGAAAACGAACACGGCAAGTTAGAAAACAAGTAATTTATGGAGAGAGAAAGAGATGCCAGTAATGGATGTAGCAGGATACAAAAATGTAAGGTCTAAAAGATTGTAAAGAGGAAATCAAACCAAATCAATTGAACCTCCTTAAAAAGTGATGAAGAAGAGAAGTGAGGAAAAACATAAGCTTCCATCTTAAGTTGATATAAAAGCATTGACTGAAATGCCAAAGGAAACTGCAGTATATGGAATCATAGGTGCTGTCGAAGACTTGGGAAGTCCGAATCTATGAACCCTGAGGTTAATGGACTCCCTTGACCAGAACAAGGTCCATTTCAGTAGTTGAGAAATATGGGGCTCTGGAGGTCATAAGAGAATAGGAGATATAATGGCTGAAACAATAAAGTGGACTGAAAGTTAGACGTCTGAGTCTAAAATTTGAATGAAGAATTAAATGCAGATTCTTGAGCAGCAAAGGGAACCATTTTGACTGGGAAATTCAAAAAAAATGGAATCTTGTTATGATGATTTTCAAAAAAAGAAGCATCAGCAAGGCTTGAGGAAATATAATTCCACTTGATGAAAATGAAAGAATTTAGTTCAGTTCATACTTTGTAGAGAGTAGAACTGGTTGAATAACTCACTGAAAATTTTAGCTTTTTTTCCAAATAAAGTTTCCATTATTTAACTATCTCTAAAAAAAAGGGGACAGAAGGGAAAGATCATTCAGACCCAGACGCAGAGTCTTCTACAAATATCCAAGTTTTGCCTATACTAAGAAAATTACCTGCTGCAAACAAGCATCTGCAACCGGTGCAGTGGAACTGGCACTGGGTGTAGGTTTCCTGCAAAAGTAGTCTTAGTAGCCATAGTCAGCACCGTTTTCTACACTGTGATTAAAACCTGCTCAGAAATTGCCCATACCTCATATTTCCTGAATCCTAAAATTTAATCCTTAATCAAAAATCTGCCTTTTTTTGTTCACTTCACTGTGTTGAAGATTATTTTAGGGGAAACGAAACCTATTTTATATCTAAAAGAATCAGAGACTTCTAGCTATTATTGAATTTCATATAAAATAGTTCCTCTAGTTGGCTGTTCAGAAGAAGATCCTCTCTGCTGACTGAATAGCTTCTTTAGTAGTTACAAAGAGCAGAAATTGTAGCAATGATGGCAGAAATAATCTCAGCAGTTCCTATAGTTATTGCTGTATGTAGATAACATTTGCCAGTCACACCTTGCTTCTTAATTCCAGTAGCTTATTTCTGGGGTTCCCTTTAGGAAAAAGGAGGTGGTGAAAGGAACCTTGTTAGAGTGCAATGATACAAAAAGAGAAATTTTACAATGCCTAGGCATAAAACATTATGAATTGTTATTAGCTATATTGTGGTAGCACCTAGAAGCCCAAGCCCCATCGTGTGCAATACAAACATAACAAACGGATAGTCGCTAAGGAGATTAAAAACTAAATAGGCTAGTCTTGGCTAATGAATTTATTCCTATAAATACATACAAATAATAAAGTGAAACACAAATAATGATAATTCCTACAATAAAATGAACAAACAATGCCATAATTTCAATCTAAGTAAAATATATGACAGCAGCCCAGGAACTGAGCAGGCGTGTGATAGGATACCCTGCCTAGAAGATCTTCCTGGCACAGGCCCTGGCATGAAAAGTGTTCCTGCCTCCAGTTTCAACGCTTCAAAGATCCCAGTAATTTCATATCGGGATCTCTTGCCTCAGTAATATGCCTCATTGCAGCTGTTTTTTTGTTGTTGTTGTTTTTTACAAAACATTGTGCAAATAATCTAAAACATAAGCCCCAACACAATTCATTTCTCATCCCTAGTGTATATAATCCTTTAAATCTCAGGACATCTAATCCCTCAGTGCACTACATACCACACTCCTGTGTCTTCCACCATGCCTGCACTCTTCATTGTTCCTCTCCTGTTCCTCTAGCAGGTCAGCCACCCCAGCTCTTCCATCTGTGTTTCAGCCACCCCTGCTCTTCCCAATGAGAACCACCTCCCTTCTAAGCCTCCTTGTTGGGAGATCATTCTCACTGGGCAAGAAGCACCCCTCACTCCCCCCCCCCCCAGCCCTCTCACTACTCTCCTGGGTTCTGATCTCTGCCATGGAAATGTCAGCAGATAAGCCTCTCCCCGGCTCTCCTGCTGTGTGACCCTGGCTTGGGGAAGTCACCCAGCAACCTCCTATTGCTGTCTGCTTGCCTTTAGCCTTCCCCCAGGATCATCCTTCAGTTCCTTCTGGGACCTTCCCCAGTCTCTGGATGCTTTCACCTACCTTTTCCTCATTGACACAGCTCTGAGTTCCTGGGTCCCTAACTCTCTCCAGGCCAGTTGGAGTAAGCTGATGGATCACAGGTGCACTGGCCCTGGTTCTTCTTAAAGGGCCAGTGTCATCCCATGACAAGGGGCTTCAACTCCTCACTCGCTGACATAATGATCGGCATTAATGAGAGGGCAGGGCCTGTGATGACCAGATTTCAGGAGAAGAAAGGGATTTTTTTTAATTCCCCTTTCCTTCTGATATATTATCTCTAGTAAGGAAGGGATTAGTGGAGGTATGCCCAGTGGAAGCAATGGCAGTGAGCGAGGATTTTTAGCTTTCTCCCCAGCTGACATTTTCTCTAGGAATAATGAAGTGGATGAAGTCTGGTGGAAGGAGACGAAGAGTCCAATGGTAGTATCAAAAACATTGCTTTCAAAGGAGTGGCCCAAAATACCAGAGGAACTGAAGTGGTATAATGCACATTTTGTCAGCACTAATGGAAAATACAAGCAGCATGAGACGGTAATTCAATACATTCTGTGCTTACGTCTATGATATTGGTATTTTTGTAATGGATTAAGTTAAGTAGACATCTTGGACTCCCAAACTTTTTCATAGGTCATTGTAGTTTGGACATTAGGTGTGGGACCTTGCAGGATGGTTATACCTTGCTGATGGTGCTAAAGGAACATGCTAGTTAATAATCCTGATTGAGTTGAGCTGGTGGAGTGATATTACATTGAGGTGGCAAGTAATTCAGTGCCAAACTGACAACTGATGTGTATCTGCAACCAAGTAAGTTACAATTTGTTCAAACAACCAAACTGTGGCAACTCCAAAAGCTTTAACAATTTCAAAATGAGTAAACTGAAGAGAGAAGGAATTGACCAATTTGTTGGTCAGAAGTGAATTGGCCTGTTTAACTTCATTTTAAAGGATTATTTAAAATATAATTTTATATTCATAATCTTTCAGATCATCATACATTTTGGGTAAGATTTCACACAGCCAAAAACAATCTTCAGTTTGTGGTATAATATCATAGTTGGTGCTTTTCTGTAAAAAGACAAAAATAAATATTTTCTTGTAAAGAAAAAGAATTAAACTAAAATAATCCAAATCTAAATTACCACCATAGGCTGATTATAATTAAATAAATTTAGAGATTGAGGCACATCTCCATATTAGCTAGAGAGTGATCAATTTCAGTTTTTTAAAGAATATCCTGAATTTATTTATAAGATTCCATTTTAATATCTGTAAAGGATAATAGGTGTTTGTAGGATGGCATTGGAGAAAAAATTCTATTAGCAAATATGGCTCTAAGGTCTGAGTGTCCATATGCTTAAAAATGAGAGACCTTTTTCCTCTAGGGCCATAAAACAATATTGTATATGCCTCATAATTCCTACTACTCTTTTGAAATATTTTTCAATAATGTGAATATTTTATTTATAATATATTGTTTATGTGTGCATTTATGTTAATAGCTAGCTTTATTATCTGCATAGGGAAACAGGTTCTTCAAGTTAGAGTAACAGTTTAAAGTGCAGTACTCATGAGGAATTGTCTAATAACCCATCCAACTATGTATGGTATGCTTATTAACAAGAATTATTACTGAATTTACTATTATAGAAATCTAGTACAGAGAGAGAAATTTAGGCTTTCAGCAATCCAAGTGGTCCAGTGATTATAAATGCTTATGGATCAATGCCCTAAAAGATAAAGCACAAGATGGGGTATTAGTTGGTGTCTGTTTCAGTTCACACTAGGGAACAGAATGACCAGGTCCTTATGCACCTATCTATAATAGGAAAAGAAAAGAAAAAAAACCCCGTTTTATCATAGGGGACTTCAATCTGAGTTTGAGGTTTCATGCTGCCAGAATTAAAACATCCTTGGAATTTCTAAACATTATAGATGACAAATTCCTAATTCAAAAAGTGTTGCATCCAACAACTGGAAATTCTATATTAGAGCCCATCTTGACAGATAACGAGGAAGTGATCACAGAACTAAAAATTAATGGTAGCTTACATACAAATGATCATGAGTTGATCACATTTATAACACACAAACAGAATAAAGTACGCACCAGTTTACATATATATTTAGTGCTTTGAAAGGCCCAGTTTCACAAAGCTGAGAACAACTGAGCCAGATCAGTTAGGAAGAAGAATTTAATCAGAAAGAGGTAAATGATAATTGAGAATTATTTAAGAAAATTTTAGTAGATGCCCAAAAGGCCACAATTGAGAAAGAAGGCAATATTGGTTAAAAACTGACCTGGTATAGATGGGAATTGAAGGCAGGTATAAATATATAACACAAATGGAAGAAAGGGGAATTTGATAGAAATAACTATAAATCAAAAGTTGGGATTTGTGGAAAATTGATAAGGGAAGCAAAGGGACACAAGGTTAAATTTAAGGCCAACAGAGTTAAGGATAATAAGAAAGAGTTTTTAAAGTATATTAGGATAAAAAACAACAACGAGGAGTCCAGCGGTACCTTAAAGATTAACAGATTTATCTGGGCATAAGCTTTCATGTGTAAAAAACCCACTTCTTTACATCTGAAGAAGTGGGCTTTTTACCCACAAAAGCTTACGCCCAAATAAATCTGTTAGTCTTTACGGTGCTGCCAGACTTGTTTTTGTTTTTGTGGATACAGACTAACACGTCTGTCTTTCTGATACTTAGGGTCAAAAAGAATCCTAACAATGGTATTAGTACATAGAATTATTAGCAATAATTCAGAAAAGGCAGAATTGTTCAATTAATATTTGTTCTGTATTTGGGAAAAACAGATGTTATAGTCATATCATATGATAACAGTGGAATGGAAAGAGTACTTGATGATTACCTGTTCTGTTCATTCCCTCTGAAGCATGTGGCATTGGCTAGTGTCTGAAGACAGGATACTGGGCTAGATGGACCTTTGGTCTGACCCAGTTTGGCCGTACTTATGTTATCTCAGGAGGATACTAAACAGAAGCTAAGAGTTAGACATTGTCAAATGATCAGCAAGGGATAACTTGCATTCAAGAGTTTTCAAAGAGCTGGCTGCGGAACTTGCTGGACTGTTAATGTTGATTTTCAATAAGTCTTGTAACATTGGGGAAGTTCCAGAAGATTAGAGGAAAGCTGCTGTTGTGCCAATATTTAAATAGGATAACTGGAATGCATTGTGTAATTATAAGCCTGTCAGTCTGACGTTGATCCAAGCAAGATAATAGAACATATGACACAAGATTTGTTTAATAAAGAATTGAAGGAGGGTAATATAATTAATGTCAATCAACCTGCCAAATTAACTTGTTTTTTTTTATGATATTACAAGTTTGGTTGATAATGGTAATAGTGTTGAGGTAATATATTTAGATTTCTGTAAGGCATTTGACTTAACATGATATTTTAATTAAAAATGAGAAAGATATAAAATTAACATGGCACACATTCAGTGGATTAAAATCTGACTAATTGATAGATCTCAAAATGTAATTGTAAATGTGGAATCCTCATTAAGCATGTGTATTTCTAGTGGGATCCTGAAGGGATTGGTTCCTGGCCCTATGCTACTTAACATGCAAGAAAACATATCAGTGATAAAGTTTGCAGCTAGCACAAAAATTGGGAGAGTGGTAAATAATGAAGAGGACAAGTCACTGATTCAGAGGGATCTGAATCTCTTGATAACCTGGATGCAAACAAACAAATTGTGTTTTAATACATCTTATTCTAAATGTATACATCTATAAACAAAGAATGTATGCCATGCTTGCAGAATGGGAGACTTTATCCTGGGAAGCAATGACTCTGAAAAACATTTGGCTCTTGGGGTGGATAATCAGCTGAACATGAGCTCCCAGCGCAACACTGTGGCCAAAAGGGCTCATGTAGTCTTTGGATATATAAAAAGGCAAATCTCAAGTAGGAATAGAGAGATTATTTTATCTCTATATTTCGCACTGGTGCGAAACTGTATCTAATTCTGGTGCCCACAATTGAAGAAGAATGTTGATAAACTGGAGAGGGTTCAGAGAAGAGCCAAGAGAACGATAAAAGGACTAGAAAACATGCCTTATAGTGATAGACTGAGTTCCTTGAGTCTTTTTAGCTTTAACAAAGAGAAAGTTTAGGGTAACTTGATTACTGTTTATAAGTACCTCATAGGAAACAAGTATTAAATAATGATTTCTTCAGCCTTGCAGAGAAAGGTATAACCAGATCCAATAGCTGGAATTTGAAGCTAAACAAATTCAGACTAGAAATAAGGTATAAATATTCAACAGTGAGAGTAATTAACCTTTGGAGCAACTTACCACAGGTCACCCTGGATTCTCCATCACTGACCATTGTAAAATCAAGATTCGATGTTTGTTCTAAAAGGTCTGCTCTAGTGATTATTTTTGGGAAGTTCTATGGCCTGTGTTATACAGGAGGTGAGACTAGATGATCACCTAGGAAACTATGAATCCATGATTTTATACAAGTTTCAGAGTAGCAGCCGTGTTAGTCTGTATTCGCAAAAAAGAAAAGGAGTACTTGTGGCACCTTAGAGACTAACAAATTTATTTGAGCATAAGCTTTTGTGAGCTACAGCTCACTTCATCAGATGCATTCGGTGGAAAATACAGTGGGGATATTTATATACACACACAGAGAACATGAAACAATGGGTTTTAACATACACACTGTAAGGAGAGTGATCAAGATGGGCTATTACCAGCAGGAAGGAGGGGAGAAAGGAGGAAAACCTTTTGTTTTAATAATCAAGTGATAATCAAGGTGGGCCATTTCCAGCAGTTAACAAGAACATCTGAGGAACAGTGGAGCGTGGGGTGGGGGGAGAAATAACATGGGGAAATAGTTTTACTTTGTGTAATGACCCATCCACTCCCAGTCTCTATTCAAGCCTAAATTAACTGTATCCAGTTTGCAAATTTATTCCAATTCAGCAGTCTCTCCTTGGAGTCTGTTTTTGAAGGTTTTTTTGTTGAAGGATAACCACTTTCAGGTCTGTAATTGTGTGACCAGAGAGATTGACGTGTTCTCCGACTGGTTTTTGAATGTTATAATTCTTGACGTCTGATTTGTGTCCATTTATTCTTTTACGTAGAGACTGTCCAGTTTGACCAATGTACATAGTAGAGGGACATTGCTGGCACATGATGGCATATATCACATTGGTAGAGCGCAGGTGAATGAGCCTCTGATAGTGTGGCTGATGTGATTAGGCCCTATGATGGTGTCCCCTGAATAGATATGTGAACAGAGTTGGCAACGGACTTTGTTGCAAGAATAGGTTCCTGGGTTAGTGGTTCTGTTGTGTGGTGTGTGGTTGCTGGTGAGTATCTGCTTCAGGTTGGGGGGCTGTCTGTAAGCAAGGACTGGCCTGTCTCCCAAGATCTGTGAGAGTGATGGGTTGTCCTTCAGGATAGGTTGTAGATCCTTGATGATGTGTTGGAGAGGTTTTAGTTGGGGGCTGAAGGTGATGGCTAGTGGCGTTCTGTTGTTTTCTTTGTTGGGCCTGTCCTGTAGTAGGTGACTTATGGGTACTCTTCTGGCTCTGTCAATCTGTTTCTTCACTTCAGCAGGTGGGTATTGTAGTTGTAAGAATGCTTGATAGAGATCTTGTAGGTGTTTGTCTCTGTCTGAGGGGTTGGAGCAAATGCGGTTATATCGTAGAACTTGGCTGTAGACAATGGATCGTGTGGTGTGATCTGGATGAAAGCTAGAGACATGTAGGTAGGAATAGCGGTCAGTAGGTTTCCAATATAGGGTGGTGTTTATGACACCATCATAGGGCCTAATCACATCAGCCACACTATCAGAGGCTCGTTCACCTGCGCATCTACCAATGTGATATATGCCATCATGTGCCAGCAATGTCCCTCTGCCATGTACATTGGTCAAACTGGACAGTCTCTACGTAAAAGAATAAATGGACACAAATCAGACGTCAAGAATTATAACATTCAAAAACCAGTCGGAGAACACTTCAATCTCTCCACTCAGACGATTAGAGACCTGAAAGTGGCTATCCTTCAACAAAAAAACTTCAAAAACAGACTCCAAGGAGAGACTGCTGAATTGGAATTAATTTGCAAACTGGATACAATTAACTCAGGCTTGAATAGAGACTGGGAGTGGATGAGTCATTACATAAAGTAAAACTATTTCCCCATGTTATTTCTCCCCCCACCCCACGCTCCACTGTTCCTCAGATGTTCTTGTTAACTGCTGGAAATGGCCCACCTTGATTATCACTACAAAGGTTTTCCTCCTTTCCCCCCTCCTTCCTGCTGGTGATGGCTTATCTTAAGTGATCACTCTCCTTACAGTGTGTATGATAAAACCCATTGTTTCATGTTCTCTGTGTGTGTATATAAATCTCCCCATTGTATTTTCCACCGAATGCATCCAACCAAGTGAGCTGTAGCTCACGAAAGCTTATGCTCAAATAAATTTGTTAGTCTCTAAGGTGCCACAAGTACTCCTTTTCTTTTTTGTGATTTTATACAAGGCATTTTTAAACATCTAGTCAACCGTTAAGTAGTTTTCTCCTCAGACTGGTGTCTTGCTATCATTTCCTTGAATCAAACTTTTCAAGGAATAACAGCAAGGCATTCTACCAGAGCTTTGAGCCCCTATCTTGCAAACTCATAAACCCAATGAGGCTGTGGTGGGGTCAAATGGGAAAACTGACCTAGTTGCATCATTGGAGTCTTATTTCATAGTCTTTCTTGGTTCAACTCAGAGTGAAAGACATATTAATTTGGCTTGCAGCTGCAGTCTGTTTTGCTGTTTGTATTTATTTTTATTCATAACAGTTGCTCATATTTCAGAACCCACCATGGTGATTCATAAATGCCAACCTGTATATTTTCTATGCGTTGAAAATAAGTTCCTGTCTGTTCTAGTCATAAATACAATACAAAAGCTCAGTCCAATTCCCACTGAAGCCAATTTAAAACCTCAGTGGTAGTTGGATCTGGTAGAAAATAAAATAATAATCACTGTATTTAATCATCCTGATTGTTTCTTCAACAAAACAGGCAATATTATTCATCTATAGTAAATCATTTACAGTCTGAAAGCCCAATAAATAAGCCTAAAATCGAATATAATCTAATGAATGATATTGCAGGGCTGTTTTCCACTGACAAATATGTCTCCTCTTGACACTAATGGGATTAACATACTTACACTCGGGGAGGAATAGACCATTGTGTGGATATTTTAAACAGTGCATTATTTTCTTCCCTGAAAAATGTTTTATTAATTTTCATATTCAATCTATATCATTTTTCTATAGTCAAAAGCAAAGACTTCTAATAGACTTAACAGAGATATTCTTGTACATGCACTGAAAATGCTGCAGTTTATAGTAATAGATTGTCTTACTTTTGCATAAAGGAGCAATTCATAAAGTATAGTATAGGCTTGGCCAATAGATATAAATTTATATTATAGACAGGGAAAAGCAGGCAAAGTGTAATATCAGTGTAATATCAGTCATATTGCTTTAACACACATTCCTTTCCATAGCAACTATCATTATGTAATTTCCAATGGCAATAACATTTATTTATTGCCATTTTTAAGTGTGTTTAAGACAAAATAAATAAAATAAATATGTTCATACAGTGAACCTTTCAATGTTATTTTCAAAATACAGATTTTACCCTAACTTACCAGGCTCTTCAAACTTAATTTTTTTTTAAATCTTCCTGGGTTTTGAATCCAGGAGACTGTATTAGTCACTAAGTATTAATGATTATACTTATCTTGCCAGTGGGTTGATATTATCAAATCAAATCTGTTCTCTTTTATACTTCCTTAACAGAAATGGGAATAATCACCATCAAAACATATATGCCAAGGGGAATTGAAAAGAAACAAATAAAAATGTCTCAGCTTTCTTGATTTGGTCTTCATATTTCTAGTGTAGCTCACACATTAATTTTCTTAAAGCTTCTTAATTCTATATTTAATTTGCATGCAAATTAAAATGTTTCACACCCCAATACATTTAGATTTGCATCTTTACGCCTATAATTTCCCTTTCCTTTTTTGCTTTCCCTCTCTGTACAGATTTTCTTTCTAATTAGATTATTTTCAGAACTTTTATGAAGCAGTTTGTTTTAATTTGCAATAAAGTCCTTCTGTTGGTTGTTCAGCAGACATTATTAAAATAGTATAGTTCTATTAATTGATTAGCTCAAAGTTTGAGAGAATTTGAAGCTATATTTTTAAAGGAATGTGAGTTAGAAACATCAAGTTTGAAATACCTGCAGATATTTTCCTTCGTGCATATAGGATTTAAGTGGCCACACTTCACCAGCCCTAGATCTTGCCTTTACTCAGGTAATTTTCAGTTAATGCAAAACAGGCACTTATCAGCAATCCTCTCTTCTCTCTCATGATATTACTCTCCACTTCATCTTGGCTGTAGAAACATGCATACATCTGAAATAGCACTTGTGCATGTGCCCAGAATCAAGGAAAGAGAATACAATGTGAATTAGAATAATAATTGTACTGATCGTGTACTTTATCAGGTACCCTGATGAGCAGGCCTATGGAGGACAGTCAGAAGTGCACTGGAAACTAAGATGATCAAACATAAGAACTTGACTAGGCAAGGAGAGCTGAATTCCCTACTGGCCAGGCCTCATCCAGTGGTTCCCAAATTTGTTCTGCCGCTTGTGCAGGGAAAGCCCCTGCCAGGCTAGGCCAGTTTGTATACCTGCCGCATCCGCAGGTTAGGCCGATCGCGGCTCCCAGTGGCCGTGGTTTGCTGCTCCAGGCCAATGGGAACTGCTGGAAGCAGTGGCTAGTACGTTCCTCAGTCCGCGCCGCTTCCAGCAGCTCCCATTGGCCTGGAGCAGCGAACCGCGGCCACTGAGAGCCGCAATCGGCTGAACCTGCGGACGCAGCAGGTAAACAAACCAGCCCAGCAGGGGCTTTCTCTGCACAAGCAGTGGAACAAGTTTGGGAACCAAAGGATTCCCATTCTACTGCTTGGATTTATGGAGACTGAACAAGTTAGAAAACTGAGGTATGCTGGGGAATATTACCATAACATGAACAATATTCAAAAAGACTCACTTCAAATGGTTACTGACGAACCTCAGTGAGAGAAGTGACCGCTTTCTATTTTCCATCTTGTAGGTAAAAATTAGGTCTGATTAACGTGAGCAATGGAGCCATTAGATTTTTCAATGACCACTATAATGAAGGAATTTTAATGTGCAGTGAAGAGACTAGAAAGTTGAAAAGTGCTGACACCTGAACAATTGTGACACCAGTGTAGAGAGCTAGAAAAAAGAACCAAAATTTATATTATCTTATAGACTCTGGTCTTAAAGTCTGTGAGATGATGTATAAAATGGAATAATTTCATCCTCTTTATAGTCAGATTCTTTTAGACCTTTTCATGTCCACTCTACCAATGTTTAAGACGACTTTTTTGGTATAACTTATACCTTTTCTTGACTCATTTGCATGCAAATTCAATTTTGCATGCGAGAGAGAGAGAAAGAGAGGGAGAGACCCCATACATTTTTCCTTGCACTGAAGTCATTGTCAGCACAAAGAAATGTAAGTTACATCGAGTTACAAAGTTAACTATCTTGATTTAAAATCCAAGTCACAGGTAGTTTTTATCTTGTTGTAGCTAGCTGGGGTTGACACTATTCCCCTGAGGTTTACCATACCTAGCTACATCAAGGTAAGAACTACCTGAGTTTGTCTCCACTAGGATTTACAGAAAGACAGATAACTCAGGTTAGCTATCTCAATATAAACACACACCTAATTTTCTCACAGTGAAGAAAACCCTGGAGGAGGTGTGTATCTAACTTAACATGTTATGCCTCACATCTGAATTTTACCCATAGATTCTAATGGGGTCTTTCCTCCTATTAGTACATTCATATATGCGTAACTTCCATTGGTAGAATATCTGACACTACAGAATAGGGAAAATATGAAGTATATCAGAATTCAAAAGTGATTAGCTATAGATACAAACCAGAAGAGAGTGCTAAAGCCACACACTTCTTGCTGAAGAGAGTCATGATGACCCATAGTATTTAAAAAAAGAAAAGGAGTACTTGTGGCACCTTAGAGACTAACAAATGTATTTGAGGATAAGCATCCGATGAAGTGAGCTGTAGCTCATGAAAGCTTATGCTCAAATAAATCTGTTAGTCTCTAAGGTGCCACAAATACTCCTTTTCTTTTTGCGAATACAGACTAACACGGCTGCTACTCTGAAACCTATCATAGTATTTAAGTCTGCACTTCTATCAAGCAGAATAAGGGAAAATTTTAGAGGGAAGAAATAGGTCATTAAACACATGAAGAGAGTAACCTCTTTCATGCAAAAAGATCAATGGTCATAACAAAAGACAATAAAAAGCAAGAGTACTAGGAAAGGTGGTCAGAGAGGTAAGAGTATTAACCAGAATTTGCTAAGGAAATCCAAGCTTGAGACGGGATGGTGGAGAGGAAGAGAGGCAAAAAATAGTTTTTTTTAAAAGAAGAGAAATGGTAGCAGCAGTTTTCAGGGCATCACGGAAGAGAGCTATTGCAGAATGAGTAATTGATGATGGCAATGATATAAAAGGACCAAAGATAGGGAGACAGGAAGTCATCGTTAGATTAAAGTGGTTGAGTGAAGAGATGTCTCTCTTCATACTAGAGATGATGATGGTGATGGCTCTGATGAAGGAAAGAAATAGAGATGTTGGTTGCTTGTCTATTAAGAGAAAAAATTAGTCATCTACTCTTAGTAATAATGTAGTTCTATATCCTTTTTAATATAAAAAGGAGGGACCTGGCAAACTCCTCAGGGTGCTGGGTGGAGAAACAGATGATGGGAAAATTAGGGTGTCATAACCCCATCACAGACACCTCTTCCTGAAGATTAGGACTTTAATTTTGTCATAACATTTTCCAGGAAAAGCCTTAATGTAAACACAGTGAAAAGGGAAAGTAATGGAACTATAGTTTTGATAACAGTTAGGGTTAGTTGCATCCGATGAAGTGAGCTGTAGCTCACGAAGGCTTATGCTCTAATAAATTTGTTAGTCTCTAAGGTGCCACAAGTACTCCTTTTCTTTTTGCGAATACAGACTAACACGGCTGCTACTCTGAAACCTTGCATAATTATGTAACCCCAAAAGCCTTCATTTTCCATTATAGTGCTAATAAGTAAAACTTTGCTGTGGATAGAGTTGAATATAATAGTACTCTAGCACAGTTAATATATCAGTACTCTGAGCTTGTTAAAACTAATCTAATGCTGCAGTTTTAATATTTGATGTATTTAAACTTTGTATACCTTGGGGAAAGGGCAGCATCCCTACAGTAACTGAAATTCTCACTGCTCGAGATCTTTGTGACAGCAGAACTTTGAGCTCTTAATTGGTTTGAGGAAATTTAGATCCATATTTGAGCTTTTTGGTTCAAACCCATCTCCTTCAGACAGGCACTACAGAAGCATTTATCATGGAAGGAATTAAGTGAGAAGAGAAATATCTGTCAGCAATGCTGTGGGCCAGGAGAATGGAGAGGCTTAAAAAAGCCACCAAGCTGAATTTCATTGAACAGTGATTACTAATGGTGTTGTCAGAGACAGTTAAAAGAGAAGAACTTGAGACTAGGTGAGAATCTGTCTCTGTGTGGGAGACTGTACAATAATAAGTGTATTCAATGTTGCTCAGAGGGTTGGGAATTGAAGTCTCCAATGACAAAGAGAGTAGAAAGGATATAGCGAATTGTGGTGGTGAAGTCTGATGCGTTTTGAAGGAAAGACTTACATAAACTACAAACAGCCAAAAGATTAAGGTTTCAATTTGAATTGAATTTGGTTTGACAGCAGGTCTTTTGAACAAATAATTGTTATTTGTCTGTTTTTCAAAGGAAAATATATCTGCATATTCACAGTCACCTGTAGTCTGGTTATAGAACAGTGGTGTTAAGAACATGGGAGATATCTATTATTTTTGTGAGTATTATGTGTTTCACTTTGATAGTTATGCTGTTTGCTAGCAGGGTTCAAAGGATTAACGCCCGCAGGAGCATCCTACACATCCACAGTAAGGCAGATAGTGGCTTTAGATAATCCAATCATCAGAACTTAACTGACAATACAGTTGTCAACACCTTGGAAATTTTGCCTCTGACGAATCTGAGCCCAACTCCCCTTGCTTGGGATGGGAAAGGAGACTATCAGGCAAGACATCTGAATAAAGAACTTTAGAGCTGATAAAAACCTGAGTTCAGGAGGGAGAGTGGGTTTTCAGGGAATTGGTCATGGACAGCAGACTGACGTAGAGGGAGACATTCTATGAGATTTGTCTTAAGCAACTGGGTTTGACAGAACTTAAGGTAAGTCATATGCATGTAGCCCTTTTTTATTTAAACCCTTTCTCTGATTGTCATGTTTCTATGGATAAATAAATAATACTTGCTTTTGCAGAAGCTGAGTCACTACATTTACGAAATGGTCCCAGCTTGAAAACAAGAGTGTCTTGCAGGGCCACACACAGCTGCATCTGGTAAGGAATCACTATTGGCAAACAGGGGTGCTGTAGACCAGGGACCCAGTCTAAGTGGGAGAAGTGCAGATTCCACCATGAGAAGTGTGAAGGTGTAATGCCTGCCCCGTGAAAGAAATGGGACTGGAATCAAAGGTCCAGCTAATTCTGTAACCATGACACATGGCATGGTTTTAATAGGTCAGTGTTCTGATTAGAGAGGGGCCTGAGTAACAAAAGTTAATATCCACATTGCAAAACACCCTCTCTTCCCCCAGCCCGTGCCCAGATTGTTTGGATTTGGGGTTTTGGTGGAGCCCATTTTAGAGATAAAGACAATTAGAATATCTGGGACCAGATCATAGCTTGGGTTCCAATCCTTCCCTCCTAACTTTGAGGGTGTTTGTAGCAGATGGTTTGGTTCAGGTCCATCTCTAACTTTGATACTGTAATCAAATGAAAGTTGAAAAAGGAATGGACACAGATATGGCATATTCATTTTAATGAAACATGAAGAAGAAACATCAAGTTTGAAACAATCATTCCTGAAAATATGTTTGTTTTTCAGCCAGCCCTGAACTTTTTTCAATCTCCTAAGATATTTCACTGCAGCACACATTCTGGAAGTAAAAAAAAAAAAAAATACAGATGTCTATAGTTGTTTACCGTTTATGAAAAACTCTCTGTGTACATTACAGGGAAAAAACGGTTCTATGTTAATCATTTCTAGTTTGATTATTAGATTCAGCTTTACAATAAACTGTTCCTCATTTACTATATTTTGCTATTTTCATGAATTCTGAATGAATCTTTCCTGGAATTTAAAGAATTCATTCATGTGTAAGCCATAGTAACCCTCTGAAAAGTATACAGAATACCTACCTTTCCACTATGTACTTTCTTCTAGACTATAAAGAGTGCACTCTGAAGTTTGTTTACTTATATAATTGACATACAGGTCACATAACAGGAGATGATTATTTACCTAATAATATGAGTAAAGAATTTTTAAAGCTCCTTTATGTACTGATAATTCCAACCCAGATAAATCATATTCTCCTTGATGTGCCAATTCACATCTTTTAATGGCAGCAGGGAAATTAATGTCTATGAATTAGAAACAATTACTATTTTTGCCCCTGTGTTAATATTACATCTTCAGGTTAGAATTAAATTTTCCATAATTGAATATCAGTTTAATATAACCATTTCCTTCACTCTGTCTGTTCTTTCCACTCAGCCAGAATGTTTTAATCATAGACAGACTACAAAATGATTACTCATTTAAAAATCTTTGTACACCAAAGTTTGTAGTATTTTTTCACCACTGATCACATCTGTTGTTATAATTTCACTTACATAAGTAAATATCATCCCCCTAAGAAGATCATTAATGAAATCCTGGCTCCATTGGAGTCAGGGCAAATCTCCTATTGATTTCAATTTGGCCAGGATTTACCCCAGATTTCTACTCTGAAAAGACATATTTGACTTTAAATATAAAACAGGGGACTAAAGCTATGGAAGGGGGAGACACCTCTGAACACACATGTAGGTCATCGTCACAAATGAGCTACAAGAAGTTACACTAGCAGAGGATCTGGCGCTTTGTTTGAGAGAGGAAATTAAGATGGGGAAAGTGAGCCATGTGGTATTGGCAAAAACAAAGGATGGAGGGAGCATTGCTCCTTCAACATTTTAGGGAAGTGGTGATGAAGAAAGCAGTGTGGTAGAGTCTTTGCCCTCCTTGAGTTTTCCTCAAGGTCATAATCTGACCTGACCTTGTAGTTAGGGAGGAAATATTTTGCCATGATTTTCCAAGCCACACAAATGTTTCAAAAAAAATTTTTTTTTCAACCAACCAAAGTACATTACTAAATAGAAATCACATGCAGAGCTCTTCTTAGGCAAACTCACTGTGAGACACTACAGTGCCCTAAACTACCTTACATTTATGTAACAGTTTTCATCCCTGAGGAACCTAAAGTGCTTTAAAAGTTCCTCCACAATCCCACTCTTTCTAAATAAATTACTATCAACATAGGTATATGCATATATAAAAGAGAATAGTTCATCCACTCACCACTGAAATGCAAACACATCTGGGATGAAACAATGAAGTCATTAAACAGAACCCAATAACACAATGCTATAGATTAGAAGAGAAAGCAAATATATTATTGAAATATATTTTAGATGGGCATAATATGATTACTCGAAGAGAAATTTCTCCAGGGCGGTAGGGCCAGCCTTCCTGCAATTTTAAAAACTGCTATGCGACTTTAATAATCATATGTGCCCACAAGGGCTGGGGGGGAAGATACCAGCGAAAGGAGGACACTCAGGCCTAAGAATAGTAAATATGCTTTATTGAAGGAAGGAAGAATTTACCCTCCAATCTACACAGGGAGCCCCTAGGACGTGCGGAGGGGCTGCAGGGGACTCTGGCTGTTCGGGACAGCTGATCAGGCAGGACTCCGGGAGGGGAGGAGTCCTCTGCGGCGCTATATTCTCCACGCTTATCTCGGGGTTACATGGGATCACAGCTGGTTACATTCTTATATGTATGATTTATGCTTATTACATAAACTAACTTGCTTACAGGCAAAAATATGCTGAGCTATGCTACAATATCTTTTGGCAGGGTCTGTAGGACATATTTCATTGAAATTGCCTACATCCTCCACTTACATCCAGTCATGTACTCAGTCCACCACTTAGCTCCTCGCCAGTCTTCCGCAACCTTGCTCCTACACCATAGAAGCTAGAATCTCTCTTTTGCACAATGTCTGTTAGATAACACTTTCAGCAGAACCAGACATCTCCTAACACTATACTGGGAGATTTGGTTATATTCTGATTCCACAATTTTCTTTTCCATTCAAATGCTTGTTTCTTCAATTAAGTTCACATGTGGAACCATATCAAAAACTTTGATTCCCACCTAGCTGATTTAGGAAAAAATCATCTCAGTGTAACTTTGTGAAGACAAAGGTTACACTAGTGATTGCTCTAGTTCAATCCCCTTTTCCTACTGGTCTTGTAATTACATTTTTAAAAATCATATCAGAAAAGATTTCTTCAGGGTTAAATAAACCCTTGTTACCTAAAAATCGCTCAGTGTTGTTCTGTACAAACAGCTTATATAGTTGTCTATTATTTGCACAGGTATTATATATGACATTTAACAGTTTTACATTTATGTATATGCTTCCATTTTAAAATGAAGTAGCAGTTCGTGGGTTTCATTTTCACAGCACACTTGTAACTAATCTGTATTAGAATTTCTGGAACAAAAGACTGGCCCAAGGAAGGTCAATTAATATAGAATGTACTATGCAGCAGAATGTCTTGTCTCACTTCGCTGACATATGATGATGAGGTTCAACAATAGAACAACAAACGCCATAGGAGCATTTAGCATGAGATTTAACAGCATGTGGTTATGGACTGATGAAATGGAGATTCTCCACAGTGGTACATTAGTTATTCATCACTTAGTATCCCTTTCTAAAACTGGAGATTTGCTTAGGACAAGCTAAAGATCTAAGAGAGTGAAATACAGTAGAGGAGTTTGCACTAGAGGTGACAGCAGGATTATATTTTACTTTGTCTTGTTTTTAATTAAATATATTCCAAAAAACAAATTATAATGCCAAGATCAGGAGATATAGCATATATAAAATAAGAAATAGGCATGTCTTGATATAGAAAAAAATCCGTCAAACATTTCAGAGAGAATAAGCAAACCCTCTGAAATAAGTTGAACATTAGAGCTGGTCAAATATCAGAATTTTCCATGCCAGGGAAAATTCCAATTTTTGACATTTGTTTTTGTCCTCAATTGGGAAGACAGTCAAAATATCAATTTTTTGTGAGAAACAAAGTAGGATCTCCCAAAATGCATCATGGTCATGGTATTCCCATGATGCACTGCCGTTCAATTAAGGCTCCAGGTCAATTAAGACACCTGGGCCCAATTAAGAACTTTCCAGAAGGCAGAGAGAAGACTATGTTGATTGGGACACCTGAAGCCAATCAGGGGCTTGCTGAAACGAGTTAAAAGCCTCCTAGTTAGTCAGGTGGGGGTGCATGTCAGGAGCTGTGAGAAGAAGTTGCGCGGTTGGAGATACTGAGCAGTACACACCATATCAGGCACAAGGAAGGAGGCCCTGAGGTAAGGGTGAAGTGGAGCTTGAGGAAGTGAGGGCTGCTGTGGGGGAAGTAGCCCAGGGAATTGTACATGTCATGTTTCTAAAAGGTCAGCTATCATAGCTGATACTGTTAGGGTCCCTGGGCTGGAGCCTGGAGTAGAGGGTGGGCCCAGGCTCCCCCCCACACACCTTTGCCCCCGATTAATCACTGAGACTGGGAGACAACAGAGACTGTGCAAGGAAGGATAACTTCTCCTCACCTCCTTTGCTGGCTTATGATGAAAATGGCTCAGTAGACTGTGACCCTTGTCTCTAGAGAGAGAAGGGTTACGTGGAGGGTCACAGTGAGCCTCTGAAGCTAGCAAAATCCGCCAGGAAATGCGGGACCCACGGAGACAAGGACAGAGCTTTGTCACAGTCTGTTCTACAGAAACTGCATTTTCCATCAAAAAACATTTGATATAAAACTCTTGACCACCTCTAATGGATGCCTAAATACACAAAATAGAAACAAAGTACTGCATACCTTATAATTATTGGGAAAAAAACAATACATTAATGTGAGAAAAAAATGTCTCATCAAAAGTAGGGAGTGAGATGGGTGATTTTAAATCTGATCAGTAGGATATTCAGGCCTAGCCTACACTAGAAAAGTTGGATATAGCTATACCGGCAACCCTCCTAGTGCAGACATATTGAAGTTTTCATAGTGTAGACACCTTCATAATGTAGACAATAAGCTGTTTTATTCTGGCAAAAAATGCTTTCCCCATTATAACTTTTATATACACCCCCCAACAAAATAAACGACTCCAGCAAAAGTACTTTTTTGTGGTACAGAAATGTCATTAAAAAAATCTCACCCCTAACTAGTATTACTGTATCTTCAAAAGTTTCTAGCATAGACCTGACCTCAGATTAAGTTCTTTAAGTGAGGACCATCTTTTTGTTATGATTATCAAGTGCCTAGTACAATGAATATCTGCTCCCTGGCTAGGGCTTCTACCTACTACCACAATACCAATGCTATATAATAAATTGTAAAGGTTTGATGTTTTGTTTTATCAAGCTGGTCATATAACATATAACAGAGCTGGTCAAAAAGCTTTTTAAATGGGGAAATGCAGATTTGTTGAACTATTTATGGGATTCAGTTTCAATAAATTTCCCCATTTGAAAAAAAAATTGAAAAGAAATTTTGAAATCACCAAAATATTAGTTTTGACATTTTTGGAATGAAAAAGTTTTGCTGTTTTGAACCAAAAACAAACAACTTTTTAATTTCAAAAAAGTAAAAACAGGATGCTGTAGTGATTTCAACACAACTTTTAACTTCAAAAATTTAATTGAAGGTAAAAAAGTAAACAAAAAAATGTTGAAATCAAATTGAAACTTTTCAAAATTACTGAAACAATATTTTTGTTGGCCCAACATGAAAATTTTGTTCACAGTTTTCCGTTTGTGAAAGTTTAAGATTTTGACTTTTCATCTTCATTCAGGACAGGAAAGAGGTTTGAAATCTCAATGATTCTCTTGGGATTTGAAAACTGTTTCCCACCCAGCTATACTGTTTAATGTAATAAAAAGGCCTTATATATTTCTGAATGTCACTTTGCTAGGCAAGGAGAATACATGTTTCCCTAGGCTGAAATTCAGCTTTATTTTGAGGACTTAAAATTGGCCTTTGTTGACCCCCTGCACAGCTGTTAATTATAACTTCAGCATAGAAAAGGTGGTATTTGGGTGCTTTGGGCATTTTGAGACGGTTTCCTGCTTTACTGTGGGCCATAAGCTGATGAACAGGAAGCAGGTATTTAACTTTCGTTGCTTTAAATTAGCACTTTGGTAAATGAGGGGAAAAATTGCTAAGTATAGGAAAGTTGAACCCCCTCCCCTTCCAAAATATCATTTGTTATCCAATAAAGTTTAATACCTTGGTTTTATGTGCTCTGGGGAAGGGACAATGTAATGCTTAATCCCCCAGCCCCCTGCCACCTACTGGAATCCTCAGCCAAGTGCCCAGGCTCCCCATACAATGAATAGGGAATTTGGCACTTAAGAAAGGGATCCTCAGAAGCCATCAAGCTTAGTGGGAAGCCATTTAAGCTAGTCAGGGGTGAAATGCAGACAAAAGGAGTGAAATTTAGGCTTAGAACCTCAAAGGTATTTATGAACTTAACTTCAACTGATCTGTGCCTCTCACAGCCTGATCATGGGCCAGTGGAAGGCACTTCTTTTCTCTCGGGATTCTTACTGTGAAACCTTTCCTGGAGTTAGTAAGCTAGGTCAGGCCATGCCCTACAAACGAAACACAGACCTTACTTGTGAAACCAGAGAGAGACACCCACCCCACTACAGCCAATAGGCCAGTGTTTAGGACACTTCCCTGGCATGTGAGAGTCCTAGGTTCAAGTCCCTACTCAGAGAAGGAATTTGCCCCTGACTTTCACACATCCTAGGTGACTGCCTTAACCATTGGGCTATTCTGGATGGACAGACAGCCATCCACCCTCACAAAATTTCTGACCTGTTCATTCCTGCCTAATTTGTGTAGAGCCCAATCTCATAGGCATGCTCTGAGAATACCTACGAGACCATGCCCATCTGGGGCGATTAGGTAGAGGAATGCCTAGTTTGAGAATCCCACTGGAGTGTCAGTTCGACGGAGGACTCCAAGAAACTTGATAGCTGGAGGAAGCATCAGGACTTAGGTGCTTTGTGCCTGGCTAAATCCAGCCCTTCACTCAGGCTTCTAATTGAGCCATGTCCCTTTCTTTGGGCTTAGACCACTTCACCAGTGGCCAGTGCGGGAACCTAGGCCAGCCACTACTCCAGGTCCCAATCCAAAGACCCTGTAAATAGCAGCCACATACTGCTTCCTTTAATTGGTTGCTACTGCCTTCCCTGGGCCTCTTCCCACCTGGTCCATTTACCTTCGCCCATTACCTTAGGGCTAGAGCTCTCAGGTCCTTTCGCTTCTAGGCTTAGCAAATTCAGCCTGTCAAGTTCCTTTGGCCAGAGCGCCCTTCCTTACACCTCTAGCCACAGCCAGTAGCTGAGCTGCTCCTCCTATCCACACCTGATGGGCTCTGATTGATTGTTTCCATGATGTCTCTCTAGGCAGGCCTGAAGGACCCACCTTTGCTGTTCCTTCTTCGGACAGGGTGTAGTAGGATCTCAGGGTCTCAAGCAGGGAGTCTCAAAGGGCCAGGTTCACCCCATCACACTACTGCAACATGCTCATGAAATTAAGCTTTAGAGATCTGTTCCTCACAGAAATAATTTTTCCTCCACAGTCACTGAATCCCTTCATCAATTGTTTGACATTTGAATCAACTTCAGAATGTCAACAAGGTTATAATTCAAGGGCTTCAAATCTTATTTTGGTTTATTTCATTGGTGCTGTCAGCCACCCTTTCTGAATACACTAACAAACTGTGCGAGGAGCAGGGCTCTGTTTTTCAGCAAATTAGAAAGTGAAGTGCAAAAGGAATGAGCCTAGACATTAAAATATTTATTAAAATTACAAAGACTGACAGCTGAATTCATTACAAAATGGCATTTAAATGCTAACAAACACTTGTTTTGTATGCAGGAAAATGTATTCATTTAAACCAAATACACTTTCCAGTTTTATGATTGAGCAATGAGACTTCTCAGTTATAAAGCTACAGAATGCAAAGGGCAGGGAGCCAAGCACAAATAGTACCTTCCTAATTTAACATGTAAAATATTCATATTTAATATTTCAAACCTCAAAACTTTAAAAATGTGTCAGAAAGAATGATGCTTAATTCACTGTAGCCCAAGGGCAGAAGTACCTTCGGTGCCATCTGATTTTAGCATCCCATTTATTCTGCCGTTATACAAGAGGCTAGGAATCATGACAATGCTTTCATCACAGAAGAAGAATAGCAAAGGAATCACAATAAACATTCGGAATTAAAACTATGGACTAGACTATCTCCTTCAAGAAGATTAGTGAGAAATAATACGTTTCTATCTTTCTTTTCAGCTCCCTCTGCCTCTTGTTCTGTCCTTCTCCATCTCTTTTGACCACTACACAATCCTCCCAATTGCCAGGTTTGGCAGCATAACCCACTTCCCCATTCCCCTACAAGCCTAGACTCTCATCACATTCTCTCAGTCCTTCATATACAATATTTTTAAAACGTGACATTTCATCCCCAATCCTATTTCTAGAACACCAGTGACAACACTCTTGGTGACATCTCACCTAGATTACTGCAACCTCTTCCTCTGCAACTAGGGTGACCAGATAGCAAGTGTGAAAGCATTGGGATGGGGGGAGGGTAAAATATGTGTCCATATAAGATAAAGCCCTGAATATCTGTACTGCCCCTGTAAAATCAAGACATCTCACCTCAGAATCCCATACCCAATTTTCTGCTGCTAAAGTGATTGCTGCCTCTTGCCACTCTAATCAAGCAACCACCCTCTTTGAAATCCTTCATTGGCTTCCCTTTCCCTAAGGTTCACGCATCTATACCATCTGTTAAAGGTGTTGCACAACTCCCCTCTTGCCTACATGCTAGAGGTCACATTTTTTTCCTACACCTTCTGCTTTTTCTCTCCTGCTCATCACCTTTATATCCTTTGCTCATTAAGTCCCTTGGCATGTGCCACTTGCAACAGTTTTCATCTCGTACACCAAAAACCTCCTCTTCTCCTCCAACCCCTCTTCAAAACACAGTTCTTCTCTCACCATTTCAAAGGTGATCTGTGAAAGATTCCTCCACCATCTTGATTTATTATACTACCTGCCAAAAACATGTTAAAGGAATATTATCAAAGTAGTAAAGCCATGCCTTTGAAAATTGGGAAATCCCAGAATTAAAGTTTTTGTGCAACCTTAATTCTTCCCCCTTGTGCACAGGCATCACAATATACATTTTAATGGTACTCTATACAAAACAAACAAACTGGACCCCTGCCTTAACCAGCTCTGTGTTTTTTATATTTTTTTGTTTGATTTGATTTGGGGTTTAGTTTGGGGGTTTTTTGGGTTTGGGGATTTTTTTAAACATCCCAAAAATGCCACCTGAGGCAATAGACAAAGCATGGAACATTTTAGCATGAATACTTACAACTATGGCAAAGTCTTTTGCAATTAGAACAAAGGCCTATCATGGGGAGAACTAGGCATCACTACCACTACCCCTTATAATGTGTCCGATCTGTTTAGTCTATGTCTGTAGAGTAGATTGTAAGCTTCACGGGGGGAGGGATCATGTCTCCTTTTGTTTGTACAATGCAATCACACTGTCAGCACTCAGTCAATTAATCATAATATGAGAACTTAGTGATAGAACAAAAGGCAGCATTGCTTCCCTTCTAAGTGCCTGTGATGTTAATGAAGTATTTGCATCAGGACTCAGCAGAGAACACTGTCAAGGGTTACACAGGAGTAAAGGAAATAGAACTCAGGTTGTTTTTTCCTTTATATAAAAAAGGAGAAGGATCAGAAGGGTCCGAGACAGTTCTGCAGAGAACATGGCAGCAGTTGACTTACAATAAGAGCAACTTGTCTTCCCCCTCCTGCTATGATTTTATAGCAGGGATATGGTGAGCATTTTCCCATCTCCTTTCACTATGATTATATGGCAGATGCAGACTTCCAACTTCCTGCTTTGATTATACATGAGGAATGGCAGCAACTATAGAAACCATTGTTTTGCTGGTTTTGTTAGCCTGAAGTTATTAAACTATTTGTTTAACATCATTTTTGTGCATCTTGCAGGGGTAAGTAACTGAAGTTGCATTTACTTTAGAAGTTTACCACCAAGATAACATTATTTTCTAGGTTTTTTTAAAACAAGAATGAGAACAAGGGTCACATAACTATCATACAAACACCATCCTAGTTAGGGTTACCTGATGCCTGGTTTTTGACTGAAGTCCGGTCAAAAAGGGTACCTGGCAGTGTCCGGTCAGATGTATCAACCTGACACCAAAAGTCTGTTGGTGCAGGGTGGGAGGAGGTGCCAGGTCATTAACCTGCACCGGTCCCTGTTCAGTCAGGGCCACCTCCTACCTGCAGGCAGGCTACAGCAGCTCCTGTCCCAATCTGAGAGCAGAGAGAGCTCAGCTGGGGGTGGGGGACAAAGGAGGAAGTGATCCAGCAAGCAATGGGGGGAGGAAGGGAGAGGACTGAGTGATGGAGGCGCAGCCTTGAGGAGAAGGGGCAGGGCCTTGGAGGTCCAGTTGCCAGCAATTAGAAAGGTGGCAACCCTAACCCTAGTGCACGAGTTGCATTTGTTAGATTATTCAAATATCTGTAGCTGAACAGGGAAAATGACCTTTAAAAATAATAATTCTGCTTTTAATATTGAAAACTAATTCTGGTAGAGGTGTGTGAGTCCTTTTCTTCTGCAGGAGGCCCAGGGTTTCCTTTTCTTTGTCTAACTAATCTGTTTTCTTTTTGGATACTGCCTATTACATTATTTTCTCTCTTTCCTTTACTGACAGAATATCATTCAAAAACAATTGAAAGGGAAGACATCCGAATGACCTGATTCAAAGACAGTGATGTCGGTGGAAAGACTCCTCTTAACTTCAATAGGCTTTGGATCATCTCTCAAATGTTATGACTTATGTTTATAAAAGGGTTGGTTCCTGCCCTATTCTGGCTCTACTGAATGTCCATGACAATATCCCTAAATGGAAAAAAAATGTGTAAAAAATTGCTGGTAAGTTTGCACAAAATTATGAGAAGATCACAGAAAGTTTGAACTTTTTTGGAGTGAAATCACGGGTATTTAATTAGGTCAATATTCATTAGAGTTTAGCTTTGGCAATTTTTTTCAGTGCATAATTGTATCAGCCTTCCAAGATCTGGACTTTATTCCAATAAACTTCTGGGTGGACCTCAAGCTGTTGTTTTTAATTTATGCAGTTCTAAATTGTTTGGTACCTGGCTATTTGAGAGATTAGGATTGTCCCTGTGAGTTAAATCCATAAGTAAGAGGCACTTGAGAGAGAGCTGCTGGCAGGGTGTTCTGGGGCCCTTGGTTTTCAGAATCCAGATCCTCACCTTATTTCGCCAGGGACCAGATTTATTAAAGTTTCTAATCAGGCTCCAAAGATCATCTCTGTTCTGTCTTCTTTGTTCTTTCTTCTGTCTTATTGGAATTGGAAAAGGTTCAAAAAAGGCAACAAAAATGATTAGGGGTATGAAACGGCTTCCATATGAGGAGCGATTAATAAGACTGGGACTTTTCAGCTTGGAAAAGAGACAACTAATGAGGGGATAAGATAGAGGTCTATAAAATCATGACTGGTGTGAAGAAAGTAAATAAGGAAGTGTTATGTACTCCTCCTCATAACACGAGAATTAGGGGTCACCAAATAAAATTAAGAGGCAGCATGTTTAAAACAAACAAAAGCTAGTATTTTTTCACACAATGCACAGTCAATCTGTGCAACTCCTTGCCAGAGGATGTTGTGAAGGACAAGACTATAACAGGATTCAAAAAAGAACAACATAACTTCATGGAGGATAGGTCCGTCAATGGCTATTAGCCAGGATTGGCAGGGATGGTGTTCCTAGCCTCTATTTGCCAGAAGTTGGGAATGGGTGACAGAGGATGGATCACTTAATGATTCCTCCCCTAGAAAGTAATTTCCATCTATGTGTTAAATCCATTAATTTAAATTAATATGCAGCTAATATACAGCTAATATGCAGCTACTTAGAGCAGTAGCACCCATAGCATCCTCTCATCACCATTAGTCAGTTGATCACCTCTCCTTTTCACCTTTAAAACTGCAGTTATGGTAATTCAGTCTTCACCAGATAAATGGCTGATAATCAGAGCCTTCGGAAGCTAGTGTCAGATTTTTAGAGACCTGCGGCTATATCCAATCTAATGTACTCAGCAATGGCTGAGTACATTAGTTATACTGCTGGAAATATTTCAAACTGACTCATGTTACTGCTTTGAGTGGAAGAAAGTAAAACTGAATATAAAGACATAGCTCTGTCTTCTTACCACTAAAGTACCCTAGAAAAGAGTTTCTGAAATTATGAAGAACATAACATTTGATTAGATATTACTTAACTTGCTATAAAAGAGGAGACAAGCATGATTTGCCTCAAATATCGTCTTAGTCATTCAGCATTATCTTTCAGGTCTTCTTACCCGTTTCTTCAAGATTTTTAGTGCTGGTATAATTGTGTAATTAGATAAGTGGATTTTATTGCATTTATAATCCTAAAAGCATTTAATTTTGATTAAAAATTGATTCAGCAAGTACTGTATAAGCCAGATAGAACATAAACACATTTATTCCTTTTTCTATGCCTAGGACTTCCACTTTTGCCAAAGGAACTATGTGTGTCTAAAGACAGTGGGTTGAATATAGCTCTATATTCCTTAATAGTGTTTAGTGGGGAGGCATGGGGGGGATGTGGATGTTTGTGGTGATTTGTGCCTTAACATGTTGGACAGAATACTTTATGTTAATTTGAACAGTAAATATGATAAGTAAATATTTGAACTGCCATTATCATACTAGAGAAAATGAGATATCGTTATGTTTCGCATAGACAGAGCCTCCACCACTAGATCGTGCTCTATCTTCATTTTATCTTCAGTGTTCAGTTTTTTCTTGTAAGTTACATTGTTGATCTGATGTGGGGGGTTAGCAGGAAGTTCAGTCCTCCCTGTGTGTACTGGAGTTGATACTTGCAGTGCCCCAAAAAAATCTCTATAATTCTGTAAGTGAGTATTACAACTGGTGGCAGCAGCTCCAAGATGGCAAAAAGCACTTTTGCCTGAGAAGAAATGTACTGGCCATGCAGACAGTGAGATTATCCAATGTGCCAATAGGTTCTGTGCCCAGGGGCCCTGGCCAATTGGGGGGGGGGGGCTGTAAAAATGGGTATTCCGCCCCCAGCAGAAATCCACCACAGGGCAGCAGAAGCGCTGTGCAGGGCAGGGTGGCGGAGCCCCCGATCCTGGTCCCCGGCAGAACTGCCAGCTGGCATGGGGGAAGCACCCAGTCTCCAATCCCGGGCCCCTCAGAAATGCCAGGTGGGGCAGAGCATGGCTGGGGAAGCCCTGGTCCCTGACTATGGTCCCTGGCAGAAGTGCCGGGCAGGTGGGGCCGGGAGAAGCCCAAGCACCCTGACCCCAGTCCCCTGCAGAAGTGCCGGGTGGGACGGGGGCATCCCCTGGTCTCCAACCCTGGTCCCCAGCAGAAGTGCTGGGCGTGGCAGGCCAGGAGAAGCCTCACCATCCTGACCCTCGTCCCCCCACAGAATTGCATGTGATGGCATGGGGAAGCTGTGGCTTCAGGACTGGGGAAGGTCTCACTCCCCGCTATGGCCTCAGAAACAATATGGCAATGGCTGCCTCTGTGAGTCATCAAAGTATATACGGACATGTGATATGCTCATGTGACCCTGGACTTCATCTTGGGCCAGTAATTTTCCATGCAGCTGGACTGTGGGCTTTGTTTGGGACAGTAAAATTACATGTATATGTATATGTATATATATGTATATGTATACATATGTATATGGCAGTGGATGTAAAAGGACCCCGAGATATCTCCATTTTGTCTACATTTCCTGCTTCATTTCTTTGGACTGGATTTCTAACAAGGATTGATGACTCCCAATTTGTTTGGGTAATTCCAGAGAGGCCTTTGCCTGGATGGTGAGCCAAGGACTGGGACGCCAAAGGAGACTGCATTTTTGGCTTTTTGTTAGCCAGTGTGGTGAGACAGACGTTTAGTTTGGTTACTGATTTGGTATAATCTAATAATAAAATAACTATCAGTTTGGGGTGAGTGTGCCCTATTTGTCAGCAGTCTATCCTAAATCTGGCATCCTCAGCAGTGACCCACTGAGGCACAGTGACAAGAGGCATAGCACCTAGTAATGATTTTGGATGGTGATGCCAAAGCATTTTACCAGCAGCTTCCCACTGTGAATCGTGGGTCTTATAGACCATTAAGCAAACACTTACATGATTGCTATGGGGGGAGATTGGCCTTTTTGAAATACAAGAGGGAATGCCAAGCCAGGCATAGGCAGAAAGGGGAATTCCTGCATGGTTATTTGTGTACATTAAGGAGATTGTTTGATAGGGCTCTTCCTGCACGACTCTGTCTGAGAGATGCCTCAACTATGCCGAATCTGAAATTGGCAATGCAGAGAAGGGCACGTGCCCAGTGGCAAGCCATGAGAGAATCCCTATTCGAAAAGTCTGTTTATAAATGGTTTAGAGGGGATCTTCAGATCTTCTGCTGGTAAAGAATAATAATATAATGAATAAATTTATGGACCAGATTATAGGCAGAATTCAAAATGTGGAAGCAGAAACTGGGGTTTTTAAAGGTAGCAGCTGTTAATTCCCAGCCTTAGGGTGACTTCTTTATACCAGATGTAGCATTTCAAGAAATGATTGCTAGTGAAGTAGCCAAAAAATTGGAGGAGGCCCAAGTGCAAGCTATTTGCAGGTATTCCATGGGTCAGAAGAGAGAGACTAGTTCCTGACTGGGTCCCAGACTAGATCACACCTACAGGTGGCCTGGAGACAAAGTCAATTGGAGATGAATTGCCTAAGCAGAGGGAAGACACCAGGGAAACTGGAAGTTGCTGATGCAGTTGGGCCACCAGTCAGCACCTATTAGAATGACCTGTGTGCAGAGCTGCCTAGATAACTGTTACTATGTGCCTGAAGACATCAACATCTGGGAAACCATAATGCTGTTGGACTGAGGATCTGAAAGAAGTCTGATCCATTGTGAACACCCTGTTCTGAAAAGGAAGACAATTTGTATGACATGAGTTAAATTGGTGGCTATTAATCATCAGCCACAGCAGAAATCCACTTCCCTCTGAACTTGGGGTTTTTGCCTACTAAATGGACTGTTGCCGTGGTGACCGCATTTCTAGTGTTGTTGTATAGGGTGTGGATTTCCTTGAAGGGCATCATGAGAACTCCTCGGGTGCTAACAGAACACATTTGTCCCTAGATCAGTGGTTCTCAAACTAGGGCCGCCACTTGTTCAGGGAAAGCCCCTGGAAGGCTGGGCCGGTTTGTTTACCTGCCACGTCTGTAGGTTCGGCCGATCGCGGCTCCCACTGGCCGCAGTTCACTGCTCCAGGCCAATGGGGACTGCAGGAAGGGCAGCCAGCACATCCCTCAGCCTGCACTGCTTCCCGCAGCACCCATTGGCCTGGAGTGGCAAACTGTAGCCAGTGGGAGCCACGATCGGCCGAACCTGCGGACGCGGCTGGTAAACAAACTGGCCGGCCCACCAGGGGATTTCCCTGAATAAGCGGCAGCCCTAGTTTGAGAACCACTGCCCTAGATAATATCCAGAAATCCCTGCTCGCTGTAGGTAGGAGGAAATATGGACCCTGGGGACCAATTCTAGCGGCCTTAGAGATGACTCTACCATGCCTACAGGGTGACAGAGAGAAACTGCTCCCTGTGGTGGCTCAGAGTAAAGTTGTAGCAAAGGTCATTATGCAGTAAAATCACTCAGGATAAAAGACTGCTGGAGTGAACCTCTAGGAGTGTTTGAAGATATCAAGATCCAGTCAGGATTGGTATTTAGAACCAACAAGCTGGGCCAAAGACAGGGTTCTGGGTAAGAGCAATTAATGTGACTGAGACCAGGAAGTGCAGCTAGTTAAAAAAAAATCAGACTATGGGGACAGTGTCCAATGTAGCTGGAGTCCCAAAGCCTTTCTCAGGGGCAGTGATCAAGAGCTGTGAAGCAGCTCAGTCAGTAAAAAAGTTAGGGATTGACTTGACAGAAGCAACCATAGAAGGCAATGAAAGGAAGCAATTAGGACAGCTGCTATTAAGATATGATAGTGTCTTCTCCAGGCTGGAATAATGAAAAGTCTGGAAGATATATGATTGGGTGCAACATCAGTTTGTACTTAGGCCAAGAAGAGTTCCTGTGAGGAAGCCTCCTTGTCAGAATCCCCATTGTATCAGGTCATAGTGAAAGAAGCTGAATCACATGCTGGAGGATGGCCTGACTAAGCAACTGATATCACCTTTCGCATCCCCAATTGTAATTGTGAAAAATCCCAATGGAAACTTGAGGATATGCACTGACTACAGGAGACTTAACTCACAGATAGTTCAAGATAGCCACCTACTTTCTCTCATAGCAGACATACTGGATAAAATGTCAAGAGAAAAATATTTTATCGGTTTTGATTTGGTATGTAAATACCATTAGATTAAAGTGACAATGGAGGATCAAGAAAAAAATGCCCTGGTGACTTCCAATGGACTGTATCAATTCCACAGAACACCTTTCAGACTCACGGATGCACCAGGTAAGTTTCAGAGGGTAGTAAATGATCTAACCCAAGTTTTGAGAACTGAAGACATCCTCATGTATTTAGATTACTTCATTTGTTTCCAAAAAAGAAGGGAGGAACATCTGGTAGGAGTGGAAAGGATTCTAAAATGTTTTAAAGGAGTCAGGGTTTAAACTTGCTGGAAACAAATTGTAAGTTTGTGAGGAATTGCATCACCTTCCTGGGACACATAGTCAGCAAGAATTGGTTGGAGTCCCCATCTCCAGAAACTGAATGTTATAAAGGAAGATTCCTACAGACCTGGAGGAGGTACAGTAGTGTGTAGACCTCTGCAGGAGATTTGTTAAAAAATTTGCAGAGCAGGTACTGCCATTATACCAACTATCTAAGAGAGACTTTGGATGGAGGAACACCAAAAGCATTTGAGTCACTGAAGGAAGGATTTCTAAGCCATGCTGTGCTTAAATTCCTGGATGTATCAAATCCATTCATGGTAAGCTGTGATGCTGTGATACTCTGGCACCCCAATATTCAACACTATCATTTAATTAGAATATATTTTGTACAAAGTATACCTTGTGAGGTATCATTCTAAAAGTCTTGATCTGTTAGACATTAATATCTCATTGGATTGTATGTGCTACTGTCGTCTGTGAAGTAATGAAGTTTGGCTATGTGTGTGTTACTGAAATGTGTTGTCAGGTTGAAAACACCCTCAAGCAGCCTTTCAGGTACAACTGTAATAAGGCCAAACAATGTTAATGGCGTATAGAGGAAATGCGCACAAGGATTATCCCAGGAACTGTGAATAATAGAAACCTCTGAGAGATAGAACTACATAATGGGAACTGTTCAACCAAGATCACAGCAAAAAGGCTTTTCAGCAAGTGGAAAGAAGATATAAAAGGGGGACAATGACATCATGATGATACCTCACTCTCCCTACAACAACACACCTAGAAACACCTGAGCAATAAGGACTGAACTGTGGGAAGTGATGGTCCCAGGCTTGAGGGATTTTTAGCCTGTGTATGAAAACCTGGAAAACCCCAGCTGTAGAGCCAAGGCAGCTTGTACCTTAAGAATCTGCCAGCCTGTTTACCACTCAGGTAAGAATTTGCTAATTCATATCCTACCTATCTACTGTGTTAAGATCAGTTTGCGGTTTTGTTTATTTACAAAGGTAATCTGCTTTGATCTGTTTGCTGTCACTTATAATCACTTAAAAACTATATTTTGTAGTTAATAAACTTGGTTTTGTTTGTCAAAACCAGTGTGTGGAAATTATAACTTGGGGCAGAAAGCTGTTGCATATCACTCTCCACATTGACGGCGGGGTGAATTTCATGAGCTTTCGCTGTACAGTTCCCTGTGCAGTGCAAGATGGTATACTTTTGGTTTTGCACTCCAGAGGGAGGGTGGGGTTCATGTCTTAGCAACTGGGAGGTGCCTTAGCTGAGCCTGCCCATGCAGAGCTGATCTCATCATCTGTGTGTGTCGTTGCAGCTGGGTGTGTCCCTACCTGTATGTGAGCTGGTGGAGGCTTGAGGGCCTGTCACAGGAGTACAGTCAAAAGGGAGCCCAGGCTGGTGGGTCAGAGGGCTCGGTGGTACCCCAGTTTCAGGTGGCACACTGGGAGAACCCATCACAGATGCCTCAAAGGTTACTGTCAGATTTGCACTTGAACTAATTGACCAGCCGGTATCAAGCAGAGTGCCCCAAGGGTCAGTCTTGGGGCCAGTTTTGTTCAGTATCTTCATAAATGATCTGGAGGATGGCATGGATTGCACCCTCAGCAAGTCTGCAGATGACACTAAACTGGGAGGAGTGGTAGATATGCTGGAGGGTAAAGATAGGCTACAGAGGGACCTATGCAAATTAGAGGATTGGGCCAAAAGAAATCTGATGAGGTTCAACAAGGACAAGTGCAGAGTCCTGCACTTAGGATGGAAGAATCCCATGCACTGCTACAGACTAGGAACCGAGGGGCAAGGCAGCAGTTCTGCAGAAAAGGACCTAGGGGTTACAGTGGACGAGAAGCTGGATATGAGTCAGCAGTGTGTCCTTGTTGCCAAGAAGGCTAACAGCATTTTGGGCTGTATAAGTAGGAGCATTGCCAGCAGATTGAGGGATGTGATCATTCCCCTCTATTCAGCATTGGTGAGGCCTCATCTGGAGTACTGTGTCCAGTTTTGGGTTCCACATTACAAGAAGGATGTGGAAAAATTGGAAAGTGTCCAGCGGAGGGCAACAAAAATGATTAGGGGGCTGGAGCACATAATTTATGAGGAGATGCTGAAGGAACTGGGATTATTTAGTCTGCAGAAGAGAAGAATGAGGGGGGATTTGATAGCTGCTTTCAACTACCTGAAAGGGGGTCCCAAAGAGGATGGATCTAGACTGTTCTCAGTGGTAGCAGATGACAGAACAAGGAGTAATGGTCTCAAGTTGTAGTGGGGGAGGTTTAAGTTAGATATTCGGAAAAACATTTTCATTAGGAGAGTAGTAAAGCACTGGAATGGGTTACCTGGGGAGGTGGTGGAATCTCCTTCCTTTGAGGTTTTTAAGGTCAGGCTTGACAAAGCCCTGGCTGGGATGATTTAGTTGGGGATTGGTCCTGCTTTGAGCAGGGGGTTGGACTAGATGACCTCCTGAGGTTCCTTCCAACCCTGATATTCTATGATTCTATGACCAGCTCAGTAGATGCAGAACAGTGGCATTTGGAGGTCACAATTTTAATGAGAGGGAAACAAAGTATTCAGCTACAGAACTGGAGTGTCTAGCTATTGTGGAGGCTCTCAAGGCCTATCATCCATATATAAAGGGTACAAAATTCACAGAGTACACAGACCACAGTCCTCTGCAGTGTGGCTCCTTATGAAGCACAACCCACAAGGATACCTACGGAGATGGATTCATTCACAAACTGTCTAAATATATATTCACACTACACTATAAACCTGGAAAGCAAAATGTGGTTGCAAATGATCTCAGCCAGATAAGGGCACTGAGAATAGACTCAGCATGGTCTTTTGAGGACATCTGGCAAGAACAACCTAAAGACGCTGTTATGTTCAGTGCATCAACAGATATACCAAATGAGATCCAGATGGGTGAAGTTCAATGCAATTCAGAATGATTATCCAGTGATCCAGCTACCAACTTGCTGCTGTATGAAGGTAACAGGATTGTCTTGCCAGCAAGCTTACAGAGAATGCAATATGAAAATGAAGTGGCAGGCCATCTGGGATATGAAAAGACATTGAGCCAGGTATCCAACAGATTTGTTTAAGCTCCGCATGGGTACAGATGCTAAAAACTGGGTAATTTCCTGTCTTCCCAGTCAAGAGAAAAGCACTAGCAAGAAGAGGCAGAACTCCTTTAGGGGAATGCCCCAGCATAGTAAATCCTGGCAGGTCATACAGATTGTTTTCTGAAAACATCTGCTTAGTGTGCAGTGGCACTCAAAAAAGCTAAAACAGAATGTTAGGATCCATTAGGAAAGGGCTTTATGCCACTATATAAATCCATGGTATGCCTGAATACTGCATGAAGTTCTGGTTGCCCCATCCAAAATATAGATTAGATTAGATATACATATTAGAATTATAAAAATGTACAGAAAAGGGCAACCAAAATGATTAGCGGAGTGGATCAACTTCCATATGAGGAGAGATTAAAAAGACTGGGATTGTCCAGCTTGAGAAAGAGATGACGAAGAGTGGATATGATATAGGTCTATAAAATCATGAATGGTGTGGAGAAAGTCAATAAGGAAGTGTTATTTACTGCTTAGCATAACACAAGAAACAGGGGTTACCAATGAAATTAATAGGAAGTAGGTTTAAAACAAACATAAGGAAGTACTTCTTCACACAGTCATCCTGAAGATCTCCTGTCCAGGGAATGTGCTAAAGGCCAAAAGTATAAATGGGTTCAAAAAAGAATTAGATAAGTTTCTGGAGGATAGGTCCATCAATGGCTATTATCCAAGATGGTCAAGGTCACAAGCCCATGCTCTAAGTATCCCTAAGCCTCTGACTGTTAGAAGCTGGGACTGGACAACAGGGATTGATCACTCGATAACTATCCTGTTTTGTTCATTCCCTCTGAAGCATCTGCCACTGGCCATTGTTGGAAGACAGAATATTTGGTTAGACGGACCACTGGTCTGACCTAGTATGGCCATTCTTGTTGATTTGAAAGGCCGGCAGTCAGAAACACCAGATGGAAACCAGGTAGTGTCTGACACTGTCTCAAAGTATGTGGTGGTGCAGCCACTAAAGGCTAGAAGGATGGAGACAGTTATGGATGCACTGATGCAACACATGGTGTTTGCAGTTCAGTCCATCAAGCTGCACATGCAGTGATCAAGGGAAAAAATGAATCATGGTTATCACATGAGGTTTGCTGACAACTCCTGATAACCAAGGTGAGGACCAGTGTTGCTCACCCTGGGGCTAATGGAGGAGTGTAGTTGGCTCTATGTTTAAAGCCTTAGTCGGTGAAAACCAACAAGACTGGATATGAAGACACCTTCTCGTCTTTGCAGATATCACCAGCCATCACTCAGGTATCTATTACTTTCCATATGAGATTATTTTGTATGCCACAAACACAAGCTTCCCCATGATTTGATGGTCAGGCAGGAAGAACAGGCAAGGCCCTCAGTATCCACACAGGAGGGTAATGTGGCAGTCTGATATGAGTGACCTGAGGACAGCATTTTTGAATGTGGAAGACAAATGAGCTGGAAAAAAGCATGCCAGCCACAAGATGCCAGGAAAAAGAAACCTTATGTGCCCACCCAGGAAGGAGAGATGTGGCTATGCAACTGGAAAAAGCAGCCTGGGAAAATCCCAAACTTGCTCCTTTTTTTGGAGTGGCTTTTACACACTGATTAAAAAAAAACATATCCCTGCTAATACAAAAAGCAAGAACTCAGCCCTTTGTAGTGCATTGAGAACTAGTGCACAGATCTATTGAAAGAAGGGAGAGGGCAAACAGCGAGGATGCTCAACAGCTATCCCAGAGGGATGCAGAAGAGGATTTGGAGGTACTCCAGCAGGTTCCTGAGGCTCATAATGGGAGACTAGCTGTGAAGGAGGAATTACTGGGGTAGTCTCAGGATTTCAACACACTGCAGCCTTCAACAGTCTGTCCACAACAGATAGGCCTGATTTAGAGGACATGAACCCTGCATTTGCTGTAGTCTAAATCCAACTACAAGTAAAATGTCCATGACTGAAAATAGGACTCAAGTGGGCAGACAAACATGAAAACCTGAATGGATGGCAAACTACCTGGATTTCTAGAAGTTGCTGTTTAAATTCTTATTTAAGTGGGAGGGGGCTGGAGGGGGGTTGAGGGCGTTGTAATGTTTAGTGTAGACAGCACCTCCACCAGTAGATGGTGATCTATCCTTATATTAGTGATAAGTTGTGGTCTTTTATGTTGTCTTGTTGATCTGACTTGGGAAGTTAGCAAGAAGTTCAGTCCCAGCTGTGTGTACTGACGATGGTACTTGCAATGTTCCCATAAAGTTTTATGATTCTATAAACGAGTATTACAATGTATCTCTGGCATTCTGTTTGCACATTAATGTAGTCATCATGTTTGAAATACAGTTATCTGCTTCTATTATAGATCCATATTTATGCAAATTAAAGAGTGGCCGGAAGAGAAATATTTTCACTTGCCCCTGCTAGCTGAACGAATCCATAAATGAGGTGGTTGGTACCTAAAACTAAAGATGAGCCTAACATCAGTCAGTCTGATTCTGGAAAAGATTTGCCCCCCCACCCACTTTGGAACATTGTAAAAACATATTACAAGATGCCTTGTAGCTGGCCTTGCTAACAATGTCCACCTTTTAGCTTCTGAAAAGAAATTGTCTTTCTAATCAACCCATGTAAGTTAATACCTTACCCATCACTGAGTGGACCTTCACTTGCACTGCACAATTTGCCTGGGTGCACTAATAGTAGTTTGCCTTCCTGTGAAATATCAGATACTGGCAACAGAGACCTAGAAGCTGTCTTTGTATTAAAGGGCCATTGGTCAAAACCAGTATATTCTCATAATTTAGCCTTTTAAATGTTCTCATTTCCCAGGCCAGACTCAATTTTCTACTGGGCCCAGGTGGTTGTCATCAGCTGTACCATTCACACAATGAGATGACTTGTTTGAACAGAATGACAGTCAGGATAGCTTTCAACATATGCCATCGTGGTGGTGCCCATGAGGGCAGCTTATATTTCAAGAAGCTCTATGCATCATCATTGATACTAAATGAGTGTGCTATGATAAATATCAAAAAGCAGTCCTTCCCTTAGTTTTTTATTCTCACTCTTGTCTATGGGTACATCTATAACACATGCTTTTTTCAGGAGCGGGTAGAATATACAGCCATATAGCCCCCCTAGCATGCGTATAAACAACAGTGTAGCTGGTGAGGCACAGCATAGGCAAGTACAGTAAGTCATGCCTGAAGCATGTGTGTATGTATTCAAGTACATACTCTCTGCTTGGCCAAGCCTGCCTCCCCATTTACACTATTTTTTGCAGTGTAGTGTGTCCTGCTGCCTCCCCACTGCTGGAGCCTTTACCCTCTGCAGGAAAGACTCCCCTAGTGGGGAAAGACTCTGGAATGGGGGAGGCAGGGGGAGAGAGGCTTGGGAAGCTCCCCTCTGTGGAGCCTTTCCCCGCCACAGAGAAAGGCTCTGGCAGTTTGGGAGACAACAAGGAAAGGCTCCAGCAGTGAGGAAAGGGTCTCATAGGGGGTTGCTGCTGAAGTCTTTCCCCACTGCTTCACCTCTGCTAGAGCCTTTCACTGACACACATAGCTACACATTGCCATGTGAATATAGCCTGCTTTTCATTGTGGTGTGTAGCTACATGTACACTACACGCCATTGGGTGGTGTGTAGTATAGATATAATAGCTATGGTCCCGGATAATGTAGTGTTGGTACAGTGGCTACTGCAACCCTTGCTGTTGCTGTAGAAGAGGGATCACTGTTTGAAGATGTCATGGCCATCTGATTCATGACAAAATGGGCATTAATAATGCCATGGGTCCCTAGAACAAATCACACAAATAAGCTTTTTCCAATTTAGGTTTCATTCTCTCCTGCCTATGTTTATATTCTTCTCTCTTGATGCATATTGCTGCCACACACACAAGCATAAGGCAGCCACTATGACCTGTGGTCCCTTTCTGAATCCCTAGTCCCTCCCCCCTTTTCTATTCTAGTCCTGACTGGCACTCACAGTCTCTTCATTTTTCTCTTCAGCAAAATAATTTAAAAAAATACAGATCAGTAAGATTGTACAAGCTAAAACCAACACTGCTAATCACTAAGTTCTTTGAGGCTCACATAGAATTTGATTTGATAAATGACTTGTAACACGTGTGTGAGAGTGGCAGCAAATATTCGTTGTTTTCTCCACATCCTTAATCCTTGGACAAGCTGTTTTCTGGCACAATTTACCAGGCTTTAGAACTCAGTTATCAGAACAATGGGAGAGGATGTGAAAAAAAACAACTTTCATTTAATCTGACCTTCCATCACAAGAGACCTTGGCACTCAGCCTTGGCAGTTCTTAGCAAATTTCAACACTAAATCAGTCCTGCTTATACCACTTAAATAATCGAACAACAAAGAATAGCCTAGCTGCTTTAAAGTTTCAGTTTTGTTACAAGGCCCATTCAAGGAGACATGCTTGTAACAGAAAAATCAAGGTTTTAAAGCGGATGGAGAAGTTTTCCTTTCTCTGGCTGAGCTTTCAAGATGGCCATGAGGATTTCTCAGCTCCCTCAGAAATGGACACATGTTCAGCCCCCTTCTCAATTGGCTGTACCGTACTGTCACTTTGACTATATTCCAACTTTCATTGCCAGCCTATTTGCATTATTATCACAGCCCAACAACATAGGAATGGACAAACTGGTTCTAACATTCACCCATCTTTTGATGTGAAATAAACACAGTTTTTAAAATAGAAATGGTGCAAAATAACTTTTGGAACACTTTTAAGCTGCAAAGGCTGGAAAAAATGTGTTAAGATCTGAAAAATAACTCTTTCATTTTTACCCACCTCTACACTCTGATCAACCTGAAAAAGGAATTACCAGAAATCTCACAAAGATAGACTTCTACAATCAGTAGCTCCAATAAATCATATTAAAGAGGCCATGTTATTACGAGTGATTGACAAAGCATATGAACAAGTCTAAAGAAAGAAGAGTCTTCCACCATTATGGGGTCACTGCAGTTAGTGGCAGGTTTCAGAGTAGCAGCCGTGTTAGTCTGTATTCGCAAAAAGAAAAGAAGTACTTCTGGCACCTTAGAGACTAACAAATTTATTTGAGCGTAAGCTTTCGTGAGCTACAGCTCACTTCATCGGATGCATTCAGTGGAAAATACAGTGCAGAGATTTATATACATAGAGAACATGAAACAATGGGTGTTACCATACACACTGTAAGGAGAGTGATCACTTAAGATGAGCTATTACCAGCAGGAGAGCAGGGGGAGAGAGAAAACCTTTTGTAGTGATAATCAAGTTCACAAGAACATCTGAGGAACAGTGGGGGTGGGGGGAAATAAACATGGGGAAATAGTTTTACTTTGTGTAATGACCCATCCACTCCCAGTCTCTATTCAAGCCTAAATTAATTGTATCCAGTTTGCAAATTAATTCCAATTCAACAGTCTCTCGTTGGAGTCTGTTTTTGAAGTTTTTTTGTTGAAGAATTGCCGCTTTTAGGTCTGTAGTCGAGTGACCAGAGAGATTGAAGTGTTCTCCGACTGGTCTTTGAATGTTATAATTCTTGATTTGTGTCCATTTATTCTTTTATGTAGAGACTGTCCAGTTTGACCAATGTACATGGCAGAGGGGCATTGCTGGCACATGATGGCATATATCACATTGGTAGATGCGCAGGTGAATGAGCCTCTGATAGTGTGGCTGATGTGATTAGGCCCTATGATGGTGTCCCCTGAATAGATATGTGAACAGAATTGGCAGCGGGCTTTGTTGCAAGGATAGGTTCCTGGGTTAGTTGCAAGGATAGGTTCTGTTGTGTGGTGTGTGGTTGCTGGTGAGTATTTGCTTCAGGTTGGGGGGCTGTCTGTAAGCCAGGACTGGCCTGTCTCCCAAGATCTGTGAGCATGATGGGTCGTCCTTCACAGATCTTGGGAAACAGGCCAGTCCTGGCTTACAGACAGCCCCCCAACCTGAAGCAAATACTCACCAGTAACCACACACCACACAACAGAACCACTAACCCAGGAACCTATCCTTGCAACAAAGCCCGTTGCCAACTCTGTCCACATATCTATTCGGGGGATACCATCATAGGGCCTAATCACATCAGCCACACTATCAGAGGCTCATTCACCTGCGCATCTACCAAAGTGATATATGCCATCATGTGCCAGCAATGCCCCTCCGCCATGTACATTGGTCAAACTCGACAATTTCTACGTAAAAGAATAAATGGACACAAATCAGATGTCAAGAATTATAACATTCAAAAAACAGTCGGAGAACACTTCAATCTCTCCGGTCACACGATTACAGGCCTGAGAGTGGCTATCCTTCAACAAAAAATCTTCAAAAACAGATGCCAATGAGAGACTGCTGAATTCGAATTAATTTGCAAACTGGATACAGTTAATTTAGGATTGAATAGAGACTGGGAATGGATGGGTCATTACATAAAGTAAAACTATTTTCCCATGTTATTTCTCCCCCCATCCCACCCCCCACTGTTCCTCAGATGTTCTTGTTAACTGCTGGAAATGTCCCACCTTGATTATCACCACAAAAGGTTTTCCTCCTTCCCCCCCTCCTTCTTGCTGGTAATAGCTCCTCTTAAGTGATCACGCTCCTTACAGTGTGTATGATAAAACCCATTGTTTCATGTTCTCTGTGTGTGTATATAAATCTCCTCCCCACTGTATTTTCCACTGAATGCATCCGATGAAGTGAGCTGTAGCTCACGAAAGCTTATGCTCAAATAAATTTGTTAGCCTCTAAGGTGCCGCAAGTACTCCTTTTCTTTTTGGTGAATACAGACTAACACGGCTGCTACTCTGAAAGATAAAGAAGGATGCTTTCCCTAGCAGTACACTCCAGAGGATGGAAATGCTAACTGTCCTCTCCTGTGGTTAATCCTCCAAGGAGCACAATTGTATTTGCTGGTTGAGGAGGGCAAACTATACACCCTTCCCACTGGAGATGATCAAGCCCCAAAAGTGAAAGTAAAAAGAGACCTGTATAGTTACCGTGATAACATGGTACAGGAAAACAGAGATATACACATGCCCCACTAAGTTTTGCCCATTACTTGCATCAACGTTAGTGGAAGAGCTTTCGTTATTGGCTCAAGCAGGACTCCTGACCATGGATTCAATTAGAAGATAAAGGCTTAAAAGAGAAAAATTTCCAAACATGACTTCCCAAGGGAGGGCAGAGGATAACTAATGAAAATATGAATCTTCAAACCACACTGGCAAAGACTATTTATGTTAGCCTGACTGGGACAGATAATTTGTCAATATATGAATTATTTAACATTTGTATATTGGGCCGAACATGTGAATTGTGCTTTACACATAGAATGCAGAGAGGCTGGAGCTTCCAGTCAAGGTCATCATGGGGGTTATGATCCTCAGGGCAGTGTTGCAAACACATCTGGTGGGAGGGGCTGCACCCACCCTCCATTTATTTATGGCTAAATAGAAGTTTGTTTCTGAAACTTTGTCTAGCCTCTGTTGTAACAGGGAGCATGGGAAAGGTTGGGAACCACTGGTTTAGGTTAGATATGTTATAGCTTCACACACACACACACACACACACACACACACACACACACATATCCAGAAAGGGGAAAGAAAAACAAAAAGAAGTTTGAAGTTGCTATGTTTGCACAGCAATTCTTTATATAATCAGCAACTACTCAGAAGTTTAGCACAGAAGGGAGAATCCTTGTTGAAGATATTACAGAGGAAAGGTGGGTTTTGAGGAGATTAGTCAGTGGAGGAGGAAGCTGTATGGTGCATACGAAAAGGTAAGACATTCCAGGGATGATGGGCAGCACAGGAGAAGGTGTAGAGACATTTGTGGAAGAGGAAAACAGGGGAAATGAAGAGGACTCACATGGCAAACTAACCTCGTGTAACATTTTTGTCTGAAAAGAGTTTTATCTTAAAGTCTTCTGACAAAGCTTGTAAGAAAAGTTGCACCATGTAAGACCCACGCCATGTTCGACCATGTGGTGTGGGCCAAATTCAAGCCTGAATAAGCTGGCACAGATCCAGTTATTTTGTCCACTGACTATTTGGCATACAGGACAGCAATAGGGAGAAAATATTATAACAGGCAAGAGGGGTGATGGATTATTATTTGAAACGAGCCTGTTACCAAAAGTCATTATCATGTGCTGTCTGTTCATTTTCCTACATGAAATGCATTGGTGATCTCAAGCCACACCTTAGCATGCAGGTGTCAGTATCACAAAACATTCCACTATAATTGGCATCACTCCACTGTCTCACTGAACTATCTTCAGAGGTTCCTTAGAGGTGGCCCCTTTTGAGTTAAAGCCCATTAATAGGCCAGTGATGGGAAACCTACATCACCAATGTTCATGATATCTTTTTTTGTGGACAAAGAACTTCATTTACCAGGGCTTTCATTATCAGAAGCACTACATTTGTTTTAATGAAAGACAGAAAAAGTAATTTTGTGAAAGGAAAAGATACAAATAAGTCTCTAAACCATAGGTGAAATCATGATCCCAAATTGCAGTGTTGTAGAGAGACAATAAAAAGTCTACTCTTTACATCATTACAGCAAGTCATAAATGGCGAAGAAATTGAGAAGAGTGTAGATAACTGTAAAGGAATGATAGGCAACATACAGCATGCACAAAATGAAACTACAGTTGAAGGAAGACTATGAATGGAAAGAGCCTCATTTTAACTTGAGAGTTGCGATTCCCTTGTGCAAATTTTATTCTACAAAAATTCTGCAATGGGATAAAAGGTACAATGCATTTTCAATCACTCTTCACTCTCCTGAGATCCCAGAATTTGAACCTGAAGTCAGTCTGCAGCAAACTGCTCACTGGAGATTGATACTTTTGCAAATGAGGTCCTCCAAGTTCTATTATTTGAAAAGCCCACAAACTCATTGCCATTCATCTGTTAGACGCAGGAGGAAAGCAAGTTTGAAAGTTGCTAAGAACCATTTGCCAAGCGATTAATCCTCCAGAATTCAAATTGCTTCTGGGTAGGATCTAATACCGTTTTTCCATGGAATAAACTTGTGTTATTTAAGCTATATTTAACAAACCTCACTGTAGCTGAGTCACCATTTACCAGACTCTTTCTTGTGCCCAGAGGTGTTTCTGCAGGACCCTCCCCCTTTGCTTCTCCTTTTCAGGATCCCTTGGGAGCACCATATAGTTGTTCTCAGGGCTATCACCATCTGTCCACAAAACTGGGTCAGTAGGCCAAAGTAATTCAAAGAATTCATCATAATAGTCCTATAGTTCATGCCCATCTCCAATGCTCCTGTCATCCACAGAGACCCTAGATTGCTCAGCAAAAGACTTGCCGTCTGGCACACGCACACTCTCTGCTCTGCAAGGCAAGGAAGCATATACAATACATTTCTTCTAAAAGTTTCTCCCAGTTTCTGGAGAGAGGGGCACTCTGCCCTACCCTACACTACAGGGCTTCTGATCTTCAGCCCATAAATCAACTATATTCAGATCTTTCCATCCCACTGATAATTCCTTGGTCCCACCTCCTCTCTTCTGGTTTCAGCCAATTTCTGAACCTGTGCTCACAGCAGTATCTTTGAAACAGGACCTTCTGCCCCTCCCACACCCACTCTTAAGCTTAATAGGCCAGTACACCCCATTACAGTCACATTTTTAAAGTTACAATAAATAAAGCTTGTGGCCTGATTTTCAGAGGTGCTGAGTGCTTGCAGATTTTATTTGCTTCAGTGGCTGTTGTGTGCACTTGCTGCTTCTAAAAATCAGGCTGTTTTAATGACCTGTTCACAGATAAAAGAGATGGAAAGGTCCCTCCTACATCCATATAACAGCATGGCGCCCACCTCTTGCATGTGCTCCTTCTGATCAAGTGCATCTACAGTCTTTAAACAGTTCCAGCCCTGGTATCCAGCCAGAACCCCTAAAGGCAATGGTTTTGTCCTCTCTGGGCCCTTCTGGCTCCAGCTGGACCACTAAGCAGTTTAAATCCCCACTACTATCCACTACTCCGAGCCCCAGCCCAGGGACACTCAGAATAGCAGCCACATACCACCATGTCCCTTTAACAAAACTGCTTTCAGTTCCCTGGGCCACTTCCCCACAGCCCCAGCCTTCACAAAAGCTTCACTCTTACTTCAGGGCTCTTTTAAGTTCAGGCCCAGAAGCTAGCATGCCGCTGGTCCTTGCTCCCCAGGTCCCTGCCAACACTAAGCTGTCCATGGTGCTTCAATTCCCTTTGGCCAGCCAGAAGCACCATGTGCACTCCTCTGTCCCCCAACAAGGAACCGTGGTCTGCACTGCAGCTTCTTTTATACTAGCCTGCAACTCTCTGATTGGTTAGCTCCTTGAAGCCTCCCCCGACTGGCTGCTTTCTTGCACAGTCTTTCTAGGACACTTGGAGGACTTAGCTTCTCTGCCCCTTTCCTGGGATGGTTGTGGCAGGACCCTGAGGCCTCCAGCAAGGAATCTCTGGGCCTAGTCCACCCCATCACAATCCCCTTTGGTCTGCACTTAAACAGTGCTTTAACATAGCACTGGAGGATTCCCCTCAGATTGGATGCATTCAAAGGAGTGCTGCAAAAAAAGCAAATACCTGTTTTCCTCACTGGGGCATCAAGGGATCTTGTGTCACAATAATTAGGCACTTCCACATTAAATTATCCTTCCCATTCTTATTATGTAACACTTATATAGCATCAATTTTAGCATTGATCTTTCAGATCAACAGTCATATTTTATGTCCAGAGCAACACAGGTTAATTTGAAATGAACAAATCAATCAACTCTTTCTATAAATGAATGTGTGTGTGTTGTTAGGAGAGTTTTGCACCCACTTCATAGTAATTTCATCTAGAACACATTTCCCTAGTTTGCTTGTGAGAATGTCACGTGGGACTGTCAAAAGCCTTTCTAAAATCATGTCTACCTCTTCCCTTCTGTGCACTAGGCCAGTAACACTGTCAAAGAAGGAAATTAGGTTGTAGCCATTGTGGTCTGAGCGATTACCACCCCAAGTACATACCTTCTGTCTCTGAAAACCACATGTTTAGGACAGCTAGCCCTTCCTGCCGCTTGCAACATTCCTACATTCTAACTTTAGTGCACCCCCAGCTTGAAGTATAGACATGCCCTGAGTGTGTTCAGAAATAAAGCAAAACTCATCTTTTTGACTAAGTTTGTCCTTAATAAGATCTTCAGATAGATACACCCATTGTATCCTGGAGAAGACAGACAAGATTAAACTTTAACTCATCTGGCAACTATTCCCCAATAACTTATACAGGTCAGGTCATGATTCCTTCCTTAATTGTTTTAGCTGGTGGAGGGCTGCCAGCAGTCCCTCACCCCTCAACAGCTGGTCTCCAGCCCCTCACCGGGACCCCACCACCTTCCCCACATATGAGGGTTAAGAGCTGAGGAAAGGTGGTTGCCTCCTCACTGTACCAGATGTTAGGAGCACAAACCCTGTTCCGCAACTTCTTTAGGGATGTCTTCCCTTATGTCTACTTCCAATTCCAGTTTATCAGAGAACCAGGAATGAGTACCTGAACTGGACACCTGCCACCTGCTAAATTGTGATAACTGGATTCTAACCTACTGGACTAGCCTGATGGATCTGTGAGCTGCTGTGGAGAAAGTTTAAAAAAAAAACAGGCTAGCAGTGAGGGAAAAATTCCTTCCTAATCCCACACAGCAAGATAAAAACATAGTCATATGCTAAGACCAGGGGTGGGATGGTGAGAGCTGCTAATCCAGGAATGAGAGGGGACAGGGTTTGTATACCCTCCCTCCTATACACATTTATCTAAGTCCCACTGGCAGGCCCACCAGCTCAAGTGATCCTTCCCTGCACTTCCTGGCCAGCCCCCACCAAATCCCCAAAGGAGGGGCTATCTTTAAAGAAGCCACTACTCTTTTTTTCCTACCAGTCCAGTCAAAATCTTGAGTTGCAGAAATTTCAATCTCTCTCATGCACACAAACAACCCTCTTCTAACTATAACATTTATTCCTACAAGTAGGAAAGAAAGAGAAGTGTTCCGTTACTCCTTTTTAAAACATGGCAGGTACTTCCATACAATGGTGAGGGAAGCCAAATATGAATCTAGAGCAGAGGTGGGCAAACTACAGCCCGGGGACCAAATCTGACCCACCAGTCATTTTAATCTGGCCCTTGAGCTCCCGCTGAGGGGCAGGGTCTGGGGCTTGTCTCGCTCCGGAGCACCAGCCAGGGAGCAGGCTCGGGTGCTGCTTCACGCGGCTCCCAGAAGTAATAGCATGACCCCCCTCCGGTGCTCCAGCAGGGAGCAGGGTCGGGGCTCCATGCAGCTCCCAGAAGCAGCAGCATGGCCCCTCTCCGGCTCCTACAGGTATGGGCAGCCAGGGGGCTCCGTTCTGCATGCTGCCCCTGCCCCAAACACCATCCCTGCAGCTCTCATTGGCCAGGAACCATGGCCAATGGGAGATGCAGGGATGGTGCCTGCATATGGAGCAGCGTGCAGAGCCTACTGGCAGCACCTCCACATAGGAGCCGGAAAATGGATATGCCACTGCTTTTGGGAGCCGTTTGAGGTAAGCGCCGCCCTTAGCCTCCCCCATATACCCCAATCCCCTGTCCCAGCCCTGATCCCCCCCCACCCTCCAAACCCCTTGATCCCAGACTGAAGCACTCTCCTGCACCCCAAACCACTCATCCCCAGCCCCACCCCAGAACCTGCACCCCCATCCAGAACCTGCACCCCTTCCTGCACCCCAATCCCCTGCCACAGCCTTGATCCCCCTGGCACCCTACAAATCCCTTGGTCCCAGCTTGGAGCACCTCATACTCCCCAAACTCTTCATCCCCAGCCACACCCCAGAGCCCACACCCCCAGCTGAAGCCCCCACCCCACTCCCATGCCCCAGCCCAGAGACCCCTCTTGCACCCTGAACTCCTCCTTTCTGACCCCACCCCGGATCCCGCACTCCCAACCACAGCCCTTCCTCCCTCCCACACCTACCCCCAATTTTGTGAGTATTCATGGCCCACCATACAATTTCTATTCCCAGATGTGGCCCTTGGGCCAAAAAGTTTGCCCACCCCTGATCTAGACAGACTGAGTAGGGGCTAGCATCTCCCAGAAGATACTAGAGGAAAAAGAGGTAGAAGGCCATCTCTTCTAAGCAAAAAGATAAGAATGGAAGAGGTGAGCAGCCATGGGGAAATCATCCCTGTGAAAGGGCTCTACCAGGGGATTGTATCACCTGAGTGATGACAAAAGTTATATACAGCGTAAATCAGATATTTTGTTTTTTAAATAATCAGGAATAATCCTTTACACTTTGCAGCAGTGCTATTGTAATGACCACCATCTTGGTCATGCACAGGGACTGAGCCAGACTTCCAGAGTTAAAACATAAATCTCTACAGTTTGAGCACAAGGAATAAGTCCTTATAGCTGGGAGCTTTAACAGACATGTATCCTTTGAGATCAGACATGGTGTGGGACTTGTAACATACAATGAACAGTTAGTTACACTGTCAGAAATGTAAACAGCGATACAAGGAGAAGCTAAAATACAGCTGGCAACTGACAGGCCAAGGAATGAACGCAAATGGTGCTGCAACTTTATTCTCACACCCGAGTGATGAGGCAAATTAGCAGAGTATCCATTTTAAAGACTGTGCAGACTCTGCTATGCTGGTCCATGGATACAGGATTTCAGTTTCTAAGACTGTCAGTCTGGCACCTTTCACACTCATTGAACTCACAAACAAAAATTTAAAGACTAAAGTAAAGAAGGCATTTTATTTCTAGTCTAAAGTAGCACAGATGATGTTTTCCTTGATTGCCAGGACCAGAAAAGAACCACCCCAGAGCATTAAATCAAGATATGTAGCTTCTTATACCCTTATAATACTCAATTACCTACATGGCATACAACTCTGAGTAAAACCTGTTGAGGGAAAAATAGAATCCCTGCTCTAAAGGGTTTATGGTCTAATAGAATAACTCTGCCATGGTCAGCAGTGCCCAAATTACTGTAGTCCCAGTATACTCACAACAGCTCAAATATTTGTTCCATGTTTTCAAGAAAAGTAAATGAAGAAAGTGATCTTTTTGGATGGCTATACTGTTCTTAATAGAGAACAGCCCGTTCAGCCCTGAGATGCTTTTTTATTAATGTCGAAGTCATGAAGTAGTTCTCCAGCCTTCATGACATAATAAACGATTGTTTAGAGCTAAAAAAAATGCACATGCCTGGGGACTGGAAAGCCCTGTAAGCTATTATCATACGTGGGGCATCCCATATGCAGATAGTTATTTATCTATTAGATACACACCTAACATATCTACATATTATAGGAGTCTGGATAGTTTTCCGTCTGCAATGAAGAATACATTGTTACTCTTTTATTCAGATAGAGCCCTTGATTAATCCTTACTGAGGTGATCTTTTGAGCACATCTCCCCCTCAAGAATTATCGCAGTTGCTGTATCTATCAATTTTTCCCTCAATTCAAACAAAGTTTGACTTTCAGTTTCACATTGTCATAAATATAAAGGGAAGGGTAAATACCTTTAAAATCCCTCCTGGCCAGAGGAAAAACCCTTTCACCTATAAAGGGTTAAGAAGCTAGGATAACCTCGCTGGCACCTGACCACAATGACCAATGAGGAGACAAGATACTTTCAAAGCTGGAGGGGGGGAGAAACAAAGGGTCTGTCTCTGTCTGTTTGATGCTTTTGCCAGGGACAGAACAGGAATGGAATCTTAGAATTTAGTAAGTAATCTAGCTAGATATGCATTAGATTATGATTTCTTTAAATGGCTGAGAAAATAAGCTGTGCTGAATAGAATGAATATTCCTGTCTTTGTGTCGTTTTGTAACTTAAGGTTTTGCCTAGAGGGATTCTCTATGTTTTGAATCTAATTACTCTGTAAGGTATTTACCATCCTGATTTTACAGAGGTGATTCTTTTTACCTTTTCTTATATTAAAATTCTTCTTGTAAGAAATTTGAATGCTTTTTTCATTGTTCTTAAGATCCAAGGGTTTGGGTCTGTGGTTACCTATGCAAATTGGTGAGGATTTTTATCAAGCCTTCCCCAGGCAGGAGGGTGTAAGGTTTTGGTGAGGATTTTTGGGGGAAAGACATTTCCAAACAACTTTTTCCTAGTAACCAGTTAAACGTTTGGTGGTGGCAGTGGAAGTCTAAGGGCAAAGGGTAAAATAGTTTGTACCTTGGGGAAATTTTAACCTAAGCTGGTAAAAGTAAGCTTAGGAGGTTTTCATGCAGGTCCCCACATCTGTACCCTAGAGTTCAGAGTGGGGAAGGAACCTTGACACACATATATTGTCTCTTGGCAAATCATAATGGTCTATATTGACTTTAAAAAGAAATACTACTACTACAGTAACAAGGAGAATATTTTCAGGGAACATTTATATTCATAAATGTAGCCCCTTTACCTGTTAATGGATTACCTATAAACAGGATTCAATTATAGTATTGTTTATTTGGTTGATAGTTTATGTGCATGTATTTTCCCTTCTGGATTACTCATTCAATTCACAGTGACTATTTCCTCTGCTTTACGTGATTTGTCATCTGAGTTATATGGTATTTCTGCTCTGATTGACTCAGAGGCACACAATGAGCTCTGAAGATGGCTGTGCAAACATTTCTGGCATGAATACCCATGCAACTACAAACTCGCCAGGAAATTCATGATTCCTGTGGGTTGTAATACTTTGGCCTCATTTCAATTGTTGGGTTTAGTGTGTGGGTACTGGGTGGTGGTTGTGGCCTGTGACATAGAGAAAGTCAGACTAGATGATCTATTGGTCCCTTCTGGCCTTAAACTCTATGGTACCTTTTCTTTCTCCAAACAAAAATGTGCTCACAAGACGAGTCTAAATTAAATGAAAAAACATACATTAATTCCATGAACATTTGATAATGCTTTGTGGAGTATTTGTCCAGCTCTAGTTATTAGCTGAGGTCCATCTCATCACTTAGACATAATGCCTCCTAGCACCACTGCTTGAGTAGTGAATCCACTCTCTAGTTCAGCTCTGCCTCATAAAAGATATGAGCCTCACAACTATAACTTAGCAGATAGCTAGTTCTTTACTGAAAGCTGAAAACCTATAGATCTGAAATTTAGGTCAGATCTCCAACTACGTCTTGAAACAGACAGATTGGAAAAGGAAATTTTCAGAGCAAATGCTGTGACAATGGGAAACTGAAAGGGAACTGTAGGGAACCCGAGACTGCTTATAACAGCTTTCTGAGAATGCATTATTGACTTATATTCAATTTGTGGTCCAGTATAGTCTGAAGGTCATTTTCAGCAATACTACCTAGCCAGTTATTCCCCATGTTGTAGCTGGGCATTTAATTTTTCCTTCTTAAGGATAGTGCCTTGCACTTGTCTTTATTAAATTTTATCTTGTTGAATTCAGACCAATTCTCCCATTTGTCAAAAGCACTTTGAATTCCAATCTTGTCCTCCAAAGTGTTAGCAACCCCTCCTAGCTTATATAAGCATATTCTCCACTCTATTAGCTAAGTCATTCAGAGAAACGAAGGGTAAAAATAGATCTTTTGTTTTTAGTACTGGTGAAATATAGACAAGAAATTAAGTTAATCTGAGTACCTCTCCCTCCCTTTCTCTCTTATTTTCCTTTACATTTTTCTTTTCAAGGGACTTTAGTGACAAAACTCTTTCTCTTCCATCCCTTCATATCTATCTTTCATTTTGTAGGGACCTCTGAATACCAAACTATTAACTCTATTACATCACATAAACTAGTCAAATGCATACAAAAATACTACTACATTGAACAAACAAAATGGTAGGACAGTTCTTCCCTGCCCCCTTTGAAGAGATGATTGCCTGCAGATCTCATCCTGAGTTCAGGGACTGCACTGTGACAGGCACTTGTGTGGCATAGAGGAAGGAGAGAGGCTCCTTGCCTGCACCTCCTGTATATTTGCATAAGGGCCAGTCATAATCTATCCCTGAGTGGTACACTGTACATTTTCTATATATAAATCAAATCTTAACTGATTAACAAATCAAATAACATTTAACGAAGCAACATAACCCAATACAAAGGGTGTAAATATATTTTCACCCTTTGAGAAAATCATCGAGTTTAAATTCCTTTAAAAATAATTATCAAGCTCCTCTGGGGAAGATATTTACAATGGCTTTAATGTAGGTTTTATCAGGGCCATCATCCTTTATTTAAATTAGATCATGATGTCTAAACATTCCACATATTCAACACTGCAGAGATGCAGTTAATATCTCAAATCCTATTTGCAAGTTGTTGGGTAGAGGGAATAGCTAATTTCCATTATCTTGAAAGCAGGACAATAGAGGTGAGTCACTGATTTACTGTGGATTTTAGGGGGACACACAAACACTGATTATTAAGGATTTTTTTCTCAACTTCTCTTAAAGTTTTTGATGAGAGTAGAATTAACAGAGAAGTAATTTCTTTCATTTGGATTGTACTTTTTCCAAAAATCTTCTTAGGTGTTCCTATGACAGAAGCCAATGGGTCCTGAAATTCCACATTCTTTCCAACGGAAATTCACATAGTCCATGGTTGGTATTTGCATATATGAAACCCCCTAACACACACACACAGACACCTACCACACACCCCATAACCACTGACTCTGTGGGACCCTGGTTTATTTGTGGTAATGTTTAGCTTTTTGTTTTCCATGGACGCCACTACTGATAAGTACAATATGAGTGTACTGACTTACAGTCTCAGAAGTAGTTCCTTTGCAGGATAGGGGCCTATTTCATTTAAAGCTTAAAGAAAGAATGTGATTATATACTGCTTTCTGTCTTTTGAGGTGTCTCTTATCTAACCATCCCCTCTCCCCCCAAAATGGAACTTGATGAAATATTGCAATATTACAAAATTAAATTTACAGAAGGAAAGGTGATGTATTTTAAGCTAGCCTTTATAATGAAGCAACTACTTTAAAAATAACCTCTCTTTGCCACTGTGCCAAGCCAAATTTTCTGTTAGCTGAAAAACAATTTTTTCAGTTCGGTGGCCCAAGTGAAAAAGAAATCATTTCCCGGCTGACCCAAGATAAAAAAAAAAATCACATATTTTGGTAAACCAAAAAGATTTTAAAAAATCATTTTGTTTAGACCCAAAATGAAGCATTTTGTTTTGTTTGATTTTTTTTACTTTTAAGAAAACAAAAACAAACAAAAGCTGAAGTAAAATTCAAAATAAAATGTCATTTTTAATCAAAAATCAAAACATTTCATTTTGAAAACCTTGAAAAAATGTTTCAATTTTTTTGGAATTTTTGTTCGAAGTGAAAGAATTTGGTAAATTCATCACAAATTTGCAAAAGATTTCGGTCAACCTGCATCTGCATTTTTCAGTTGAAGAAAAATTCTGTCAAAAAAATTTCACCCAACTTTACTGCTGATTCTGCTTCTGACCAAGCGATTGTTCTATACCTTCTTCATATATTTTATAGAAAAATAAGCTGCTTTTGTTAGTGTGAATTTCCGACCTTATTATATTGAAGTAAAATATATGATGTCCTTTAAGAGCTCACAATTTTTATTGTCAGAAATCCAAGTAACAAACCAAAGTCCTCTGTGGAGATATAATAAACTTAGTAATTTATTAAATTTCTCTCTGGATAGCTATGAAGGGATTTTTGGTGCCTTTGCTCTATTAATGAAAAAAGAATGTTTCACTGTTATTATAAAATTTTATAACTACATACAATGAATCAAAGGGAATATTTCAAAGGGAGAATGTCAGTGCTCCAATCTTGAAGAATATGTATACTTCTGACGACAGAGTAGCATCAACCTGAAATTCAGATTTTTCTAGTGCGGTGCTATGGTATGATCAACCAACCAACCACCATTAGCATTAGTAAAAACAAATAGAATTCTTTTTACCAGTGTGAAAATTCCAGAGACAGGAGTTTTTATTGGCAGGAATATTTATGACAACAGCACTTTTAAACTGAATAATAGAAAATATTCACAGGAAATTAATTTAAACTTGAATGTGAGTAAGTGCACCAGAAACATGAGTCTAAAAGTTATGCTCATCCAAAAAGCATTTGACTAATGAGTCCAGTGTAAGCTAACCCAAATATTTTGGCTATCAGTACTTCCAATCAGTTGCTTGTGAACAAATTACAGACCAAGACTTTATTCACAGAAGTAGTTAGTTATGGGGTTTGTGACATGGACACCTATGTAATGAGAAATAGACTAAAACCACAAACTTATTTTTCATAGTTCACAAGAATAAACTACTGACTAGGAATGGATTTGAACTGATGAGCTGGCAGTGAAAGGTTCTGTATTGTATTACAAATACTCTGTTGTTTTCATGCCTATACAATGCTGTCCCTTTAAGCATTTTCCCAGGCTAAATGATATGTGATCATCTGGGGAAGGATCTATCCTCCCCTCCATTGGAAGTCTCAGCACTGGTGTGAGAATCCCCCAGTGCAATTTCTGAATGACTAACTGGTTCAATCCAGGATTCCACTTCTGGGAAGTAGGCAGGGTAGAATAACTGATGTTCCTTGTATAGCTGTTAAGGACAGTAGATTTATCAGTTTGAATAGGCATCTTATTTCGTATCAGTGGTGTGTACAGATGGGGTATGTATGCTTGTTTTGAGTGTCACTGGGTACGTCAGCAACAATATAAATCAGTTAATATCTATTCCATCATACCATTAATCTTTGCTTGAATCTATATGTACATACATACACACACAAAATGTAAGTAACTTGGCCAGACAGATATTTAGTCTTTTAACTGGTACCATATATGTTCAAGAGGTTTCTATTGTTTTAGATAGCTTGGGGTTTAAAAACACAGATATACAGTATCCTTTTAACTTATTTATTCTACTAACATATACCCTTAGTAAGCTTCCCTGTTAGATTACCACTGAACAGAATACATATTTAAGAATAAAATCATTTCAGACATCCTTTGGGATCTGTGGTATGAGCCTAAATATAATTATTCTGAAAACACCAGCCCTTTCCAGTTTGTGAAATATTGAATAAAAATGCAAAACTGAGTGGACTACTTATGGCATTATTATTCAGAAGGAAAATGCACTCAGCATATCTAAAGGCTTTGAGGTGTTGTAGTGAAACAACTGCCAGTAAGGAGCTGACACCAATAGAAGGATTTTCATTGCTCTGGAAGAATAGAAGCAGTAGCAAATATGCAGTGAGCCAGCTCAACTGTACTGCACAGTTTGTTAAATCTTTCCTAGATACATAAATGTGATCCTCCATAATCTTAGTATTCATCAACAATTGTTCAGTTTATTAGGGTAATCCATATTTTGGCTATTTGAAAAATATATTCTTGATACTGTAAATTACAATTCAGCATCCATCGACGCTTCAAATAACTGTTTGTATCCAGATGTATTGAAGCATTGCTGATCTACAATTAAGGGCTACTTTTCTGTTTCTATTATAAACCCCTATTTCAGGATTGATCACATTGAACTGTGAATTAAGTTCACAGCAGAGTATTTTACTGTTCACAGCACTCAAAAGTCTTGATTTTCTCCTGCACTAGAGCTGTTTGGCCCTGGAGCAGTTTTGTGTGTGTGAAATGTCAGGAAACCAGTTATAGCGCCCTAATTTTCAGGGACTCACACAATTTAGAGCAGCAGCTAGGCTACTCTAAGTTGTGCCACTGTTATAAGATACATAATAGAGTGACCTACACAGTAGATGACTGGCATAGCCTGAGGAAGGTCTGGGAGGTGAACATAAGCATAGGCCTACCTGTTGAATATTTGTGCTAGCAGGGATTTTCCTTTCCACAGAGGAATTCTTGCTGGGAATCTATAGCCATATTCCAATAATTTTGGATGATGAGCAATGCACATAGACCATAATGCAGTAAAGAATCTGGCCGCCTCCCTCTCCACTGACTGATGCTCAAGTTGGTGGAAGATAGGCATTCCAAGATCACCTTGACTCTGGAATTCAGTTCACTCATTGGTATGACAGAGACCTAATAAATTGATCTTTAGGAACACTGCAAGACCTATCTATTTATTCCAGATTTCAACTGAGTTCATGGTCTGAAGCATACATATGTTTCTGCTGAGATGCTGTGTGGTCTGGGAAGCTTGTTGAGTTGATGTTGTTCAATTATGATTTAATTGTTATTGTGTCTGTGTGTGTGGAGGGGGGTGCATCTGCGTTTAGCAATGGTGATAGATTCTATTTGTGTATTGAGAATATTATTCATAAGCTGAGATACTGAACATGATGTTAATGCTTCTGAAGTTGGCAAATAGTTGTAAGTTATCACAAATATTTCATTCAAGTTTTAAAAGACCTATGAATTTAGGACAACAATATTCATAACCCCTTTTAGTCACTTTTTTCAATGATATTAATGAAAAAAGGAATATATTGTAACTACTTATGGGAATATGTGATGGAAATATTCATATGGTCATTTTGGAATCTCTTTTTGAGCTTTGGAATAATCCAGTCAGGAAGCTGAAACGATAACAGATAACTTTGGTGACCAATCGCACAAACACAAAGAGTGGATTACAATGGTAAATATAAAAGAAAAGGAGTACTTGTGGCACCTTAGAGACTAACAAATTTATTAGAGCATAAGCTTTCACCTGGTGTATGATAAACCCATTGTTTCAGTTCTCTGGTGTGTGTGTATATAAATCTCTCCTCTGTTTTTTCCACCAAATGCATCCGATGAAGTGAGCTGTAGCTCACGAAAGCTTATGCTCTAATAAATTTGTTAGTCTGTAAGGTGCCACAAGTACTCCTTTTCTTTTTGCGAATACAGACTAACACGGCTGCTACTCTGAAACAAATGGTAAATGTAGGTTTCAGAGTAGCAGCATGTTGGTCTGTATTCACAAAAAGAAAAGGAGTAAAAGAAAAGAAAGAAAAGTCTTTTTCACTAGCAAGCAAATCTAGAAAAAAAGTGAATGGGTAGCGGCAAACAGTAAAAGGGGTTATGTTGGTTGACCAGAGTATTTGCTGGAAATAGTTCTCACAACTTTAGTACTTTGGAATTTGATTGAAGAAGTGGATCTTATTATACTTATGAAAAGCTAGTGGGAAATTGTCCAAGGGAACATTTTTCTGTTGGAAAATGCCTGTTTGTCAAATGAAAATGATCCATGGGAACTTGTCAATTTTGACAAAACTTCCAGTGGAATCCACTCATGTTTCCTGCCAGCTCACCTGCCTTTTCCCAAACTCCAGGGCTCCCAGGGCTTCTGAGTTCCTAACTTCTGAGATCCTCAGCAGTTTGCTTGTCAGGGTCGCTGCAGCACACCTGTTTTCAAGTTTCTGGCTTCTCAGCAGCTAACCTGACAGGCAGCTGCAGAGCCAGAGTTCCCAGGAAACATATTTCATTTTGGAAACACCAAAACATTCCAACTGCAGAAACATTTCAGTTTTTCACTTCTGAAAAATAATAATAATAATAGTAATAATAAATTAATAAAGAGATTATGGGTTTCCCTGAAAATCAATGAGTTAGCTCCTAACCTGCTTAGCTACTTTTGTAAATCTCACTATGTATCCATCTGCATATTGAGACCACTAAATACCTTTGTAAATCTGGCCCCGTATCTCTCAGTATTATACTAATTCTTTGGCCTTGCTTTTATCTCATTCAGAAATTTAAGTCTATTTATTTGCTAGGTTTTCTTGAAAGAGATAAATCAATTCTATAATATTAAGCTATTTGGCTAGATACTACCAGACCCCCTTATCCCACACACCTATAAAGTCTGAAATAAGGAGGTTCTCTCCTGTGCACCAACCTCAATCACTGTGCTGCTTCACTGCATTTTTTACTATGTAGCTAAATTAGCTTTGCATGCATGCGGTGGTCCTACTGAGCTAGAATCTTTTAAAAGCCTAGGAAGAAAACTGGAAAATTTACTGTGCATTAAGAGAAAATGTATTTTAGTAGGCCATAATTTAGTTAAATAAAAAAACATATTAGCAGAATAGTTAGTACATCCACAACTTTACTGTGGTTGCAGCTGCTACTGTCTGTGTTATATTTATATGCACTCACACACACATATATACGCACATGTGTATATGCACATTAAATAGAGATAAATATTAAATGTAAATTTAAAAATGAAAAACATTTAAATAATGGGCAGATTTAACTCTCCAGAATTAAAGTGTATTGTTTAAATGATTTGAATGATCCTCACACATTTATGTTCCCCACTTCACTTAATAACCAAAAATATTCAAACTTACTGGGTATCCTTGCTGAACGGGATCATCTTTTAAGTGACACTAGCTGAGAGTGCCTCATTGTCATGATATACCATACTAATGCATCAGAGTACTGACATTCCAGTGATGTACAGAAACTGTAGAATGGGGTTTTGAGGATGTATTAGTATAGAGGACTAGTCCAGTGTTCTTCATCACACAATTGATCCAAGATATGTGGGAGCTTCAGGAAGTTGTAATGTTTTCGGCAAATCTAGTTTATACATCCATTTTTCATCTATTGTGCGTACATTTAATTTGTTCAGATACCGCGTAGCTTTCTGTGGATCTCGTCGCTGCTGAAGATGCCCAGCATCAACTGAGTTCAAAAGTAAAATGAAACATGGGACTGTAGACATTATTATGGGAAACCAAAACTCTGAGAAAGAGAGAGTGTGAGAGAGAGCCTGAAATGAAAAGTGTGATGGAAGTGCAATGTATTTACAAATACAAAGCCTCACAGCACCCATGTTAGATAAAGTATTATTATTCCCATTTTACACCTAGGCTCAGAGAATCATGCCCACTATTCCAGGCCACACAAGCCATTGTTCAGAACTGAGAACAGAATTCCTCACTCCCAGCCTTCTGACCTAACAACTAGACAGATGGTTTTCAGTCTGGGCTCTGCTGGTCACATGGTGCTGGGGTATGCTTCTTTACAGCTACTCCTGCAGGCATCCTTGCAAACCTAGCTATAAAAACAGCTTTAAAGAAAGAGCTGAAAGCCTAGCAGCCGCCACTAGGGATTACTGCAATCATTAGAGGAGAAGCTATAAAAAGCCACTATTAGAAAAACTGCCAAAAAATCATCAATAAGGCCAGAACCAGGAGCTTCCACAGGGCCCAGATATGCAACCCTTACATGCATCAGTGAGCACTTGCTTGAACACATAGCTCCATTGACTTCAATGTTAACTTAATGAATACATGCTTACCCGGTGTAAGGATTGCCCAAATGGACCCTCAATGAGGCACCTCAAAGAAGAATAGAAAAAGCATGACTGTAGCAAGGAGGAGATGCTGGGTAGGGGAAATTGGAACCAACAGAACAAAAAAGTGAGGACAGAGCTGGCCAAAAAACTTGGGATTTGTGGGAAATTCTGATATTTTGAAATTTAGTTTCATTTCAAATTGGAGCGGCAGACCTTGGAACCCAGGCTCCCCAGCAACCTGCCAGGAACCTTGGCTGTGATTTGACAAAATCTCATTACATTTGTGATGATTCTGTGAAATTATCTCAGATTTGATGAATCGGCATTCTCCAACCAAACTCTATTTTGTCAGAAAATAGCTGACCAGCTCTAAGCAAGGTACACTGAATGAAGAGAACAAAGAGCACGATATATTTTTAGAAAGAGAACTAATTTGATTTTAAAAGTTTATTACCTATATCTTTCCATATTCATGAGATCTAAGATGTGCTTGGATTTTAACGTTCCCTGTAGTTCTAGAAATTCAGTATGTGTTATAGTTGGCACAGGAATGGAGTGAGATTGTGACTGGGGGAAAGCAGTCTATGACATGATCTCACTTAAGAAGTGGTCCCCAGAATGGAAAAACCTCAACTAGAATATGCTCAATTACATGGTAAAATCACAGACTTTGCAATGGCAGAAAAAAATGTCACCATTCAGTGAGAAGCTGAAGGAAGGGATACGTTATAAAAGTCACTTTTGATGTTTGTGTGTTGCTTTGATAAAATTGCTGATGTGAGATCATCTACATTAGGCTAAGCACAAATTACATCTGGGACCATATTTCAAAACTGCAATTTGAATATAAAAGGAGAACAAAAATAATAATTACAAAGTAACCTAGAAATAGCCTGCAAACGTATTTAAACCTCAGGACATGTTTAGTTTTACTTTTTAATTTATTTATTGAGCATCTTTTCACCTAGACAGATCATTCATGAGTATGACTGTACACTTTCCTGGATTTCTGCAGTGTATAGGACCTGGGAACTTTTACAGCAAATTTCAAAAGTATTCAGAATTTTCTATTGATTATATCTGAGCTACACTTGAATTCCTCACAATTTAACTTATACTATTGTTTTCTTTCTTCAGGACATATTCATGATCGATGAAGAGGGGAAAAAAGCCATAACATGGCAACAGGTAGCTCCTCCTGTCTTCTGATTAGCGATCAGCTGGTTTGGAAGAAGGAATGGCTAGAAGACATTATTGATCATGTAAGGAATTACCGGGCTTGATTTTGCTACCCATAGTCACGTTGAATAGAACCTTACCATTCAAGCAGACAGTACCAGTCATTTCAGTGGGATTATGTAATGAGATACCACTCAGCATGAGTACAGGTGACCACTTTGGTTCTACAGTCATTCAGGGCTATATTGTGGGCCTCCTTTCTATGACTATGGGATGAGGAGGAGCTAAGAAACCTTCTCCTGTTTGACTATTGAAAAGGCCAATTTCATTTTGACTTGAGGGAATGCTGGAGAGTGCTACTGAAATATTCTCTGCATGTGCACCTTATTGCAAGGAGAAGTAGGGAGAGTCATGTCTCTGCCTCCTACGTGACATTTAGTATAGACAATAGAGTATGCTTAAAAAGGTGTCACACATTGATCTCTGAGACAGACTGTCAAAAAACTTAGAATAAAAAAATTGCATTCAGATTTTTTTTTTTGTGCAAAATTTCACAATGAAGTAAACATTTTCATTTTGTTTTCATTTTATTCCAAGTGTTTAATTCTGGTTTTCAAAAACAAAATGAAGTTCAAAATAATTGTCCAAAACGTATGTTTGTTTTGAAATTTTCCATTGGAAAAAATTCCAAACAATTTGTTAAAAATGACATTTTCCTTCAAAAAATGCAATTTTGGGGGGCAGGAAAATTTTAGCCAGCTAAACTCCCAGTGCTGCTCTAACATAGGCTGCTGCCAAAGCCATTCTCCATCCCTGAAGGACTGAAAACAGAACTATAAACCCTTTCTGGCTCAGCAAGTACCATCTGCACTTCACTTAAAAGATGGCTCATTTTAGGATACCATCAGCTGCATATATATGCACTTTTCTTCATTAAATATTTGTTCAAACACTTCATTTTGAAGCATTTACTAAATTGATATGCTAGTGTGTGCACCCTTTTTTTCTCCAGATGTCTGACAGGAGGGGAGGGAGGAGTGAGCTATAAAACACTGTCAGAATGAAGGAGAAAAGGTAGCAAATAGAAAAGCATATTACTGGTTCGATTGCTCCCCTCCCGCCACTCTGCCTCTCTTCCTGCTGATTCTGTCAAGACTTGAATAGATTAGGTCTCATTATAACAAAGTTAAAGCCAAAGATTCAAGATGCTTAAAAATCAGACTGCTACATTTAGAAGCATCATCCAGTGTGTGTGTGGCTGTGTCAGGAGGGGTGCTCTGGCAGAAAGAGTAAGTTATTGCTGTTGATAGAGGGTTCTATCCAGCCTGGTCACCTGAGCAATTCCTAGGCAGAAGGGGGTATATATGGTGGCAAGGGTGCAAACTTTGTTAGTACAAAGTTCTAATGAATTCAGAATAATTAGAATCCAATTTTGACATTAAATCATACTGAGGAGAGATGCTGGAGGATTAAGTCATTTGGAAAGCTGAAAGAAAAGAGGAACTAATCTGAAGAGGGATTTCACAAGGCACTAATGTTTCCCCATCTCTGGTACAAAGAACAAAACATGTATCTCAGCCTACCTGACTTATTTCCAGTTAAGGGAGACACAGAAAATCAACCAAACAAAAAACAAACCAATATAAAAGGATGAGATTCTGTTCTGTACCTCTGAAAAGTGCACCACAGAACTCCCAGCACAGGGGAAGTGAAGGCTAATGTAACTTGAAGCCAAATTTGCACTCCCTGACCCTGGGCTGCCTCAGAAGCTGAAGAGCCCCCGGGCCGTCCCTCCAAAGTGCCCTATGGCCAACCCACAGCACTGCTTGGAATCTCTGCCTCAGTCCTGACCCATTCTCAGCCCCTACTGTGCCATGAATTTATGGGGCTAGTTTATTACAGATTGCCAATGATTTGACCAGAAGATATTTAGGTTCTTGTCCCAATTCAGGCTACAGGATTAGGGAAAACAGAGAGTTCTATGTCATGGATGGACTCTCGGGATGTGTAACAAGGACACATACTGAGGACAATACCAAAATTTCAATATCTTTATTAAAATGAATGAAAGGATAATCAAAGATATAAAACACAGAGTCACAAAGAAGTAATACAATTCTATGGTCCCTGGTGAATCATAGAATCATAGAATCATAGAAGATTAGGGTTGGAAGAGAACTAAGGATATCATCTAGTCCAACCCCCTGCTCAAAGTAGGACCAACCCCAACTAAATCATTGCAGCCAGGGCTTTGTCAAGCCAGGCCTTAAAAACCTCTAAAGATGGAGATTCCACCACCTCCATAGGTAACCCATTCCAGTGCTACACCAACCTCCAAGTGAAATAGTTTTGACATATATTCATATGTGTTAATATCAATTATCTCATCCCCGAAACCATTACCTTTGGCCTAAATCATGACTTCCATGTTCCATGGTGTACCCTGTGGTTACTGGTCTGTTCCAGACTCATGGTAAACACATTCAGTTCCCTGTTTGGTTCGCCATTCAGTTCCCCAAAGACAAAGGGGTAACTGGTAGGCCAATTATCTGTGCCAAAGGTTACAAACACTTATAACTTGCTCTAGCTTAATCATACAGAATACAGGCCTGTAGGTTCCTTGCATTACAGTCAACTATTATGAGTAATATATACTGGAATGCGATATAAATGAAACCCCGAGAAAATAACAATATAATCAATCAAACCAATGAAAAAACACAATATGCAATATAGCAAGCTAGCAGACTAGCCTCATGGGCTACACTATGCCTGGGTTTATGAGGGACTTCTTGTAGGGCATAGGTGTCTTCTACAATGTCTGTGCCAGAGAAATCCGCCTCTGGTTAGATACAAGGCTTCCACAACCCCTTTATGACACTCTGCCATTTTTACACAGCATAAAGAGGATGGGGCAGGAGTGAGGATCTTACTCAAAGTCACCATGAGATAGGAGAGAATATGTACAGAGTACCTCACTCTGTAACACTCTGCAATTGAATTGAAACACAAAATGGCAGCTGCCCCTTCAGCAGGCAAGGGACCCTGTACACAATACAGGGAAAACAGTGAGGTACCATTTCCTTTCAGCTACTTATACCCCAGGAGGTATAAGATAACTGTAAGATATAAGGTTGAAAGGTGGCTTTAGGAAAATTGATGGATAAAAACAAAATAGAAATGAAGAAGGAACTGAAATCATAGTGCCATTGAAGTTAGGAGGAGGACTGGGCCCCATAAATAGGCAGGTGCATATTTCTCTGGCTTTCAACAGAGCATAAAGTGGATTGGGCAATATTAAAGTAAATGCACAGAATGAGCCAATTTGCTTGATCATCTTAGCTCTAGTGCAGTGATACTAAGGGCATGGCTACACTAGAAACTTCAAAGCACTGCCGCGGGAGCGCTCCTGCAGCAGCGCTTTGAAGTGCGAGTGTGGTCGCATGCAAATGCTGGGAGAGAGCTCTCCCAGTGCTCCTGGTAATCCACCTCCATGAGGTGATTAGCTCAAAGCACTGGGAGCCCAGCTCTCAGTGCTCGGAGCCTGTGCACACTAGCGCTTTAAAGCGCTCAGACTTGCTGCGCTCAGTGGGGTGATTTTTCACACCCCTGAGCCAGCAAGTTAGAGCACTATAAAATGTAAGTGTACACAAGTCAGGTCTCAGTGGTTCAGAAGCCAAATTGCAATCAACATTACCCAAGAGAGTTACAGTCGTGTGAATTCATTGTTTCATTTACCAGTCTTCTTTAAACAGTCTGATGGGGAAATATTTAGTTTATATATATTATTCTCACAGCAAAATGACTGACCAAATATATTATTTTATCATGGTAAAAGCATCCTGATTGGTTAATAATTAAATCACACCATGTTTTAATATCATGTACTGAAAAGAACCACAGGAGACACATTAAAGAACCACTTGTGACTCATGAGCCTCAGTCTGAGTATCACTGCTCTAGTATTTAGCCAATCATGTACTTTCCTCCTCCCAACACTTTTGCTTAGGTTCTGCAGCCTATATAAAAGAAAACATTTAAAACTTCTGAAAATGCTCCCCCCAAAAGTTCTGTACAAATCAATTTATCTCCTACTTCTTAACAAGTTAGGAAATTGCAATATTTTATGTGAGGTCTAAAGAATGAGATTATAATTACAAGACAAAGGCTCTACAATACCTTGCTCTGTGTGTGTTTAATTTTTGTCTTTATAAATAGAAAAAAAGATGCAGGGGGTCAATACTATTCCATTTTCAGTCCTGCAGGCAATTCATACTCAGTCACAGCCCTGGAAATTTAAAAGTCCCTGTTTATTCAGGTTTTAGGGCCAGCAGAACATGAAACGTTATTTATAATCACAAGTGCCCAGATTGTTAGCTTTCTTTTAAAATAAAAAGTTTGCCTTTTGGTCTAAAACAACAGCTCAGTAAAATGACATTTCTGGACGCTATTTTTAGGAGACATTAAAATCTTGGAATGCTTCTCTTACACTTAAATTCAAGTCCACACTTCCCCAAGAGACAAAGCTTTCCATTTGCAATTTTTGTTGTATTTTTTGGCAAGGAAGATGGAAGGTGATTGTTGCACATTAATATATACCATAAAGAAGGAGTTTATAGTAGACTGTGAAAGGACAGGAGCCTAAGTAGAACACCATTATGTCAGAATTATCCTGATGAACACTGTAAAGAGGGAATATGTAGAGAGGATGTATAATGCACCATGCTGTACAACACATTATGCAATGGTTAGTTGTGCCCAAAATGGAGGAGCGGGGGAGTCAAAGACCATGACCCAGAGACTATACAGACAAAAGCATGAGGGAGTGAAATAGAAAACAGAATAAACAACGTGGTGTGTGAGTGTCATAGCTGGAATATTTCATGGAACGGATAAACTTAAAACTTTTTTTGGAAGGAGTAGTTGGAGGATGCTTGTCAAATATACATTGTGAGGCTACTCTGTGCTTGGCATGTGCAAAGGCAGGACTGGGCAAAAAAGTCAGGGCTTTGCCATATTATCTATAAAAAGTATCTTTCTAACTCATTAGTTATAAGAATTAATTAAAAGAGGAGGAATTGCACAAAACAGAAAACATGGTGATTATGTTATTTTGCATTGATTCTGTTACCTATCTACAGAATTACTACATGATTTGTAGGCCATAAGTGACCATCATAATCATCTAGTCTGACCTCCACCATAACATAGGCCATAGACTTTTACCCAGCTGTTTTGAGAGTGGAGTAAATTATTCTTCCCTACCACATAAGTAAATACCGTTGAACCCAAACTTCATGACTGCAAAAGTAATCTTAAAAGAAGATGAAAACATGAGTTTCTTTTGGTTTCCATAACAATATTACTAAAGAGAGAATTGGAAATGTGCTTTCAGTGATGCCAACTATTATCTGGCAAAAACATTTCACTGGTAATTATATTTTAAATTCCCCATTTTATATCTTATAATTTACATGCACTGTATTTCATCATGTGATCTGCAGAAATGGGAATTAATGGAAGATGTGGGGCTAAATCCCCTGCGCTGCTTTGAAAATTGGAAATTTAATGACTTCTAAAGCACCATCTCTAGGCTAGAAACAAGAAAATAGGAAATCACACAGCTGTTATGAGGACAGGAGAGGAGATAATCGTTTCATGAGGGGGAAAGGAGTCCAGGAGAGCTGGCTGTATTTTAAAGAATCCTTATTGAGGTTAAAGGAACAAACCATCCTGAAGTGTAGAAAGAATAGTAAATATGGCAGGCAACCAGCCTGGCTTAACAGTGAAATCCTTGCTGATCTTAAACACAAAAAAGAAGCTTACAAGAAGTGGAAGATTGGACAAATGACCAGGGAGGAGTATAAAAATATTGCTCAGGCATGCAGGAGTGAAATCAGGAAGGCCAAATCAGACCTGGAGGTGCAACTAGCAAGAGATGTTAAGAGTAACAAGAAGGGTTACTTCAGGTATGTTAGCAACAAGAAGAAAGTCAAGGAAAGTGTGGGCCCCTTACTGAATGAGGGAGGCAACCTAGTGACAGAGGATGTGGAAAAAGCTAATGTACCCAATGCTTTTTTTGCCTCTGTCTTCAAAAACAAGGTCAGCTCCCAGACTACTGCACTGAGCAGCACAGCATGGGGAGGAGGTGACCAGCCCTCTGTAGAGAAAGAAGTGGTTCGGGACTATTTAGAAAAGCTGAACAAACACAAGTCCATGGGGCCAGATACACTGCACCCAAGAGTGCTAAAGGAGTTGGCGGATGTGATTGCAGAGCCATTGGCCATTATCTTTGAAAACTCATGGCGATCGGGGGAGTTCCCGGACAACTGGAAAAAGGCTAATATAGTGCCCATCTTTAAAAAAGAGAAGAAGGAGGATCCTGGGAACTACAGGCCAGTCAGCCTCACCTCAGTCCCTGGAAAAATCGTGGAGCAGGTCCTCAAAGAATCATTTCTGAAGCACTTAGAGAAGAGGAAAGTGATCAGGAACAGTCAGCATGGATTCACCAAAGGCAAGTCATGCCTGACTAATCTAATTGCCTTCTATGACGAAATAACTGGCTCTGTGGATGAGGGGAAAGCAGTGGATGTGTTATTCCTTGACCTTAGCAAAGCTTTTGATATGGTCTCCCACACTATTCTTGCCAGCAAGTTAAAGAAGTATGGGCTGGATGAATGGACTATAAGGTGGATAGAAATCTGGCTAGATCGTCGGGCTCAATGGGTAGTGATCAATGGGTCCATGTCTAGTTGGCAGCCGGTATCAAGTGCAGTGCCCCAAGGGTCAGTCCTGGGGCCGGTTTTGTTCAATATCTTCATTAATGATCGGGAGGATGGTATGGATTGCACCCTCAGTAAGTTTGCAGATGACACTAAACTGGGAGGAGAGGTAGATTCGCTGGAGGGTAGGGATACGATACAGAGGGACCAAGAGAAACAAGAGGATTGGGCCAAAAGAAATCTGATGAGGTTCAACAAGGACAAGTGCAGAGTCCTGCACTAAGGATGGAAGAATCCCATGCATCACCACAGACTAGGGACCGAATGGCTAGGCAGCAGTTCTGCAGAAAAGGACCTAGGGGTTACAGTGGATGAGAAGCTGGATATGAATCAACAGTGTGCCCTTGTTGCCAAGAAGGCTAATGGCATTTTGGGCTGTATAAGTTGGGGCATTTCCAGCAGATCAAGGGACGTGATCGTTCTCCTCTATTTGACATTGTTGAGGCCTCATCTGGAGTACTGTGTCCAGTTTTGGGCCCCACATTACAAGAAGGATGTGGAAAAATTGGAAAGTGTCCAGCGGGGAGCTGGAGCACATAATTTATGAGGAGACGCTGAAGGAACTGGTATTATTTAGTCTGCAGAAGAGAAGAATGAGGGGGGATTTGATAGCTGCTTTCAACTACCTGAAAGGGGTTCCAAAGAGGATGGCTCTAGACTGTTCTCAGGTGACAGAACAAGAAGTAATGGTCTCAAGTTGCAGTGGGGGAGGTTTAGGTTGGATATTCAGAAAAACATTTTCACTAGGAGGTTGGTGAAGCATTGGAATGGGTTACCTTGGGAGGTGGTGGAATCTCCTTCCTTTGAGGTTTTTAAGGACAGGCTTGACAAAACCCTGGCTGAGATGACTTAGTTGGGGATTGGCCCTGCTTTGAGCAGGAGGTTGGACTAGATGACCTCCTGAGGTCCCTTCAAACCCTGATATTTTATGATTCCTTGCAAGGCCAAAATAACAGCTATAGAAGAAATGGAGGAGCATCCACAATATAACCAAACCAATATAAAAATATGTTAATGTGGATTGTGCCTGATGGTATTTCTGTTTGGATGAAATTTGCTTGTAATTTTATCAGCCAACAAAATTCATCTGCCAGGGCAGAAAGCAGAAAGCCAAAAAAGTTAAAAACAAAAACAAAATGCACTTGGGTCTAGGAATAATTTACCTATGGACAGCAGCTAGCTATGACTGTAACTAGTCTCGTGTTATTAGTGTCACCATGTCCCAAGCAAACAGCCATTGAGATCCCATTCCTGCAATGACCTCGATCTATCTAGACCAGTGGTGGGCAATCTGCAGCCTGCGGCCCACATGCAGTCCATCAGGGTAATCCACTGGTGGGCTGGGAGACAGTGTTTACATTGACTGTCCACAGGCATAGCCACCCACAGCTCCCTCCCGGTGGGGGTTGTTGTTTTGTTTTAAGGAAAATGTTATTAAAAAAACACAAGTTGACAGAGGAAAGCAGAGTTAGGTGTAGTACTTGACACTAACTGATTTTTTTTTAAATGAGCTAGCTATCAAGTTGACAATGTATAATCAATATAATCAACTAGTGGCAGTTGTTATTTGTAAAGCTGGCAAAATACCACAAAAACAATTCTGCACATATTTCCTCAAACTATAAAATGTATTCACTATTGCGGTACGCAGAGCATTTGGGGTGTGCTTCTCAGGCTCCACCAACATCTCACAGCATGTAGAGAGCTAATTTTAGCTTAGTACACTCCAATATTCACACCAGAAGCAGTACACCATGCAAGTCATAGCACAGCAGATAGAGAAATAATGAGATCATCATATCTTGGCCCCTATAAGATGGTAAAAGTGCTGGACTAGCACAGAAACCTGTAAACCTGTCTCAGGGAGGATTCTCTCAGTGCAGAAACTGAGGTAGACAGCCATAAAACTGCCTTCTGAAAATGCCCTTGCAAGTTTTGGTGTAGGATTATGCCAATGGGCAGGGTACATGCAGGAAGAGTATATCAGGGTGCAAGATTTAGCTTTGTGGATGTTCCAGGCAGTGCTGCTACCCATAGGCACACTGCAAATTATTTAGGAGCAATTACTGTGAGGAAAAGGGATTCAGGGATAAGCTGCAGAACTGTGAGTCAATTCAGATAGGCTGAGATGCAGGAACAACACTTAAGCACATACTCAACTTTAAGCATGTGCTTAAGTACTCTCCTAAAAAAAGGAATCTTTCTGAATTGGGACCATAATGACTAAATAGTATGTTCATGTGCATTCTGAAAAAAAAAAGCAACATTTTTTTCCTAAACTATTCACTGTGAATAAGACACTAAGGTTGTTATGGCTTGTCATAAGAGACGCCTCTTAAGCTGAATCCCAGACCATGCATTTCAAGAGCTCCAGTACACTTAACACTTGTTAAGAAAAATGTCTTATTTTCTATTTTGAAAAAGAAAAATGTGGACTACAAGGAACAACATGCTAAAGCAGAAGTTCATTTGTAGACCTGGTCAAAACATTTTTCTCAAACTTTTTTTTAATATCAAAAATGGCTTTTTTCTCAACTGAAATTTGTCTTGGGAAACTTTTTTGTTAAAAGTTTCAGGTTTTTCACTTAAAAAAAAATCCTGAAAACCAAAAAGTTGTTTTTCATGAAAAAAATCTAAATTTTCTGAAAAAATAACAGTTGCCATTTTTAGCCAGCTTTATTTTTTTTTCCTAGCATTTAAAACTTGATTCAAAGTTCTGTTATGTCTTTGAAGTACTCTGATGTCTTCATTCTCTTTCTTCTTTTAAGAGTTTAGTACTTTAATGTGAGTTTTATTTTCAGCTACTATCATCCATAGCCCCAATCATGCAAACTATTTCAATCAGCAGACACCTGCCTACACTAGAACCCAGTGACTTCAGGGAGGCTCTTCTTGGGTACAAAGTGTACGAATATAGAGCAACTTGCAGGCAGAGACTGTGCTGCTAATGTTTAGAAATGGTTTCAAATCAGATATGATCCAAAAGCATGTAACAACTTCTTTGGCACTATTAAACATTATCATGCCACCGCTTGCGTGGCTTCTAAGACCTTGCAAATTCTTTGGCTATTACTTACATGTAGCTCAAGAACTGAAAAACCATCTGAATATTTGAGTGCGGGGGTGTGGGAAGGGGAAGTAACCTGTTCAGAATAGCATTTTCTTGTATTTATAACACTGATCTTGAACCCTACAAAATAAAAACAAAGCAAAATACTAACTCTTGTTAAACAAATGATCTGCGAAATTGCAGGGTTGGTTTTTGTTTTGTTTTAAATTAAGCGAGTTAAGAATACAAGAAAGAATGCAACAAGTTAGTTTTTGCACTTTCATCCTAATAAAGTTTTAATTAGATTACTTCCAGTTTGTTTATGTTTTTGAGTTTAATTTCGAGTACATTTTTATTTTTTTTCTTTTATTTAAATGTGAGATTCATAGATGCCTGAAGCCAGAGCAGGTATATAAAGGAAGAGCTATGTAACCAGGTGCACAAGTAAGAAGTAAGAAGACTTTCTTAATACAGATAGTCAGGATCTGGAGTTTTAAGTGGATGCAATGATACAGTACGTGATCATTAAGATTTTGGTAGAAATTGTCTACTTCTGGTTTTAAAAGGCTATATTTCAGCCCATAACAATAATGATCAGGATTGACATTATGGGACAGGTTTTCAACAAAACCAACACCTCTCTACTGAGGAGTTTGTGCTGTTGGAAGCCTGTCCCATAACGTAAATGAAATGGCAAGATTTTCAGAGTGTTCAGTTGAGGTTAGATCTTCAAAAAAGCTCAGTTCCTATTTGGGCACCAACTTAAACTGGCCAGATTTTTCAATAGTGCTCAGATTGCTGGGTGGTTATGAGATCTGGCTATAATACAGATATAAATATTAACAGTATATTCCCAGGGCTAGCATAGTGTTCAGCTTGAGTTCATCCTCACCCTTCATAGGACTAATGGCTCTGATTGGTAAATTGCTAATTAACATTTTTACTTGCTTCAATGCAAGTATTTTGAGCCAAGCTCTCGTTACACTTGTTTCCTATTACACTAATTATTCCACAAACTTCATCAGGTTGCCAAACCCTCATGTGTAAAGCTCACATTTTTTCAAAATATTAGCCTGTATTTGTTCTCTCCAAATAGTTTTGAAACATTCTCTACCCTCTATGCTTCTTCACACTCTCCAGTTATACCTTTGCCTCAGAGACTTGCAACTGCAGGTCTCATTCCATACCCTCCATCAAATTTCCTCATTCACCTTGTTTCACTTCAATCTAGTCACAGCTATTTCTTTCCATTCAGTCGTTTGAATTACATACATTTATGTTATGATTACAACTTAAATGGGGAAACCTCCTCTTCCAAGGTATCCGCCTCAGTTATGCTAACTGGTAGCAGCTTTCTCTCACATGGTCCCCAGTACTGGTTCCTCAGATGCTAGGTGCACAAAGGGGCTGACGCCCAGTTTTAGAAATCACTGAGATCCACAAAACCTCTGTTTGGCTGCCACTAACCTTGTAGGCAGCTAAACTCTCTCAGTGCCTATGCTTTTGCTGTGAAAGCTCCCAAGACATCTAAGTTTCTGGTACTGAGCATATGCATTGCTGTCTCAGGCAGGTGCCCAGACACTTATTGCATGTATAAGTCTCATCACGGGTCACAAGATAGGCAGAGGGATGACTACCTTCCCGCCCAGGGCCTGATCTGAGTACATCTAACTCCACACAAAAGGAGATGTGGGGGAGGAGAGAAGAGTTGGCCTCCCTTATAATCTTTAGCCCAATGGTTTGGGTATTCACCCAGGATCAGGGAGACCTCGGTTTGCTTCCCCGCATCTGCCTGATGAAGAGAAAGGATTTGAATAGGGATACTCCACCTCTTAGCTGAGTGCCCTAGTCACTGGACCATGTGATATTCTGATGTGGGTTTCTCTCTCATTCTATTTTGTTGAATCCATTCCAATTTAATTAAATTGTTAAATATTAATTAGGCCAGAGACAGCACCTAAGTCCCCTTGTGGATCTGGGCCCAGATGACCAACCTCAAAACATAAACAGAGAATAATGGTGACCTCAATGGAATAACCCTCATCTAGGGTGGAAAGAAGAGTGGATCATGTAGCATGAGTACTATTGGATTTTGAGGTCTGAAGTTCTGGGAATATCAGGGCTATTTGGTTCTCACTCATAATAGGCATAATATTAAAAGATGTTTTATCTAGGTATGGGGAGTACTACACAGTAAAAACCTAGTTTTTAACAGTGCTTCTTAAATCTTTATATTTGTACATAATATCTTTTACTCTAGCTGTGTGTTTCTGGGATGTCTTCAGGATAAGGCTCTTTGCTGCTATGAGAATACCTGCCCAGATTAGGCAAATTTTCATTATATTTACATTATGTATTATACAAAAATATAGCCAATGTCATGTCATGCATGTCAGCGCATTGTGACATAAAAGTGCATTAATAATCCAACATGTTCAATTATTTATAACAGGACACGGCTGCTACTCTGAAACCAGGAGAATGAGAGGTTCTTTAAAATCCAAGTGTGTTTTACCTGGGAACAGCAGAGATGAAGGTCTGTTCTTTGAAACAGTTCCAAAGTAGCTCTGTTACAGCAGAAAAAGTACTTATTGGCAGCAACTGGAAGCTCAGATTTTCAATGACTCTTCTGTATGCCATCCTGTTTTCCCCTTAGGAGAAGAATTAAAAGTTGTTCTGGGGGGGAAAAAACAAGCAAGATTTTCTAAAAAGTTCTGTGCTGGTCTGAAAGTAGAACACTGTACATTATAGTATTGTCACACCGGGTAATTACAAACTTGTACCACTGATATTTTGCGAGTCCAAAGCCTCAAGAAAAGTAAGTGAAGTAATGTTAGAGTATTTTTTTTCTGTTGGTACTGCTGATGGAGGAAGGCAGCATGGTATTTTGATTGTGTGTGAATCTCATGCTGATGAGAAGTATCCCCTTGACAACGTTGGAGATTAAAATCCAGTATTTAACCACAGAACAGGTGGGAGCATTCACAGTGAGGTTACAAGGTTACTCGTATTATTTTCTTCAATTTTTACCTAAAAACATGTGGCGATAGTTCACTTTCCATGGTCCAGTTTGCCCTATCTAATTTGGTAAACTGTGTCTGCCGTTTTGGCCACTGCTAACCAGACCAAAGTCTCCAAATTGCGACATTAAACTGCCATCCCATGGCAACTTTTGGTTAGCAACAACCTAAAATGGCATTGACTTGGCAACCTACGATAAAGACTCTATTGCTCTCTACCCATACTGATACATCTATCTTATTATTTTGTATTACAATAGCACTAAGGGCAACAGTAAGGTTTAGAACCCTCCAAATGTAGGTGCTGTACAGACAAGTTTCTTCCGAAGAGTACTCACCATCTAAGTTATGATAAAATGTAATATGTGGATGAAACAAACAGTGCTGAGGAGGGAATGAGGAAGCACTAAAGTAGGCAAATTATTGTACAATAAGATGAACTCTTATTTCACCTGTTGTGTAGCCCTTTTCAGCTGGAAGTGTTTTATATATCATGGCAGAGATGAATCTTTAAGGAGGAATTTCCCAAGACCAGTAAAATAGTGGCTTTGGGGGAAGAGAGGGTGATGGGTTTATACATGTGCATAAATGGTACCTCTGAAGAGAGAAAATCTCATGAGTGTATTTTTAATTAAAATTAAATATTTGTAACATTTATATATGCAGCTTTTACCACTTTGTAGCTGCCAACATGATAGTTCAGTATTAAAGTATTAAGAAAATGTCTAAAAATTTCCTCCCCAAAAGTGAATGTCCTGTACACTACATATTAGAAAGCATGCATACAAAAAAACACACGGTGCCTCAGTTTAAGAAGCCTAAAAGAGCTCATCACAGGAACAGTTTATCTATCTAAATACTATTTATTGACGTAGCTCACGAAGCTTATGCTCAAATAAATTGTTAGTCTCTAAGGGCCACAAGTATTCCTTTTTTGCGAATACAGACTAATACGGCTGCTACTCTGAAACCTATCTAAATACGTTTGTGTCTAGCTGGCTCTTGGAACACAGCTAAATTAAGAACCTGATAATTTCTTTAAGATGAGAATTCTGGAACTCATTCAGCAAATAGCAGTGGCAATGGTGGTGTCATGCATCATTTTTTTATGGAAACAATCAGATTAGCTAACTATTTCTACGAAACATGGCAATTACTATTAGTGATATGGCAATTTCCTACAAAATCCTGGACAAACTTTATTGAATGTATCTAGTAGTTCATTATATTAAAAATGCAAATGTGTGTAACATCTCTAAGGAGGAGACCTGAATAATGTAAAACCCTGGGAAGTGTTATGAGCTCCAAAGGACTATTTGAAACAAAAATGAGTTTTTTAAAGTTAAGTGAGTTTCCCAGGAAGACTACAGGGGGAGGTGTATACAATTATAAACTCCTCTTGGTATGCAAGAACTCAGCCTTTGAAGATTTGTGAGAAGGAGGGGACCTTTTGTCTGCTGATCATCTGTTACATGAAGAAAGATCAAAAAGGCTTTAACTGAATTAAAGAATGACTCTCAGATTCCTGGGTGTGGCTGTTCTGAGCCAAAACTTGAACTTGTGACTACAGGAAAACCCCTTGCTAGGGTTTACAGGTCTGTTCACAGGCCGGAGCCCTTGTTGAAGATGGATTCATTTCTGGCAAGCTTATACATGCAGGTTCTATTATTGTTTTAAATATGTTGTCTCTGTAATGCTTTTACCTTAAGTAAAAGTACTTGCTTAGAAAGAGCTGTGTGCTAAGTTATAATTGTGGAAATTACACTGTTTATAGCCTTTGTAAACTTAGTAGAAGCAGAGCAGGCCTGCTTAAGTGATGGCTGGGGACCCAGAAGCCCTTATAAGAGTGTACCCTTGCTGGACCACAAGGAAAGTTGCCCTGAACTGTGACACTACTCATCTTAAGTTATTACACATTTTAAGAACAATATCTCATCATATGTCACTAAGGTTGTGGTCTGGCTTTTCTAGTTGTGGCAAAACTGTAAACCGTGGCATAAATGGCTTTGATTGATATCCTGTAGCAAATTAAAAGATAAAGTATGGATACTTCAAAAGTGTTGGTACAAAATTGAATCTCAAAAGACAACCAACAAATATTTAGGGTACACAGCACATAAATGTCAACACATAAATTAGATTTAAAAAAGAGACCGTATTAATAGAAATAGAGGGAAGTGGCAACATCTAACCCCATTTTAATATCAATTTCAGTTAGATATTGTAAACTATGCTCCAGAAGAATCATTTCAGCAACCACATGTTCAACTGAATGTCTTATTAAAGAAAATGTTATACTGTAATTAGTATAGCTATCATACATACAGCATGTTGGGTGTTGAATAGAACTGGGCACTTTAGAACAAGATGCCTCATTTTTAAAATCCTTATAGCATGAAGGTTGTTTCCTATAACTTCTATTACAAAAGCCATGTAAATTTATGGATACCCTAACTGGGGCTGCATAATTAAAAGCCCTCTAGGTCCTGAGTGATCTCAACTCCCATTAACTTATGGTATGATGATTCAGTAGAAGTTGAGGGTATGCATACTCTAGCAGAAGGCCCTCAGCACATAGAATGAACAGGCTTTTGATTATGGTGTACCAGTAGTGAATCCACAAATTTGCAAAGCTTTTTCATGGAAATTATATGAAACAACTGTTATACTGTATAAGAATAAAAATGATGAGGCATCTGAATCCTGATTCCATAAGTTATTTAAGCATGTACCTTACTTTAAACAGTGTAGCTCCCATTGAAGCCTTAGTCCCCAAGTCCATTCATCACATACATACACAGGTATTTAATGTAATTCTAATAATTTTTAAAAAGCCACACACCTTTCCCTTTATTATTCACACATAATGACTTTGCCATGGTATTTATTATATTTATATTAGAATGGATACCACACTATGGTATACTGCGATATATAGCACAATATGCTACAGTATGGTAAACATTTAATGTTAAAGACAACTACTGTGATTGTTTTTAAAATACAATATATGTGAATCTGACCCATGGGAGAAATATACATTTGATTTCTAACCTTTGTGTCTCTGAATGACCTAGCACAGGGAATTTTCTGGCACAAGATGTGCTTGGAAATAGGATAGGATAAACAAATATTGGAGAAACAAGTTTCAAATTCATTTTTGTGAATATTTGCACTGGAAACCTGATTCTAAGAATTACACACTGCTAATCAGGTAACAAAAACACCCTATGTGACCTACATGCCCAATGAAATAGCTCAAATTCTGAACTGTTAATATGCAATACTCATTGTTAATTTGTGAGCAATTTATCACCTTAATTAAATTTGTACCATACAGTTATCAGATCACTTTGAACATGGAAAAAAAAAACCTGTAGAAATCATGATCTGTTGTGGTGAAGTCATCAACAGACAAAAGAGGTATAACAAATAGAGTTTTTGCTGAAAAAAGATTCTCCGAGCAATAGTTGTGCTCTCTCAGAAATTTAGGGTAAGAGTACCTCAAAACAAAATTGAGTAGTTCTGTAACTATAAAATATAGGAGTAGACTCTCTTAATTAGCCAAGAGTCAACAATTCAAATATATTAAAACATTTTAAATATAATTTCAGTTTTATGAAATTAACCCAGCTTTTAAGATAGATAGATAGATAGATCAAGGATTATCTACCTGAGAGTTATGCCCTTCCTGCCATTTCATTATTGCTAATAGGTGGTCCTGTCTAGAATCATAGAATCATAGAATATCAGGGTTGGAAGGGACCCCAGAAGGTCATCTAGTCCAACCCCCTGCTCAAAGCAGGACCAAGTCCCAGTTAAATCATCCTAGCCAGGGCTTTGTCAAGCCTGACCTTAAAAACCTCTAAGGAAGGAGATTCTACCACCTCCCTAGGTAACGCATTCCAGTGTTTCACCACCCTCTTAGTGAAAAAGTTTTTCCTAATATCCAATCTAAACTTCCCCCATTGCAACTTGAGACCATTACTCCTCGTTCTGTCATCTGCTACCATTGAGAACAGTCTAGAGCCATCCTCTTTGAAACCCCCTTTCAGGTAGTCTAGATCCTAGCTAGATGGGATGGCCACTCAAGTAGGATCTGGCATACACAAGGGGACCATGGTAGAAAATAATAAATAAAATATATAAAATAAATAAGAATGACTGGTTCTTCTATATATTATAAGTGCCAAAAATGGAAGTAGGTTGATCTGTACCATTGGAAAAATATAATTCTTTTGTTCGGGATCTTAACATCCTGGCCCTTTACTCAATCTTCTCATACAGCAGTGATGAACATCCATTTTCTCATTTGTAAAATGCAGATAATAATACTTACATCCCTTGAAATCTACAGCTAGAAAGCACTTTACTATAGATACTATTATTATTACTGTACAGGTAAGCCCCTTCATTTTCAGTGTAAACTGATTTTTATCAAAAATCCCAGGTTTTACAAAAGATTTTTTTTCTGATTTTCACTGTACTTTTTTATCATTCAAATATATAAAAAAACTTGTTTTATTAGGAAAATAAAATACATTGGAGGAGATATATGTATTTGATACTCCATTAGTCTGTGTATATGCAAAACTGCTCGTTGATGTAAGGCTATGTATTAGTATTAGTCTAGAAGACACACAATAAACAAACAGGCACGCATGTAAGCTCTGAAGTTCATGTGCATCTGAACGTACTGATGAATCTCACACCCACCATGTATACATTTCAAGCTATTATCAGATAACGGTTTAAAGATTTGACACACTAAAATGGGAAGAAAATGAAAATCTGTATCAGAATACATTTCAGACACAATGAAGTATTTAAAAAAACAAAGATTTAAAAAAACAAAAACAGGAGAAAGGGACCAAGTTTGTGTGTATGCGCTGCAAATGGTGTGGCCCAATTGTTAATTGTAAATATTTATAGGCTAATAGTTTTAAATCTACAACAGTAAACTATTTATTAAAATTAAAAGTTTTATTTGGGGGATTAGAGATATATTGTTTTCTTAAACTCAGAGGTGGCATTGTGTTTTGAGTTCTGTTTTAGTTCTGCAGCAAACTACATTGAATTCTGTTCATCAAAGAATTAATCTAATTAATTTTCCCCTCCATCCTTCTGTCCACCAAAATAGACCCTGATATTTACCGAGAAAAATTATTAATATTTTGCACCAATTTTCACCTGTTTTTTTATTGTAGTAATAAACACCAATAAGTTCCCAGGAAAAATAAAATAAAATAAAAACAGAAAACAAAGGTCTCTATGTACAGCTTTCAGAGTAGCAGCCGTGTTAGTCTGTATTTGCAAAAAGAAACGGAGTACTTGTGGCATCTTAGAGACTAACAAATTTATTAAAGCATAAGCTTTTGTGAGCTACAGCTCACTTCATCGGATGCATCCGATGAAGTGAGCTGTAGCTCACAAAAGCTTATGCTCTAATAAATTTGTTAGTCTCTAAGGTGCCACAAGTACTCCTTTTCTTTTTATGTACAGCTTGTATCATATTTTCATCCATCTTCTCCTGCATCTTCAGCAAAAAACAACTACATAATAATATTGTTACTTTGCACCTAATTAGAACTCTACTCACATAGATCTCACACTGATTTACAAAGATGGGTAATCATTAGTATTTCTGGTTTTTTGTAGATGAGATAACCGAGAGGTTTAAGTGACTTATCCAAGGTCAGTGGCTAAGTCAGGAGGAGCATCCATGTTTCCTGATTCCCAGGTTTGTGCTCTATCTACAAGATGTAGTACGGGCAAAGAGGGCTATAAAATAAATAGACTGGAGGCTATTTAGTGTACTTTCAACATCAGCATGAAATCTAAGCTATTGAGTGATTTATTGGCTAAAACTCAAGGTTCCCAAAAGTCAAGAGAGTTTGGAGGGTTCTTGTTTGTTTGTTTTCTCTACACTGAACTTTTTTGCTTCACTTTCTAGTTGCAAAATAACTTCTTATTTTATTGTCAGGACATGCTTGAATGAGATCAGAAAAAATATATAGGATGGAAAAATCATAGCCAGATGATATCAAAAAGATATACTTTCCCATAAAATGAAAAAGCAGACACTGAAGACAGTAGAGATCATTGGTAATGTATATTGGCCAAGTTGATTCATGGATAGGCATATCAGAAGATGAATAACACATTGAGGTCAATAATAACTGGAAATCTGAAAGGAATCATCATCATATTTGGAGAAGGTCATGGAGATTATGGGAAATAAGTCAAACTAAGCCATGCAGATATAGAAGGGAAGATCTTAAAATAAATTCTACACAAGGAATTATTAAGTCTCCACATAGAAAATAGTGATAGCTAGAGACAGAAAAAACAAGAAAAGCACTGAAAATCAGGAAAGCTGTGGCGTTGATATGTAATAACAGTATAAGAGGAAAGATCCTATAAATAGTGACTGCAGTTAAAAAAGACATGATGAGTAAGCCTTCATGCCACTTCAGGGTCTCAGTTTAAATAAGAATCCTACTGTCAGCAAGTAAGTACAGTAGCTCATTCTCTGCCGAGTTATAAATAACCGAAGAAGACAACTGAATAGATGATATCTAATCTTAGTTGTAGACTATTCTCAGTTTAATAGAATTTGTGATTTCCATGGATACCAGAGTGCAGAGTTAATGCCAAGCATCTGTCCTGGGCTGGCTCTAACTCAAGTGAAAATAACAAGTAGCTATGCGTTGCTATCCAAGGTGAGGAGAAAGATAAACTGTGTCAGAGTTTGGAATCAATATAAAAAAATTGAGAAATTCAAATACATTGTGATAGAAATAAGAAATTTCAAGGTTAGTTTTTATATGGGTTCTTCCCTGTGAAAAGCACACACTTTAAATAAAATAAAATTCTATAGAAGTATTGTGCCAGAGATTCTGACAGTAAGCTCTTCCTAGAATACAATTATTTCCCTGTAGCAGCAAACAGGTATTTGGGATCTCTTAGGTGAACCCTGGGGGGAACCTAAGGTGTGAAATCCTGACCTCACTGAAGTCATGTTGCCACTGGCTTCAATACAAAGTCCAAATCTGATCATAAATAATATTTCTGGACACAGAGATCAATAATTTATAACCTGCACAAACAGATAACTGAATGGATGAAATAGCTATTCGTAGTGAGTCCCTTAAAATGTCAGGTTTCAGAGTAGCAGCCGTGTTAGTCTGTATTCGCAAAAAGAAAAGGAGTACTTGTGGCACCTTAGAGACTAACAAATTTATTAGAGCATAAGCTTTCGTGAGCTACAGCTCACTTCAGTGAGCTGTAGCTCACGAAAGCTTATGCTCTAATAAATTTGTTAGTCTCTAAGGTGCCACAAGTACTCCTTTTCTCCTTTAAAATGTCAACATTCACCATCCCAAATACTAGCAATAATCAGCTATGTTGAGAAGATGACTACCATACGCACTGTGGTGTGGCAAATGGTAACTTTCACCCCTCAGTCAATTTTAATAACTAGCCCAGCTCCAATTCTGACAGTCAAAGATTTGGTGTGATTTCTAAAATGTTCAGAAAAGTCCTTTGCAGCCCTTTAGTTATTTGATTTTAACGTTGAAAAAAAGAAAAATAAATAACTGTGGATAATCCTTCTTGGAAAAGGCTTAACCAGAATGTTAAATGGACAGAGGTTAATTGTTGCGTTGAGCACTGAGATCAGTCTGTTTTAAAAGATGTCAGTTATAGATCCTGGTAGATATAAGCTTTTAAGATTTGCTGATTCTGAAATTGCAGGGAAAGTGAATTACAGAGATTGCAATTGCAGACCAGGGCAATACTAAGCACTTTGTTATGGCTCACACATTATGAAATATAGTGAACATTATCAGACAGGTATGTGAGAAAGTGGAGCTTTGGAGCAACAGAACAGGGACAGCTTTAAAATTATAACTGAATTTCCATGATTAAAGATTTTAGACAGATCCTTAGCTTGTTGTAGGTTAGCACAGCTTCACTGAAACCAGTGCAGTTATGTCACATTAAACTAGCTGGGGATCTGGTCCCTCTGTTTTTAGCATCATAAGATATGGCTGTCACTGTGTTGTCTTTTGTGGGTTTTGTTTGTAAGAAGTTTGCTCTTGTATGGATAGGTGAAATGCTTCCAAGGAGAATAACTCCTCACCCCAGACCTTCACCAGGGAACATAACTGAACTCAAACTGGAGGTTCTGAAGCAGTCAGTTGCTTTTCCCTTCATTTTTCGATTTTTTACACTTTAGCTTTTCTCATTCTACTCTTATGAATTACCATAAGAAAAGCTGTTCTTATGGTATTTCCTGCTGGATAGGAAGCATAAGTGCCAGATCTCTCATCAGAAAGACTCTTCTTTGTTTTTAACTTTTTTTATTGTAAATATTACAAGGCTATGCCTATACATACATGTTTTCCTTTTGTCTTCAGTAACATGCCTAAATCTAGACAAGGGTGGGACTATATCTATATAGTAATGGAAAATGGATAGAAAACCATATGGTAGAATAAGTCTGTTATTTATTTTGAGATAATTGACTGTGGTTTCCCATTTCCTTTCAGACTGGTTCTGTGTAGTTCTTCCTGAAACTCGCTCCAGTACAGGGTCACCCTGATCAGGTTGAGCCATACGGCCTTATGTTATGTGTTCTTTGGTAACAGGGCCAGGTTCTTGGACTGGCAAACCAGTATCTCTATCACCTGGGGAGTAAGTAACCAATAATACTTCCACAACCTGCCAGGTAAGTAATAGAAGATTAGACAGAATGGTATATTTCGAAAACAAAACTAGGATTATTGAGGGAATGTTAACAATATAAAGGAGGGTGTGGAAAAGCAGATAAACAGTGAAACAACTGTGGTTGCCCCAAAATGGGCCTATTTTACTGGTATATGGCTTAGGAACTACCCGGACCTCAAAGGTTTTCCTGACACCATATGGTCCAGTGATATACCAGGTTCCAGAATCATTAGACAAAACAGTAACATTAACATTTCCATAACAATTAATAGGAAAAACATCTTCATTAGAAGCAAATGTACAAAACTTACACCAAGCAATGTCTTTGGGAATAGAACATTGGTTTATGCAACTAGTTCAAGATAAAGTGACTAAGTAATGATTAGATGGAGTATACATCTGAAGCTTGGTTTGTGTTATATTAAAGTGCTGGATTCCTAAAGACAGTGCAATTATAAAATTTCTAGGTATTATCATTGATAATACTTGCCATTTCTAGGTATTATCATTAATGGAGGTATACACATTTTGTTGGACCCAAATCTTCAACGTCCCTTGAGCACCCTACAAGGAACCAATCATCAAAGAGCCAGGTACACTGTCCTTGATGCTTCTGAATGAAACCTATTTGACTTCCTTTCTCTATAATGGGGTTATGGGTACAATTGTTATTTTCTGTGAATGCTGCAAGGGATGCATTTCCTTTTTCTTCTTTCCACACTATATAACAGTACTCATGCAACGCATATGCATGCACTGAAATTACTCCTTTTAGCACTGAATCAGGCACCTGTAGCTGGCAGTCAGACTTCACTAGGTCTTTTAGCCCCAGACCTGGGGTCATCATATGCAGAATCAGGTAGATCATCATAATCATATTCAATCACTGGCTGTTTCCACTTATACAGCAGAGAATCGTTTACTTTGCAATACTAATGTTTGTTATCCCTTATTACAAAAGTGCAAGCACTACAAATTAATGAAAATCCCAGTAGAACTATATACAGGTAGACTGATTCAGAAGTCATCTTTCTCTTTCTACAAGAGAAGGAAGACAAACACAATTTAGCAGCACACTTTAAGATGGCTTATTGTCATCCTTTTCACTCCTACTCTTCCAGCTCTTTAATTGGGTGGAGTGAAACCACTTTAACATCTTTTGTTTGCCAGACCTTATTTCAACTTGGTATGTTGAAATTCATATTCATATTCAACTTAGACTAGCCTTATTAATTATGAGCACCAGTCCAACCCATTGAGGGCTTAGAGAGTGATGTTTCTCAGAATAAAAATGGTACGTCACTCTGTCTCCCATTCAATGAAGTGCAGATTGTTATTCAGATGACGGTCGACCTGCTATGTATCGCACTTAAGGTTTACTGCAACTTGTCTTTGGACCTCACTGATGGTTTCCAACATGTTCCTGATATATTAGTCCATATTAACTCTGGGCCTGTACTGCTCCAGTGGCACCCCTCCTTGGATCCACCAAAGCTTTGGGGTCCTTATTGGTCTTCTGGTGAACACTTAATGCCCCCACAGAGACCTTATAGCCATCAGTACGAAGGGTAACCTTCTATCCTAATCTTTTCCTGATGCCTCAATAACTTAATGCAGTGCAGTCCTAATGGTCCTGTTGGTCCGTTTGACCAACCCAGATGACTCCGGTGACCTGCAACTTGAAAATACTGACGCATACCCAGCGCTACAAATACATTTTTCATCAATTCACCGGTAAAATGGGGCCCTTGGTCCGAGTCAATAACAAGTGGCAGTTCAAACCTGGTGAAAGATTGCTCAAGGAGCACACATGCAGTTGTTGTGGCAGTATTATTTTTGGTCGGATACGCCTCGACCCATTTGGTGAAGGGGTCGACGATGACAAGAGAGTATACATGACCTCTTCCTGTTCTGGGCAATGGTCCTATATAAATCGACCTGTTTCCTCTGCTAGGGTCCATCCACTGGTTGGTACAGGACAGGACCCTTTCTTACTGATGGTCTGGGTTGTTCTCTGCTCATCTGAGGTAGTTTTATATGAACTCCTCAGTATCCTTCATAATGTTAGGCCACCATCCAATGGTCAGCACTAGTTGGACCGTCTTCTCTGGTTCAAAGTGTCCTTGCTGGTGGACCAAAGTTAGCAGCTCTTTCCCCAAACAGGATGGCATCACCAACACTAGTACCTTATCTTCACTGTCCTTTTTACTAGCCATTCCCAAGCTGCTTTCGTGCTGAAAGATGACATATGTTCTGCAATGCTGCTTCTGCAGAAGCTCTTGTAACTCGGTCTTTCATTTGTAATTGTTTGATGTCCAGTTGTACTTGGATATCAGCCAGGTTGATATGGCTGATAGCACTCTCAGCATTTTTCCAAAGTCTTCCTGGTCCCAATAGAGCTGCCTTTGGCCAGTTTATTCACTTTATCTATTGTGGATCTGATGACTTCTTTGGCCTCCAGCAGATATTTGTACTGATGCTGGGGCTTAGGGTCTGGATCTTCCACTCTAATAGCCCCATCAATTCTCCTGCAGTCCATCTTATCCTTTGCAAACACTTCCCAGTGTCTGTTGATAACCAGCATCACATCATTATCCCAGATAGGTATGTCCAATTTGGTTGGCACTTTCAGAGCACTCACTCTGTGTCCTTCAGTCCATGCTCCTCATTAGGATTTATGCAAAGCATCTTGTTGGGTAGGTCCACAATTACTTTTGAATCCTTCGGATGTTAACTCCAAGAATTCCATAGCCATCTAAAGTTGCAGTGCCAGTGAGGCTTGTGTTATAAGAGAGCCCACAGTACATTGTAATGGTACGGTAAATGGAATAATGCTCTCATTTTTGTTACAGCTCTCCAGAGTTATCATCTCCTTTACTGGGATCTTTCCTGCTTGTGGAGCGCTCAGATACAAATCAAAGACATGGAGGCCCCAGTGTCCACCAGCATTTCCTGCTGTAATTTTCCAAACCCTTCTGTCAGTGTGATGGTTAATGGCCTTTCCCAATTGTCGTTCTTTAATGGACCACAAATCCAGGGGGAAGAGAGCTTGGCCTTTTCAAAATGCATGTTGAGGTGGTGCCCCTGGATCAAAGTGGGCACCAATCCCTGACTTTCCATACCCTTCATGTCTAGAAAGCCTCTTAAACAGCTCCTCATTTGGTAGGCCATCACTTTGAGCTTTTCACTTGTATTTTAGCAGTCGTTTCCAAACCATAGTTCTAAATATCTTTAGCTCATCAGCAGTGGCTTGGTAAGGACCATCCACTTTCAAGTCTTTTCCCTTTGCAAACCCTCCTTGATCAAAGGGCTTTTTCCCTTTGCAGTTCAGATTATAGCTGCTGCTATTCAGATTTCTGTTCCGGAAGTCAGACATTTTAGCAGCAGGGGTACTAAGGCTGCTATTTTCTTTTATTACTTTGTCCAGGGTGAGCCTCCTTGTTTAGTTTTAAGCCGCACAGGCCGTAGCCTCCAGTTTTTTAATACCACCACCAGTGGATTTACTGGACCCAGGGACAGTCTTAAGACTGGTAAAAGCCCTTGCATATAGATTTCCCTGAACTCTGGTGTGTCATGCATGGCAAACCCGTTTACCAGAGGGGAAAGTCCTATTAACCAATATAGTAGTATTTTCCCACTTAAGTATCTTTCTGGTATTCAGAAGGCTTCTGCCACTCTGAATACAACTTCCCCATTAGATTTTCATTACATCATTACAGCTTCATGATACCCATATAGATATCAACCATTTTTGCCACATTACCCATCGGGATTTCATTTGGCAATCATTGAAATAATCTGTACCAATACACTCTTTAACCATCGCAATAATATCTTCCTTGCTAAGCCCAGTCAAGCTGCTAGTCAAGTGTGTTCTCTCTATTGAGAGTGCCCATCTGCTTTCCAACGGCTCTTGCTTGCTCAGGTGTCAACATTTTGATCTCATACCTGGTCTCAGGCAGTGAATTTGGACTATATTGCACTGCAGTGGTAGTGATTGGGGCAAATGGGGGCATTGCCTCCCCTCCTGGCTCTCCTCCTGGCTAACAGGGGCTGATGGTATAGAATACCACTGATGTGTGGAGAATAGCCGGGTGGTGAGTATGATTTTTCACCATCGGAGCCTTCCCCTTCTGACTCTGACCCATCAGTAGTAAAACTAGCTCGAGGATTAGCTTCGATTGCATGGATGACTCCTTGTGACCTTTGAAGCTGATATTTGAGCTTCTGTAACCTTTTTAAACAGGCATCAAGATTTACAATACCTTCCCCAGACCGCTTGGCTTCTTTAACCAGCTGACGCCAGTGGCCTATGATTCCTCTAGTTTTTTACTGAGGCTAAATCCTTCCCTTTCTGATGTTACCATCTTTTGTTTAAATCCCTCAACTGTTCTTCAAGCTGAGTCAGCTGCAGAGTCTGGTTAGTGACCTGTGCAGCCTGCACTGTGCTTAAGTGACAGCTTTTCTAGCTCAAGATTTTTTTTCCTTTACTTGGGCTTGGGCTTGGCCTTGGCATTTGCCTTGGGTAGCTGCCTCCTTATGCAACTTAACCTGCTATCAAGTTCTTTCCCCACCTTAGCCAGCCTGTACAACAATGCTCTCTTTTGTGCCTCTCCGGGCAGTGGCTTGTACATCATATACCACACCCAGGTATGTCCAAGCTTTTGGAGGGCATCCTCCACTGAGAACAACCCCTCCTCCCATGGGTTATGTCCTTTTCCAAATAAAGAGACACAATACTCCAGGGTTTTATTAAGCTGCTGTGATCCTGAACATCTTCTCCATGTGGATGTCGCTTTACCACCAGCAGGTACAAGGTACTAACAGGTACTCCCAGACATGTGGGGCTACCGAGCCCACCAGCTGCTTACAGCTGGGCACGAACTGCCAACCCCCAGGCCCTGTTGAGAACCCTGGTTGCAGTCTGCATCTCTCAGAGCCCCTGGGCTGAAACACTTCACAACAGCACTGTAGTGGAAGTCTCACCCAACCTGTGTCATGACTCACCAAGCCCCTATGGGCAGTCAGGCGGCCAAGCCTGATCCCTAGAACCCAAGCCTTTCCAAATCCAAATGGGCCAATGCCCACCACCACTACTGATAGACCTGTCAGCCAACAAGGCTGATGGGACGTCCCCGGCAACTCAAGGGTGACCAGATCCAATTGCCATCCAGTGGGAGAATGTAACTACCTGAGTTCACTGTCACTGTCAACCGCGATCCCAAACCCAAGGGTGACCAGATCCAATTGCCTATCAGTGGGAGAATGGTAACTACCTGGCAGTTCACTGCACCGATCCCAACCCTGCGGGTTTCCCTCCCTGAGTCATTGGACCAAACGTAACCACAAAGCAGACAATAAGGTACAGAAAAGACAAAATCAAAACAAGCAGATTGTCAGATACTCGGCTAATGCCGGAACTTGCTCCTCTGCCAGTCCTGCCGTGGTTGCCACAACTGTTACATGTTCTTCGGTAATAGGGCCAGGTTCCTGGACTAGCAAACCAGTATCTCTATCACCTAGGGAGTAAGTAACCAATAATTCTCCCACAACCCACCACGTAAGTAACAGAAGACTTGACAGAATGATGTACTTTGAAAACAAAACTGGGGCTTATTGAGGGAATGTTAACAATATAAGGGAGGGCGTGAAAAAGCAGATAAACAGTAAAACAACTTTGTGGTTGTCCCAAAATGGGCCTGAAACCTGGTCCCTGAATGACCCATGGCAAATACAAAGTAAAACCCTAAAACTGTACTTGTAAGTCTCCTCTGGACCCTTGCGAGATGAATGGACTAACTGGATATGAACACAGCTGCTGATGGTAAGTAACTGTCTATCCTTTTGCTGCTAGGGTGCGTTGGATCCTGGACCTGCAACTGCCTTCCAGTGGCTGCTGGGGACAGGAAGAACAGGACCTTCACAGCTGGAACCAGGAACCAATGATAGGCAAGTCACTGGAACCAGGAACCAGTACCTAGACTCAGGTGTTAGATGTCTCGATTGATAATATGAATCAGGTGAAGGAATCCTCCAACACCTGCGCAAAGTGACAGTTACTGGCTGCCTCTCTGATAGACAGCCCGACTGACAGGGTGCGCAGTCCTTTTGTAGCCTCTGTGGCCCGAAAATTCCAATTCCAACGAATTTGAGCCAGTTTCCTCAGAAGTAGTCTCTGCAACCCGGCAAAGGAAAAGGGTGTGAAAGTCTGTGAAGGAGGGTAGCAAAGATGGAGTCTATGTTTTGTTCATTCCTTCAGGCCAGACACCATCTTGGAAAACGGAATCCATTAACCACAACATATTACAACCAACTACATTATTACAAACACAAACACAGTAAATTCAATGTAAGCCAAGACACAAACATGAATAGGCATACATATAGGGAAAACTTCCATAATGTGATTGTGCTGGGTTCATCCATACCATTATACAACAGTGTAAATAACAGTAACAGTTTATATCCAGCAGTTTTGTACACTCATCAAAATTCCAATCATTAAAGTGAAATTTAGCTAAGCAACCAATTCTCAGACAATTATGTTCAATCACTGTGTTCAATGTTCATATTTCATTGCTTTAAATCTACTGAACTACTTTTCTTCAAACTTGGCTTGTTTTACAGATCTCATTGAGATTTAAAAGTCAAACAATGTCTACAACATGTATTTTCTGCAATGGTCTCTGACTGCATAAGGCTTTATAAGAAAGTCCCATTTCTATTATATACTGTATTAATTGATAAATTTAGAATGATTTTGTCATATTTTAAAGTATATACAGAAGGGAATGATGTTGAGGATGACTGTTTAGGAATTTCAGATGTTTCTTTCCCAACTCTTGCATGTGTTTGGGTTCTTATTCTAAATAGATTCATAGATTCATAGATACTAAGATCAGAAAGGACCATTCTGATCATCTAGTCCGACCTCCTGCACAGCGCAGGCCACAGAATCTCACCCACACACTCCTATGAAAAACCTCACCTATGTCTGAGCTATTGAAGTCCTTAAATCATGGTTTAAAGACTTCAAGGAGCAGAGAAGCCTCCCTCAAGTCAACCATGCCCCATGCTACAGAGGAAGGTGAAAAACCTCCAGGGCCTCTCCAATCTGCCCTGGAGGAAAATTCCTTCCCGACCCCAAATATGGCAATCAGCTAAACCCTGAGCATATGGGCAAGATTCACCAGCCAGATACTACAGAAAATTCTTTCCTGGGTAACTCAGATCCCAATGAGTTGCATTAATGCTGGTATTTTTACAGAGTGCATATGGTTACAAAATTATAGTTTGGTCGTGTCAAAGGTCACATTTTGCTCTCTTATGCCATGCAAACACATTGAAATCAATGGGCCTGAATAAAGTGTAAGTGAAGTCAGGATTTGGCCCTAAATCAATTTATTACAGAAACTTAAAATCAGCAACCAGTATTGTATCCAAAACAATCAGATTAGCATAACAACACATAAATAGACAACACTGATCCCTATTTACCACAGAAGTCTTTTCTGTGCTTGTTAAAAGAAATTAATCATAAATCTGAATGAGTTTGAGTGTCTGAACAGCCTTAGATAACAATTTCTGACAGTTAATCAAATGTAAGGACTTTATTTAGTAGGCAAAGTAAGGAAAATAAGCCTTGGTATAAACACATCATGCTACGAGTGAATCAGATCATACAAAACAAGATTTGTGGAGCTAATGAGGAATTTTGAAGTAAATCCTCTTCTTTATCATTCTGAATATCCTGCTTACTGTGTATTGTTATTCCACTGCTGGCTACCTTAAGGGAAAGGTCTGAAGGATATAATTGCTTGAGGAATTATTGTTATTACACATTTACCTAGTCATTCTTAGCTGTGACCAAAGGAAGAAATTATGTTTATTAAACCTTATTGTTGTTTTATTAATAATTACGTATTTATTATTAATTATTGTTGTTGTTGTTGTAGTATTATATTATTGTTGTTATTGTTATTATTTTCCTGGAGTCATCCAGACCAAGATATAAGAGAAAGCCCAACTATACCCAGTGAGTTCAATTGGAACAGGATTTGCCCCACCATGTAAACTTTATTTATTCATTTTAAGATGTAGGTTGACAAAGCAGTAGTTTAAATTCAGATAAGCTGTGAGTCAAGTTCCAGAGGAAAAAAAATAATTGTAGATCTAAATGCATTACAATTGTGCTATATTCAGTTTGAATATGATATTTCATGCACTAACTTGTATTGATTAAGACACAAGAGATTAGAACACATAATTGTCTCAGGATAGAGTTTGTCTTAGTTTGATAACTTCTCCATATTATCATTGTTAAAATGATGATTCACAAATGTATTCTGATTATTTGCATTCTATTGTCTCTGTTATATTTGAAATTTATTCCCTTTTAATATCCATATTTCTCCAGCTCTCCCTACTTTAGAAAAACTACATGAAGGTGATTTTAATTATGTTCAGTTTGGCCCTACATCTCCTATATCACCTCCCACATCCCTCGCCAGCTCTTTTTTTAATTGGATCCTCCATGTAACATTATTGACATGAACTGTGACCATATAGATTATTGTTGCAACCAAGGTCCTATAGTTGCACCAAATCTTGTACAAAGGAGGTCAAGTAAGGAGTCTATAGAATGGTTGTAATTTGCTGGTCATGATTATGCTGCCTGTATGTGTGATCATTTTTGTATTTGAAGTTATGAATATTGGCTACGTATTTGTATCTCAATCTGTTTGATTCTAAGTAGCCTCAGTAAAGCAATTGGTCAGCTTCTTGAGAAAGGACTATTGAGATATGGACTTTGGAAGATGCCAATCCACATCTGAGCTTTCCTGGGAATGTAAACTAACATGTAAACAATGAATCATTCATGGACATGTGACTTGCCCAAGGGGCTACGAACTCCATCTTGTTACTGTGATTTTGCACAGAAGAACAAAGGAGTTTCCACCCACAAGAAAGGGAATATAAAAGGCCCTGGAAGCCCCTCCATTTTATCTTCAGCTGGCTCAAGAGATGGCCTCTCCACCCCAAAGAGATGCCTGAAAGAAACTGGGACAAAGGACTGTAACTACAGGGGTGTGAGTGATTGCTGGACCCAGGCCATAAACCATAATGTTGGTCTGAAAAGGATTGGGCCAAAACTAGGAGGTAGTCTAGTCTGTGAAAGAAGCTTATTGGGACATCTCTGAGGGTAAGATTTACCTGTGTTCAGTTTCCTACTGTATTAGGCTTAGACTTGCATGTTTTGTCTTATTTTGCTTGGTAGCTTACTTTGTTCTGCCCGTTATTACTTGGAACCACTTAAATCCTATTTTTATACTTAATACCATCACTTTTGCTTATTAATTAACCCAGAGCACGCAATTAATACCTGGGGCAAACAGCTGTGCATATCTATCAGTGTTAGAGAGGGTGGACAATTTATGAGTTTACCTTGTATAAGCTTTATAGAGTAAAACAGATTTATTTGGGGTTTGGATCCCATTGGGAGCTGAGTGTCTGGGTGCTGGAGACAGCAGCACTTCTTAAGCTGTTTTCAGTTAAGTCTGCAGCTCTGGGGGCGTGAGACAGACCCTGGGTCTGTGTTGCAGCAGATTAGCATCTCTAGCTCAACAAGACAGGGTTCTGGAGGCCCAAACTGGCAGGGAAAACAGGCTCAGCACATCAGGTGACAGTCCCAAGGGGGTCTCTGTGACCAAACCCATCACACCCCAGTTTGCATTTATCTGTTCTAATTTTAAGGAATTTAATTTATTACATTGTACAGTGCCTTAATGAGGGAAGAGTGCTTTATGAATGAAATTATTACTAACAGTAGTACAATATTTATTGAGGACTGGTTTTATACAATGGTTTTATCACAATGCTGGCATTATTGGTGTAAAGTGCATAAGCAGAAGAGGTTAAATGGTTATTGCTATTAGCTATTACAAAACACCATAGATCATTTTTTCTTACTCTGTTGTTCAGGCATACAATAGGCCAAACTTTACTAATTCAATCAGAAAAAACTACATGGATCCTACAGGCCTGATCTTGAGGGTGCTGTCACAGCCTCTTGAAAGGTTCTGGACAACTTTATCCCCAGTGATGTAACTGTTTGGCCAATTTTTTTGTGGTGACAGAACAGCAAAAGTTCCCAACACTGGGAGATGTGGATGTTAAGCGTTTCTGAAGAATAGGCCAAAGGATTGTAAAAAGTCAGTGAGAGTGAAGGGATTTAGAGCTCTTGGAATTTCATAAGATCATGCCCTGACAATGCCAATTGAGAAATATGGACTAGGTTTTGCTCTCAATTACACCTCTTTAAATTGGGAACCATTGTCAATAAAATTAGACCAGTGTAAAACTGGTGCAAGTGAGCAATCAGGCTCATACACATGCATGCTGTGGCTAATTGCTGTATCTGAGAAGGGTATAAGCCTATGGCTTTTTGAGGGGAGAGAGGATTTTTTGGGTTTTTTTTAATTAATTTGATTTTATTGGTTTGATTAAGTTAACTTCTTAAAAATGCATAATTTCTAGGGCTCTATTTTTACAGTTATTTACCTAGCTTAACCATGAATCCCTTACCAAAAAAAAAACAAAACAAAACACAACCCCCTTCACTGCCTGCACTGTAGAAAGTGACCTGCTTTCTGTGCTATAAAAAGCAACTATGAATATTATTTTAGTGCAAACAACCATTCTATCCTAAAGTGCTAGAAATGTGGCCAGTGATTCTAAAGTACTTCAATTTAGGCGTAAGTCAGTGTTCAGGGATTTAGGGGAAGTATGGTCATAATTTCCAATGCTCGTTTCCGTTTGCTTGATACATTCAGAGAACACTATGACCAATTTCCTATAATGGCCAACATGAGTGTCACTAAGTTAGGAAGTATGGAACATATATACATAGGGGATCCCACAGTTCCAAGAGCTATTATAGAGTCTCATACTACTAGTAGAAAAACATTTTCTTGTAGTTACCTTACTTGGCAAACATGAAATGCCCATCATATTGAGGCATCAGGGGAAGAGAGAACACAGACTATAAAATAACAATGTTTGATTATTTTGAGTATTTTGGATATTGACTTTACTGTGTGTTCAGATCTTTCATTGATGTCAACAAGAGTTTTAAATGTGTGACAAATGGAGAACCTGGGCTTGTTTAGTATCCTTCCAGGGCCAAAATGGGTCATTTCATGTGTGGTTTTTCCAGGTGTCTTTGTGTGGCTATATATTTATTTCCACACTGAACTTCCTATTTATAAACCAAAACCAAAATTTTGATATGGTCACAGAAATTCAAACACATTGCCCCAGGAAATCATTGAGGCCAACAGCTTAGCAGAATTCATAAAAGGACAGGATGTTTAATGGATATCAAGCATATCTAAAATTGTAATAGCAAAGATTAAAAATAAAAACATCAGGCTTCAGAGCGTAAGCCAACCTCTATTGAAATTAGGAAGAAACTTTTTGGGGGGTCCAATTAGCTCATAAACTCCTGCTTTAGAGTTTCTTGCACCTTATTCTGAAGCAGCTGGTACTCACCACTATCAAAAATAGGACAGTGGACTAGATGGACTGCTGCTCTGATCCAGCAAGGCAACTCCTATGTACAAAGTTATTTCAAGTATTTAGATGTCAGTACAAACAGTTAGCAAGTACTTAAAGATCATGGCAAACCCACACTACTGCTCCACCATGACCTAGAGCACCCCCCACCCTTATCGCCAACTAAAATTAAGAAAACTCTTCTGGCCTCAGACCACAGCCCTCCTTGCGGAAGGTAAGGATGTTCACAGAAGATGGTCTGAAGCCTGAGTGACTGCCGACTTTCCAAACAAAAATCTAATCAACAACCCAACTGTGCAAGTACCAGGCTTCTCCTCCCCACAGTGCATATATACAGCTGTACACCACATCCGCACCTGACATGGAAGGTGGGCATACTTACTCCATAGATGGAAAGTGAGGGAATCACCGAACTGCAAGTGTGTGTGCTGCAAACTGTCAGACACATTACGGATGATTGTGCAATCTATGTTCTTCCTGGAGGTGTCACACCATTCGCATGGCTAACTCCTCTGCTTTGGACTGGATAAGAGACCTTAAGATCCAACTATAGTCACGCCATTGCCATCACTATTTCACTATCACCATACAAAAGAAGAAGTAGTGCACTTATTCCATCACAAAAGTAATCTTTCAAATACGACAGAGACAAACAGATGCTGCCCATCCTAGATAATAAACTACTTCCATCCCTCATATTTCAATACTACTTAAAATAATCCTATTTCTTGCTGAAGTTCTTTTATGTAGAAAGTATCCTGCCAGTTCAGAGAGGCTTCCTAATTCTTCACGTAGTGCTGTCTGATGGTTATAAATTATCAGCATCAAAATTTTGCAGGAAAATGCAAAAATAAAGGCATAAATTCTGATAACATCAAGCCATAAAATATGTTTTCTTGATAACTAGAGTTGCATTTTATGTGTACATATATATAAAAGCATCTGATCCAAAACCTTTTCACATGTAAAAATGACATTAAAAGTAGCAAAACAGTTTCGAATCCATCTACTTGCATTGCCCCAATCTCCATTGCATCGGGGCACCACCTGAGTTAAATCCCAGTTATGTTTGGTTTATCTTAATTAGACAACCTTTGCCTAGCATTCTTCTTTCCCCGTAGATATCACGTCTGTCTATGGTTAATTTGTTCACTCTTCGCAGTCAAGAACTCCCATATGAGAGTTTGTAAGCCCCAGGAACAGTCATGTTGTAGTGTGTATTAAATATCTATAATTCTGAGTTGGAGCTACAACTTCAACATTAGATTTGGGGGAAAATGCAGATCACTTGAGCTTCATTCTCTTAGTTTGAAACTGAACCTCCATAGTAGCCACATATTTTATAGTTTCTTGCTGTATATGATCATGATTCAGCAAAGGACTTAAGTGAATGCTTAACTTTAAGCATATGTGTTAAGTATGCTTGCTGAATCAGGACCTATATTATATATATATATAGTGGATAACTAAGAGGGAAGACATAATGAAATTATAGTCCGGCTCCTTAGGTCTGGCTAAGCTGTACTTGTCACAGGACCTAAGGCAGTAGTAAAGGTGGCTCTACACCACCTTTATGCACTCCTGGCCTTGAGTCAAGCCAGTTTAGCCCCCCAGCAGAAGTTAGAGCAACTTACTGATAGCTGTAATTTAAAACCAGCTCATAATGGATGACAAGGGGCTGTTACAAAGTCAAAGATCATGCTAATGAAACAGCACTCCAACCCTGCCTTCTTCCTGATCATACTCGCCTTATGTTGAGGGCTACCAAGGGGTGGGCAACTATGCTAGTTATATACCACTGCTACATCAGGGGAACCTCATCTTCCTTTTTAGGGTTGGAGTGTTGCCAAGTGGGTGGAGCGGAGCCTAACATCTGGTCCCATATGTGTTCTTATTTTTCATGAAATATAATGAAAAAGGTTCCAATTCTCCCCTTGCACCTCTAACCCTAGTACTAATCAAATCCCAAATGGGGATGGATCATGGAAATAAGGCCAGAACAGAACTCGTGTAGTCTCAGCTCAGTACAAGAAAATATGACATGTAACTGACATCTGTTTTCATGATGTGTACTATAACTGTCACATAGCTCAAGGATTGTTTTCCAAACTAGCATAAAAAACGTGGAAAATATTTACATGATAAATGAAACTGAGCATTACTACCCATAAATAAAGAGTTTAAGTTTCCCGGGCTGTCAAATTAATGCTTTTGTAAACAACAATATGGTAGATAATTACCTGCATGATTAAATCTTAGTAAATCTATTTTTATAAATAAATTGGTATTTAACATACAACAGTTTATTTCATCCTTTTTATTTCATCCTTATTTTACACCAGTCGTTACTCAGACCTCAGTGGTTCAGGAGCCAAATTAGTGATAACATTATCCAAAAGAGCCACAATTGTGTGAATTCATTATTTCATTGAGGTTCATTATTCATTAATTCATTATTTCATTGAGGTTGAGATAGAAATAAAAAAGTCTCTGGGTAAGGAAAAAAGGGGTAAAAAACAAGGGTGATATCATGGTAGGGTCTTCTATGGACCACCAAACCAGGAAGAAGAGGTGGACAAGGCTTTTTTTAAAAAACTAACATCATCCAAAGGATAGGACTTGGTGGTGATGGGGTACTTCAACTACCCAGACATCTGTGAGGAAAATAACACAGCAGGGCACAGATTATCCAACAAGTTTTTGGAATGTATTGGGGACAATGTTTTATTTCAGAAGGTGGAGAAAGCTACTAGGTGGGAGGTTGTTCTAGATTTGATTTTGAGAAATAGGGAGGAGCTGGTAGAGAATTTGAAAGTGGAAGGCAACTTGGGTGAAAGTGATCATGAAATGGTAAAGTTCATGATGCTAGGGAATGGTAGGAAGGAGAACAGCACAATAAAAACAATGGATTTCAAGAAGGCAGACGTTAGCAAACTCAGGGAGTTGGTAGGTAAGATCCCCTGGAAAGCAAGTTTAAGGGGAAAACCAGTTCAAGCTAGTTGGCAGTTTTTCAAAAAGACATTATTAAGGGCACAAGAGCAAACTATCCCACTGTGCAGAAAAGATAGGAAGTATGACAGGAGACCACCCTGGCTTAACCAGGAGATCTTCAATGATATGAAACTCAAAAAAAGAGTCCTACAAAAAGTGGAAACTAGGTCAGATTACAAAGGATGAATATAAACAAACAACACAAGTATGTAGGGACAAAATTAGAAAGGCCAAGGCACAAAACGAGATCAAACTATCTAGGGACATAAATGGTAACAAGAAAACATTCTACAAATATATTAGAAGCAAGAGGAAGATCAAGGACAGAGTAGACCCATTAGTAAATGAGCAGGGAAAGACAATAACAGAAAATGTGGAAATGGCAGAAGTGCTTAATTACCTCTTTGTTTCAGTTTTCACCAAGAAGGTTGGAGATGATTGGATGTCTAACTTAGTGAATGCCAGTGAAAATGAGGTAAGATCAGAGTCTAAAATAGGGAAAGAACAAGTCAAAAATTACTTAGACAAGTTAGATGTCTTCAAATCACCAGGCCCTGATGAAATATATCCTAGAATACTCAAGGAGCTGACTGAGAAGATATCTGAGCTATTAACAATTATCTTTGTTATGGAATATGGGAGTCATTCCAGAAGACTGGAAAAGGGCAAATATAGTGCCTATCTGTAAAAAGGGAAATAAAGACATCTTGGGGAATTACAGATCAGTCAGCTTTACTTCTGTACCTGGAAAGATAATGGAGCAAATAATTAAGAAATCAATTTGCAAACACCTAGAAGATAATGATGTGTTAAGTAACAATCAGCATGGATTTGTCAAGAACAAATGCGTCAAACCAACCTGATAGCTCTCTTTGACAGGGTAAAAAGTCTTGAGGATGGGGGGAAGTAGTAGATGTGGTATATCTTGACTTTAGTAAGGCTTCTGATGCTGTGTTGCATGACCTTCTCATAAACAAACTAGGGAAATACAACCTAGATGGAGCTACTATAAGGTGGGTGCATAACAGGTTGGAAAATCATTCCCAGAGAGTAGTTATCAGTGGTTCACAGTCATGCTGGAAAGGTATAACAAGTGGGGTCCCGCAGGGATCAGTTCTGTGTCCGTTTCTGTTCAATATCTTGATAAATTATTTAGATAATGACATAGAGAGTACACTTATAAAGTTTGTGAGCGATACCAAGCTGGGAGGGGTTGCAAGCGCTTTGGAGGATAGGATTAAAATTCAAAATGATCTGGACAAACTGGAGAAATGGTCTGAAGTAAATAGAATTCAATAAGGACAAATGCAAAGCACTCCACTTAGGAAGGAACAATTAGTTGCACACATATAAAATGGGAAATGACTGCCTAGGAAGGAGTACTGCAGAAAGGGATCTGGGGGTCATAGTGGATCTCAAGCTAAATATGAGTCAACAGTATAACACTGTTGCAAAAAAAAGCAAACATGATTGTGGGATGTATTAGCAGGAGTATTGTAAAAAGGTTAAAAAGACATGAGAAGTAATTCTTCCGCTCTTCTCCACACTGATTAGGCCTCAACTGGAGTACTGTGTCCAGTTCTGGGTCCCACATTTCAGGAAAGATGTGGACCAATTGGAGAAAGTCCAAAGAAGAGCAACAAAAATGATTAAAGGTCTAGAAAACATGACCTATGAGGGAAGATTGAAAAAACTGAATTTGTTTAGTCTAGAAAAAAGAAGACTGAGAGGGGACATAACAATTTTCAGGTACATAAAAGGTTGTTACAAGGAGGAGGGAGAAAAATTTTTCTTCTTAACCTCTGAGGATAGGACAAGAAGCAATGGGCTTAAATTGCAGCAATGGCAGTTTAGGTTGGACATTAGGAAAAATTTCAGAGTGGTTAAGTACTGGAATAAATTGGGGATTTTTAAGATCAGGCTGGACAAACACTTGTTGGGTATGGTCTAGACATTTAGTTCTGCCTTGAGTGCAGGGGACTGGACTAGATGACCTCTTGAGGTCCCCTCCAGTCCAATGATTCTATGATTTACTATAGTACTATATATTCATATTTAAACAGTATGACAGGGACATATTTATATTATATATTATTCTCACAGCAAAATGACTGACCAAGTATTCTTATTTTTCAATTACAATTGGTTAATAACATAATAAAAGCATCCTGATTGGTTAATAATTAAAACAGTGTTTTTATATTATGCTCTGCAAAGAGCCGCAGAAGACACAGCATAGAAATACTTACCGCCCCCAAGCCTCAGTCTAAATATCACCTACTGTACAATTAATAAAATGAAAACCTTAGGCTACACTTTAAACTAAGGTTAGTGCTTGGTTTGTTTTGTTTTCAGTGCTACGCAAAGGATCTTATTCATATCTTCTCCAGAGATAAAAATACAACAAGAAAGGACACTAGAAAGTCAAAACAACACTGGGGCAGTCTGGGGGGGCAGAAAAAATCCACCTCCAGTGGTGGAAGCCAGAGCCCCAGCCATCAGGTGGTGGGGGGGAAGCGCCCCTCCCCCCGAGCAGCCTGCTGACCTTGTCCATGTCCCTGGCAGAAGCTGTGAGACTGGGGAAGAAGCCCTGCCTCCCCAGAGGCCCCCCGACACCATACCTGGCAGCAGCCGCAGGACGGGGGAAGCCCTCCCCAGCGGCCCCATGACCCTCGGCAGAAGCTGCAGAATGGGGAATCCCCCCACAGTGGCCCCCATAAGCAACCCTGAACCCATAAGCAACAACCGCCCAACACTATTGCAACCAGACTGCAATATCCCTGCGCCAATCATCAGCCCTACAATAACAAACCAGGGTGCACAGAGCAGTGCTTCAATCCTGCAATCACAGAGGGACATGGGGAATTTCCTGACTGCAACAGACCGGGGACCGACCCCGTGGGATGGGGAAGCCTCCCTTACCCCAGCAGCCCCTGACCCCGTCCCTGTCCCAAGCTGTGGAGTGGCGGGGCAAGCCCTCGCACCCGACCCGCTCTCCAGTAGACGCATCAGGCAGGTGGGGCGAGAGAAGCTCCAGCGCCCAGACTCTGGGATTCCCGCAGAAGCACAGGGTGGCAGGGGAAATCCCTGCACCTGGACCCACCACTGCAGCCCTGGGACTGGAGCAGCTCTCATTCCCTGCTGCTCCCTGGGCCGTGGTGTGGGGACAGAGCTTCTCCAGTCTTGGGTCCATAGTGGGGGGGGAGGCAGAATGGAGCAAAAGGAGTTACGAGGCTGCAGTGTGGGGGAGGGGTGGTCAGAATGGGGGAAGCTGGGTGGAACAGGGGCAGGTCCCGGGGAAGGGGCAGAAAGGGGTGGGGCTGTGGCAGAAGGGGTGGAATGAGGGTGGGGCTGCAGATGGTAGGGGGCCACTTGCTCTGGCCCAGGGCCCCAGGAAACCTTAATCTGCCTCTGATGACAGCAGTCTTCAAAGTATAACTAAGCAAAAAAATTCTGTGGTAAACTACTAATGTATGGGGACTGGTATTTTAGGCCTTTCCCTGCATCTATGCCTCTTACTGCCACAATCTCAGATCCCAGTCTTGTAATCTGATGTGAGTAGGACCATACACAGGTATCAGTTTGCAAAATTAGGATCTAGAAGACAATGCTCAGAATTCCCTATTACCACTGTAGTGAATGCAGGCTGTGGAGTGCACCTTTGTCCATTATAATCTTCTGTTACAATAACTTGAAACAACAAACAAGGTCTAAGCCAGCATGTACACTCTTTTAAAAAAACAACCACATTCTAAAAACCGAAATCATTTTGGCTGCTTTGTATTTATACAAATTCAATGTTAAAATTACATTCTTGGCCGACTCTATTACTGTCTGCTAGTAGTACTGCAGTTTACAAAGGATCAAAGTTTCCCAGAGGTATATGAGCAAAGACCTGGTTCCAATGTATTTTGATGGACCCTTTTCCCATTTTGGCTTACTAGCTCATTTGAGGCACATCTTTTGTTTGGTACTCATTCTTCCCTTCCTTACTGTGCTTATTGCTCATCAATTTGTTGCTTGTTCTCAGGCTGAGACCCAGACACTCTTATCCATTGCTCCAGTCAGATAGTGCAGTCTGTGTGTCCAAGCTGCATCAAGGAAATTAGTTAGGGAAGTGGATTGGACTGAAGAACTTATGGATCTAAAGGTAGAGGAGGCCTGGGATTACTTTAAATCAAAGCTGCAGAAGCTATCGGAAGCCTGTATCCCAAGAAAGGGGAAAAAATTCATAGGAAGGAGTTGTAGACCAAGCTGGATGAGCAAGCATCTTAGAGAGGTAATTAAAGAAGCAGAAAGCATACAGGGAGTGGAAGATGGGAGGGATCAGCAAGGAAAGCTACCTAATTGAGGTCAGAATATGTAAGGATAAAGTGAGACAGGCTAAAAGTCGAGTAGAGTTGGACCTTGCAAAGGGAATTAAAACCAATAGTAAAAGATTCTATAGCCATATAAATAAGAAGAAAACTAAGAAAGAAGAAGTGGGGCCGCTTAACACTGAGGATGGAGTGGAGGTTAAAGATAATCTAGGCATGGCCCAATATCTAAACAAATACTTTGCCTCAGTCTTTAATAAGGCTAAAGAGGATCTTAGGGATAATGGTAGCATGACAAATGGGAATGAGGATATGGAGGTAGATATTACCATATCTGAGGTAGAAGCAAAACTGAAACAGCTTAATGGGACTAAATCGGGGGGCCCAGATAATCTTCATCCAAGAATAATAAAGGAATTGGCACCTGAAATTGCAAGCCCATTAAAAAGAATTTTTAATGAATCTGTAAGCTCAGGAGTAGTACCGAATGATTGGAGAATTGCTAATATAGTTCCTATTTTTAAGAAAGGAAAAAAAGTGATCCGGGTAACTACAGGCCAGTTAGTTTGACATTTGTAGTATTCAAGGTCCTGGAAAAAATTTTGAAGGAGAAATTAATTAAGGACATTGAAGTCAATGGCAAATGGGAGAAAATACAACATGGTTTTACAAAAGGTAGATCGTGCCAAATCAACCTAATCTCCTTTTTTGAAAAAGTAACAGATTTTTTAGATAAAGGAAATGCAGTGGATCTAATTTACCTAGATTTCAGTAAGGCATTTGATACCGTGCCACATGGGGAATTATTAGTTAAATTGGAGAAGATGGGGATCAATATGAACATCAAAAGGTGGATAAGGAATTGGTTAAAGAGGAGACTGCAACGGGTCCTACTGAAAGGCGAGCTGTCAGGTTGGAGGGAGGTTACCAGTGGAGTTCCTCAGGATCGGTTTTTGGGACCAATCTTATTTAATCTTTTTATTACTGACGTTGGCACAAAAAGTGGGAGTGTGCTAATAAAGTTTGCAGAGGATACAAAGCTGGGAGGTATTGCCAATTCGGAGAAGGATCGGGACATTATACAGGAGGATCTGGATGACCTTGTAAACTGGAGTAATAGTAATAGGATGAAATTTAATAGTGAGAAGTGTAAGGTTATGCATTTAGGGATTAATAACAAGAATTTTAGTTATAAGTTGGGGACGCATCAATTAGAAGTAACGGAAGAGGAGAATGACCTTGGAGTATTGGTTGATCATAGGATGACTATGAGCTGCCAATGTGATATGGCTGTGAAAAAAGCTAATGCGGTTTTGGGATGCATCAGGAGAGGCATTTCCAGTAGGGATAAGGAGGTTTTAGTACCATTATACAAGGCACTGGTGAGACCTCACCTAGAATACTGTGTGCAGTTCTGGTCTCCCATGTTTAAAAAAGATGAATTCAAACTGGAGCAGGTACAGAGAAGGGCTACTAGGATGATCCGAGGAATGGAAAACTTGTCTTATGAAAGGAGACTTAAGGAGCTTGGCTTGTTTAGCCTAACTAAAAAAAGGTTGAGGGGAGATATGATTGCTCCCTATAAATATATCAGAGGGATAAATACAGGAGAGGGAGAGGAATTATTTAAGCTCAGCACCAATGTGGACACAAGAACAAATGGGTATAAACTGGCCACCAGGAATTTAGACTTGAAATCAGACAAAGGTTTTTAACCATCAGAGTGAAGTTTTGGAATAGCCTTCCAAGGGAAGCAGTGGGGGCAAAAGATCTATCTGGTTTTAAGATTCTACTTGATAAGTTTATGGAGGAGATGGTATGATGGGATAATGGAATTTTGGTAAGTAATTGATCTTTAAATATTCAGGGTAGATAGGCCTAATCCCCTGAGATGGGATATTAGATGGATGGGATCTGAGTTACCCAGGAAAGAATTTTCTGTAGTATCTGTCTGGTGAATCTTGCCCATATGCTCAGGGTTTAGCTGATTGCCATATTTGGGGTCGGGAAGGAATTTTCCTCCAGGGCAGATTGGAGAGGCCCTGGAGGTTTTTCGCCTTCCTCTGTAGCATGGGGCATGGTTGACTTGAGGGAGGCTTCTCTGCTCCTTGAAGTCTTTAAACCATGATTTAAGGACTTCAATAGCTCAGACATAGGTGAGGTTTTTCATAGGAGTGGGTGGGTGAGATTCTGTGGCCTGCACTGTGCAGGAGGTCGGACTAGATGATCAGAATGGTCCCTTCTGACCTTAGTATCTATGAATCTATGAATCAAACTGCAATGATCTAAACTGATTTTATAGAAAAAATTATTTTACTGCATATCATTCACCCATGCTATATTCACAGCTAGATGAATTGTAGCAAGCTGAGCTGGTTACCTTAACAACTAAGACCAACTTTTATATGTGTGTGTGTGCTTTATCCTTTACCTACCCTCTATTCAGTGATCTCCTGTGGAAATGAGCTTTATGGTGTATACTTTTGACCATTGTCTCTCTGTGCCTCCGTTCCCCATTGTAAAATGAGGTTAATATCCCTTTCCCTCCCCCCTTCATCTCACAGGTGTGTTGTGAAAATAAATTAATTGTGAAGCACTCGGATGGTATCACTATTGATGAGCATGATCAAAAAATCCACGAGGAAATTAATAATTGTGTCTTCAGAGCAGGGTCTGACTAGCGTGAAGTAAATAGGGCCCAGGGACAAACACTGAACAAGGAGAGAAAATAAAATTATGAACAGCTGCTCAAAAGGTGAGCACTGTGCATCCTGTGCACTGAATGAGATGGGTCCAGTGGAATAAACAGTAAGTGGTCATGTAATTAAAAATTGTATCTTAATTCATACACCAAGAGATTGAATTAAGGTTGCAGAATTAAGGTCCACTTCCTCCCCAGGGGCAGCTTCACCCATTTTACCTACTGGAGGTTCATTAACTGCGTTCCACTGAACAGAGCCATCCACCATGAAAATTGTGACAAGTGATGCAGGACGTGCAGCTATGCTAATGTTCTATGTAGCTGCAAGCCCCATTCCAGAGCCTGGCAGCTGCAACACAATGCCTTCCAAGATCATCTAGTCAGATACACCCCGTCACCTGTAGGGAAGGTGGCTGTGAACTCTGCCATCCCTGGAACCGACAGCCAACTGCGACGGGACATAGGTATCACCAACGAGGACCAGAAGAAAATCACAATGGTGGACAACACAGTGCCCTTTGAGAACAGGACCCTGGCCTTCCGTGATGCCTGAGCTCAAAAGGTGGAGAAATATACACCCCTCTGGCTAAAACTTTGAGAGCTAAGGGTTACCAGGTTCAGACACACGTACTGATTGTTGGAGCCCTGGGTGCATGGGACCCCAGTAATGAGCAAGTGTTGCAGGAATGCGGAATCGGTCAACACTACTCTCAGCTGATGCGGTGACTCAGGGTGTTGGATGCCATCAGGTGCTTGACGGACGTCTATCTAGAACACATCACCTGACATCAGCAATACTCATCAGAAGAGATGAGTTGGAGTGCTGATGAAAAGCAAAATCTGAAAGTAACTGCAATACTTCTCTGATGGTTTATATCTACTAAGGGACAACCCATCCTAAATTCTCAATTACTGAGGGACAATCTACACTCATTCCTATATTTGCTTTCTACAACCAACTCTTGTATAACTTTTCATGAGTGATGTACCGAGTATTCGGATTCTAATATCTAAACTGTATCATTAGATGTATCTAAATTTAGGTTATCCCAGTACATAATCAGCAATAACCCAAATTTAGGTGAATAGATTTAACAATACAGTTTAGAATCCGAATACTCGGGTACATCACTCATGAAAAGTTATACAAGAGTTGGTTGTAGAAAGCAAAATATAACAATGAGTGTAGATTGGTTATCCATTTAGAAAATACAATCCGTGAGAAAAGTGTTTGTTACTTTCCTGACTGCGCTTCTCATCAGCACTCCAGCTCATCCCTGCTGGTATTGCCGATATTCAGTGATGTCTTCTATGTACATGTCCCTTGACCACCTTATGGCATCCAACACCATGAGTTGCTGCATCAGCTGCGTGTAGCATTGACTGATTCCTCATTCTCTCAGGTTTCAGAGTAGTAGCCCTGCTAGTCTGTATTCACAAAAAGAAAAGGAGTCCTTGTGGCACCTTAGAGACTAACAAATTTATTTGAGCATAAGCTTTCGTGAGCTATATCCGATAAAGTGAGCTGTAGCTCATGAAAGCTTATGCTCAAATAAATTTGTTAGTCTCTAAGATGCCACAAGTACTCCTTTTCTTTTTTACTTCTTTAACACTGACTAAATTCACACCTGAACAGTATCTACTCAGAGCAGAAAAATGAAAAAGTTCTCTATCCTGAAAATGCAGCATTCTTGTCCTTTTAACTAACTATCCATCCAAGAAGGAACATACAAGTTGTCTCCCTCATTCCTTAGTAAACAAAATAAAGGCAATATATGAGTGACATATGCCTTTACACCTGACATCCAATAAAAGCTCAAGCCAATAAGGATTCAACTTTTAATAAGTTGGTGCTGAAACTCTGGAACAGCATATTAACATCAATATATTAGTCAATTTGGCCCCACTTTCTCTAACACCCTCACAAATTTACATAATTTGGACCTATTGGTACCCATACATTGAAAGCCCTTAGCAACATCACACATCTTATCTATTTAAAGGAGGATATATCAAAGCTAAAGCTGAGCCTTAAGTCCTAATCATCAAATGAGTTTTTTTTCTTTCTCTTAGAAAATCTGTGTCCATTTCTTGAATTAAGTTTTATTTCATGCTCTATTTGTGAACTTTTTTAAGCAATGGTTTCAGCTTTAGAGCAATAGCTTTTTCCTTGAAACAACTTTGAAGTTTTCCTGATAGAACATGCAATTAGTAGAATTCCTTTCCTTGAGGCATTGTTTCTTTCTGCACCTGCCACATCTGGATGTCTCCCCAAAACCGAAATGTAATCAAAACTGGAAACATTGCCTGTATGGTCAAGTTTTTTTCTGATCACTCTTTCCATATCTTCATGATTACCATTTGAATTAGTAATAATTGTAACATTTATTTAAAAATAACTAACTATCAAGATACAGGGCACAGTACACAAGGAAAAAAATGACGACAAAAAATTAATTCAACCAAATTACTTCACATTCTGTAACTCACAGTATAACTTAACAAGCCCATTAAGCAATGAAAAGCCCATTATATATATATATATATATATAAAGAAAAAAAACATAGGCTCTCTATGTAAGCCTCACTCTTCAGTGTAAAATATTAGATGACTTAACATCAATTCTAAAAAGTCAAAACTAATAATGAATCTATAAAAAGAAAAGGAGTACTTGTGGTACCTTAGAGACTAACAAAATTTATTTGTTAGTCTCTAAGGTGCCACAAGTACTCCTTTTCTTTTTTCGAACACAGACTTATACGGCTGCTACTCTGAAACCTGTCGAAATGAATCTATAGATTCACTTCTAGAATTTGCATAGTCACTTCTAGAACTGTTCAGAAAATGCAGTCTCCATCCTCTGGGAAATTCTGATATTATGGAAAAAAAATTGATCCCCAAACAGGATAAATAGAAATAGAATTTTTTTTCACAGAATAAGGATTTTCAAAATAATTCTCTTTGGAAATATCAAGACTAATTTTGTAGAGTTTCAATTAAAACAAAATGTTTTCTTTTGAAATATCATTTCAAAACAAAAAGTTAATTTTTCAGTGAGACAATTGTAAGACAATTTCATCAAAATCAGTGATTTTCCCATGAAAAATGTTAATTTTCATCAGGAGAACTTTTCTCTTGAAAAACTTCCATCAGTTCCAGTCATTTGATTTTTCAGGTGCCCGTCTCTAAGGTACTGTTTAAAGCAGTAAGCTTTGTAAAGCATGTTTTGTGGTAGAGTATCTGTTCTGTAAAAGGTGTATCAATCAGTCATACCTGCTTTGCCTACAAAGCATGACTGGCTGTTTGTTCCATTGTTCTAGACTTTTCCTCAAGTTTAGTACAAAGTTTGCATATTCTGTTCATCCCCTTGCTCTCTCTATATTTCTACTTGGAATAAATATGCTGGGAGTCATGTTTTAAAGGAAGGTTTTTATTTTTTTTTTTCATTTTTTTTAGTGGGGAGACCTCTTCTGATTTTGACTAGTTGCTGTTTAGTCCAGTGGCATGAAACAGTACAGCATCTGCTTAGAACAAGGTAACATTCATTGCCTTTCATAGATACTGTCTGTTATGATCCAACCTAGTTATAGCAGTGACAAGCATTAACTTTATTTATACAATGCCAGTCACTGTACTATGTTTTAATACAGAATGTACTGAACAAAACCCTGGCCCCTGAAATGTTTAAAATGAGTGGGACATGAGCAGCTGCAATATAATACAAAGCAATGTGACAATAAAATATGGGACAATATAGTGTACATATACTGTACACAAACAGAAAGGCTTGTAATCACTATAGTGGCAATATTGGTGGTTTAATCACAAAGGCAAATACCAAAGTTGATTGGGAGACTCTTCCCGTTTGCCAGTCTAATTCAAATTGGGTTACCAAATCCAGATTTTGAGTGTGTTGAGTTCCAGAGCATTTGGTTTGGACCCACATCAAAATGCCACTATAGGCAGGGGTAAGGTGTGAATGTGAGTGTACCTGAAACAGGTGTAATTTAAGATGTAACTCAAGATACATCAGCCCTGCAGTTGGTATGTGGCGAACATTCAGTAGATAGAATCATAGAAATATATGGCTGGAAGGGACCTTGAGAGATCATCTAATCCTGCACTGAGGCAGGACAGACAGGTTATTTGCCTAACCTCTTAAAAACCTCTAGTAACAAGGATTCCAGTCTCCCTTGGAAACCTGCTTAACTATCCTTATAGTTAGAAAGTCTTTCCCAACATCTAACCTAAATCTCCCTTCCCGCGCGTTAAACCCATTACTTCTTGTCCTACCTTCAGTGGACACAGAGAACAATTCTTTATAACAACCCTGAATATATTTGAAGACTTATCAGGTTTCCCCCCTCCGATCCCCCACCCACTCTTCTTTTCTCAAGACTAAACATGCCCAGTTTTTTTTTAACCTTTCCTCATAGTTCAGATTTTCTAAATCCCTTTAATCCCTTTTGTTGCTCTCTTCTGAACTCTCTCCAATTTGTCCATATCCTTCCTAAAGAGTGGCAGCCAGAAATGGACACAGTACTCCAGCTGAGGTCTCACCAGTGCCTAGTAGAGCAGAACAATTACCTCCCATGTCTTACATACAACACTCTTGTATATTACAACATTTCTTACATACAAATCCAGTATATTAGCCTTCTTCTCAGCTGCATTACATTGTTAACTCATATTCAATTTATGATCCATTATAGGCCTCAGATCCTTTTCAGCAGTGCTGCCATCTAGCCAGTAATTCATGATGCACAAGAAAAAATACACTCATGCTCCCTCTTTTCCCCTACCATAATTCCTGTTCAGAGCTAATAAAATTTTAAAAAACAGGACAATCATATTTTTGTCACTAAAGTCAGCAGTTATTAGTCTGAATATACACAGGCAGCTGTCTATTGCCAAAGGTGCGGTTTTTAGACAGATACTTTTCAGAGTAGAACCATATTTAAAGTGTCTTGCCCAAGGTCACAGAGGAAGCTGGTGGCTGAGCTGGGAATAACTCATCTTTCCTAATTTCCAGTGTGTTTTAGTCATAAGAACATCCTCCCTTTCCTTGAGTGTCTCCCAAATGTATACCTATCAAATAGTTTAGGCAATACCACTGCAAGTCTAGGGTGGGATGGGGTGGTGGTTTGAACCTGTGTTTCAAAGGGATACCTGGAAGATGTTTGTTCATCTACAGACCAATTTGACTTAGAAGTTAATCAGCTCTTTCCATTCATCAAAACGGTAAGTGTGCTGACATTTGAAATATGCACATGAAATAGATACAGTCACAGAATGCAGTGAACATTGTATGAGGCAATAGAGGAGGGGAAAATCTACAGCATTGTGGAGAGCCTGTGTCAGGCTCTATGTGCCATAGAAGATCCATGGGTTGTGTTATACAGGAAGTCAGATGAGATTAACATAATGAGCCATTCTGGTCTTACAATGTATTGTTTGTCTGATAGCACACAGGCTGCAGGCAGCACATCTAGACATGGTGCTTTCTACACATCAGGGATGTAGGCTTCATTCTAGCTCCAAATAAACTAGGAGGAGGAAGAGGAAAGACCATTCCATCTACATTCATGTAAATCCAGTGACCACAACCCCTCAAGTGGAATGCACAGAAGGAGAAGAGACACTATAAAGCCATCAAGAAGAAAGAAGAAAGAAAGAAAGAAAGAAAGTTAGTTAGTTCAGGTCAGCAGCATTCCCCAGACTGGAGAAGTGGATTTGTGCTACTCCCCCCACCCAAACAACCACAACACAGGTCACCAACATAAAGTTCATTTATTACAACTATACTAGCTTCCTGAATTTCAATTTGCATGAATCAAATCATGTGCATGACATATTGGCTCCTCTCTAGTCCCTTTGCAAATCAGAATGGTAGCATTTCACAACCACACTGCACTATTTGCACAGACATTAAGGCTGTATAACGTTCAAGGCCTTGAATAATCAGTTTCCCAGTCTTTCCTGGGATTAGGAAGAGCCACTTGTCTTTCATTCAGTTTCCCGTGTCTTCGTGTACTGAATATCTAGGAAACAGTCCTGTCTGCACAGGCTGAGAATGATGTCACACAACTGATTCTTTGTGTTGCTAACACTGCACAGTTCTTGTTGTCTCACTGTCTTCGATGGTGGTTTCACCAGGATGTTGAATAAGGGCAGAGATGGAATTGGGCCCTGTGGGACTTCACAGATGGCCTTCAGGATGCAGAAGTAGCTGATCAGCACAGATGTGCTCTCCAGGTTCTGTCAAACAAAAACAGCCCCATCCGCCCTCAGCAGATTTCACAAGCCAGTCAGCGGCAACCGAAGGTGTCAAGAGCAGCAAATGCAGTATTATTACCAGAGATGCTGTACCTCTGCACTTAGCCATCAGAGGTCATCCATGAGAACAACCAGATCTTTTCCCATGCTACATCCTGATTTACAGCCTATTAGGAAAAACCTAAGATAACAGCAGATGTCGGCTGGGTCTCTCATTGCTGCCTTTTTGCTGAGGAACTGGGAGATTAGAAACTGGGTGGTAATAAGTGAGGGAGTGTCAGGAGACCAGGTCATAGGAGCAGGAGACAAGCCTAGTGGTTTGAGTCCAAATCCCAGAGCCAGGGGTTGAAGCAGGGCCAGAACCAAGAATCAGGGCCAAAGGTCAGAACTGGAATCAGTCTGAACACCAGAGCCAAGGATCTAGACAGAGTCAGAGTCAGAACTCAGAGCTGAGGGCCAAAACTGGATTACCAGGCATCAGGGAGCGCAAGAGCAGGACTCAGACAGGAGCAAGGCTGGGATCATGGCTGGGTACAGGGCAGAATCTGGGCTGTAGCTGTGAAGGAGCAGAGCAGGAGCAGGGCGTGGCAAGAGATGAGCACAGGAAGGCAGAGAATCTGGGACCATGTGTGTTGAGCAGCCAGTGACCTGCTGCTGCTGAGCTTAAGAACCAGCCTGCTAGCTTCCTCAGCCATCAGGCAGGGCAGTCCATCAGGCAGCCCATCTAGCTCGCTAGGGTGTCAGATGCATTGAGCAGGTGCAGCTGTGGAAGCCTTACTCCTGACAAGGAGTTAATGTCACATCATGTGGTTTGTTTTTTTTAATAATAGGGGCATGTTTCAGAGTGGGTATGAGAATACTTCCATAGGGAAGCATTGACTGCTTTGTTAGCAGGGAGAAAGCGTATTTCAGGCAGGCTATGGGTCCATTGTGCCTCCCTGGCATAGACTTCTAGACCACCTACAGTCTCATTGCCATTAGTGTAGAACATTCCATTTGGAGCAGCCTCCTTGTCTCGCTCTCTCTGTATTCAAATCTCATCTGTAAATGTTTCCTTTTCATCCTCCATAGCTCTTAAATTCTCTCTCAGATTTTAAAAAGCAATTACCTTCACTGTATTATTTCACAGTAAAGTCTTTTGGGATACAGATGTTGTACCAATTAAAGCTGCATTGTATTGTATAGGGTATGTATGAGTACCGCATACAGACACAGAGTACGCTGCTAACACAAAGCATCCCAGAGGCCAGATCCCAGGCTGCTGTAAGTCAGCACAGCTCCATTGATTTCAGTGTGGCTCCATTTATTTCGATTGTAACTTTTGGGGGGGCATCTTTTTTGCTCTGTGTATGTACAGTGCCTAGCACAAGGGGGGGTCCTGGTCTATGCCTAGGGCTCCTAAGCACTGCTGAAATACTGATTTACACCTCTTCAGGATCTGCGCCCATATTAAGAAAAGCTTTCAGAAAGAATTATTCTTGCACTGAACAACAGCAGTGGCTTCCTGACTTCCACCACCTACCTGAAGACATGGTCAGTGGTAAAAATAGTGCAAAAAGTAGGTTTTAAAGTAGTACACTAGCTAAAAGCTCCCCAAATAAGCTGCTTGTCAATGTGATTCAGATGAGTGACACTTTCATAATGTACTTTAGAAATGGGCAACATTGCAATATCATGCTCTTTGGCATTATCGTTATTTAAGGACAAAGAGCCAATCCTGCAGAAAAGCATGCTTGGTTAGACAGTTATTTTCTCAGTAAGTAATATAATGAACACAAGAAGAGAATTAGGATACTGAAAATCTAAAATCGTTAGATTTCAGTACAGCTGAAGCATTTGCATAAATCCCATTTGGAGCCAAATAAGCAACTATGTATTGATGCTGGTCTCTAGGGGCAGAGGGGATACAGATAAATTGCTTTCAGCATATGAAACTATTAGAAGGATCATCTTAGAGTGGCTAAATATGACTTGAAAACAGGCTGATACAACATTCATGAGGCTGCAGAACTGTATACTTCAAGGTTGAGGGATTTACAAAAGTAAGATCGTTGCATTACTCATCATCCTTCGTGATCATCAAGCTAGTAAAATCAAAAGCAATTTAAAGTGAGATGCAAGGCCACAAGTTTATGCAAACACCACTCTTGGGAGGAGTGCAAATACATCATTTAATAGGTAAAAGTTTCATTACAAGCTTCTTCCCTAACAAATGTTGGCTTGTTCTTGCTGCTAAAATCTTATGCATTATGTGAAAGGCTCCAAGAGCTCATTCAAGATTTGAATATATAACCGTGCCCATTACTGCAACCTCATCTTTCTCATGGACATATTCAGTTGTCTTCTAGCACAAGAACTTCATATGTTATTTTTCAATCTCATTACATTAGTAATATTATAAAAATCAAATACATATTTTAATAGTCTGTTTGAATGATAATTCCTTACAAAAGCTACATTAAGTAAATGCTTAAGTACTCAGAATTCAGTAAATGCCAAAGTTACATTTGCATGAGCAACCTTAACTGTGCCCTACAGCAACAGCAACCACAGAAGCAGTGGCGGGGGCGGGGGAGGGAGAGGTGTGAGGTCATGGGTAACCAACCCATCCCCCACACTGGACACACCTGCAGGGCAGCAGGCCACCTTGACCCCATCCACAGAGTCTGAAGGGGATGTAGCTTTCCAACAGGCCTATAAAAAGGCCCAGAACCTCATATTCAAGATTGAAACAGCTGAATTAAAAAGTAACCTTCAGACAATCCCGCCTCCCAGCTTTATGCCACAAATCTTTTCTTAGACTTTTTTTTTTGTAAGTCTATAAACTCTGATCTTTCCATGGTCTCTTTCCACTATTCTTCCCTCTCTCGACATTGTCCTGCCTCCCACCTCTTTCTTGATCCTTTTCCTCCTTCCTTATTCCATCATTCTTAGTCTCTCCTCACCTCACCCATTTAACCCCATTATCCACTTACTTTCCCCTTCTCCCCCCCCCCAAAAAATACCCCTAACAAGACATGTACATCACCTGAACCATTTTGCTATTCTATTCTATTTGAATTGGAATATCTTTGGAGTATGGATTGTCCTGTCTTGTTTGTGTTTGTGTGGGGGAAAACTAACACTAGCATTTTAAATTTAATGCAATACAGATAATAGGCCAGACACATTATGATAAAGTATATTATTAAGTGATCATATACCATTTCTTAAATAATCCAATGTAATATCATACAGGTATGTTTACAGATTTAGGTACACATGATTATGTACCTTAGTGGGAAAAGTATCTTCATATTCCAAAGCTATTATACCTTTTATCGCTTTTATAAATATCCCCTCAGATTACGGATTAATTCTCGCCACTTATCTAAAGCAAAAAAATGTATTTGTGTATAAATCAAAATATTTCAAACCAAATTAGGTTACAGTCATACCTGTGAATAGGCATATTTGAATAGAGTTATTCATTTAAACCAAACTCAGTTAGCAATAACTTGATCTGCTTCCTTAATTGAGGGCTTTTATGTTTGGTTTATGTGCAAAACCAAATTATCCAAGAAGGTCCGTTCTTAAACTTTGAATAGCTAGCTAAAGCTGGTCAAAAGTAGGAATTTCCATTCCACAGGAAATTCCAACATTTTGGAATTGGTTTTCCTTCCAAATCAGAGCAAAACCGAAAACATTTTAGAAATTTCCCACAAAAAAAATGTAACACATCTAATTTCAGGTCAAGTGAAACACCGTTTCAAATTTTATTAAAAAAATAAAAAGTAATAAAAAATTGAATGGAAAAGTTGCTACAAAATGAAAAACCTAAATATTCCATTCTAATAATGTTGATAATCTCATTATTTAAATACCTCACATTGATGTTTTTCTATCAACAAAACAAAATTGTGTTGAAAATGGACACATTTCTGCAAAACATTTCTATTTAAACAAAATGGCACTTTCTGAAAGAAAATGTTCCACACAAAAATTTCTGACCAGTTCAAGAGCTAACCCTTTCCGAACAGGCTATTTTATACATAACAGTACCCTAATATTGCATCTGTCATCTAAGGGTAATTAAAGCTCTGAGCATTAACAACAACTTCCTTGTGAGGTGGATGAGTATCATTACCTTCATTTTACATATGGGAAAACTAAGGTACACCTGTTCACAGAGATCAGAATAGAACTTTAACTCAGTCCAATGTAATGAATGCTAGATAGTGCTCCTTTCCCCTCTCTCATATAAAGATATTATGGGTCAAACCATGGTGAAGTAATTTATAGTAGCTGCATTGTTTTTGATAGAGATGCACCAATTTACACCAGCTGATAACTTGGCCCAATGTCTTTATTTAGCTGAACTGTTCTTTCCTAGTCTGATTTCCTCAGCTGCAGCTCTGAAGAAGATTTAGAGTCAAAATGGAGCTACAAAATTCAAATGTAGGGAGTAGAGTTGGTCAGAACATTTTTAGAGAAAGTTTAATTTTTTGAAGCTGAAATGTTTCCGTTTTTACAATGTTTTTGGCCTAGCACTCTCTGGTCACTGAGAGTGTCTGTATCTGATCAGATAGCCCTGGACTCAGAAAACAATCCCGAATCGAAAAGCTTATGTTTTGAGCTAAAACTGACATTTCAAACATAAATCAGTTTTGGTAAGAATGTTTTAAAGGTTTTGGTTTCATTCATTCAGAATGAAAACAAATATTGAATCCTAAGAAGTTGCTGCAGAATGTCTGGTAGGGAAATGCTCTTGGGTGAGGTCCCCAGAAGCCTGTTGGTTGTATGTCAGAAAAAGGATCATTGTGAGGTACCAGAGCCTACCGAGGAGGTAGGGAGAGCTATGTAATGCTAGGAGCCTTCGAGATATTTGGAAAATAGGGGCTTCAGTCAATGCCCATTGAAGTCAATGAGAGGCCCTCTCTGAGTAACCCTGTTGTGGGAAAATGGAAGACTTGTGGGGAGGGAGGATTATAGCCTATGAGGGGTTCATGTGGATAGAGCCTAAAAATATCTGTCTTGTGTAAACATCTTATTGTGTTTTGGATGAATACTTAAGATTCTAAAGAGATAGATATCTAACACGTTTATAACAGCATGAGATGAATATACAAATCATTAGATTTTTGAAGAAGGGAAAATTTCATTACAAGCTTCTTCCCTAACAAATGTTGGCTTGTTCTTGCTGCTAAAATTTATGAAAATATGCTAATGAGTATGAATATAATGTAACTGAAATATGCTTCATGCAAAAGTCTCTTGTAAGGTATCATTGCAAAACTTATAATCTACTGAGTGTGGTCATCTTATTTGTATAAATGTATCACTCGTATCTGAAACTAGAAATATGAAATATAACTGAGCGCCTATTGTAATTATGCAAAGTGTGGGCCATTAATGGTGGTTAGGAATCTTGATGGCTCCCATCAGCCAAGACAATTGACTGTGGATGGCTCTGTTTGCAGGCAGGCCTTCCTGTGAGTCAGACTGGGAGGAATGAAGGCTTGGAGCCTCACAGGAAATGTGACAATGTCACCTGGTACTGAAATCCATCTTAAACCTGGTGCTTTTCCATTTAGAAAGGGGGAGGGCGAACCCAGCAAGACAAAAGATTCCTGCCTTGTGCCAAAGCCATATAAGGGGGTGGAACAGAACAAAGGGGACTGTAGTCATGAGAAATCGCCTAGGTACCACCTGAGCTGGAACAAGGGCTGTACCGGGGAAAGGATTGTGCCCAGACTAGAAAGGTGTCCAGTCTGTGAAAGAAACTTATTGAAACATCTCTGAAGGTGAGATTTTATCTGTATTCAGTTTTCTTACTGTCAAGGTTCCCTCCCCAGTCTGAACTCTAGGATACAGATGGGGACCTGCATGAAAGACCCCCTAAGCTTATTCTTACCAGCTTAGGTTAAAAACTTCCTCAAGGTAAAAACTTTGCCTTGTCCTTCAACCCTATGCTGCCACCACCAAGCGCGTTAAACAAAGAACAGGGAAAGAGCCCCCTTGGAGACATCTTCCCCCAAAAATATCCCCCCCCAAACCCTACACCCCCTTTCCTGGGGAAGGCTTGATAAAAATTCTCACCAATTTGTACAGGTGAACACAGACCCAAACCCTTGGATCTTAAGAACAATGAAAAAGCAATCAGGTTCTTAAAAGAAAACTTTTAATTAAAGAAAAAGTAAAAGAATCACCTCTGTAAAATCAGAATGGTAAATACCTTACAGGGTAATCAGATTCAAAACATAGAGAATCCCTCTAGGCAAAATCTTAAGTTACAAAAAGACACAAAAACAGAAATATACATTCCATTCAGCACAGCTATTTTACCAGCCATTAAACAAAAGAAATCTAATGCATATCTAGCTAGATTACTTACTTTTTATAGGAGTTCTGAGCTGTATTCCTGATCTGTTCCTGGCGAAAGCATCACTCACACACACACACACACACACACACACACACACACCCTTTGTCCCCCTCCTCCCCGCTTTGAAAGTATCTTGTCTTCTCATTGGTCATTTTGGTCAGGTGCCAGCGAGGTTATCTTAGCTTCTTAACCCTTTACAGGTGAAAGAGTTTTGTCTCTGGCCAGGAGGGATTTTATTGCACTGGGCACAGAAAGGTGGTTACCCTTCCCTTTATATTTATGACAATTACTGTATTAGGCTTAGACTTGAGTGTTTTAGTTTATTTTACTTGGTAATTCACTTTGTTCTGTCTGTTACTACTTGGAACTACTTAAATCCTACTTTCTGTATTTAATAAAGTCACATTTTCCTTATTAATTAACCCAGAGTATGTATTAATACCTGGGAGGGGGCAAACAGTTCTGCATCTCTCTCTATCAGTGTTATAGAGAGTAACCAATTTATTAGTTTACCCTCTATAACCTTTCTACAGGGTAAAATGAATTTATTTTTACCCTGTAAATGCCTCCGCATCAGATGGAAGAAGCGGAGCTCGAGCCTTCCGCTTGCCCTGCTTCCCCTGGCAAGTTTTCCCATAGCAGACAAGAGGATATATATAATATAAAGATATGGTAAAATTTAATACAAATGACAGAAATAAGAACAATTTGTGACTCTAAATCTCACTCTCTAAAACATGGTAATCTGGGATTCTGTTTCTGTGGCTTTTAGGTAATTTCCAGATCAAACATATTTAATTTACAAATGAATGGATGCTCTTTTTAAACTGCCAGAACTGCAAACTCAACTTGGGATCTGAAAGACAATCAAGCTATGTTCTTTTTGGCTTATACATCACCACCAGCTAAAATATTCAGTATTTGGAGTCTAGTCAACGATTCTGATGATGGTACATATGCCAGTCCTCTCTCACACAGTTACATGGGTTTTACAGGGCAAAGAGATTAAAGACAATAAACAATATGAGAGAAAATTTGTCTAGGAAGATTAATACAATCTCAGTTTACCTGCTTTTAAACTTCTCCATGATATTGGTGAACTTAAAACTGAAAATTTGGGTTCCATTCAGATATGCACCTAAGGATGGGATTAGACATTCAAAAGCATTCAGTTTAGGCCTACTTGTTTCCACTGAAGTCAATGTTCATCAAATATATATAAATTATTTTTTCAAATGTTCTTAGCTTAAGAAACTACCTATTGAATCTGCACAACTGAACTGAAAAATCTTGGAAGAACAAGCCCTGTCATAAGACTTCCCAGAACTTTCTAACTCTGACTTTGCAGAAATATCAAGAGAACAGATTTCCTTGCAGTATATGTCAGCACTTTGTCTCTAGTGATTTTAAATATGTTTATTTTAATTTCAGAAGTCCAGAGTCCTGTAATGAAAGCTGGGCACATTTTTTCATTGAATAGTAAGTTTGGAAAAAAAAAACAAAAAAAACCAACACATTTTGAGACCACCAAAACTAATGACATTGAGTCTGAATTCAATAAATAAGCTTAGCTTACCGAGTGAAGCAAGCACTGGGGCTTCAGCAAAAAATGATGTATGTAGCAATGATACTTTCTTTTTACTATTTCTGCAGTCTTAGAAAAAGTATAAAGGCTTCATAAATGTCAGAGTTCTCTAGTAAATAGTCCTAGAGGTTGTAAAGTTTAGCTAAATAATAATGATCCTTATTCTTGGCTCTGAGCCTCAAACTCTGATTATGGAGAAAACTATCTTATTTGTATAGATTTACTGTTCCTTCACCCAGACAGCATACAGTACTATTTCTGAAGCCAACCGGGGAGTAGTACATTCACCTTAAAATACTCCCTGTAAGCTATACAGTCACTGTGCTCAATTATGGTCCGTATATTTATGAAAAATGAGGGCAGTATAGAGTAGTTTGTCCTTAGAGAGAACTTCTCTCAGGAAAAAAAAATAGTGGCAAGCTACCACAATGCTGGTCCACCTCCTAGACAGCTATTTCTGTTAAAAATAAAAATAGTCTTGCACAGATGCCTCCAAATATCTGTCTTCTGGCAAGCTCTCAACAGCTTCCTACTGTTATAATGAATGTAAACAGGTGAGTGCGCACTGGAGGGAGTCATCACAGTTATGTTCCTATTGAATTGTACCTTGCCTTCTACTGAAGCATACTGGCAACATAAAGAGAGGTATTCGAGTTTCTAATATTGGAGTGGCTACATAAATAAGATAATATACCGTTAATGGAAAACCTCATGCCCAATATGATATATACATTTCCAGAAGTCTTGGCAGACTCAGTGATAGCGGAGTGCTCATGCAGCTAATAATAGGCATCACATTGATTGGAGCACTAAGTGCTCATTAAACATTACATGGAACCAAAGAAGAAGCTGTGTCAAGTGCAAGTTCACCAGATCTGCACAGAAAGTGCATTGGTAATTTATGCAAGTTTCATCATGAAATTAATCTCAACCATGGACCTGAAAATCATTTAGGCAAACATTTGTATGAACAAAATTTTGCTCCCATGAATGTTCATGAAAAGTCAGTTGAAAAGGATTGCAAACATATCAGATTTAACGTGCACAAGATATTTACCCACATCTGGTGTTACAAGAGTCCCTGTATGTAACCTTCTTCCTCTAGGTCCTGCTATTCCCAACAACTACTAATAGCCATATAGCTGTGGCATTCAGTAATCGGTTGGAAGCCGTCATTTATCCATTTCATGAAGGCCAATCTCTCCACATTATCAGTGGAGACACAGTTCTATCTATTGGGGATTATCTCGCCTGCTGTGCTAAAATGTCACTCACAGGATAAAAGCTTGAGGGGGGAGAGTTTGATATTGAAGAGCTACAAAAGACATAGGGCCAACTGTAGATCCCTCTTGAATTGCCATTACAATGGAAGGTCTGTACTGGCACAAGGTAAGCTCATTAGGACAGGGACCATCTTTTTGTTCTGTGGGTTGAACAGCACCTAGCACAATAGGAGCCTTGTCTCTGACTAATGGATCCTAAGCACTATGTAATACAAATAATAAACACCAATATCACAACAGTATCTTGAAGAGATCTATTAACATCAATCTGGTCCTAGCATCAGCTGAATCCTCCTTTGGCTGACAAAGCCAAAGTCCTCCAAATCTATCCTACAGGGAACTTCCCCCTCTGAATTGCTGCTATGCTTCTCTTCAAGAATGATGAGACTGCCTGGGGTTTGCATTAAGGCCTGAATGAATACATGCACTCAACCACCAGATAAATTAGTCTTTCCTTCCAGAATTTTGTTCATCTATCTGTTTCTCTTCCTCAGAAAAGAGGAAGGAACACATGGTATTTTTAGAACCAGAGTGAACACACATAGCAACAAAAAAACCCCATTATATTTCTCTGGGATTATGGTTACTTGTCAAACACATCCAGTATTTTTTTCCCCACTAGTACTAGACCTGTGTTGTCTGTTTTCTTTGTTTCACTGCTTTGTCAGAGAAAGTGGGTGAAATCCTGACCCCATTAAAATCAATGGGAGTTTTCAGTGGGGCCAGGATTTCACCTGGATGGTTTTTCCAGTAGGCAAATCAATAGAATGACCTTTCTAACATCATTGTCCCTTCCAATGACAAACCCCAATCCTAAAAGAGCCTCAGGATGCCTTACTGAATCATTAGTGGCCATTCTGACAGTGCAGACTGCAATCCTCTGTCTTCCTGGGCTTGAGTGAAACCACATGCACAAAGTCTTGGATAACAGTATACGGCTCATGAAGGTGTGGACAACATAATTGCATCATGCTACCATTTCCTGTTTCATATGATGGTAAGGAAGCTCTTGGAGAACATGGCATACAGTGTATGAGACTGGTTGAAACAGGCAAAGATCCAAGAACACTGTCTCCTTTCACATCATTCACAGATGCCTTCAACACTAGGTGGAGGCAATGAATGAAGCAAGTTATACAGGGGTAAAAGCAGGTGGGAGATCTCACCAGACCATGAGAGAACTAATGCCATACCCAAGTCTGTTTCAAACCCTTGCCTCAGGGCAAAAATTTTGTTGGTTAAACACCAAAACAAAGCAATTCTTGCCAAATTTGAGCTGCCATCCACACAGGCTTTGTCCTTGCCTTTCAGCCAAGGGAAGGATGACACTACCTTTCTTTCAATCCTCTGCTGGGTCATGTGATAGGTAGATAGCCCTTAACCTTTTTTCTAACTGGTTTACCCATTCAAAAATGGGCAAAAGGGTTCACACACAACCTCCCTTGTATTTTGTCCACAGTCTATTTCCATAACCTGTCGCAGAGGAGGAGAGTGAGAGGAGGCCTTCTATGGCAACATGCAATATGTTTCTTCTCAAATTTAGGAAACGGAACAAAGCTGTCCTATAACAGCTGGGTATTTCGCCCTATATATTTTAGAGTAATCTTAGTTACATTTAATCCCTACAGCATTGTATTTCTGAGCTGGGGAATGCCCTCAGTTCTCACTGCAATTTGTTGGGATTGTGGGCACTCAGTACCAAGAGATGCTCAGCACCTAGTAGAACATAGCAGTTAAGCTGCTGTGTTCTTTTTGTTAATCAGTGAAGATGGGGAAGAATTTTGACTGCTTCAGTTTTAATTTAGCCTCTCTAGCAAACTGATAGGCAGATCTTAATATCAGACCCTATATCTTTGTTGAAAATGTTATATTTAGTCTTCTTCCCGTTTCACTTGTGAGCTATTCAACTCTATTCTGTTATTAATGCCTAATTGGCTCTTTTTTTTTTCTGCTAATTAAGCCTGAGGAAGATACAAGAATATTCTAGCAGGGAGCTTGTGTTGGTAGTTGGTAAGTTACTGAACTACTTTTTAAAATCTGGCTTCACCAAGAAAGAAAAGAGTTTAGATATTAGGAAATAAGAAATGCCATTTAAAAATAGCCTTTTATAAAAAGCATATGAAGGACTCTTAAAATATGAAATCAGGCATTCCAGGTAGTAGATATCCTAGGGATTAAGAGAATTAGCAAGTGATTTTTCTGAACCTTAGAATTATTTTTGAAACATCATGGAAACTGGACAAGACATGGAAGATCTGAGAAGAAGATAGCATCAATCTTCAAAATAGGAAAGAAGAGTTAACCTGAAAGTTACCATCACAATAAATCTAACTTCTGTCTCTAGCAAAATATCAAGAGGAAAAAATGCCTCAAGTGGTTGGGAATTTTCCATCTGAATGGTTTTCTGTCAGAAAATGTAGTTTCTACAACCGGGAAATTGTGCAAGGGGAAATTTCAATTTTGACAGAAGATTTCAATTTTCCATTGGGAAAAATCAAATTGAAATATTTGGGTTTGGGTCAGCCAGACTCTCATAAAAATATTTTATTTTGTTGAACTGATCTGAAATGTTTTGTTTGCACAGTGCATCAAGAGAGTCTAGATTGTTAGAGATGTAATCCTGCCAGGGAACCTGATGCATAAGGCAGAATGGAGACATCAGGCTCCTGAGCTACAGCTCTGATGAGGGAATGTGCCACAAGGAAAATGCAGTTTAATACTGATATGACTAGAAACAAAGTTTGGCTCTGGGCACCTCACTACCAGTGAGATACTGACAAACAGGAGAGAGTTTAGAGAAAAATAAACAGTTAGTGAGTTGAAAAGATTGATTTATGAGGAAAATGTTTTATAATTAAATGCTGGTATGGATGGTTTGGCTTACTGATAAGCAAATATACACACACACACACACACACACACACACACACACACACACACACACACACTTTGAAGGCTGTAAAAGCTACAGCTGATTTCAGTTCACTGGCAATTCTAAAAATAGAAAAAACTTCCAGTGAGCCCAAAAATATTTTTCATAATTTTAGGTGAATCAAAAAGTTGAAAGATTTCATTTTGGATCAACTAAAACATCTATGTCAACCTGACACAGATTCAATTTCCACTCATTTTTATATATTTTTAACTAAAATAAAATTGAGGGAAATTTCTAAATGTAAAGTTGTTTCAAATGAAAAGTCAAAACTTTTGGTTTCAAAGATATCTAATTGAAATGTTTTGGATTTTTTTCTGATTCTTTAAGGTTTTATTCCCCCCAGCTGAAACAATTCTGTGAATTCTGCACAAATTCTCAAAATAGTTTGGTCAACCCAAATCTGCATTTTTCTCTGAAAAAGTATGTAAGAAATATTTTGTCGATCTTTAGTAAAGACCTGTGAAGGAAATGAATTATTTAGCATGATAAAATGGGTCATAACGTGGAGATGAAATTAAGAAAGGAAAAATGGGAGTGATGTTGCCAGGCACTTCTTTCACCTCATCAGGCTCAGTGTTTGCCCCTCGGGGAGGGGGGGGGAAGGAAACATTCATAACAAAAAAGGGAATACCTTTTCCTGCCCCGTCTGCAGAGTATTGCCTTATTATGCCAACTTCTATTGCCAGTCCTTCCCCAAACAGCCAGCTAGCTTGGCTGCTTCTGCTGTAGGGAGGAGAGACGCTTTCCACGAAGGTGATACCTTTTTCTCCCTGTTGCCATTACCCTTGTTGCAGCTTATCGCTCATCTCTCCTCCCTCTCTTTCACTAGAAGAAGGGAATTTAAAGGTCATAGGCAGCCCTTAATTGGAATCGGGATCCCTAGCTGACCTGAGGTAAGCTCTTTTCAGCTCATAGGGAAAAGAGACTATTATTCTAGGGCCGATATACCTGCCTTCCACCACTCTCTGATATCTGTCTGGCCTGGCTTTGGCACAGTGAATATCAGGAAAAACTTCTTGACATGATCTATTAGCTTACTGAACACTCAAACGAGTAGTGGCAGCCCAATTGCTTGAAGATATAAAGCTAGACTACAAGTAATGCTAGTAAATAGGGAATGATTCTGCATTGGCAGTGTGGTCAATCACACGGGCTAATGGATCTTGTCCATCTCTAGCTTCCATAAACCAGCTGTCTCTGGGCAAAGAATTACTGCTGACATTTTGACTTTTATTTATTCAGATTTCTATTTACAGAAACTGTGGGATCAATGAGGATCAGGTATTTCAGGCTTTGAGAACTGCAGATCTGCTGCTCTTCAGCTATTGTAAACTTCTCCTCAGGGCTGGACCAACTGCTGAGGATTAGGTGGGTAGCACATATGTCTGACAGTGCCAAAGTACAGAAGAGTTGGTCTCCAGGATCCAGTTTAACGTTAATATGGATTCAAATAGCCTGTGAGCCATCTCCAGAATACATGGGCCATGCCTCCTTAAAGGTGAGTCTACAATGCAGGATTCTTTTTGTCAGCATGTAGTATACATACAGGCATGCCCCTTCCCCCCAATACAAAGTATAAATGGCCATGGATTAAGCCAGTAGATTAAAGACATCCCTGAAGGGTGTACTCCAGGTACATACCCTACATATTTCTACTGGCCCAAGCCATGCTTCCCCATCTACACTACCATTTTTAACAGTGTAGTGTCCCACTTCTGGAGCCTTTCCCCACCACAGGGAAAGGCTCTGGCAGCAGGGAGACAGTGGGGCATGATTCCACTGGGGCAAGGGCTCCCTGCTGCTGGAGCCTTTCACCGCTGCATGGAAAGACTCTGGCAGTGGGGAGCACCTGAAGCCTTTCCTCCCTGCCTCTCCTTTGCTTCTGCTTTTCACTGACATGTACAGCTACACACTGTACAGTCCACACATGATGTGGACTCAGTGTGCTTTTCACTGAGGCACGTAGCTACACATTCACTACATGCCATTGAAAGTGGTGTGTAGTGTAGACGTAGCCTAAGTCAATATAGTACAGTAGAATTGGCTCCTGCATCTAATTCTTTAGATATGTCAGAAGATGGCTGTACTGGCTAGTGTTTTATTAAAAGTGTTAATATTGTTAATGTACTGGTGCTATAGTTCCACATTAACTCTAAACTCTGATTATCTCAAAAGATATTGCTTTTTAATAATTCAGTCTATTAAACTAAGCTTTCCATAATTTTGGATGTGACTGTTATAGGTCTACAGTATTTGCTATGTCTGAGGTCCTGCCCTATTCTGGCTTTTCCCCATGAGAAGAATAGAAGAGAATTTGGAACTGTAGCACCTGAGTGGAAATTCCCCAACCCATTGTGCCTGTGCAGACAAAATGGCTCTGTGAGCTCCTGAGGGTGGCACACTCAGCCATGGCCCTTACTTCCCGTGTGTACTTTCCCCTACAGCTGCTGCCAGATGAAATCAGAATATTTCAAAGCTGCAGTATGGCAAATTCTTTCTTTCTTTGGGTTAACCCAGGAGCTGTGATACCCAGTGCTGAACTGACCAGTTCTCTACTTTACAGATGGCAGAATGTTACTCTATTTTGTTAATAGGTACAGTGTTTAAAATCTCTTGGACATTACAAGTGAGTTTTCCTTTAAAAGGCTTCACAAATGGAAGTGAAATCTACATTTTTTTTTCAAATACAGTATGTGAAAATAAAGAATATGGCATCAAATTCGTCAGAGTCTGGTGATTTTCTTGAGACAGAGTTATGAAGCTCAGGAAGAACATAGGCTGCATAAAAAATTTAAAATTACTAGGGCTGTCAAGCAATTAAAAATATTAATCATGATTAATCATGCAATCAATCATGTTAAACATTAATAGAATACCATTTATTTAAATATTTTGAATGTCTTCTACATTTTCAAATATATTGACTTCAGTTACACAGAATACAAAGTGTACAGTGCTCATTTTATATTTTTATTACAAATATTTGCACTGTAAAAACAAAAAGATATAGTATTTTTCAGTTCACTTAATACAAGTACTTTATTGATGTCTCTTTATCATGAAAGTTGTGAATGTATGAATGTATAGATGTAGAATTATGTACCAAAAAAACCTGCATTCAAAAATAAAACAAATGAAAACTTTAGAACCTACAAGTCCACTCAATCCTACTTCTTGTTCAGCCAATTGCTCAGATAGATAAGTTTGTGTACATTTGCAGGAGATAACGCTGCCTGCTTTTTTTACAATGTCACCTGAAAGTGAGAACAGGTGTTCACATGGCACTGTTGTAGCCAGTGTCACAAGATATTTATGTGCCAGATAGACTAAAGATTCATATGTCCCTTCATGTTTCAACCTCCATTACAGAGGACATACATCCATGCTGATGACGGGTTCTGCTCAATAATGATCCAAAGCAGTGCGGACCGACGCATGTTCATTTTTATCATCTGCTTCAGATGCCACCAGCAGAAGGTGGATTTTCTTTCTGGTGGTTTGGGTTCTGTAGTTTCTGCATTGGTGTGTTGCTCTTTTAAGACTTCTGAAAGCATGCTCCACACCTCGTCTTTCTCCGATTTTGGAAGGCACTTCAGATTCTTAAACCTTGGGTTTCATGCTCTAGTTATCTTTAGAAATCTCATATTGGTACCTTTTTTGCTTTTTGTCAAATCTGCAGTGAAGATGTTCTTAAAACGAACAACATGTGCTGGGTCATCATCCAAGACTGCTATAACATGAAATATATGGCAGGATGCGGCGAAACATTACAGGAGTATACAATTCTCCACAAGGAGTTGAGTCACAAATGTAATTAATGCATTTTTAACAAGTGTCATCAGCATGGAAGCATGCCTTCTGGAATGGTGGCCAAAGCATGAAGGGGCATAAGAATATTTAGCATTTGGCATGTAAATACTTTGCAATGCCAGCTTCAAAAGTGCCATATGAATGCCTGTTCTCACTTTCAGAAGATATTGCAAATAAGAAACAGGCTGCATTATTTCCCATAAAATGTAAACAAACTTGTTTGTCTTAGCGATTGGCTGAACAAGAAGTAGGACTGAGTGGACTTGTAGGCTCTAAAGTTTACATTGTTTTGTTTTTGAGTGCAACAAAAGAATGTAACAAAAGAATCTACATTATAAAGTTGCACTTTCACGATAAAGAGATTGCACTACAGTACTTGTATGAGTACTGTATGAGGTGAATTGAAAAATACTGTTTCTGTTTACCATTTTTATATTGCACATTTTTGTAATCAAAAATAGTAATATAAAGTGAGCATTGTGCACTTTGTATTCTGTGTTGTAATTGAAATCAATATTTAAAATGTAGAAAAACATCCACAAATATTTAATACATTTCAATTGGTATTCTATTGTTATAAGTGCGATTAATCGTGATTAATTTTTTTAATCCCTATTAACTCAAAAACATTAATCACGAGTTAACTACAATTAATGGACAGCCCTAAAAATTGCTATTCATTCCATTCAACTCCCTTTGTTTGAGATTATGCTCTTTGTCACTGGAAATATTTTTTTAAATGGTAAATCCATCCTATTTAGAGGTCTGACCTATGACCCTTCCTCAGGTGAGTAACTGACTTCAGACTGGCTTCTCACATAAGTATGAGTGGTGGGATCAAGCCCTAAATCCTGATTGGGTTTTTGTTTGGAGTTTCTAGGAATGACAGTTATCCTTTATAGCTAGTTTCAGACAAATCAGAATTCCAAGCTTCATCTTCATACATAACTCTGACTGGAATGAGACTAAAAAAATCTCTACCATCTGTTGCTTCTCAGGGACTACCAACATCAGTTCATTTCTTTTGACTATAATTACTTGCAGCTTGAAATGGGTTTGTTTTCACTGGATGTAATATTCTAAAGTGTACTAGGAGTATTCTGAACCCTGGTAGGTATTTATTTGTAAAGAAATAAATCTTCACACAAAATCTTGACCTCAATTCTGTTCATAATTTTGTTAGATTTTTGTAAGTAAATCAGCTTGAATAGCAAATAAATTCAGAAAATTGTAAATTACTCACACCCACAAGATCAGTTTATCTAATTATTATTATTTCCAATTATTCTGGTATACTTAGAAATAAGCAAACCTCTTCCAATTTTGTAGGTCATTTCCTTTGCAAGACTCATAAATGCAGAAACATCCAACAATCTGGGGCTATATTTGTTTCTATCATTAAAAAATTTTAAACAACAGCATAGAAAAGACACATTTCAAAGTGTCTTCAGCGGATGGAATTTAAAATTTAGTGCCACATAATTCTCCCAGGAACTTTTAGAAACACCTAAATAACTAAAACAATTTATTGATGCTTCTGTCAGATTTTTACATCGATAGAACACAATGTTCACTTAAATACCCTGACAAAACATCCAGCTGTACATGTAGAGGAGTTTGTAAGGATTAAATCAATTAAAGATGAACTCATGGAAGTGTTTAAATTAAGACTAGCCATTACTGAACTAAAATATATAGGATCAAAGGAAAGTTTAACTAAATTCTTAGAGATTTATTCATGTCTTTATCCAGGACTTAAAGCAGACGACCTATGATTAGGATAGGGAGTAATAAATTCACAGAATAACTCTCAGTTAATGAAATGCCAGAGTATGGCTTCATAAACCCATAAAGAAACAGGTTTTGGATGAATGGATTCACAATTAAGAGTTTTAGTTTTAGAGATTGCTTCATCTCTCAAAAAACAGTCATTTTATGGGGGCTTATATAAATTATTAGTCCTCTAGAGGTGAAAGAATTAGCTATAGAAAAGATAGCAACATCATTTATCTATATCTATATATTATGACCTCTCTTGGATTTATTTAACCAAGCCTCAGCTATATCCAATGAATATGGATCAGAGGTATAAATCTAAGGCCAAAATTTTCAAACTTGGATGCCTAAAGCTAGGGACCTAAGTCCATATTAGATACCGAGGTGCTGACATAGGATGTGGGGGCAGTTTAAGTAGCCAATGTTGAAAATGCTGGTGGCAGCGGAAAAAGAAGGTGGTTGTGGATAGAAGGCACATTTGGAAAAGGGACTGAGTGTGACTGGAAAGCACACTTTGCATGTAGCAATATCAATACTATCTTATGCATCAGCCTTACATAAATGGGTGCTGACTAGTTTTTAAGTCCATAACATGAAGGCTCAGAATATCTAGGCAGCGAAGAAGGAATTTGGCTCTGCATGGTTCAGCCAGGCTCCAAATAACAGTCAGAACATTTCTCTCATAAGATTTATCTGAATCAACACATATAGAGGTGCTGAGGAGTGTCTGGTGAGAGACAGCCCCAGCTACCACATACTTTTAAGAAGATATAGCATATGCTTTCTCCAGAGCAGCCATCCTCGCACTGTCTTAACGTGTGGTGGGACTTAGGGCATAGCCACACTGATTAGACGTGTGACTGCAGCACACACGGACATTTCTGAATTAGATTTGATGTAGCTCATTCAAGCCATGACACCAGTGAAACTGAGGCAGCCAAGCCTGCCTGGGACCCTGAGTATGTACTTGAGCACCTAGTGTGTGCTGCTGTGGCTTCAGGGCTACCTAGATCAAAGCTTGCTAGGTAAGTCTATGTGTGATTCAGTCACATACCAATACCCTAAGGCCACAATGCTTTCCCACCCAGTGACGGTTTGCTGTTGGCCACCCATAGCACCAGAAACTAAATGGTCCTGTGCAAGTGCACTACAGGGAAAAGTGCTCCTTGTGCCCTCTCCTTCTGTTATACCTATGCAGGAACAGGCACAATTTACCACTAGTCATATATCTTAATACTTAAGGTGCCTGGTCCTGTACTCCGATATATCTGCAGAACTCCAGCTGACTTTGGCAGGAGCTGTATGCCTGTATCTAAGGGCAAAATCGGGCCCCCAATATGTGCAATATGGATGAGTTAAGGTTGCTTAGAACCTTAGCTTTTATTTATATTGACCTCTAAGTGATTAAAATTATAATCTTAAATACTGCATTAACATCATTTTGGTATTTGATAAGAAAGTGTCATGAACTGACAGGATCATCTAGGATGCTGCAAGGTAAAGGAACTTCTGTCTTATTTAGTATTTTCATGTGTTGATGTATTCATATTCCATGGTACCTCTTGTTCAGAATTCCAGTCTATTAAATTATTGCTTTGTTTTCCACTGCTTTCTATGGCAACAGCAGCCTTCTTAAATCTATCACAGAAAGACAAGATTACTTACTTTATTCTCATGAGATTTGGAAAGATGGATACGATCATAAAAAAACAGAGCTTGTAGTGAAATTCTTGCTACAAAAACCTGGTGCAATAAAAAGCTGCTGTTGTAAAAATTGAGCAAAATAACTCTGAACAAAGAAACCATTTTACAGTCAAACTCAAGAGTCTAAGGGCCAAACTATGGAATTTAGCCATTGGCCTGTTGAAATGTTACCCAGCCCCTTGGCAGCTCAGGGAGGAACTGTGCCTAAGAAAAATATGTTATATGCGAGCCATTGCTCAGGACTGTGCCTGCAGTTAGATTCTAACTCTGTATTTATTTTGTTAAATTATGAGATAATGTTACAGAAATATAAAGATATTAATGTAGCTTTAAAAAGAAAAGATAATAAGATTTATTATTTATTATTATTATTAAGCTATTTTATTTCAGAGTACTTTGTGCCCCTTGATTTTTTTTTCGAGTTTCTTTTTTAGGGATGGAGAAAGGGAAGAAATGAATTTTGATGCAAGTTTTGATGTAATTTTGATTTAATGGTAAAAAGCACACAAGCAGAATGTTTGTAAGAGAGACCATAATTTAATTGTAGCCCAACACATGTAGCTGCAGGTGCTCCAGTTGTGTTACATTCCTGTCCATCAGATTGTTCATGTATTCCCTATCTGAACCCCAGTTAAGCCTGTTTGTTGCTTCTCTTGTGGTGAGCATCTGCTACTACAAAAAGGCATAATTTTAAATTTGTTTTTTCCTATTACATTAACTCTAATATTGTTTTCCAGCACTTATAAAGTTACTGTACCTGTGTTTTTACTTGCAATTTGATTTATACTGAGACTATTACTTGTATAAGTTTTATAAGAGAATTTTACTTATGTGTTCTCCTGGGTGCTTTTTAGATCTTGTTTAGAAGTGAAGGCTTGTTAAGCCTTGTTTTTAATCTGATGTTGCTGCTGCTTGCGACAGCAGGCATGATTTTAATTTGTTGCTTTAACATTTTGCATTAGCTGAATAAAGATTATCTAAACCTGCATTGATTTCTACATATATGAATTACCACCGCTCAGAGAAGCGACTCCAGTCCACTGCTCTTAATTTGATTTACGAGGGCAAAAAGTTACCAGATATTTACACACGCCTATGCCCATTTCATTTCAATTGTAAAATCTAGTTCAAATTTCCATTAAAGACTACATAATAGAGAAAGAAATCATGACAAAATTCTTCAAAAACACATTACGTTGCCATCCTTACACTGTGCAATCACCAATAAAGGTGGGACAGATACTTTCTCTGGTCCATTTTCCTGGGATTTTGTTCTGAACAGGGATAAGAAAATGAAGAGATCTGAAGAGCTGGTTAAGTAGCAAGAATGTTATAATGGTTGGTAGAAGGAAAACACTAAAAAGAGTTTGCAGCCATGGTGAGGGATTTCCTACTTGAAGACACATCCTCACAACTGATGACATCAGTCCACAGTTCAAAATTTCTGGACTCCTCACTGACAAAGATTTCACATCACAGTATCCACAAGAAACATGTTCTCTAATCTATAATCAGTGAGGATGCTGCATGCTAACCTGGAAGATGATGACCTGATCTCCACAATACACACCTTTGTTACCTCCTGGCTGGACTATAGCAATGTACTACATTGTGGTGGCATGTAGGCAAGCACTATACTTGTAGCAACACAAAAAAGTGACAAGCAAGCTTTGGTATGTACGTATAGAAGGTAGCAAAAGGCTCTTGCAAAGGGGAGGCAAAAGGGCACTACACCGCTAAAAATAGCCATGTAGACAAGGAAGACGCATGAGAGCTGTGAAAGTACGTACCCTAAGGTTGTGGTGTACCTGAACTCTGCTCACCTCAGCAGTGCCTCCCTTGTGCTAAGGGGGACTTGAAGTGTATGCACTCTGCCCACAAGATTTGTGCAATGAGATATACTCTAGATGTGCATGAAAGCTACAACTCTAAGAAAACTGCAACTGGCGCAGAATGCATCTGCCTGGCTCCTTAGCCACAAGAGCTACTGCAAAGTATACCTAGTCTATTGTCCACACACTGGCTCCCACTAGAATGCCACATCAAGTTTCTCAATAACTAATCTACTCCCACAGGGAATAAGAAACACCTCAAACCTTTGCTTTGTACCAAGTACAAAGTCACTATTTTTTGGCCACTATTCTACCAGAACATAGCAAATCATAAAGAGAAAGAGAAAATCCAAAACACAATTCGCCCCTACCCCCTGACAGAGGAATGGACGACTTCTTACTGATATTTTCCTCTCTGCTGCCAGTGTCTCCCACAGTTCTGGATACCTTGCTGCTTTTCTCTCTACAGCTCATGGAAGCAGATCAGCGTTTTGGTGCCATTGTCTGGCCACACCCTCTCTGCTCCTGCTTGATGAGTTGTTCCCAAGATGTAAAACATTAACAAATATTCCAGAGATAACTAAATAACTAACTATGTGCATTAGACCAAGGAAGACAGTCATGTGATAATGACTCCACCTAGCAACTGATCTTTGACTCATGAGCCATCTGGGGTTGAATACAATTGTGGAACACAGTGCTAGCGGACAAGAAATTATCAGTAAGACATTTTCTGTTCTGCAGCCCAGCATCTCCCACAGACCTGGACATCTGGGAAGTAATGACCAGTGAACAAAAGTTGTGCTGGAGTGAAGTATCTCCACCTGCAGCATCTTCCTGCCAAAGGAGGCATCTGTGGAAGATAAAGGTTCACCTTGTAGTCCTTATTAAAAGGTGTTCCAAGTGGCTGCTGCACAAATTTCCAAAGTGGATGCGCTTTCTTGTTTCACTCATGAAATTGCTGGATCTTGTGGAATGTGCCTTGATCCCTTCTGGAAAAGGAACCTCTGATGATTTGTAGGCTTCCACAATATAGTCTAATCCACCTAGGAGAATGTGGAAGTTCTGAGTCCCTGGCATTTCAGGTGGAAGAACATGAATAGAGTTCCGATCTTCTAATGAATTCTGTATGCTTGATATAGATTTTCAATGCTCTTTTGACACATAAAGATGTGCCATACACTTTTTCCGGTGGATGTTGTTTTTCCTGACAAAGAAGCATAACCTCTTGGGAATTATGGCAGGAAGAATGTACTTAAGGAAGAAAATATTCTGGTGTCATGAACACCATCTTGTCCAACATGCAATAAGGATCCTGTGTAGATAAGGCTATCTGCTCCAACGTTTGTCTGGTGGACACAATAGCTAGTCCAGAACAAGTCTTAATGAATGGACAAAAGGTTGGAATGAAGTCAAAACCTTCAGGGAAGACTTGTCAGTGCCCCCTCAAATTAGTTGAAGCCCCATTTGGAAACAGTGGCCTGATCGCCAGTCTTGCTAATCAGATTGTTGGAAGGAATCTGGCTACCTGTGGATTGTCTGTCAGGGAGCTGAGGATCCTAAGAATAGCACCCTATTAAGAGCGTACAATGGTACTGGCTGAAGGCCTCTATCTATGCCTTCCTGGAGAAAGTCCAGAGTGGTTGGAATTCCTGGATTTACATTGTGCTCTTGGCACCAGTTGTTAACTCCGGACCAGAAAGACAGGATCTATTTTCTTTCACAGATAATTTTAAATGTTGGGGTTTCATTCCAATTGAAACAAACCAAATTTTGCAATATCAAAATCCTTTACAAAAAAGAATTACTTTTCTCTTCCCAGCTGTAATACCAATGCTGAGGCTACTCTCAGAATGACAAGGTCTGAAAAATATCTATCACAGCAGTTTTCTGTGAATTATGGTTTCATACTAATTCATTTAAATAATCATCCTCCGTTAGAGCAATTTTCTTTATGGTAAAACATTGAAGTCTAAGTTTTCACTTGGTTTTCTATCAACACAAGTATAGATTGGAATGATGTGTGCGCATATGTGCATGCATCTAGGTTTGTCTGTATTCTGTTTGTGTTGCCATTTTCCTTAGTGCCATGCCTTCATTAGGATTAAGATTTCTTTTCTTATGTCCAAGAAGAGAGCTACATTTATGGCTATAAAGAACCTCTTGTTGAGTAGCATTAAACCAGAACATGGGCTATCAATCTGGGGGGTCATGAACTCATCACTGTGGCAAACAGATTTCATAGAGTGGGAACCGTTACAGTTCAAGGCAACTGCACCTGAAATTCCCCTCTTGTGGTCCACCAAAGGAACCCTTTCTAGGCTCCTGCTCCTCAGCCAGCACCTCTCTTAGGCACAGACCTGCATCTCTCTCCATGCTGACTGATTTTTTTGAAGGCTGCACAGTTCCCTGCATGTACTGTGATATTCTCAGCAAGTCAGAACATTCCCAGCCAAAACAGGCCAGCAAAAGACATAAGAGTTTGCCATACTTGGTCAAGTCAATGGTCCATCTAGCCCAGTGTCCTATCATCTGACCGTGGCGAATGCCAGGTGCTTCAGAGGGGATGAACAGAACAGTAGTTATCTAGTGATCGATCCCCTGATGCCCCCATACCCAGTTTGTGGCAAACAGAGCATAGGGACACTTCTGAGCATGGTTTTGCATCCCCCGCCCTCTTGGCTAATAGCCATTGATGGACCTATCCTCCAGGAACTTATCTAGTTCTTTTTTGAACCCTGTTATAGTCTTTGCCTTCACACATCCTCTGGCAAAGAGTTCTACAGGTTGACTGTGTTGGTGTGTGAAGAAATACTTCCTTTGTTTGTTTTAAACTTGCTACCTATTAATTTCATTTTTGGTGATCCCTAGTTTTGTGTTATGAGATGCAGTAAATAAATCGTCCTTATTTACTTTCTCCATACTAGTCATGAGTTTTATAGACCTCTATCATATCCCCCCTTAGTCATCTCTTTACAAGCTGAAAAGTCAGTCCTTATTAATCTCTCCTCATAGGGAAGCTGTTCCATACCTCTAATAATTTTTGTTACCATTTTCTGAATCTTTTCCAATTCCAGTGTATCTTTTTGAGACAACTAGCCACAGAGGAATGGGTAGGAAGTAACCCAGGAGAATTATCTGAGATCTGGTCACTGAACCCGGGATTAGCTCAGTGTGTTTCAGCAGGATTCCCTCTGAGCTGGTGGCAGGCAACCCCACCACAGCCAAGGCCATGTGTTGGTTCTGGGTCCCTCGATCCTGGCTGCACCCATCCCAGGGGAGCAATCTCTCTCTCCAGCACTCTGGGCACTAACTCATGCTGCCCTGCTGTTCAAGGGCTGCCATATTGACTCTGGCAACTGGACCATACAGCCCTGCAAGGGAGGGCACCCTATAGACCCCGACCATTAGACTATACTGCTCTGAAGCCAAGGGTAGTCATCCAGACTCAGCTGTGGGGTTATAATGCCTTTTCACTCTTCCCAAACCGTGCCTCCTGACAGTTGGGATTATGTTTCCCAATGTTCATTACCTGCATTTGTCAACATTGAATTTCATCTGCATTTTGTTGCTAGTTTTGTAAGATCCTGTTGTAAATCTTTGCAGTCTGCTTTGGACTTAAACTATCTTGAGTAGTTTTGTATCCACTGCAAACTTTACCACTTTACTGTTTATCCCTTTTTCCAGATCTTTTATAAATGTGTTGATAGGACGGTCCCAGTACAGACCCCTTCGGGACACTGCTATTTACCTCTCTCCATTCTGAAAATTGACTGTTTATTTGTACCTTTGTTTCCCATTGTTTTAACAGTTATCAATCCATAAGAGGATCTCCTCTTATCCAATGACTGCTGATTTGCTTACAAGCCTTGGTGAGGGACCTTGTTAAGGCTTTCTGAAACTCTAAATTACACTGTATGTACTGAATCACCTTGTGCACATGCTTGTGGACGCCCTCATAGAATTCTAGTGGATTGGTGAGGCATGATTCCTTTAGAAAAGTCATGTTGACTCTTCCAACAAAAATTCATGTCTGATAATTCTGTTCTTTACTATAATTTCAATGAATTTGCCTGGTACTAAAGTTAGTCTTATTGGCCTGTAATTGCCAGGATCACCTCTGGAGCCTTTTTAAAAAATTGGTATCACATAGCTATCCTCCATTCATCTGTTACAGAAGCTGATTTAAGTGATAGGTTACATACCAAAGTTAGTAGTTCTGCAATTTCACATTTGAGTTCCTTCAGAACTCCTGAGTGAATACCATCTGGTGCTGGTGACTTATACTGTTTAGTTTATCAATTTGTTTCCAAAACTACTGAGAGCGGGTACAGCTTCCTCAGATTTGCCAGCTAAAAAGAATGACTCAGTTTAGATAATTTCCCTCACCACCTCAGACGTGAAGACCAATGCAAAGAATTTGTTTAATTACTCTGAAATGGCTTTATCTTCCTTGCGTGCTCCTTTAGCATTTTGATTATCCAGTGCCCCACTGGTTGTTTAGCAGGCTTCCTGCTTCTGATGTACTTAGTTTTTTTTTTGCTGTTACTTTTTGAGTCTTTGGCTAGCTGTTCTTTAAATTCTTTTTTGGCCTTTCTAATTATATTTTACACTTCAGTAACCACAGTTGATGCTCCTTTCTATTTTCCTCAATAGGATTTAACTTCCAGTTTTTAAAGGATTCCTTTTTGCCTCTAACTGCTTCTTTATTTTGTCATTTAGCCACTGTGGCATTTTTTTTGGTCCTCTTACTATATTTTTAAATTTGAGATATACATTTAATTGAGCCTGTATTATGGTGTCTTAAAAAGTTTCCATTAAAAACTTGCAGGATTCACTTTTGGCACTGTGCCTTTTAATTTCTGTTTAACTAACTTCCTCAGTATTGTGTAGTCCCTCTTTCTGAAATTAAATGCTACCATGGTGGGCTGATTTGGTGTCCCCCCCCCACACAAGGATGTTATTTTTATTATATTATGGTCACTATTACCAAGTAGTTCAGCTATATTCGCCTCTTGGACAGGATCCTATACTCCACTTAGAACTAAAACAAGAATTGCCTCTCTTCTTGTGAGTTCCAGGACTAGCTGCTCCAAGAAGCAGTCATTAAGGTGTCAAGAAACTTTCTCTCCATCCCATCCTGAGGTGACATGTACCCAGTCAATATGGGACAGTTGAAATCCCCCATTATTATTATTGAGTTTTTTATTTTTATAGCTTCTCCAGTCTCCCTGAGCATTTCACAGTCAGTATCAGCATCTGAGTCTCTTATTTCCATAAATAGCCATTCTTTGATGAAAAGGAATTAATTTTACTTTTAGTCCTAGTGTGTGAAGGGCATTCACTTCTCCTGTTTTTAACAGACAGGCACAAGGCAGAGGAGAGCAGAAGATGAAGGAGATGCAGGTTTTGGGGGTGGGGTTGATGTTTTTGGAATACTGAGTGGCTGGTCAGTTATGAGTGGAATGCTTTGGTTGACAGGTTGACTATCTGTTGCTTTGATGCTGATTCTGATTCAAGTCAGAGACATCATCTGGTTGGATCTTTTCTGCTTAGTCAGGGCAGGATTAGGGCCACCTCATCTTCCTGTTCTGGTGCATCAGGATTTGATAAAAAGTTGAGAGAGTCAGAAAAAGGCTAGGAGGAAGGAAGTGGTGCATAAAGTAACACAAAAACAGTATCTTACATGCTTTTGCAGTGCTGGCGTCATAAATATAAAGGGAAGGTAAAACACCTTTAAAATCCCTCCTGGCCAGAGGAAAAACCCCTTCACGTGCAAAGGGTTAAGAAGCTAGGATAACCTCGCTGGCACCTGACCACAATGACCAATGAAGAGACAAGATACTTTCAAAGTTGGAGGGAGGGAGAGAGAAACAAAGGGTCTGTCTATCTGTGTGATGCTTTTGCCAGGGACAGAACAGGAATGGAGTCTTAGAACTTAGTAAGTAATCTAGCTAGATATGCATTAGATTATGATTTCTTTAAAATGGCTGAGGAAATAGGCTGTGCTGAATAGAATGAATATTCTTGTCTTTGTGTCTTTCTTGTAACTTAAGGTTTTGCCTAGAGGGATTCTCTATGTTTTGAATCTAATTACCCTGTAAGGTATTTACCATCCTGATTTTACAGAGGTGATTCTTTTTACCTTTTCTTATATTAAAATTCTTCTTGTAAGAAATTGAACGCTTTGTTCATTGTTCTTAAGATCCAAGGGTTTGGGTCTGTGGCCACCTATGCAAATTGGTAAGGATTTTTATCAAGCCTTCCCCAGGCACGGGGTGCAAGATTTTGGTGAGATTTTTTGGGGAAAGACGTTTCCAAACAACCCTTTCCCAGTAAACCCAGTCAAACATTTGGTGGTGGCAGTGGAAGTCCAAGGGCAAAAGGTAAAATAGGTTTGTACTTGGAGAAGTTTTAATCTAAGCTGGTAAAAGTAAGCTTAGGAGGTTTTCATGCAGGTCCCCCATCTGTACCCTAGAGTTCAGAGTGGGGAAGGAACCTTGACAGCTGGCAATTAGGTATCCCTGCACTGATAGGCTGAGGACTGAATGTCATGATGACTTTCAGAACTCTCAGATGAAAAATGAAGAACAAGGCCTGATGGCCTTCCTATAGAGAATGAAATCCTTCAGTCTGGTCTGCTCCCTCTCTCATGGGGTTGAGAAAGATGAGATTAAATTGAGATGATCTGGGATGCACTGAGCTGAGATGTGTTGGGAAGATGAAGAGGTTCTCCTTTTTGGAGGCTCTCAAAGATAGCCTTTGGAGGTGGGGAGAAAGATGGGTGGCATAGTTCATACCTTCATTATTTCATCCACTAGTTAGGCCTAACATCCACCACACCAATTTCGGTCCATTAGTATTCAGACCCATATCGTCTCATTTAATAAATCCAACCTCAACATAGTCCTTGAATCAAGTAGTAGGCTTTTGTTTGGATTAATTTAGCCTCTGTCCAGTTTTCTTGCACTTGTTCATAATATTCATTATTGAAAATAACTTCACCTATTTTCCATGGATAATTTTCAAGCAAGCAAAAAAAAGTTATAAGATGTCACAACCTATTACCTTTTACATAATTTATACATTTGAGCTTACAGTTGGGGTAATCTGTTTGCTGAAGTTGCCAAGGACAGCAGCAGCCCCTAAATAAAGCTCAAATCTCTAACACTTGGTTAGGACAGGACCAAGCAGCCTTCCCCAGGGGACCAGAGAAGGGACTGGAGACAGGCCTGCCCTTGTGGACCTCACGATTCTGGTACTGTGTTAGCCACTGACACCAAACCACAAGTGGGGTTTAGCAGATGGGTAAGGGAAGTGACATGGTAAAGAATACTTGCCTAAGTGGATTCCAACCAGCAGGTGGGGAACTGAATTAAACTACTGACAAATGTACCACTGTTTTATTTATCATTCATATAGATTGTTGCTGCATTCGACCAAGTTGATCTGTGTTTCCTTTTCCCCCAATAAAGTTGTTTTTGTTTCATACACTGACAGACTCTGTGCTTGCAAATGGAGGAAGTATTGCCTATTAAGAACACTTAGTAATCCCAGAAATTCTGGCTGGGGGCTTGAGCCAGTAGTGTTTGTTTCTTTTAAGAGGGACCCCTAGCTATTTGAACCTGGCCCATGTTGCAGCTGAAACCATCTGTCAGAGGTGTATACCTAGGACTGTGCCTAGAGTCAGTCTAGCCCTGAGAAAACTGGAACATTGCAGTTTAGGTCACTCTTAAGCAATTCTTTGCTTGCCCGTGTCAACTGATATAGCCAGGAAATGGGATTAATAGTACTGAGCAACAGCCATTGATTCCATTAGGAGGTGAGGGTGCTTTCAGGAATGTCTTTGTAAGGATGAGGGGGTGATTCCTACAAGAGAATTTCCTCTGCTATGTTCCTGCAGAATCCTACCTGGGAGAGAAGCTTTAATCTCAGGAGCTCCATAGGACCCTCTCCAGCAGAAGCTATTGAGTAGATGCACTGATTTGTTACATCCCTTGTTTTTAGCTTCTTACCTAGTAGAACCACTGATTCTTTGGGCAGTGCTGCTCCCTACAACTCTCCCAGTTGAGGGAACTTTTGACAATTCTGCCTTGGGAGCCTTCAGGCAGAGCACCTTTGGCCATAGTCTATAGGTAGCTAACCCAGTTGAACAATTACATAGAGTTATTATTAATCAGCTCACTATGGCAAATATTCCAGTGCTAACCAACCCCCACCCCAATCATACACACACCAAAACCCAGCAGTAACAAAGTAGTGGGTTTGAAACTATTTCCACAGCAATAGATTGCAATTCTGATTGTAAGCTCTTCAGAGCAGGGACTTCGTTTGTGTTGGGAACATGCCTACCACACTGTAGGGATGCTACCACAACCTCAGTATACATCACATTAATGATAATAGCAGACAAATCTGAGAACCTTCCTATGGAATTGTAAGGTAAGCAATGCATTCTCCATTCTTATCCTAGAAGGACAGTGTGAAGCATATTTAGTTGTGGTAAGTGATGAACTACAGCTATTGCATAAACCAAATTTTACAAGGTAGTAATAAGATTGAGGATGGGGAGGGCCCCAGGACCTGATGAGCATAATACTGACATTTACAATCCATTTAATTCTACTTGACCTATTTCGTTACTTTATGGAGTGTCTCAGTCTCTCTTCATAACTATGATTCTCACTCGTATTCACAGGAAGTAATATTAAGCATTGGGCTTAACAAAGACAATAATGTAATCAACAGTGCTGGCTGACTATTAAGTCGAAGCCAGGAACCACAAGGTTTATTGTTTTGTTTTGTTTTAAAGTCTGGGAGCTAAAAAGCCAAGCAGAACTATAGGATCCTGTCTATGTCCAATGTAGTCTCAAAGACTCCCCTTATACATATCCTATAGCTTTCTATATACAAAAATTGTGCCGAGCACTAGTTGTATTGACCAATATACATGTATTAAAAACTTGTAAAATAACGTGTAAAGCACTTACCAATTTCCTGTATTCAGACACATGCTAGCAGGATGCAAGCATAAGTACAGATTCTTACAAACCCTTCTGCCATGTTGAAAGGCAGTTTCTCTGCAGGCTGGTAGGACTGTGGAAAGATTTATTACATAGCTAATTACAGTAATACCACATTACCCCTCCACAACCCCAGCAAGGAAGAGAGCCAGTCAGGAATGGGTCTGCTCCGAGGGGAATAGCTGGGTTAGGGAGCATAAATTCCCTGGCTCCTTGTATACCTTTGCACTGCCCTGCAGGCTGGGGGTGGTCTCCTTCTCTCCACTTGCAAAACAGGCTCAATCATCCTCAGAATTGTTCAGCCAATTGCTGAGTTGATACACATGGAACTTACATGCCCTTTACCACCATATCAACCATGGCCAAGATTTGGCACTTTTTCTACAGGACAGTGAAGGTGGGTGTCCATTCAGCACCGTGAGTGATGTTGCATATACAGGATGACATCTGATACATACATTAATATATTAGTCAATGGAGCTGAAGTATATTGCAGACCAAAACAAAAACAACAAAAAAAAAAAAACCCGCCACAAAAAATAGCACTGCCAAAACAGCACCATGCAGAGTATAAGATAGAGAAAGACTTGACCAATGAAATTGGATAGTGGTGGCTATGTTCTCCTTATCTTATCTAAACATGCACAGAGTCTGGCATGCTCTGACCCAGGGTTTGGTTTGTGATTCTCTCTAGCAACAAAAGTTCAAAAATATACAGCAAAATTAGGAATTTTTTTTTAAATTCAGGCTTTGCCAGAGGGTTTCAGAAAGCACCAAAAGATTCTGTGTTAGCCCAGTAGATATGCCAATAGGCTGATCCCAGATATGAAGATAGAGAATTAAGATTGACATGGTAGAACAGCAATGCATATATTTGAGACAATGAACCTGGTACCCCATGTTTGTAGCAAAAAGGAACATAAAAAACCATTAGATCTTATATTTAAAAACCTGCAACAATCATGCCAAGTTTGATTAGAGCTGCATAATCAAAATATAGAAAGCAGACACTGAAGGATGTGGTTGCTGTAATAAAAGATTGAAATTGCTAACTAATTTAGAAATCCAAGAAGGATTTAGATAGCTAAATGCTCTAGTCAAGAATTTTACAGCATAAAATGGGATATTAAATCTGAAGTTTAGCATCAAATGTATACTGGCTTAGATAATGTTCTCTTTTAACTTATTAGGAAAATGCCATACAATTTTAACTCTTTTCCAGAAATTATGTACTGATCTTACAAAAAATACCCTGGACTATTTGGGAGCAGATTTTAATGATTCTGTGTTCTCATCAGAGTTTGAGACAATTGCATTAAGCAATTTTCCTTTAAAGAAAAAGGAAAAAAGATAATAGAGTAAATGTTTTCTGATAGTGTGGCTGATGTGATTAGGCCCTATGATGGTATCCCCTGAATAGATGTGTGGACAGAGTTGGCTCGTTCACCTGCGCATCTACCAATGTGATATATGCCATCATGTGCCAGCAATGCCCCTCTGCCATGTACATTGGCCAAACTGGACAGTCTCTACGTAAAGAATGAATGGACACAAATCAGACGTCAAGAATTATAACATTCAAAAACCAGTTGGAGAACACTTCAATCTCTCTGGTCACTCGATCACAGACCTAAGAGTGGCTATACTTCAACAAAAAAGCTTCAAAAACAGACTCCAACGAGAGACTGCTGAATTGGAATTAATTTGCAAACTGGATACAATTAACTTAGGCTTGAATAGAGACTGGGAATGGATGAGTCATTACACAAAGTAAAACTATTTCCCCATGGTATTTCTCCCCCCCACCCCACCCCCCACTGTTCCTCTGATATTCTTGTTAACTGCTGGAATTAGCCTACCTGCTTGTCACCATGGAAGGTTTTCCTCCTTTCCCCCCCCTGCTGTGGGTGATGGCTTATCTTAAGTGATCACTCTCCTTACAGTGTGTATGATAAACCCATTGTTTCATGTTCTCTGTGTGTGTGTGTGTGTATATAAATCTCTCCTCTGTTTTTTCCACCAAATGCATCCGATGAAGTGAGCTGTAGCTCACGAAAGCTTATGCTCTAATAAATTTGTTAGTCTCTAAGGTGCCACAAGTACTCCTTTTCTTTTTCTGAAATTCTGGGTGTACAGGTGACTGAAGTCAATGGGGATCTGTGTGAGATACAGCTGTCCAGCCATGTGCAAAAGTGGCAGGATTGGGGTTTAAGTGCTTTGACGTTAATATTTTAAAATTAAAAGATGTATGCAATTATAGTAGGATACTTAAGTAATATTAGTTCATGATCATTTAAATTTAGATTAGCAAGAATGATTATGGAGACAATGTTTGTTTGGAAGCACATATATTTTACAATATTCAACACAGGCTTAGAGCACCCAGTCCGTAGCAAAAAAGCCCAACATAATTTAGAATTAATTTGCTCCTACTGAATAAATTACAAATACAAAAAAAATTGCACAAAATATTGCAAACTCCAATATTACCTCTTTCAATAAGAGAGGTTGCCTTACCATTTTGTGTCTCAGTGTTACCTCCTGTAAATTTAAAAGTGCATGACAGTTTATTCAGAACCCATCAATAAGTGTGTGCTGCCTACTATATGTGTGTTAAAGCTAACTTTACATAACTAAATATAAAAACATATGCCACATTATCCTCTTCATTGTCTACATTGATAAGTTTCAGAGTAGCAGCCGTGTTAGTCTGTATTCGCAAAAAGAAAAGGAGTACCCGTGGCACCTTAGAGACTAACAAATTTATTTGAGCATAAGCTTTCGTGAGCTACAGCTCACTTCATCGGATGCATTTGAAGTGAGCTGTAGCTCACGAAAGCTTATGCTCAAATAAATTTGTTAGTCTCTAAGGTGCCACAAGTACTCCTTTTCTTTTTACATTGATAAGGGATAGGTTGTTTTCAGAACTTTCTTGCAATTTTGCTATCAACTGGATAGTATTTACCCATCCCCAAAGAACAAATTTTGGATTGAAATCTGTGAATCTTGGGAATCCATTAGAGGACACAACAATCTTTGAGGAGGTCTCTCCCAGTCCTCATTACAGCATGGTTCCATGTGCCCTCCAACTGATAATGCTCTCCACATCTGAAGTGGAGCTGGAATCCTTACAGATCAGTAAGGATTATCTTGTGTTGTGCTCTGGTGAACTGATATTTTGGGGGTATTATATATGAAAAAGCGGTGTATGGCAAAGTGAAGAGACATCTCAAGCTAATGAGGTATTAGCTAATTTAGCTAATAGTCTGATCTGTGAATTGCCTCAAAAAGTGATAGATATATATCTGAATGTTTTAATTGGCCTCAGGGAAAGAGATGGAATGTTAGGGAATTGGGCAATTAAGTGACTAGGGACAAAAATTGCAAATTTAGGAAAGAGAAAAAAGTTAAGTCAGCAAGAAGGTGGACGCAACACAGAATTAATCTTTTAGGAAAAGATTAAACAGTTCCCCTCACCATTATTTTTAGAAGGTAGCATTAGACGGGGGGTGGGGAAGGGGGTTTTAGGGGGTCTTTCATGCAGGTCCCCACATCTTTACCCTAGAGTTCAGAGTGGGGAAGGAAGCTTGACCAGCTTAAATACACAATTTTACCTTAATGCTAAAGGACACAGGGGAAAATTACCAAAGGCACAATGGACAGCTAGGATCCCAGCTCCTTTTGGAAGGCAAGGGTGCCTAACTCCTGTTTGTAACTTTGAAAAATCTCCCATGCAGAATTTAGGTACACAAGATTGTCTAAGTTATAGCAGCCGGTCCCCTGCTATCTATGGACACCAGCACCTTCTGGAATCTTTGCAGCATCATATGCTGCAGATTCAGCCTCACCATGCCCCTGGTTCGCCCTCCACACCATGGCTTGCAAGAGTCCACAGAAGGTATCCTTATGGCTGTCTTCCTCAGTTTCTGAACCAAGAGAATCCTCTACTAGCCAGATCTGGGGCTTGGAGAGATTTTTTTTAACAGAGCTCTGGTTCTTTTACCTGGCATAAAGGGGCTTGAGGATCTCACCCAGGTGCCTCAAGGCAAGCATATAAATCTATATTTAGGCACCTAATTTAGTGGCCTAATTTTCAGATGTGACCTAAATGGGAGTTGTACAGCACCTTTGAAAATCAGGACACATATTTAGGTGCCAAAATATATATTTAAGTGCCTAACTTTAGGCACTCTGGTTTAGGAATTTTAGTCTAGTGAGATAGTGAAATTGTAGTAGCGGATTACTAAACTTCTGTACATTGCTTTTTCAAAGTGTTTGTTGATGTACCGCATGAATGTTGTTGTACAATGTTATTGGTAAATTGGGAATCAATGAGACTAAATTACTTCCGAGATAGACATGGTACTGCATATTTTTCTTTGTTTCTTGTTTTTTCCCCCCAGTGAAATATATACTTCAAAATTCAGCCTCATTTATTTATAGTATATCTTTGCCCTTCAGTTCTCCATGGATAGGAGACTTGATTCAGAAACACATCTCTTATCAGGGGATTACTTAAGCATGTGCTTACTTTTAAGCAAGCATATACTTAAATTCAGTGGAATTAACCTCAATGAGGCCTATGCACGTGCTTAAGTGCTCTCCCAAATAGGGATGTACTTATGCATGTGATTAATGGTTTTCCTGAGCCAGGGCCATAGCATACATCCATAAACCTCAGGACCATATGCTGGAATTCAAGCTGATTAAAATTGATTTCTACCAACGAAGGTTTAAAATAGTTGTTAATCAGTTCTTGCGAATATGGCACAAAATGTTCAATAACTTCATTGGGATGAGCCATAATATTTCTCTGATGAAAGATAAATATAGAAATATATGAAATTTCTAGGAAACAGATCAGATAAAAAACAAAAACTAATTCAGAATACCATCACACAAATTGTTAGCACTTCAAATCAATTAAAATAAACAAACTATTGGGGTAGGTCAGATCCAAAATAAGCCTAATGATTTCATAGGTGTTTTCTCTGCTTTGTTCTGATGTAACGCTGTTTTTTCCCCACTGGAGTTACTCCTGATTTACAACAGCTTAAAAGCAAGGAGAACTAGGCCCTAGAATGCAATGAAATCCAAAATTTTGCTTAGATTGGTACATTTTCCCTCTTCTATATACAAGTAGTATTTTTAAGAATCACTATTAACAGCATTAGCAAGTCAGTTTAAGGGCTATTCTTGACTGGTGCAATTGTATGTAATCCTAAATTTGATAGAAAATGTTTTCTCCATTTTGGGATGATAACATTGACATCATCATTGCAGTGGATACAGTTCTAACAAGTAAAACACTTAAAATAATTTTAGACAGAAAAAATTGATACTGGAGGCACTAAAAAAAAAATCAACCCGTGAAAGAATAATCCATGGATTGTTATATTTCTCCTGGGGAAAAACAGTGGTTTGATGAAAAATATGGGCAACTTTTTGCATTATTGTGTAACATGTAACAAATCCAGCTGTGGTGTAGTTCCTCTCCAGAAGGTGTTCGATAAGATAGCATGGAGAGGGAACAGGCTACAATGGATACAAAGCAAAGGCAGTAATTATGGTCCCAAGTGGCCTCATACTCTCTCCGGCTCAGGGAGAAGACTACGTTCTACTTCAACCCATGCCGAATAGTCAGAACTGGCCCAAGATTTGCCCCTAAATGGCAATATTATATATATATAAAAATAGGCATATAAAGAACTTACAATTTGATTGGGACATAAATACAATGGGAACAATCTTTTTCTCTACAGTTATTCATCCCTTCTATTTACACAACCAGTCAAGAATTAAAATGCAAACACACACGTTAATCAAAAATGCAAATAAATTTAGTTCCATTTCAGAGATGAGCAAAGATCTGGATGCGTTATTTTTTATTTTTATTTATCAGACTAGGGAGATGATCCTTCATCTCCACATTAATTTTGATTAAAATATTAGTATCCAAATACTAAAAAGGAACACAAGGTGAAAGAAATTTGATACATTTTTCCATATTTTTGTGAAAATGTGATTCCCGACTCAGACGGTTTTTGGAGTCCTTATCTACACTGTACTCTGCCTAAAATATATATAGATATTACATATAGCTAAATGCTTTAAAGGGTATTTCCACATCCAAGGCATCACTAGTGTATCTATAAGCACCAGATATCCCCAACATTTGCATTTATGACTTCAATTTCAGGAGCTGATTTAACAGCCAGCCTGCTTTTCAGCCAAAGTTTTCAAACTAGACTCTCACAAATAGACTTCTAGTTTCCAACAGAAGTCTTAGAGGGGAGAGGATTAGAAATCTTAATACAATTCTACAGACACTCTGCTAATTCCTAGAGTAGAAGCATGTGTTAAAATCTTTTATGATCTTTGTCCAATGCTTCTGTTTGGCCTTAAGTTTTCAAGTTAGGATCCTATTTGCTTTATTCTCTCCCTTATAAAACACCCATGGCAAGCATTCATGGAAATTCTCAGTCTTACACAATAAAAGAATTTAATTTGCACCTCACCTTTACAATTTTATATACGGCCTTCTTTTAACTTATTTTTATGCTCAGTTTCCAAAGCTGTTAACTCCTCCATCTATTGATTTTGTTTTTCTCCTTTTCTTTTTATGCAAACATTAATAAATTTCCCCTTTAATGTAAACTTAGTGGCTTCCCAGACCATTTTACTATTCACTTTCTCCACTATTGTGAATCATAAAATATCAAATGAACTCATTGAAGATCCTGAGATGATGGAGATAATACACAAGTATGCCTGTTTCTCACACTTTCTCCATGATTAACCCAACACTTGAGTATTATACCAGTTTGGGTATGATCAAACCATATAATTAGCCACATAGCTACATATCTGTTTCAGATCCATAATAAGAAATAGATATGTATTTATAATTAGTTCCAAAAGATACATATATATGCAGTCCTAGAAGATTATACAATTATATGCACACATCACCCAACATTACATCATCCAGTATTTTTAGTAGATTTAGACAGACATTGATTGAAGGCCAAATCAGTCAAGCACTTTTAAATCCCATAGACAACACTGGAAGAAGGAGCCTGGCAACTCAAGATCAACCTTTAGCACCCTCAGTCATTCTTGGGACAGTCTAAGAATAAATTCCACAAAGTGGATAATTAAAACCCACATCTTAATCTCCCTTTGTAAATCTTACTGTTTTGGAGAAAAAATTCATTTTAAAAAAATAACAGTGCATTATACTGATTAACTGAAGGTGTATTTGTAGACCCGGTACTTACTTCAGTGTCCCTAGTGGATCCTCTAATTAAAACATCACTCCAACTTTGTTATCAAAAGATTGTTTCTGCCCAGATGAAACGGCTTGGAAATTAAATTTGCAAGCCCATTTGCTTTTAAATAAGATGAGAAAAAGAAAATTGATTAAATTGTTCTCATTAGATTACTCCCATTATTATGGGCCTAATTGCACCTTTATGTGCACAAAAACATGCAGGAGCTGAGACTACAATGACAATGCATAAAACCCAAGCAATATCACCTGCATGTGTTCATTTCCTTGAGAATCACAGGTTCGTACAACTCCTCTTCACTCAAGACAGGACTAAGTATTATCTAAATCATCCCTGACAGGTTTTTATTTAACCTGTTCTTAAAAATCTCCAATGATGGAGATTCCATAACCTCCCTAGGCAATTTATTCCAGTGCTTAACCACCCTGACAGTTAGGAAGTTTTTCCTAATGTCCAACCTAAACCTTCCTTGCTACAATTTAAGCCCATTGCTTCTTGTCCTGTCCTCAGAGATTGAGAACAATTTTTCTCCCTCCTCCTTGTAATAACCTTTTATATACTTGAAAACTGTTATCATGCCTCCCCCCAGTCTTTTCTTCTTCAGACTAAACAAACTCAATTTTTTCAATCTTCCCTCAAAGGTCATGTTTTCTAGACCTTTAATCATTTTTGTGGCTCTTCTTTGGACTTTCTCCAATTTGTCCACATCTTTCCTCACATGTGGCCAGAACTGAACACCACATGCCAGGTGAGGCCTAATCAATGTGGAGCAGAGTAGAACAATTACTTCTTATATCTTCCTTACGACACGCTCCAATACATCCCAGAATACTGTTTGCTTTTTTTGGTAACAGCGTTAAATGGTTGACTTATATTTAGCTTGTGGTCCACTATGACCCCCAGATCCCTTTCTGCAGTACTCCTTCCTAGGCAGTCATTTCTCATTTGTTATGTGTGCAAATGATTGTCCCTTCCTAAGTGGAGTAGTTTGCATTTGTCCTTATTGAATTTCATCCTATTTACTTCAGACCATTTCTCCAGTTTGTCCAGATCATTTTGAATTTTAATCCTACCCTCCAAACCACTTGCAACCCTGCCCAGATTGGTATCATCCACAAACTTTATAAGTATATTCTCTATGCCATTATCTAAATCATTGATGAAGATATTAAACAGAACCGGAACCAGAACTGATCCCTGCGGGACCCATCTCAACATGCCCTTCCAGCATGACTGTGAACCACTGATAATTACTCTCTGGGAACGATTTTCCAACCAGTTATGCACCCAACTTACAGTAGCTCCATCTAAGTTGTATTTCCCTAGTTTGTTTATGAGAAGGTCATGTGAGACAGTATCAAAAAGCCTTACTAAATTTAAGATATACTGTATCTATCATTTTCCCACCATCCACAAAGCTTGTTATCCTTTCAAAGAAAGATATTAGGTTGACTTGCTTTGTTCTTGACAAATCCATGCTGTTACTTATCACCTTATTATCTTCTAGATGTTTTCAAATTGATTGCTTAATTATTTGCTCCATTATCTTTCCCGGTACTGAAGTTAAGCTGACTGGTCTCCAATTCCCCTGGCTGTCCTTATTCCTCTTTTTATAGATGGGCACTATATTTGCCCTTTTCCAGTCCTCTGGAATCTCACCCGTCTTCCATGACTTTTCAAGGATAATTGTTAATGGCTCAGATATCTCCTTAGTCAACTCCTTGAGTATTCTAGGATGTATTTCATCAGACCCTGGTGACTTGAAGACATCTAACTAACTTGTTCTTTCCCTATTTTAGTCTTTGATCCTACCTCATTTTCACTGTAATTCATTAAGTTAGATGTCCAAATTGCTTCTAAAACTTTTTGGTGAAAACAGAAATAAAAAAGTCATTTAGCACTTCTGCCATTTCCACATTTTCTGTTATCGTTTCCCCCCTCCCCCCATTGAGTAACAAGACTACCTGCTCTTAGTCTCTCTCTTGCTTCTAATGTATTTGTAGAATAATTTTCTTGTTACCCTTTATGTCTCTAGCTAGTTTATACTCATTTTGTCCCTACATACTTGTTATGTGTTTCTATTCATCCTTTGTAATTTGACCTAGGTACCACTTTTTGTAGGATTCTTTTTTGAGTTTCAGATAATTGATAATGCTCTGGTTAAGCCAGGGTGGTCTCTTGCCATACTTCCTATCTTCCAATGTAGTGGGATAGTTTGCTCCTGTGCCCTTAATAAGTCTCTTTGAAAAACTGCCAGATCTCTTGAACTGTTTTTCCTCTTAGACTTCCTTTCTTAGGAACATTACCTACCAACTCCCTGAGTTTGCTAGAGACTGACTTCTTGAAATCCATTTTCTTTATTGTGCTGTTTTCCCTCCTACTATTCCTTAGAATAATGAACTCATCATTTCATGATCACTTTCAAGCTGCCTTCCACTTCAAAATTCTCAACCAGTTCTTTCCTATTTGTCAAAATAAAATCTAGAACAGCCTCTCCCCTAGTGGCTTTCTCCACCTTCTGAAATAAAAAAATTGCCTCCAATACAGTCCAAGATCGTGTTGGATAATCTGTGCAGACAATGGCTAGCATGCACCTAGCAGTGTGCCAAGACCTTATTTACAGAATTATTAATTAAAATGGCATTACAGAGATGCCATACATTGTTGAAGTTCATAATCTCAGTGGTGGAAACTGTAGCTAATTAGTTGTTTTATCATTTAATTGTGTTATTTATTGTCATAGCTAACTCGCATATTCTTTTGCGATCAATGTGTGATGAATAAATTAAAGTTTAAGGTATAGATTGTGATGCTGGCAGACCACGTGCCAATTCATACCAAGGCCCTTAAGCCTCACTGAACACTGACAAATGTATAGCTGGAAGCCTATCTAGCTCACCTGTGTGTTAGTATTGGTAAAATGGATATTAGATTTATAAAAATGTGTTTAGATGTTATGAAATGCTTTTAAATTGCTACATGCACTAATCTCATATATAATATCTGTATCTCATGTTATAAGGTACTACTTAAGTCTTCGCATTGTAAATCTCTCAGTGTGTAACTCAAATACGAAAGAAGCATTAACTAATGTAAAATGCTGGCTTCCTACAGAAGATGTTCGGTCCTGCCCACCAAGAAGGCCTTTGAAACCAAGCGAGCCATTGTGAAACATCAAAGAACAAAGACTTTGTTAGTTGCTCCCCCTGACACTCATGAAGAGTTGACATGCATGTGGACTCATCCCATAAGCTTGAATTCTGGGGGTAGGGAATAAAAATCTATGACAAGAAGGAATTATATCTTTATGCTGCTTGGACTCTGAGGGGCAAGAATTACTAAGCATAAGGAAAAAGATCCCCAATACTTTGTCTAGGTTAGCCCTAAAGGACATATAGAGTTTGCTTATTATAGAATCTTCTATTACCTTTTGGAACCCAAGACTCATGTGTGGGTGTGTAGGTTTATTTGCTTTAACCTTGTAAATAACTTACTTCTTTCTCTTAGTTAACAAATCTTTAGTTAGTTTATTACAGGATTGGCTACCAGCCTTGTCTTTGATGCAAGATCTAAAGTGCAATTGACATGGAGTAAATGACTGGTCCTTTGGTACTGGGATTAACCTGAATATTGTTGTGTTGATGTAAGGGACCATATAGCACAAAGGCAAGTTTGCATAGGTGGCAAGATAAACTCGAGTACCCAAGGGGACTGTCTGTGACTTCACGGTTATGCTGCTATAGTGCTTGAGGAGTTCATACTTTATGATTGGCTAGAGAAAACCACGAATAGAACTCATAATCAACCTCACAACTTGGGATTTGAGCCTTGTTTTTTTACAGTCTGCTCTGAGGTTGGTACTCACACTCTAGAGCCACTCCAGACAGTTTATATAAATGTGTATATAAATCTCCCCACTGTATTTTCCACCAAATGCATCCGATGAAGTGAGCTGTAGCTCACGAAAGCTTATGCTCAAATAAATTTGTTAGTCTCTAAGGTGCCACAAATACTCCTTTTCTTTCCAGACAGCTTGATATAGATATAAGTAGATAGGATTATAAGAATACCAGATTGACAAGTATTATGCATGGTGAGTGTGTATTAGGTATGTATGCAAGGTAAGGCTCTAATGCAAGGCCTACAAGCTAAAGTCTGTAAGATTTCTGCCTAGGCATCAGGAGGGTTAACATTAGTAGGTGACCCAGGAATAGCCCTGGTACAGTAAAAGTTACAAAATTACTGTAAAAAAAAAAGTGACAATATGTGATGTCCAGGAAAATATGCCACAATTTACCCATCTTGACTGCAAGACACTTGATTGTTAAATCATGGAAAGTTTTGCTCTGACTGAAGGTTACCATGAGAATAAACATGCTAATGAGATACTAATGAGAACAAAGAATTAAAAGCATCTTATGAAAAGCAGGGCACCCCAACATTTATGGGGTGTGGAAGTACAGATAAGGAAAAGGGGATATGCATAAGGCATATGCATAAAGTGGTAGGTATGGTCATAACAGAGGATAAAAAGGTATAGATAGGCCAAGGAAAGACCAAGGAAAAACTCCATCAGGGGAAGACCCCTCTATCGATGACTCCCTGTTGAGAGATTCACCCAACTCTTTGATATCTTTGGGTATGTGAGTATTGTGGCAAATTGCTGGTACAATTGTGATGGGTCCCGTGCTTCCTCTTCTAGGGGGGCGGGGTTCAGGGTGCGGTTTCCTGCCCCTGAACTAGGGTATCTACTATCCCACTAGTAACCCAGAGAAGGGTAGTGGAGAGGGAGGGATCTGGGCCCGCCCTCTACTGCGGGTCCCAGCCCTTGTGCCCTAGGGATCGTGGTAAGCCACTTGAACTAGTGCTTCCTTCCCCTGGGCTATTTCCCTCTCCTGCTCTTCAGCTTGTGAGGCTTCTTGCCCTCTCTCTCTCTGCACAAGCCGGGTGTCTCTTTACCTAGGGTCTTGGTCTTCTAGCCAGCTATGGCACTTCTCCAAACTCTCCTCTACTTCAACTCCTTCTCCTGGCTGATTGAAGCGGGGGGGGGGGGGGTTAATCAGGTGACTAGCTTCAGGTGCTCTAATTGGCTTCAGGTGCTTTTAATTATTCTTCCCTCTACAGGGAATAAGGCTTCTCCTCATCCTGGGACTTACATCTCTCTCCTATATCACTCTTCTGCTGTATCACAGTATGAATACAACATTGACCATCACATGGGCTCTCTCAGGTTTTGTATGTATGGATTGAGTAATTTATAACACAAACAAGATTCTTTACTTGTAAATGTGTTTGTAGTCACTGTATTCATTCTTCATATACTCCTAGGTTGACTGACGCTAGGATAATTGCTAAGAGTGACTGTGAACCTGTTGATCTTAAAACTGTAAGAACATAGGAGCCAGACTTATTGATTAGGAACACTGTGGTTTAACACAGAACTATCCATTCAGTTTAAGAAAATGCTACAAAACTAATATGGGCAAGGTAGCCAGAGGTTGAGACTGAGATGTAACCCAGTACTAATAACATCTATTGAATGGCTTTCTAGATGTGTGAGGTGTCCAAGGAATGGTTATGAAGAATTTGAGACAGGAAGGATTTAATAGAGAAATGGGGACCACTTCTGTGCACTGTTTATAGGACAGCAGTGACTACATCCTAGGAGCCGCATGGGGAACTGGTAAAATGCACATGCACTACACACAACTATAAAAGTTTCCTTTTAAACAGCCAAAGGATAAACTCAACACTAGCCAGTCTAGACTACACATTAGCAGGACAATGCACACACTCAAAAAATTGAGTCATGCACACCTATTTAAAGAATTCTTAAAGCAAACTGTGGAAAAATACAGAAATTCATAAAATTCCTATCAAAAGCTGTTTCCAGAGGGAGTAAGCAGCTGGACAGCAAGTTCCACCCCTTGTTTGGGGGGTGGGGAGCAGTGTGTGCCAGACAGAAGATCTGCACCCTGTAATTGTGCTTACAGACCCTGAGATAGGGCAGTATCTGGGCTCCGTTCAGGCTCCAGGAGCTTAACACACCCCTGGGAATTCAGAGACAGAGGCTTGGATTCCCCTCATAGCACTCCCAGTGGGTAGCCAGGAAGGGGTGTTTTCTAAGATCTGTGATACCCTCAATTTAGCAATTACAGTTCAGGTCTTGAAGATGAAGGCTTACTGGACTAGGCCTTGGGGACACAGCTCGTAGCATTACATTAGAGATAGTATTAATGTAAACTGAAAGATTACAGTACCAGATCCCAAGAAGTGCTGAACGTCTGCAAGATACATTGGCCAAAATCTGAAGTCATTACTCAATTTCTGTTAAACTTTTGTTTTTCTGGAAATGGGAAGTTTGCCTTAATAAGGAATGAAAACTGAGCAAGGACCTCAGGATTTGGGTCATTGACTTCAGTGGGAGTTGTGGATGCTTTGCAGGTGCTCAGGATTTTGCTCATGCATATAAACGGACCTGACCAGCATCTGGTATACAAGCTCTTGTATGTTTTCTGTACCACCACATGTTTTGAAGTTCCATCAGGAGAACTGCGTGCATAAGCAATCAGATATGGGTTGGTCAGCATTGTGATCCAATAGATGGGGAAATAGATGTGGGAAGGGGCAAGGAATAAAAGAGTTCTTGTTAAATTATTTTAACAACAAATTTAATTTAATAAATATCGACAGATAACTGGGAAGTGGGGATTCCTCATGTTAAATATTTAGAGCCAAATTCCATTTTCTCTTAAACAGGAGCAAATCAGGAGTACAGCCAATGAAGTCAATGTTTTCCAATGAAGCCAAGGGAGTTATGTTATGCTCATAGACTTTAAGGCCAAAAGGGACCATCTAGTCTGACCTCCTGCACATTGCATGCCATAGAATCTTACTCACCTGCTCCTGTTATAGGCCCCTAACCTCTGGCTGAGTTATTGAAGTCCTCAAATCATGATTTAAAGACTTCAAGTTACAGAGAATCCACGATTTATACTAGTTTAAACCTGCGGCCCATGTTTCAGAGGAAGGCGAAAAACCCCGAGGGTCTCTGCCAATCTGACCCAGGAGAAAATTCTTTCACAACCCCAAATATGGCGATCAGTTAGACCCTGAGCATGTGGGCAAGGCCCACCAGCCAGACACCTCGGAAAGAATTCTCTGTAGTAACACAGAGCTGTTCCCATCTTGCGTACATCACAAGCCATTGGAAATATTTAGTGTAAATGAGAGATGGATTTGGTCCTCACCAGTTCAAACTTTATGCAAATATAAAACCAGAACAACTTATTGTATTAATGATTAAGAAAAATTAGATCATATAATCTTAGCTTTAGTAGTCATTGCTCTTTCTGAAGGGAAATGAGTAAGATATTCTGCAGGACTGGAAGAGACTAATAAATCTTCAGACAGAAACTTCTGTATTTAAAGAAAATTATAGGACACTTTCACTTTCACTGTTTTAGATGAGCCTGAAAGAAGGTGGGTTTTTTTGTTTTTTTTTTTTAAATTCATTTGGTGAACTAAAAAAATATGTTTTTGGGTTGAATAACTTGTTTTGGGTTGAAAAATATTTTAATTTCATTTGATCTATGACCCTTTTAAGAAAAGTTAAAATAAAATTGAAGTTTCAAAATGAAAAGTCATTTTGAATTGAAAAATTAAAATACATTTTGAATCAACATAACAAAATGTTTTGTTTCAAAAATGTGAAAAATTGAATGTTTTGATATTTTTAAGAGGTTTTCCCCCTGACTGAAACAATTTGGGAAATTCAACACAAATTTGCAAATGTTTCAGTAAACCTAAGTCTGCATTTTTTGGTGAAAAAGTTTCAGCCAAAAATCTTTGCCCAGCTCTACTTGCTGGTCCTTTTTAGTTATTTACAGACCATAAAAGTAAAAATAATCTCATTGCAAATTATGTTCTGGAAAATAATGACTAACTGCTGTTAATAGCCATCTGTAATGTCTCAATTGTTAATTCTTAAATAATAATGGTTATATACTAGAAACAACAGGCCAAACTGCCCAATGGATCACCTCAGTTTACATAGACATAAATGGTGGAGGACAATCCTGGCAGCAAAAACCAACTGGGCGGATCAGGTTGTGGTGGTGTAGTGCACTCTCCGATCCCTTGCTGATGCTATGCTTTCACATCACAGCAGCCACAAGTACTGTTTTCTATCCTCTCAAGTTGACTAGGAGACTCCATCCCATCTTGGTGGACAAAGATCTGTCCTCAGTTGTTCATGTCTTCATCACCTCTTGACTGGGACTACAGCAATACAATATACCTGGACATGAAACCTTCAGCACAAGGAAACTCGAACTTGTGCAAACCACTGAAGTGCATCTCCTCAGCAACACAGGCTATCATGAGAGCATCACACCTATCCACTACTCTCTACACTGCCTTAGAATTTTTAATCAAGTTCAGTGTTTTGGTCTTTAGTTTCAAAGCACTCCATATCCTGGTCCAAGGATACCTCAAAGACATCTGAAGTTCTGAGATGAAGTATCATAGACAGCTTCGCTCCTCGGGCACAATAGAACGTTCCACAATAAGAGTAAAGCTTGTCTGTATGGGAGATAGAACTCTCTCTGGGGGTAGTCCAAAACTATGCAACAAACTTCCCCCACCCCCAGGAACTAAGGACCATCACAAACCTCACCACTTTCTGCTCCAAGTGCAAGGCACATTTCTTTGACTTTTGCTTTCTCTAATACAAAAAGAGGTATATCTTTAAATAAGTAAAAACCCTCCCAAAACAACACACTCCACTGCACAAGCTTCTCCCTCTGGAGAGAGGATGAGAGTACAAACACACTTGACAGATACGCAGTCATATTACTTAATGTCCAACTAGAAGGCGCTCATACTATGGTGATGAGTGTGATATAGATATAGAACAGACATTTGATTTAAAAGTAATTATGTACAAGAAGAATGCGTGTAAAGATTGTTATTCCACCTTAGAGTTAGGGTTAATATTAACAGTGTTTTCTTTCATGTTTCACTTGATGCATAACTCCTTGATGGAATTACAGCCTTGCTACATACAGTTGAGTGCACATTATTCCAAATTTAATTAAAAAGCCCAGACCCCACAGCTTGCCAGCAAAAGAAAAAATATACTTTAGATCCGCAAAGCCTTTGGAGAACTATAATTCACTAGCTCTCATATACGCTCTCCATGGACACCACTATTCAGCATTTTTGAAGTGTGAAGCAAATACAGGAACATTTTGTTCCTACATGTTGTCAGTTTAACAATTTGACTGTCTCCCAGAGCGCTCCACTGCACTCTGAGGGGACATGTTGGATTGGCTTCTGAACTGGAGAACAGCCACATGCCTGTTTTTGAAGCTTAAAACCTTTAACTTTCACTGTTGAAATCCTAGTTGAGTACTAATGCTCAACTGAAAAGTTTTCCAGGGAAAGCGAAACTTAAAACACACACTTTTGCAACTTTTAAGCCAGCTATAGCATCTCTTGGACAGCAACCATCCTGGATTCTCCTCACTGAGGTCGAAGTCTTCCGTGGCTGTTCTGAAGCTTTAAGTACTTTTTTTTAATTGGAAAATTCTTATAGGAATATGGAGTCTTGATAAGTAGGGCTAACCATAGGAAGCCCAAATTCCACTGGATGGAACACCCAGGATTTAATGTCTCATCTAAATGACTAGCTTTCTCTCTCTGTAAAACAGAAGAGCCACCCTCGCATGTACCATACATTACTTGCAAATTGAGGCCCAGACCTTCAGCTATGGGACGATGCACATACCACTAGTTGGGTGTAAAAAGATGGCTCAAACTCACCACAGTGTGCAGTGCTACTCCCTGGGCATAAGCCAGAGCAGTATAGTGCGTGCCTTAAAAGGTCAGCTGTAAATGGCCAAAATGGTCAGTGGAGATCATCTCCCACCCTTTTTCCCCCCCACACTCCCTTCCTGACAGAGAAGGGAGTGGCTTTGGGTCTTCTCTGCCAGTTCTATGCTATCAGAATATTCCCCTTACACAGTGACTAATTATGCCAATATAGATGAAAATCTCCTAATGCTGAGGTGTAAAGCAGCTACATGGCACCAGAGCATCTAGTCCTGTTTCTCCAAAAGATCACACAAAGAAACTATCAGAGATTATCTCTGTAGTGACTCCCTTTTATCGAATATCCAGAAAGCAGATTCCTTGGCAGCCAACCTCTTAAACTGTGAATACCTCCCCATGAATATTGTTCATAAACACTGTCATAAGGCAACCCCTTCCTGGAGCGCCTTCCATCAGCAGTATACAGCACAACAAGCTCATCCACCTTAGTTTCCACTCAGTCCAGCCATAAAAAGAACACAATCTATTCCCAGACTCCTTATGCCCTCGTTCCAGGGCTCCACTTTCTAGGCCATCTACTGGAGAACTCCCATATTCTATTATTTATGAGGCCCAGGTGCCCTCTCTGAAGCCCATTTGGGGTCAACTGACTAGTCACAGATGCAATAGCTTCTTCCCTTTTAAAGTGCCAGTGTCATCGTGACACACTCCCTTTAATGTGTGAAAGGCTACATCCAAGCAGTCAATTAAAATGACACACTAATCCCAGTTTCATAGGTCTGAAGAGAACAGTCCTGTACTTTAGCAGATTTTCCTCATCAGTTTTGTATTGCTTCCTCTGTTTTTCCCCCCCATAAAGTCCTCCACAGAAATTCTGAAACAAACAACTGGGTGACAGTCCCATAAGCCTTTGTACATCACCTTAACTGTATTATAACTCAAGTCAACTGCTTTACTATGACACCTGTGGTATTTGATGTGACATGTGAACTAAAGAGAATACTGTCACAGTGTAAAATAAAGAAAAAGAAGCTCTTACTGTTCAGAAATGGCTGTGTAAATCAGTAGATTTCCAGAAGGAGATTTCTTTTGAAGTTTACAGTTACTATTGCTCACCTTAATTATAAAAGCACATAATTCAACATGACATTGATTCAATGAATTAAGAACGCCGAGTAAATCATGCTTGGCAACCGACAAACCCTCCATGTTAAGTTGTAACACGCACAGAGCTGGACCAATGACATAAGTCACCAGGCTGCATGTTGGGGTTGTTGGCGATGACAGTGCTGGGATTCATTGAGCTGGTGATCATGGAATTTGTCTTGCTGGTTGGATCATTAGCTTCCCTGACTGCTGTCAGGTACTGGCGGGTGGCGCGATGAGGATGCTGATTTATTGCCCCCATGCGCATCATATCCGGCACCCTGCGTCCAACTCCACTCCCATGGCTTCCAGTTTTAAGCAATATTGCTCCTCCTCGTATCAGACAAGAGGTTGCCACTGGCAAGTTACTAGAGAAAATACACTCCAGCCCAAGCCTGCCTCTGCACAATGACTTGTCTAAACTACGAGTTGCACATTTGCCATCACTTCACCCATTATGGTCTCATCTGCCACGCCAGGATGTTAGGGCGGAAACGCTCCGGTGAGAGGAATAGATATGTTATAATCCCCAACCAGTCCCTTGTCGCTGACCCCACAATTTGCCCACCTGGTTTTGACCTGCCCTGTTGCCAGTGGTCCCTGTTGAACAGCTTCCAGACTGGAAAAGGTCTCTGTGCAGCCAACCAGTATTGCTGGGGCCTTTGTGACAGCCCTTTGTGCAGCTGCGGCTCATAGTCGATGAATGCCTGATGACTAGGTTCAGTGGTGGCCTAGAAGAACTGCTGCACACCACTGAAGATGCTATAGCTTGGCCAGAAGATTATGCACATGCTAAATAAAAGAATGAATTAAGAGTACAATACTCACTTATGAAACCAAAGAAGTATAGGAAAATTGTGACAGTATGTGATATGGCGATCTTGTTTTTGTGGTTACCTTGCCATTACCAGATAACCTTGTTGTCTGCATAGCTCTGCAATTAATTCACTATCCTCTGTACAGCAGCATTCTTTGGCTAGTAGGATATTCAGTTAAATTAAAAATGCTATGTCAGTGCAATGTTGTGCGCAAATTTAAATTAAAACATCTGGAAATGCAAAAAGATACCAATGGTACCTTAACATGAGCAAAATGCACATATGTAATAGTTGAGATTTTTATTTTTCCTATTAATGTATAGCTTAATACATTTATTAATATAACCATTAATAAGTAACAACTAATACTGTAGCACTAGAACCCCTGATGTGTGAATGTGTCCAGGTTAACATACCTAGATGAACCCTAAATTCTGTATTTTCTTTGCAAAATAGATAATTGTGCTTTTAAACCTCAGGATACTCCATTGACAGAGTGCTTGTGGAAGATAAGATGAAGATTCTTTCTATGAGTTGCTGGGATTGTTGAAACGGTTGATGGTCTGTGATGCCCAAAAGCCTGAAGAAGTTTTTATTTCCCCAGTTCTGAGATGCATCTTAAGCAATATCTTTGGCTTTCTATTTTCCACACAGGTTTCATAGTAGCAGCCGTGTTAGTCTGTATTCGCAAAAAGAAAAGGAGTACTTGTGGCACCTTAGAGATAACAAATTTATTAGAGCATAAGCTTTCGTGAGCTACAGCTCACTTCATCGGATGCATTTGGTGGAAAAAACAGAGGGGAGATTGATATACACACAGAGAGAACATAAAACAATGGGTTTATCATACACACTGTAAGGAGAGTGATCACTTAAGATAAGTCATCACCAGCAGCGGGGGGAGGGGGGAAAGGAGGAAAATCTTTCATGGTGACAAGCAAGGTAGCCTAATTCCAGCAGTTAACAAGAATATCTGAGGAACAGTGGGGGGTGGGGTGGGGTGGGGGGGGAGAAATAATATGGGGAAATAGTTTTACTTTGTGTAATGACTCATCCATTCCCAGTCTCTATTCAAGCCTAAGTTAAATTGTATCCAGTTTGCAAATTAATTCCAATTCAGCAGGCTCTCGTTGAAGTCTGTTTTTGAAGCTTTTTTGTTGAAGGATAGCCACTCTTAGGTCTGTAATCGAGTGACCAGAGAGGTTGAAGTGTTCTCCAACTGGTCTTTGAATGTTATAATTCTTGACGTCTGATTTGTGTCCATTCATTCTTTTACGTAGAGACTGTCCAGTTTGGCCAATGTACATGGCAGAGGGACATTGCTGGCACATGATGGCATATATCACATTGGTAGATGCGCAGGTGAACGAGCCTCTGATAGTGTGGCTGATGTGATTAGGCCCTATGATGGTATCCCCTGAATAGATATGTGGACAGAGTTGGCAACGGGCTTTGTTGCAAGGATAGGTTCCTGGGTTAGTGGTTCTGTTGTGGGGTGTGTGGTTGCTGGTGAGTATTTGCTTCAGATTGGGGGGCTGTCTGTAAGCAAGGACTGGTCTGTCTCCCAAGATCTGTGAGAGTGATGGGTCGTCCTTCAGGATAGGTTGTAGATCCTTGATGATGCGTTGGAGAGGTTTTAGTTGGGGGCTGAAGGTGATGGCTAGTGGCGTTCTGTTGTTTTCTTTGTTGGGCCTGTCCTGTAGTAGGTGACAACAAAAAAGCTTCAGAAACAGACTCCAACGAGAGACTGCTGAATTGGAATTAATTGGCAAACTGGATACAATTAACTTAGGCTTGAAAAGAGACTGGGAATGGATGAGTCATTACACAAAGTAAAACTATTTCCCCATGTTATTTCTCCCCCTCACCCCACCCCCCACTGTTCCTCAGATATTCTTATTAACTGCTGGAATTAGCCTACCTTGCTTGTCACCATGAAAGGTTTTCCTCCTTTTTCCCCCCCTCCCCCGCTGCTGGTGATGGCTTATCTTAAGTGATCACTCTCCTTACAGTGTGTATGATAAACCCATTGTTTCATGTTCTCTGTGTGTGTGTATATATAAATCTCCGCTCTGTTTTTTCCACCAAATGCATCCTATGAAGTGAGCTGTAGCTCACGAAAGCTTATGCTCTAATAAATTTGTTAGTCTCTAAGGTGCCACAAGTACTCCTTTTCTTTTTGCGAATACAGACTAACACGGCTGCTACTATGAAACCTGTCATTATGCAAGGCACTGAATTTAGCTGTATAGTGTGGAAATCTGTCAACTTCATGAAAAAACTCATACAGATACGGACAGACATCATCTTCCTCTCCAAATGCAAACAGATGAATTTTTTACCTTCAGTCCTTTCGGTATGATGTCCATTACAATCTACTACCACACAGACTATGCTAACAGTTTGTGCCACACACTCTCAAAGAAACTGCGGAACCACCTGATCAACATCCTCTACAGCAAACAGGGAAAGATTAAGAATGAGCTCTCAAAACTGGATACTCTCATAAAGAACCAACCTTCCACACAAACTTCCTCGTGGCTAGACTTTACAAAAACTAGACAAGCCATTTACAACACACACTTTGCTTCTCTACAAAAGAAAAAGGACACTAAGCTATCTAAACTACTACATGCCACAAGGGGCCACAACATTGGTTCCCGTAACCCACCCAGCAATATTGTTAATCTATCCAACTATACTCTTAGCCCAGCAGAAGAATCTGTCCTATCTCGGGGCCTCTCCTTTTGCCCCTCCACCCCCATGAACATGATACAGTTCTGTGGTGACCTAGAATCCTATTTTCGACGTCTCCGACTCAAGGAATATTTCCAACATACCTCTGATCAACATATTAACCCACAGAGACCTTCCTACCAACACTACAAAAAGAAGGATTCTGGGTGGACTCCTCCTGAAGGTCGAAACAGCAGCCTGGACTTCTACATAGAGTGCTTCTGCCGACGTGCACGAGCTGAAATTGTGAAAAAGCAGCATAGCTTACCCCATAACCTCAGCCATGCACAACACAATGCCATCCACAGCCTCAGAAACAACTCTGACATCATAATCAAAAAGGCTGACAAAGGAGGTGCTGTCATCATCATGAATAGGTCGGAGTATGAACAAGAGGCTACTAGGCAGCTCTCCAACACCACTTTCTACAAGCCATTACCCTCTGATCCCACTGAGAGTTACCAAAAGAAACTCCAGCATTTGCTCAAGAAACTCCCTGAAAAAGCACAAGAACAAATCTGCACAGACACACCACTAGAACCCCGACCTGGGGTATTCCATCTGCTACCCAAGATCCATAAACCTGGAAATCCTGGATGCCCCATCATCTCAGGCATTGGCACCCTGACAGCAGGATTGTCTGGCTATGTAGACTCCCTCCTCAGGCCCTACGTTACCAGCACTCCCAGCTATCTTCGAGACACCACTGACTTCCTGAGGAAACTACAATCCATTGGTGATCTTCCTAACAACACCATCCTAGCCACTATGGATGTAAAAGCCCTCTACACCAACATTCCACACAAAGATGGACTACAAGCCATCAAGAACAGTATCCCCGATACTGTCACGGCTAACCTGGTGGCTGAACTTTGTGACTTTGTCCTCACCCATAACTATTTCACATTTGGGGACAATGTATACCTTCAAATCAGCGGCACTGCGATGGGTACCCGCATGGCCCCACAGTATGCCAACATTTTTATGGCTGACTTAGAACAACGCTTCCTCAGCTCTCGTCCCCTAATGCCCCTACCCTACTTGCGCTACATTGATGACATCTTCATCATCTGGACCCATGGAGAAGAAGCTCTTGAGGAATTCCACCATGATTTCAACAATTTCCATCCCACCATCAACCTCAGCCTGGACCAGTCCACACAAGAGATCCACTTCCTGGACACTACGGTGCTAATAAAGGATGGTCACATAAACACCATCCTATATCGGAAACCTACTGACCGCTATTCCTACCTACATGCCTCTAGCTTTCATCCAGATCATACCACTCGATCCATTGTCTACAGCCAAGCTCTACGATATAACCGCATTTGCTCCAACCCCTCAGACAAACACCTACAAGATCTCTATCATGCATTCCAACAACTATAATACCCACCTTCTGAAGTGAAGAAACTGATTGACAGAGCCAGAAGAGTACCCAGAAGTCACCCACTACAGGACAGGCCCAACAAAGAAAACAACAGAACGCCACTAGCCATCACCTTCAGCCCCCAACTAAAACCTCTCCAACGCATCATCAAGGATCTACAACCTATCCTGAAGGACGACCCATCACTCTCACAGATCTTGGGAGACAGACCAGTCCTTGCTTACAGACAGCCCCCCAATCTGAAGCAAATACTCACCAGCAACCACACACCACACAACAGAACCACTAACCCAGGAACCTATCCTTGCAACAAAGCCCGTTGCCAACTCTGTTCACATATCTATTCAGGGGATACCATCATAGGGCCTAATCACATCAGCCACACTATCAGAGGCTCGTTCACCTGCGCATCTACCAATGTGATATATGCCATCATGTGCCAGCAATGCCCCTCTGCCATGTACATTGGCCAAACTGGACAGTCTCTACGTAAAAGAATAAATGGACACAAATCAGACGTCAAGAATTATAACATTCAAAAACCAGTTGGAGAACACTTCAATCTCTCTGGTCACCTGATCACAGACCTAAGAGTGGCTATCCTTCAACAAAAAAGCTTCAAAAACAGACTCCAACGAGAGCCTGCTGAATTGGAATTAATTTGCAAACTGGATACAATTAACTTAGGCTTGAATAGAGACTGGGAATGGATGAGTCATTACACAAAGTAAAACTATTTCCCCATGGTATTTCTCCCCCCCACCCCACCCCACTGTTCCTCAGATATTCTTGTTAACTGCTGGAATTAGCCTACCTTGCTTGTCACCATGAAAGGTTTTCCTCCTTTCCCCCCCCCTGCTGCTGGTGATGGTTTATCTTAAGTGATCACTCTCCTTACAGTGTGTATGATAAACCCATTGGTTTCATGTTCTCTCTGTGTGTATATCAATCTCCCCTCTGTTTTTTCCACCAAATGCATCCGATGAAGTGAGCTGTAGCTCACGAAAGCTTATGCTCTAATAAATTTGTTATCTCTAAGGTGCCACAAGTACTCCTTTTCTATTTTCCACACAGTATATCAAGGAAAATTTTGAAGGCAATGGTTGAAAACCCCTGATGGCAACTCTAGCAGAGGGGGATTTGGCGGAAAGAGGTATTTCAAACAATTAATACCTTCCCTATCTGAATTCTCAAAATTACAGTGAATGGTTACTAAGCTATTGATTATGGGAAACTTCAGTTGAGTGTGTTACTCTTATAAATACATCTACATTACAATCCCTCTGCATCCTTCATGCTCTTCTGTCTGTAAAAGATTTAGTCATCTCTAACACATCACCATGCCCTTCAAGCTGGTTATTCTATTAGAATGGCCAAAACTCATTGTTAAGATAGGATACAATGGCAGGTGCTTCAGAGGGAATGAACAGAGCTGGGCAATTATCCAATGAACCAGCCCTTGTCATCCAGTCCCAGCTTCTGGCAATCAGAGGCTAGCACACCCAGAGAACATGGTTGCTGACCCTGAGCATCTTGGCTAAAAGCAATTGATGGAATTATCCTCCAAGAACATATCTAATTCTTATTTGAACCCAGTTTAATTTTTGGCCTTCACAACATTTCCTGGCAATGAGTTCCACAGATTGATTGTGCATTGCATGAAGACGTAGTTCCTTTTTTTAAAGTTTTAAACCTGCTGCCTATTAATCTCAGTGGGTGACCCCTGCTTTTTGTGTTCTGTAAAGGGGTAAATAACTCTTCCTTATTCACTTTTGCCACACCATTCATGATTTTATAGACCTCTATCATATCCCCCTCTTAATTGTACCTTTTCCAAGTCCCAGTCTTTTTAATCTCACCTCATATGGAAGCAGTTCCACACCATTAAGTAATTTTTGTTGCCCTTCTCTGTGCCTTTTCCAATTCTAATATATATATTTTGAGATGGGGTGACAAGAACTACTTGTAGTATTCAAGATGTGGGTGTACCATGGATGTATATAGTGCCATTCTATTTACTGTCTTATTATTATCTCTCTTTCCTAATGGTTCCTAACATTGCTAACTTTTTTGACTACTGTTGCAGACTCAGCAGATGTTTTCAGAGAACTATCCACGATGACTCCATGAATGTTCCTGTGTGTTAACAGCTAAATTAGACCCCATCGTTGTATATGTACAGTTGGTATTATGTTTTTCAATGTGCATTACTTTGAATTTATCAACACTGAATTTCATCTGCCATTTTCTTGCCCAATCGCCCAGTTTTGTGAGGTACCTTTGTAACTCTTAGAGTCTGCTTTGGACTTAACTTTCTTGAGTAGTTTTGTATCAGTTGCAAATTTTGCCACCTCACCGTTTACTCCTTTTTTCCAGATCATTTATGAATATGTTAAACAGCACTGGTCCCAGTAAAAATCCCTTAGGGACTTTGCCATTTACCGCTCTTTTCTGAGAATTGACCATTTATTCCCTTTGTTTCCTGTCTTTTAAGCACTTACTGATCCATGAGAAGACCTTCCCTCTTATCCCATGACTGCTTCCTTTGCTTTAGAGCCTTCGGGGAAGAGACCTTGCCAATGGCTTTCTGAAAGTCTAAGTATACTGTATCCACTGGATCACCCTTGTCCACATGTTTGTTGACCCCCTCAAAGAATTCTAGTAGATTGAGAAGGTATGATTTCCCTTTACAAAAGTCATGTTGTCTCTTCCCCAACAAATAGTGTTCATCTATGTGTCCGATAATTCTGTTCTTTACTATAGTTTCAACCATTTGCCTGGCTCTAAAGTTAGACTTACTGATCTGTAATCGCCAGGATCACCTCTGGAGCCTTTTTAAGAAATTGGTGTTACATTAGCTATCCTCCAGTCATCAGGTACAGAGCAGATTTAAGTGATAGGTTATATACCACAGTTATAGTTCTGTAATTTCATATTTGACTTATTTCAGAACTCTGGTGAATATCCTCTGGTCCTGGTGACTTATTACTATTTAATTTGTTCCAAAACCTTCTCAATTGACACCTCAATCTGGGAAAGTTCCACAGTAAAGACCATTGCAAAAAAATAAATTTAGTTTCTCCACACTTACCTTATCTTCCTTGAATGCATCTTTAGCAGCTTGATTATCCAGTGGCCCCGCTGATTGTTTAGTGGGCTTCCTGGTTCTGATGTACTTAAATTTTTTTGAATATACATTCAAAAGAGTCTATACAACAGCATGAAATATGGCACCATTCCACTGTGGCACGGCAAGGGTTGCCAAAAAACAATCTGAAGATCTACTATCTTTATTGGTTAATATTACCAGGATCAGATGCAGGAATGTGACCAAGGAGCACTCGGCACAGTTTGAGATGGGGGATACAAAGATGGCTTTAACCCACTTTTTTGCTCGCCCCAATCCTGGGGCTATCTGGTGCAAGTTTGTGTCCCTGACCTAAAATAGAGCAACCTAAGGGCTGATTTAATTTATGACAGCTGTCAGAGGTCCCAAAGTTTATTCCATCAGCTGGGTGTTCTCTGTCCTTTGGGTGTATGGAAGGCCTGCTTACACTCCTGTTTTCCCAGCCACATCCCCTACAATGACAGCCAGGAAGTGGGTAACGAGAATCTATTACAGAGGCTCTGCACAATGATTTTCCTATTAGTATTTATTATTGTACTGCAGTACAGCCTACAAGTCCCATTCACAGATCCCATCACAATAGGCACTTTACAAGCACAAAACAGAAAGACAGCCTTGCCTCCAAGCATCTTACAGTTTAAATAAATGCAGAAGGTACCCTGGGCAGGTATTAAGAACCATGTCCACAATTTTTCCACCAGAAGAGATCTGAACTTTGGTGTTTGTTTCCAAAACATTAAAATAAGTCTAAGTCTTTAATGATAAAAAAAGGGAATTTTCCATAAACATTTTAGCCAAAATGTTGTCTCTGTTTTTCACATCATGAAAATTCAAAATGTTTTGAGCAGTTGTATTTTTTCCACATCATTGCCCTGATATCTAGAATCTTTCCCCTTCTTCATCTGAATGACTCCTTTAAAAGTATCTCCTTTGTTTGCAGTTTTGTAAGTGTGGTTGTACTATGCCCTTGTGTCTTATGCATTTTTAAATGAAGTATTACACAGAAGCTCAGGTCTTTGGTAGGGAGATACTATATAAGGGCCAACTTCTGTCCTAGCTTATACAGGATATGATCTGATGTGAATTAGTTATTTGTATTACAGTGGTTATTCAGGTATTGTAGTCCATAGAGCTAGCTTTAGCATTTATTTTATTCAGCCGTAATGCAAGGAACCTAGAGAACGAAGATATTAACTTCAGCTATTAGCATAAGGCTTGAGGATTATGAACTTTGGCACAAATAAATGGCTTACTGGTCACCCATGATGTTTGGGGAACTGGAATAGAGAGCATCAGGGGGAATTTTTTTCCTATGATGACACCAGCCAACCAAAGAACATGAGCTAACACCAGCTTCTGGACAGAACATCTACAGATATCTAACCAGAAGAGTGCCGGCAATGAATTGATGGATAAGATAATAGGTTGAGATCATTAATATTACTAACCTGACAGGAGAAGGACACCAACATTAGTAGGATGAGAAAATACAAATAAGTCAGAAGGGAGAAACCCCTACTGAATATGCGTTAGATATAGTGGCATCAGCTTACCATATTATAAAAGTTGTACCCCAGCCTACATGCAGAAGGAGAGAGAGAGATTTAGTAGCCCTTGGGATGATGGACCACTGGGGACGAGGAGGAAGGCGATGGGGATGAGAAAGATAACGACTAACATTTCAGGTTGCTCTGCAAGGGATGGATGAATATATGGATGTTCAGATGTACATTCTGTAGCATCTCTATCTTATCAGGTTAGAGTGTTTGGCTTTGCTAAACGTATTAATAAACTATTGTAAATACAGAAGGATTCCTAGAGTGTGAGTGTTGTAGCTGTGCACATCGGTGATCCCAACTAAACAGTAATTTGAATAATACTGGGCCTGATCTTGTGACAAAAACCTGTCAAACCTCAGAGCGATATCTGGGGATTCTTAAGTAATCAATATAGTTAATACACAATCTATAGATCTGGCCACAGTATGTCTACACACTCTGCAGCAGTAAGACTCCCAGCCCAGGTCAACAAATTTTGGCTTGTACTACCTTGCTAAAATAGCTGAAGTTGCAGCTGAAACTGGAGCTCAGGCTCTGAAGCTCACCCTCCTCCCTATTAGATTTATAAGAATGTGTTTAAACTGTAATGCATGCAGCAACTCATAAGTATTCAATAGTTTTGCTTACAGCATCTATATCCATATTATAATACAATATTTAAGCATTTGTATTGTAAGCCGCTGACTGTGTAGATCACCAGACAGGCAAAGACCTAAATGCTGGTGTCGACAGAGCTATGTTGGTGGAAGAGTTTCTACCACTGGCATTCCTACTACCTCTCATGGAGGTGGAATAACTAAGCTGACAGGAGAGCTCTGTCCCGTTGGCTTACAGCATCTTCATCAAAGCACTACAGCAGTGCAGCTGTACCGATGCAGCATTTGTAGCGTAGACCTGTTCTAAATAGTGTGAAGTGCCGGTCTCCAACTAAAGATGTTACATCCTGGCCAACAGGGAAGGCACAGTAATATCAAATCGACTATTGTGGAATAGTAAAGAGGAAAAAAACATCTGTTCTCCTTCCACCTCTCCATGAAGATGAATCATGCAAGTGGGATTCCTCCCATCAGCTGAGTTCACAGCTTAGAGTAACTGAGATGAGGGGAATAAAACCCCCATCAAGAAGTATCTGAAGGATCTGTATCTTTATATCACTTGGATTCTAGAGGGCAAGGTTTTTAGGCATTAGCTGGCAATCCCTTGCTTCTTAGCCTGGGTTAGCCCTAGAGCTTGCTTATTATATTACCTTTTGAAACTTAAAATTGAAACATATATACACAAAAAAGTGTTAACCTGCTTTAGCCTTGTAAATCAGAAAGGAAATGAGTTATTTAAATTTTTAGATAGCCAATCCTATAATATACTACAAACATTGTCTTTGATATGAGATCTAAGGTGCAATTGACCTGGGGTAAGTGACTGGTCCTTTGGAATTGGGGGTAACCTGAAAATCGCTGTGATTCTTGGTGTAAGGGACCATCTGTCACAAAGGTAGACCTGTGTACCCAAGGGGACAGTGTGTTAAGGCTGTTACTATACCTGAGGAGTTCATACATGATAATTGGTTAGTGAAATCTAAATATAGAACTCACAACCAATTTGGGGTTTGTACCCTGCTTCTTAACAGTCTGCGCTGAGGTTGGTATTCATGTTCTAGAGTCACTGTAGGACAGCTTTAACCTAGATTGGAGCCCTGTTGTGTGAAATACTGTAAAAGACACAGAGGGAGCATCCCTGCCCCATCTATTTAGAATAGAAGATCTATACATTGGACAAAAGGATGGAAAGGGAAACCAAGACATTCAGAGCCAAAGTGACTGACCCAAGGTCACAGAGCAAGGAATAGAATGCCATTCTGCAGACTCCCAGTCCAGTGCTTACACTACACCATGCTTCCTTTTCCAAAGCACTTATCCTCTCTGTACCACACTCTGCTCTCATGTATACTGATACAACCCCAGTGAAGGCAACGAAATTGAGATGGTGTAAAATGTAAGCAGAATTTAGATCACTGTGCCTGTAGGGCCTGATTCATCATCCATCAAAGTGAATGGTATATCTCCCACTAATTTAATTGATGCAGGATTGGGGTCTTACTGCTACAGTATTAGTCCTTCATTTTGAAAATAACCAAATTCAAGTGTGTATTTTAAAATCTCTTTGTTAGAATTAGCTGATGAGATGCAAGGTCTCCATTGCCCATCCAAGGAGACATGAAAATTCACAGCTCTTATTTCAACTACAAGCAGCTATTCATTTGTCAAGCATGTAAATGCTTCCAGTTAAATATGTTTCCTTGTAGAAGAAAATGGAATAGTGTTAGCATCAGAAAAGAAAAAGATGGTGATGAACTCAGTCATTAGAGATGGGATTCTTTGGAAAAGCAAGCTTGAATGGCATAAATCAAATTAAAACTATCATTCATATCTATCAGTATTGGGAAGCTCACAGATTAGAATGGGATAAAATTAAGGATGGTAAGATTCATATATCATATCATTATATACAAAATACTATGTATAACAGAACGAATTATAAATAAATTACATCAACAGAGTCTGGACACAGATGTTACTCATAGCAGATGCAAATGAGACATTCAGTAAGATAAAGGAAGGAAAGCAAAAGAAAAAAGACTAGGGACAAAGGACCAAATTCATTGCTGATGTAAAGCCACTGACTTTGTAACGGCATGCTATTCAGGGAAAGAATTTGGCCTATGTGATTCTAAGTAGTGCAGATGTCAGCAGAAGAGTGATGTGTCACAACACTCTTATCTTGGGTACCTTGAAAGTGAGGGCTGGTAGGAAGAAATTTTCCTTAACATTGTTTCATTTTTTAAGTAATCAATATTCACCGTCAGCAGCTGAAGAAAAAAAAATGAATATATGAGAAGCAGAGGAGATAAAAAGAAAACAAGAAAAACCATTAACTGTAATGTGAACTTCCAGACTTATTGATCCTTATCTAAACTACTCTCAGAAAGCAAATGGTATTTGATTTATACTTCAGTAGGATCAACAAATCACACACTTAAAGTTGTTTATATTTGGTAAATGTGCACGTCAGCTTCTATATTCTCTCTAGCTAGGCAGCAGCCAGAATCCATTAGTGTGAAGAAAGGGAAGGAATTTCCTATAACTGTTGCATGGATATGGCTCTACAGTACTAGGCAAAATTTCCACTGATTTCAGTTAAAGCCTGCACAGTGGGCCCTCAGTGAGGTCCCCTGACATTGAGGGCCATATTCTCCAATCCACTAATCCTACTTTTATCACATAAGCAGGATAAAGCAGCATTAATGCAGCCAGTGTTGACCAGTGGAAAATTCCACATGTTAATTGGAACCCTCTGCTGGCATAAGTTGTCAGAGGCAGCTTTCGGCTTCTAAGCCAGTCACCCTTCACCAGTCTCAGTGTAAGGAGGGGGCATGTTGGAGGCATTCCAGGGGTAGGGCATGTGCAAGATGGGGAAGAGAGAGGACAGAGTGGAGAGGAGCTTGGCTATTCCAAATCCTTTGCTAGTATAAGTTAGGGTTGCCCTTATGCAGCCCTCACTTTTGCTGGGGTTGTGTGGCTCTGTATCAGAGCACTGAAACTCAGCTCTGCTTGGACATAGTGCAGGGTCAGGGCCTTGATTTTTCAAAGAATCCAGTAAGATCAGTGTATCACAGAGAAAGTAGACAGGCAGCTCATGAAGATGACATTTCAAAGAGAAATGCAGCTACATTGATTATGAAGTAAACTGGAAGACATCTATGATTTGACAGTTGTATTTAAAATAATATGTAGATGCAGTCATAATATGCCAATGTATGCCAGAGTTGTGGTCCTGGTTCAAGGAGGAAGTCATTGGCAAAGTTAAAGCTAAAAATGAGCCCAAGGATCATCAATCTTGGTTGAAGAGTCTATCCACAATCAGGAGATGCAAGACAGAAAGGAAGATGATGTTCCCAGTACTTTCACGGAAAAGCACACTGCATTCAGATAGTATCCTGGACACGCCTGCCAGGGTGCTTGCGGGAATCTGTGCTAAAACAGAAGCCAAACTCTTAGATTTGTGGTGGGAGATGATCACAGGCAACCACAGAAAACTGATCTCCTCACAAAGCAGCTTGTGAGGAAGCCAATCTCAACTCCTACCCCAGATGCCACCTGTTAATGCAATATGCTAAGTTGTCCTCAGTGACATGCACATACATAGATATGTGACAGCAGTGATATTATGGTGGATAGCTGACTATGTACCCTCACGCTTCCATTGGTAGAGCATCCACAGGACTCTTTGGCAAAGGATCAAATACACATGCAGATGGGTAGTTACATATGTTATGAAATTTGACCCCATTACGTAGTCATACATAATAATGGCTGGGTGCACACTCCCAAATATTGTTATGACAGAGTAACCAAAAACACTAATGTGTGAACATATGGACACTGCAGAACTGTGGATAACCCCCCTGAAACTGGAGGTGCCTACTTGAAAGGCATACAGATCCCATACTGGCCTTGTTCAACATAAGGCCAGAGCACTGCCTACCATGTGAGAGCAAAGCAAGTCCTTGGGCCATGCAGAACATGCAGCTGCATGCAACATCCACTAGGAGCATCACATGACATCAGCAGCAGTTGGGATATCCTTGAGAAGGTGGGTGAGGAGCTGACTTTCAGACATTTTCTTTGAAAATATGTTTATTTGCAATGCTTACGTCTACACTTAAATGCCATTACAAAGTTATTTTAACTCTGAAGCCAGGTTTTGATTGGGGCCTTTTTTTTTTTTAAACTCAAAGCGGTTCCCCTTTAAGATGATGCAGCAAAATAAAAATCAAGATGGTACCCTCAAATAGGTCATTAAATGCATTGATATCAAAACATGCTGCTGTGTTCAAACAAACAAAAATACTTGGAATAATATAGAGGATGGAAGAAAGCTAATCAAAATGTTCCTCTTTCAATAAAGAGACTTGTCAGTTCTTGGAGCTTTTCTTAACATGATAATACATGTATAGGAAACCTGAAATTTCTGTTGTGTACAAGATGGTCATATCACTCTTCTGTATCAAAATTTAATTTTAGGTTCCTGACATTTTTATGATTAAACAATTTATCAAACTGGATACCTAAAGGTCTAAAAGCTTACTGCATACAGATTCCAATTATTTTATATCATTTTTGTAATGGAATACAGTTGAGCTGTGTCATTCTGCAATAAGTTTGAGGATACAGTTCTTAAAACAGTTTTAATTGTACATCTTGAGATGTTTCACAAAATGAATTCTTCATGATTGCATCATGGGCTGGGAGAAAAGCTGCTCAGCATAGCTAATTAAATGATAACACTGCCTGGAAAGTTTAATCACCAGAGTAGTTAGTAAATTTCAAACTAAATTTTGTTTTAAAGAAACTTAACAGAATAAGGTCTTATGCGGTTCAAAAGCATCTGGAAGTTAGTCTTCTAATGGTCTTTAATGTTCTTTATTGATTGACTGGAGTACTGTTATGGATGTGCATAAGCTGTTCAGAAAGGACAGGGGGAGAAAAGGTGGAGGAGTTGCACTATATGTAAGATCAGTATGCTTGCTCAGTGCTCCAGTACGAAACTGGAGAAAAGCCTGTTGAGAGTCTTTGTGTTTAGTTTAGAGGTGAGAGCAACAAGGGTGATGGCATGGTGGGCGGCTGCTATGGACCACCAGGCCAGAAGGGTGAGGTAGACGAGGCTTTCTTCAGACAACTAACAAGTTTCCAGGTCACAGGCCATGGTTCTCATGGGGGACTCCAATCACCCTGACATCAGCTGGGAGAGCAATAAGTGCACAGACAATCCAGGAAATTTTTGGAGTGTTGGGGACAACTTCCTGGTGCAAGTGCTGGAGGAACCAACTAGGGGCCATGCTCCTTTTGATCTGCTGCTCACAAACAGGGAAGAATTGGTAGGGGAAGTAGAAATGGGTGGCAACCTGGGCAGCAGTGACCATGAGATGGTTGAGTTCAGGATCCTGACAAAAGGAAGAAAGGAGAGCAGCAGAATACAGACCCTAGACTTCAGAAAAGCAGACTTTGACTCCCTCAGGGAACTGATAGGCAGGATCCCCTGGGAAGCTAATATGAGGGGGAAAGGAGTCCCAGAAGGCTGGCTGTATTTTAAAGAAGCTTTATTGATGGTGCAGGAAAAAAAAAAAAAACCATCCTCATGTGTAGAAAGAATAGCAAATATGGCAGGTGACCAGTTTGCCTTAATAGATAAATCTTCAGTGAACTGAAACACAAAATGAAAGCTTACAAGAAGTGAAAACTTGGACAGATGACTAGGGAGGAGTATAAAAATGTTGCTCGAGCATGCCAGAGGGTAATCAGGAAGGCCAAAGCACAATTGGAGTTGCAGCTAGCAAGGGATGTGAAGGATAACAAGAAGGGTTTCTATAGATACGTTGGCAAAAAAAAAAAAAAGTGGTCAGGGATAGTGTAGGACCCTTACTGAATGGGGGAGACAACCTAGTGACAGATGATGTGGAAAAAGCTGAAATACTCAATGCTTTTTTTGCCTTGGTCTTCACAGACAAAGTCAGCTCCCAGGACTGCTGCACTAGGCAGCACAGTATGGGGAGGAGATGAGCAGCCCTCAGTGGTAAAAAAAAAAATAAAATAAAACAGGTTAAGGACTATTTAGAAAAACTGAACATACACAAGTCCATGGGGCTGGATCTAGTGCATCCGAGGGTGCTAAGGGAGTTAGCTGATGTGATTGCAGAGCCATTGGCCATTATCTTTGGAAACTGATGGCTATTGTGGGAGGTCCTGAACGATTGGAAAAAGCAAATATAGCGCTCATCTTTAAAAAAAGGGAAGAAGGAGAATCCGGGGAACTACAGACCGGTCAGCCTCACCTCAGTCCCTGGAAAAATCATGGAGCAGGTGGATAGAAAGCTGGCTAGATCAGGTTCAATGAGTAGTGATCAACAGCTTGCTGTCTAGATGGCAACCAGTATCAAGTAGAGTGCACCAGGGGTTTATCTTGTGGCTGGTTTTGTTCAACATCTTCATTAATGATCTGGATCAGGGTGGCCAACCTGTAGCTCCGGAAGCACATGTGGCTTTTCAGAAGTTAATATGCAGCTCCTTGTATAGGCACCAACTCCGGGGCTGGAGCTACAGGCGCCAACTTTCCAATGTGCCAGGGGATGGTCACTGCTCAACCCCTGGCTCTGCCACAGTTGCTGCCCCCATTCCACCCCTGCCTGGCTCTCCCCTGAGCCTACCATACCCTCGCTCCTCCCCCCAGAGCCTCCTGCATGCCATGGAACAGCTGATTGGGACGTGTGGGGAGGGAGAAGTTGGCGCGGGGAGGGGGAGGCGCTGATCAATGGGTGGGAGGCACTGGGAACAGGGGGAAGGGAGGAGCTGATGCAGGGGCTGCTGACAAATTACTGTGGCCATTTTGTAATGTACATTGGTAAATTCTGTCTCCTTCTCAGGCTCAGGTTGGCCACCCCTGATCTGGAGGATGGGATGGATTGCACCCTCAGCAGTTTGCGAATGACACTAAACTAGGGGGAGAGGTAGCTATGCTGGAGGGTAGGGATAGAGTTCAGAATGACCTGGACATATTGGAGGATTGGGCCAAAAGAAATCTGATGAGGTTCAACAAGGACAAGTGCAGACAAGTCCTACACTTAGAAAGAAAGAATCCCATGCACCGCTACAGGCTGGGGCCTGACTGGCTAAGCAGCAGTTCTGCAGAAAAGGAACTGGGGATTACAGTGGATGAGAAACTGGATGAGATTCAACAATGCGCCCTTGTTGCCAAGAAGGCAAACAACATATTAGGCTGCATTAGTAGGAGCACTGCCAGCAGATCGAGGGAAGTAAATATTCCCCTCTATTCAGCACTAGTGAGGCCACATCTGGAGTATTGTGTCCATTTTGGGGGGGCCCACTACAGAAAGGATGTGGAAAAATTGGAGAATGTCCAGTAGAGGGCAACAAAAATGGTCAAGGGGCTGGGGCACGTGACTTATGAGGAGAGGGTGAGGGAACTGGGCTTGTTTAGTCTGCAGAAGAGAAGAGTGAGGAGGGATTTGATAGCAGCTGTCAATTACCTGAAGGAGGGATCCAAAGAGGATGGAGCTAGACTGTCCTCAGTGGTGGACAATGACAGAACAAGGAGCAATGGTCTCAAGTTGCAGGGAGGGGAGGTCTAGGCTGAATATTAGGAAAAACTATTTTACTAGGGAGTTGGTGAAGCACTGGAATGGGTTACCTAGGGAGGTGGTGGAATCTCCACCCTTAGCAATTTTTAAGGCCCAGCTTGAGAAAGCACTGGCTGGGATAATTTAGTTGGGGTTGGTCCTGGTCAAGCAGGGGGTTGAACTAGATGACCTCATGATGTCTCTTCCAACCTGAATCTTCTATGATAGACCCTACTGTTTCTCTGACAGCACTTCTGAAGTTATCATAAGCCTTCAAGTGTCCAGAGATACACCTGACATTGATGTAGAGATGCCTGCCCTCACCACCACCTTCTTTGTTTTGTTGTGTTGTTTTTTTTTTAAACTCATCTAGCACTATAGGGTCCTGGGGCTGACCCCCATAACTTGGGCTCCCTGATGCTATAACAACCAATAAGCCATTGATAGCTTTCCTATTATTTCCAAATTCCTGGATTCTCATTTTCTGTAAAGCTGAATTATATTACTTTACTTCCTCCTGTAATTATTTCTGATTTAACTGACAGACAAGTTAAAATTATGAAAGAGGAAAAAATTAACTTCAAGAACCATCATTTTCTTCTACAGATAAAACTTTAATGCCTATCTCCAGTAAATTAAATGACTTTGCTTCCCTAGTGCTATGTGGTACATAGAAAACACACTCAGAGAAGCCTTTCTAGCATATCTGACTAAAACTTAATATCATGTGAAAGGTAACCAGATTTCCTAAATTTGTCTTTTTATAAAGCCTAAATATGAAAGATTGGACCCAGTTATCTCCTTGATTTCTACTGCTGAAGTACCTTAATTTTTCCTAATTGATGGAAGGACTTCAGGAGAAACTAAATGCAGGGAAAAAGGAAGGCTGAGAAATGGGATAGGGCTGGACAGCAAGCAGTGACCCAGTTGACTAGTCTTTGAAGGGTTGGATGCTTAAAGGTTTAGCCAGCTTGCTAAGGGTTAATGATCTGAAAGTTATATGTCACAAGCCCTGCTGTTTTACTGGGGGAAAGGATTCTGCTTCACTTCCTGTTAGTTAATGTGGCTGTACACTGTTAAAACAGGTCATAGTCTTGCCCCTATGCCATGGATACACTTCAATGGTAGATGACTTGATCAACAAGAGTGCGGTCAGGTTAATGTTTGTAAAAGGCTTTCTGACTGTTGGACTGAAGGTGCCAAAGAAGTGCAAAGCAGAACAAATTTTACATGAACAAGGAAAAAAAACATTTTAATAATTTAGCATTTTTCAAACCTGAAACTTCTAAATTACAAAAACCTAGGATGACTGTACCTCCCATTTTGGCCAGGACAGTCCCTTTTTTAAGGTCTGTCCCAGCCATCCTGATTTTTTTTGGCATAAGTGGGCATTGATCAGTTGGAAAGAGCAAATGAGACAAAATGTCCACTTATGCCAAAAAAAAAAAAAAAGTGGGACACACTTAGCAGGATGCAGAGAAATGTGGTGAGCAAGGACCCTGGTAACATAGCGTGGGGGGGGGGGTTGTGCTGTGGAGGAGGAGCAGGCGGGCTCAGACAAGAGCCCCTGCACGTGTGGGGAGGCAAGGAATGAGCCAGCCCCACACGCAGGGATGGGCAGAGCTTGGATGAGCAGCTAGAGCCCCCACAGTGTCCCATTTTCCCTTTGGGAAATATGGTCACCCTACCAAAAACCCACCATCATTCTTTTCATGTCAAGATATGGTCCACACTGCAAATCATCAGCAAGGCAACTCCTTGCAGATGCTCCAATCAAAAAGCATATGCCTACTCCTTCAGTGCTCTACCACTTGTGTGGTGATTTAAACCTGACTAGCGGGTGTAAGACACCCCCATTCTGAGTGGCATGTTCAGTTTACATGGGTGTAACACTCTAGAGGGTAAAAGGCAGTGAAGATTAAGGCCCTGGGGTTTGTTTCTACAAACAAATACAAATACACTACAACAACACAACACTTTTACTGGAAGGGTAAAGATAAAGCATACCTCATGTTTCAAGTAAGAGTGCCTATTTTCCAAAACCATTTTGAAATTCAAGCAAAAATATTTCATAAAGAGAAAAGAGGAAAATGTGAAGGTTTCCCCATCCCCTCAGATACAAGTGTTGTCATGATGCTTTAAGGGTATGTCCACACACAGCCTGTGGCACCAAGCTTCCCAGCTTGGTTGACAGACCTGGGCTTGGCAGAGCTCATACTAACAATCTAATCATAGCTATGTAAATTACACTTTGAAGTTGCTCTCAGCCTGGGGCCTCCTCCCTAGGCTTCCAAACCCAAGCCGCAACCTCAAAGTGCTATCTGCACAGCTATTTTTAGAGTGCGAGTACAAGGCCTGGTGACCTGGGCTGGGAGGTTTGCTACATGGGCTGTGTACATGTACCCAAACTCTCTTGCAAAGAGTATGTGAACAGTGAGTTTCCAGTTCAGTAAGTTACTTAAGTATGTGCCTAACATTCAGCATGCGAGTATGCTTATTGAAGTTAATAGGATTTAAGGACATGATTAAGTTTAAGCAAGTCCTTAAGTTCTTTGCTGAATCAGAGCCTAGGACCACAATTGTGTTATAGGATTCTGGAAGAGTGTTTTGGAGGCAACACTTCTGTGAATCCTGGTTTTATATTTGGAGAAATCATTCCAATGTGAACCTAATCCTCCAACTCACCATAGTTAACCGATGCCCTTATTAATGAAGCCTAAGGTATAAATGCAAAGCCATTTTCTCCCAGTTATTCCCAGACTGTAATGTGACAGTGATAGGGTGTTCTCAGTTAATCATAATTACTACTGCTGGCTGATTGGCTTTTGATAGCTTCAGCTCCTGTAACCCCAAAGTGGGTATTAGTGAGACACTTCACACCATCTGTGCGCTGGCAGTATCTGTGCACAGTCCCTGAGTGCTCTAATGTAATTCATGTCTGGTTAATATCACAGCTGGTGTCAAAACACCCTGACCCTTTTAACTCTTCACAGACACCTCTGTGTAATGTTACAGATCCTGTCAGAATGCCTAGGAGAAAAGGAAAGCATCAGAAGATCATTTAGCAGAATATTTCCCACAGACGATTTTGCATCAGCTAGTAGGCAAGTTGTGATTTGAGAGTGTTTGGAAGGATCTATGCACCTGGATTCAAGAAACAGATTAACATTTCACTCTACTTCTCTGGGCAGATACTGACAATTAGAGTTAAGAAACACCCATCGATATGATGTGTACAAGACCAAAAAGATAAGAGGTTAAATAACTTGCTGTCTGTTCTTTAGATAAGCCAACCTCAATGCACTGCAGAATAAATGTCTCAATGCTACCGCTGTCTGTCAAGCTGACAGGTGACTGGATGTAGTCAACCTGAGCAATGCAGAATTCCAAACAAGGTGTAACTTCAGAACACTTCATCAACCATGGTTGTGTTAGGTGAAACAGAAGAGCATTCCACAATAGATATTTATGAAGCCGAAATTTTCATTTTCTCGAACAAAAAAATCTGCTTCAGAAACCTCTTATTCAAGCTGCTGCTACTCTGCTTTCAAACATGTATTTTAGTGGGATACCCACATAAATCAATGCTGCCAAACACCTAAATCTAATCTGGTGACAGTAATGTTTTCAGGAATAAGGTGGCAATAGGAAAAAAACCCTGGGATTAATGATTTTAATAAGTAGATGTGTGGTTGAATCTAGACTAGCTGAGTGCTCAGTACAAGAAAGTATTTTCAGGTAAGTCTGCCCTGTGCTCATCCAGTTTAAACACAAACACAAACACAAAGTTGTCATTTGAGTAAATATGAAACTATTCCAACAAGTTGCAAATCTCTTATTCTGTGGCCATTGTGTCACAGTTAAGGTGATAAGATCTTATCTATTTTGGATGACTTGTTCTTCATCTTCAACATATATACTAGCATCGACAAGGTATTTTGTGGTCTAGTGGGAAATTAAATATGGTTCTCTTGATTTCTTTGCAGACAAGTGCTCATATCATTAAATCTACCTCCAGAAACTGTCACTAACTGATCCTCTAGTTTATAAATTGTAAAAAAGAAAAGGAGCACTTGTGGCACCTTAGAGACTAACAAATTTGTGCCACAAGTGCTCCTTTTCTTTTTTGCGAATACAGACTAACACGGCTGCTACTCTGAAACCTTTTATAAATTGTAGGTCTGAATTAAGTTCAGTTACACTAGTATAAATCTGGAGTGACAATTGACTTTAATAGTTACTTCAGTTCTACACCTGTTTGAGAGAAGAATTTAACCCATGTCTTTATCTTTTCCTCTCTCAGAGAAAAATCCATAAAATGGCAGGGGGGAATCTGATCCATCTCAGAGAGGTGGTGTATGCTTCCCTGTGGAAAAGGGCACAATGCCTAGCACCCAAAGCTGGCAGATCAGGCAACCCAAATGGACAGTTGCCTCCTCACTAGCTGTGTCTTGCCCAGCTGTTCCACTTATTACCTGGCAGAACAGGTATCTTAAAGTTGCCCTACCACAGACTCTCCTTTGGCTAACTTTTTCTACAGGGATAAAGGGAAGAGATGTGCACTTCCCTTAGCCCCACCAATTTCTCTTCTACTGTGCTACCAAGCCTTCACCTCCTCTCCTGTTTGCAGACCCTGAACCTGCTGAGTGCCCTCCCTGGGGAGGTCAGAACAGTGCTGTAGAAGTAGCCAAGAGCAGAACATTACCAAGGCCTGACATATGTGAGGTAGATGGGTACACATGCACTGCTTTAGGGGGACCAAGCTTCTGCCCCACTGAAGCACTCCATTTAAACAATTAAAGGTTCTAATTAACTGAGTTTAGCTAACGATATTCCATCTTTAGCCAATCCTTCATTCAGTATTTTTGAATGAAGCAAGGTGGTAGAGAATAGGTTCAGAAGGAAACCACCACCATCAAAAGGGTCAAACAAAATGACCACTTCAGAATAATATCCTTATAAACATGACCTGTTAAAAACAGATTAAAAAGAAGTACACCCAGTTTGTATCAAAGTCAAAAATTTCCTGAAGATTATCAGTTTTGATCAAGTTTCCAATAGAAGTGTTTCAGAAGTCCAGGATGGACTAACTCTGGCCACTTCTGAGAGAAACCAATATCAAAGAGATCAGGTAGATATTTCAACACAGTTCAATTTCACAAAACCACTGAAAGGTTTTGTTTTCATTCCAGTGTGGAACAAAGACAAATTTTGAAACCTCGTAAATTGTTGCAGAATGGAATTGTCAGCCTCTGGCCAGCTCTAGTCAAGATGGCAACAATTCAGTGAGTGGATAAATAGGACCTGGATGAGCGGAATGGACTCTGAAATTCCCTTTCTCTCATTAAATTCACTTTAAAAGGCAAAAGAAAAAAAAAAGATAGTTTACAGATGGAGGAAAGAATAAGACTTCTGGTTTGATTCAAAGCAAGAGACGAAGCAAATTGATCAAGAGGCCAACAGTTAATTCTACTGGACAGTAATCCCTTCAGGCTTTGAAAAAAGAAAAGGAGTACTTGTGGCACCTTAGAGACTAACCAATTTATTTGAGCATAAGCTTTCGTGAGCTACAGGTGAAAGCTTATGCTCAAATAAATTGGTTAGTCTAAGGTGCCACAAGTACTCCTTTTCTTTTTGCGAATACAGACTAAACAGCTGCTACTCTGAAACCATTCAGGCTTTGAGACATCACTGGATGGCCCAGTTTTTCACTCTCCATGACAAGCACATGTGTATCCATTAGGCACTTTGAAAAACAAGTCCTAACAAAAGAACTGCAAATTTGGCCACAAAGGTGATGAGAAAGGCAAAGTTCTTCCTGCTCAAGACCCAGTAGGGCTGCTGAGTAATGAAAGACAACATTCAGAGCAAAAATTGCACTGTCACAGCTCCAGTCAAGTGCCCCCTCTTGGCTGCTCACCAGACTGATGTGAGGTGATGCAGTCGCTAGATCCTGTGTGTTTTAAGTCCTGAGTCTGAATGGAGTTCAGGCACTTCCCTTGTCTTGGGGTCCCTAGGCTCAAGGTACAGACCCATCCTAGCACCCGCTCCTGAGAGCTACAACTATGTGGTCCACTGCCTAGCCCCTACAACCAGTGCTGACACCTCAGGATCTCCCCATAGCTTAAACACAGTCTCCCACTATTCCAGCCAAGATGGTGTTCTGGGCCCAAAGTGTACCTCTTCCAGTGGCACAGACATACCCAACAGAGGCATGCTTTGCACTGAATTATAAACCATTGCTCTTTACTTAGTGGCATGATTGTTTTCAGTATGATTTGTGCTCCCTATAAAACTAATAGCCTGAATGCAATGCCCCTCACTCTAGCTCACTCTTCTCTTAGGAGACCATCTCAGTTCACATAATGACAGGTTTCAGAGTAGCAGCCGTGTTAGTCTGTATTCGCAAAAAGAAAAGGAGTACTTGTGGCACCTTAGAGACTAACAAATTTATTAGAGCATAAGCTTTCGTGAGCTACAGCTCACTTCATGGGATGCATTTGGTGGAAAAAACAGAGGGGAGATTTATATACACACACACACACACACACACACACACAGAACATGAAACAATGGGTTTATCATACACACTGTAAGGAGAGTGATCACTTAAGATAAGCCATCACCAACAGCAGGGGGGGGAAAAAGGAGGAAAACCTTTCATGGTGACAAGCAAGGTAGGCTAATTCCAGCAGTTCAACAAGAATATCTGAGGAACAGTGGGGGGGGTGGGGTGGGAGGGAGAAATACCATGGGGAAATAGTTTTACTTTGTGTAATGACTCATCCATTCCCAGTCTCTATTCAAGCCTAAGTTAATTGTATCCAGTTTGCAAGTTAATTCCAATTCAGCAGTCTCTCGTTGGAGTCTGTTTTTGAAGCTTTTTTGTTGAAGTATAGCCACTCTTAGGTCTGTGATCGAGTGACCAGAGAGATTGAATGGACACAAATCAGACGTCAAGAATTATAACATTCAAAAACCAGTTGGAGAACACTTCAATCTCTCTGGTCACTCGATCAGAGACCTAAGAGTGGCTATCCTTCAACAAAAAAAGCTTCAGAAACAGACTCCAACGAGAGACTGCTGAATTGGAATTAATTGGCAAACTGGATACAATTAACTTAGGCTTGAATAGAGACTGGGAATGGATGAGTCATTACACAAAGAAACTATTTCCCATGTTATTTCTCCCCCCCACCTCACCCCCCACTGTTCCTCAGATATTCTTGTTAACTGCTGGAATTAGCCTACCTTGCTTGTCACCATGAAAGGTTTTCCTCCTTTCCCCCCCCCCCCCCCCCCCCCCCCCCCCCCCCCCCGCTGCTGGTGATGGCTTATCTTAAGTGATCACTCTCCTTACAGTGTGTATGATAAACCCATTGTTTCATGTTCTCTGTGTGTGTGTGTGTGTGTGTGTGTGTGTGTATATAAATCTCTCCTCTGTTTTTTCCACCAAATGCATCCGATGAAGTGAGCTGTAGCTCACGAAAGCTTATGCTCTAATAAATTTGTTAGTCTCTAAGGTGCCACAAGTACTGCTTTTCAGTTCACATAGGCAGGGTTCCCCACCTCAGACTCTTGCAGCAGATTCCTTCTGCTTGAGCTGATGAAAGTGGCCAAAGAACTTGAATAAACCAGTTCCTGCCCTTTTATAATATTCTAGTCCCTCTGTCAGGTGCCTCCCAGATCAGCCACCTTCTAGGTCAGTGGTTCTCAAAGCCTGTCCGCCGCTTGTTCAGGGAAAGCCCCTGGCACGCTGGACCGGTTTGCTTACCTGCCGCGTCCCGCGGGTTAGGCTGATCGCGGCTCCCACTGACCGTGGTTCGCCGCTCCAGGCCAGTGGGGGCTGTGGGAAGCGGTGCGGGCCAAGGGACGTGATGGCTGCCCTTCCCGCAGCCCCCATCGGCCTGGAGTGGCGAACCGCGATCGGCCGAACCCGCGGACGCAGCAGGTAAACAAACTGGTCAGGCGCGCCAGGGGCTTTCCCTGAACAAGTGGCGGACCAGCTTTGAGAACTACTGTTCTAGGTGACTTCATTGTTAAGTGACTTCTCCTTTGACAAACCAGTTCTCCTGGGTGGAAGCCAGCCTATGTCTAGGACAAGGTTCCCAAGCTTTTCTTATTATGTACCCACTTCCAGATCTACCAGTTGCCCATGTACCCAGATACATTTTGTGTTCTTCTTAACACTACCTGTCTTTAGCCATCTGTCCATATTTCACCGTTATGTACAGACATAGTTGTAGTGAGATATATACAACTGAAAAAACCCTAAGTTATGAGCTCAGTTAGACAGGACAGTTGCTAGACACTGACTCCATGCTGTATGGTGATTGGAAGTGAGGGCTCTGTATCTGTGTTCTCACTGGTATAGTTTGAAGTGAATTGACTACTGTATTTTATATAACAAATTCCCAGAAGTTTAAAGCTTTGTCTGAGTAGCCTATTATGAAAATGCAATAAATAAATAAAATCCACCATTACACAATTTCTCTCATGTACCCCCAGTGATGCCTCGCATACCCCAGGAGTAAGCATATCAGTTTGGGAACCCCTGTTCTAGGATGTTTGTATTTGAATTGCAGACCACACTATTTTAACAACTTTCAGTTGTCAGCCCTGTCGCACTATTTGTTGGAGTTTCAGTCCAACAAATAAAAGGAGAGAGGAGGCACAGGGCTGCACATTCAAAATGGAGTTTCCAGCTTGATGGAGACAGAGAGGTCAATCTCACACAATTAATAAACTGTACAGATAAATCACCACATTCTTATTTTGTATGCAAATATTTTAAAGGCATATATTCTTGAGATCCAAGGGAGAGGAAAGGGAGCTGGGGACTGCAAACAGAGGATTACACCCCAAAACAATTCTGCCATCTGATTTTAGCTGCAGTTACCTAGCTAACCACACTTTTAGGTCAGTGCTTAATTTGTAACAAAAGAGGTGCTGGGGCTCAAGCAATATTTTTTACATTCATAACTGATGCAGCAAGCCCAGAGGTGCCAGGGCTATGAATTGCCAAGCCCTGGCACAAATTAAGCAGTGTTTAAGGGACAAATGAAGCCCCTCTAATTTGCAGCCAAAGATGACCACATGGCAGAAAAACCCATGTAGTTCCTTTGTGGCAGGAGGCTGATAGACAGGAGAGGGATTGGGGTATGCAGAGAGCATGCAGTGCAGTGGAGCCTGACTCTCCATGAGCTCCCTGCAAGAGGGAGCAGGTGCAGGAGTAGGACATGTGATACTCAAGGGAGGACCAGAAACAGCTGATGTACAGATCCTGCCCACATTAGGGGAGGCAAGGCAAGGCTAGTTTGACTGTAGGAACCTCTGCAGAGGTTATTCTACAGCTGCTTTGTTGTCATGGAAGGAGGATTCTTCTTTTGGCTCCTATGGAGACAGGTCAGATGCTGGGTGTTAAATATGCCTAGATAAATAGATGGAGCTCATAGCTTAACTGAATTTCATGGTGCACATTCATAACACTTTACTTTTGGGAGGAAAACAGGTATGAAAAGATGTATTCCTCAAACTCCTATTTACACATCTAGACTGTGGTTTTCATGTTCAGCCTATGCCAGAACAGCTGAAGATTTATTGCTTAAGCTCTCTAATATGATTCATCTTTGGGTAGACACCCACCATGAAAATTTCAAGACAAAACTAGTATTTTCAGACTGTTAAGCATCTGAAACCATGGAGTTAGTGTTAGCAAAATGATTTCCATACTGACAGTTTTATGAAGGATTCCTGCCTAGAATAACTTCAATCATCAAACCCCTGGGGGTTAATAAGTCACAATGAAGGGTGACTGCAGCACAAAGTGACCACAACCTCGCCTCTGGGTAAAAATGACAGTGCAGCAAGGGGTGTTATGGCTGAAGATCCACTGAATCAGCATAGCCTCCACCAGTAGAGCTCTCCTGGAGACTTCAGCTGACAGAAGCCACCACCTCCCCACCGAGGACATCCTCAGAGAGGACAGGTAGTACCACTTGCTCCTCTGTGTGACTCTGTCTCAGATGCAGCTCAACAGGCTGGTGTGCTACATACAATGAATCTAGCCCTCAAACTATTGCTGTTGTGACAAGCAGAACTGTGATCATAAATGATTTTGACACATTGTGTTTGACACACAGAAAAAGGAAGTTAACTGCTTTGTCCTTGTCTGAGAAATTAGAGCAGCACATAAAAATCCTAGGTGTGATTTCCATCCTGTAACCACTGCACACTAGGTCTTAGCTGTTCAGGAACAGCAGCAGGAAGTGTTGCTTTTAAGATCTATCGGGCAGGAGAGGCAGTATAGAGGCTCCTACCCAAACCATATATTGAGAGCCACTGTAAGAGCCTATGCTGTACTTTTTAGGGTACATCTACATTGTAGCTGAGAGGTGTAATTCACAGCTCGGACAGACTCATAATCACAATCAGACTCTGATTGAGCTAGCATGCGAAAAATAGCAATGTGGCCACAGTGGCACAGGTAGCAACTCAGGCTAGCTGCCTGGAGTGTGCATCTAGCAACTCTGACAGGTTTGTACTTGGGCTGCTAGCCTGAGTAGACACCCAGACCACTGAGGCCACGCTGCCAATTTTAAGGCAGTGGTTCCGAGTTAGTACAGCTACCCAAGCTGGGAATTACACCACCCAACTGCAGGGTAGATGTACCTTAAGAAGCACAGCACTCACAGCCCAGGGGAGGGTGGGCTAGCACTAGAGTGACTTTAAACATGCCAATTCTGGGGTGCTCTAAGGGGCTGAGAGGCAGACAGCAGACAGCCCAGTGACAGCAGCCTCACCAGGCTGCCCTCTGAACCCCCACACTGTCTGGAACCTCCACAATGCTGTGCACTGTGGCCTCACCCTCCAAAACACCCCTCCCAAAGCCTTGTCCTTTGCTCCTATGCCAGGGCTTGAGTGTCTCTGTGAGACAGCCCTATAGCTGTTCCCTGTAGAGACTCCCCCAGCTAGATAGGAGGCTTTTACGGCACCATTAGTCTGTACCATCCCTTTCACCCAGGGTAAGGCAACTGGAAAGTGGAGGACCCCCTCACCCTTAAGCTAAGCTGCCCCCATCTTCCAGTTTGGAGTGAGGAATGGCAGAAGTCTGTAGGACTCAGACTTGCAGCACCTTTGGACAATTGGGCCTTTAACAGTTGTGAATTAGCTGCAATTTCTCTGGTCATTCAGCCTTCAGTCATATTAGTAGGGACAAGAAGGCAGGGAAGGCAAGCAGTGGTGAATTAATGCACATTAGCAAGAGATAGGTAAAGCTGAGTTGCCAGAATGATAAGAAGCGCAGCGTTTATTGGTAGGGGAGAAAAAAAACGAACAATTGCTATTTTTGTATTTCTACCCCCTCCTACCTATCTTTTTTAGGTTGTAAATTCTTTGGTGGAAGGGACAGTGTATTCTTCTATCCTCATACCATACCTGGCAGTTTGAAGGTGATTGTTTTATAATAGGAGGAAACTACTAAGTGCTAGTTCATGAAAGACTTTCTTCAATGGCAAGGCCCTGCTGTCTTTACATTGACCAGCTCTGTTGACTTGACTGCATTTCACAAAAAGTGACCACGGTACATGTTCAGTACTACCTGCTGTGGACTTACCACAATGGCATTTTCCACTCCAGCAGCAGTAAGGAACTCATGTCTAAATGTTACCGACACGTTTTCCACTCCTGAAAATGCCACCTTTCCATAAATACTGTGGACCAATGTGGCACTGAAGTTGTCTTTATGTCCTGTGGCTATTTAGTTAAATCGTAAGTTGTGTGCATGGTTGAAATAGAGAGTCCTGTAAAGCAATAAAGTAAGTAAATAACAGAACCCCCCCATCTACTGTCTATCACCAATGGTTGAACACTTTTCACAAAGCAATCTCTTTGCATTTGACCTCCGAGTCCTCACTCACATCAGCTCCAAAAGACAAGCCTGGGAGCTTAAATTCCTAACTTTGCTAGGGCACTAAAAATCAGATTGGTATAAACCCAGCATTTCTACTGAATCTGTAACCCATTAGACCCTCCTTTGTCCTGCGACTACAAAGTTGTTAATCACACACTTAATCTTGAATGGTTTCTTGCAACACATGTTAAGATTTTATACTTAATCTGTTCCAATTTGTATTTAGCTGTGATACAGAGTATCTTTCTCAGATCTGAAGAGCTGTGTAGCTCAAAAGCATCTTTCAACAACAGAAGTTGGTCCAATAAAAAAAAAAAAGGGTGACCGCAGCACAAAGTGACTACAACCTCACCTCTGGGTAAAAATGACAGGGCAGCAAGGGATGTTATGGGTGAAGATGCACTGAATCAGCGTAGCCTCCACCAGTAGAGCTCTCCTGGAGACTTCAGCAGACAGAAACCACCACCATATTACTTCACACACTTTAGCTCCAATATCCTTGGACCAACAGTTACAACAATACTGCAAACAAGCAAGAAGAGTCCTGTTTAATAACCCAGAAAGACAAATATATTCATTTAAGCTTCAGGAATATTATTGGGGTGGGGGGAGGCTCCAGAAATATAACTTCTGCTTAGCTTTGGTTCCCTGTCTACAGTAAGTGGAGGTCATGAGCCTGATTTTCTTCTTGTACACCTTGGTGTACATCAGTAAACCCTGAAAGTCTAGAGAGTTACACGGTTTTAAAGGGGTGGTTGAAGTATCAAGCATCTGGAGTGAAATTGCAGCCCCACTGACGTTATTGTGTTAGCAACTGGACCTGAATTTCTTCCTAATAGTTCAAGGTGAATTCAATCATCATATATCAGTTTCCCAGCATTTAGTGGTAGAAGAATAAATGGAAGCTTTAAAATAAAACAGGTTTTTTTGTTTTGTTTGTTTTAAAAAGATGATTTCACATTTCCAAGTGCAGAATTGTGGAAGAATGATTCACCTATCAGCATATCCCCTTGTGGCTGGGACCTATTCTCCTCTGGCAGCCACTCCCTGCAGCTCTGTGGTCTGACTCAGCCCTCTGGCTAGATCACATTCTGTCCTACCCCTTTAGGGCATGGAGTGCAACAAACAAAAGTCTAAAAGCCTTATGCTAAATTGTTGATCCAAGTCCAAACTCAGTAGTCCTTCCATACCTAGTCTCAGGACTGTCATATAACTTTCCCAGTGAGGTTGGAGAAGAATCCAATCCTGTCCTCTCCTCTGGGTTCCAGTACAGGAACCTGTAATAAGCAGGCAAGGGAAGCCTATTCAGGCTCTCACCATCATTCATCACTTCATCCCAGCTCACCCTACTTGCAAGATTTTCACACACACACCATCCTGGGTCCACTGTGCACCTGTAGTCTTCTCAGGCACCACAACCTCAAGGCACACTTTTCCTTCCAACATGGGGCACCAACCTGAAGTCCCCCAAAAAATCCCAAATGAAAATATAGACAAACCATTTCTGCCCTCCTCAGACAATAATTTCAGGCCCTCTTAAATTTCCCCTGTGCTCTGTTCTTCAGCTGAACAGCTCCTAAAAGATCCAGATATTGCCCTTTTACCAAGGCTTACCACACTCCAGTGGCTTTTCCATAGCTTTCCTGACTTTTTAGTATGGTTCCCCCATACAAGACAGCACTTCCCCCAACTTTCCCCCCTAGACTTTCTACCTCCTTTGATGAAGCCCTTCCTTTATAACAATCACTCACCTCCTCCCCAGCTGGGCCTTATTCTCAATTGGTCCTGTCATGCTCTGTATTTCCTAGCAGGTGCCCTAATTGAGCTTTCCAGCTCATCTTCCCTGTTCTAGTGTCATTGTGGGGCATACACCCCTTCACAAGTATGTTTGACCATCATACCATGTTATTGACAAAAATGTGTGCAAAAGCTTGGAAGAGGGGACTTCCACTGGAAGGACAGTGCATACAGCTGAATAGCTTTCCAATTCTGGAAAGAAATCCATAGTGTAAACATTCAGTTTTATCCCTTGAGCTAGCTCTATTATCAGCCTTTTCTAAGGAAAAACCTGTGAAAGGGGTGAATTTTGGTGGAAAATCTGCTAGGCCTGCCTTGCAAAGTTTCTTCTGAATCACCCCACTGGTGGATAGAGATTGCACCTCCTTAGGAGCAGCCAGGGGGCTTGGTCCCATAAACCCACAGAGTCCAGAGACGTATATAGACCTTGGAACACCCACAGGGCTAGGCTCCCTTTCAGGGGCTGCTAGCAGCTGCCTTTTAGTGCTATTTCAAGGGGCTCACAGAGAGGGATCACTGTGAAAGATAATGATGATGGGGTCAGTGTTATTTTGAGCTGGGAAATCATTTGTGAGTATAATACTGTAGAGAACAGCCTTTCCTATGAGCTAAACCCCTCATGTTTAGGGTCTAGTCAAAAAATTGTATTTTCTATTTTAAAACAATTCATTTTATTCAAAAATTCCTTATTTTTTTTAGTTGTTGATAAAACAAATAGATTTATTTCCCCCTCCCTCCCTGCCCTTCCCAGGTTTCATTGCCCTCCAGTCCCTTTATTATGAAGTTCATCTGTTTGATACAAACACATCCTGAGTGCAAAACACATGTATGGCCTCTCATGTTGGGGCAAAGCAGGAGTAGCTCTACTTTAATCAATGGAGTTACACTAACAACTAACTGGTATGAGAAGAAAATCTTGCTCATCACATTTACCAGAAATGTAAAATAGCTCATAATGAGCAATCTTCGAAAGAACTAAGTTCCCTGGTGGGAGTTTTAATAATGTCATTATTTATTACTTAGTACAGTTATATATAATTGAAAAGTTAAAATGCAAACAAACTATCATTCTGAGTTGCCCTTTTTCAGTTCCTTTGCACCTGATTTGGAAGTGCTGAATGATAATTAATGCAGGAGTTACCTTATGATCTTGAACAAGCATTAGTGGAATGATTTTTGTTGTTGTTAATAAGTTGAACCTCTTGCTTTGCTAGCACTAATAATTCATGATCACAGCTCTCCCCTCCAGATGTCCCTTGATTAATCTGATGTTTTATTCTTCACATTTTTTAGATGTGTGATTTTATTGCTGTTTGACTTTCACAGCTTATCCCTTAATTAGCGGCTTTTGCAAAATTGGTTATTAAATTCTTAATGACAGATCACCCTTTAGATGTTAATTTTGTAGAAATGGACTTACAACTTTCTCTCAGTCATAGAGTCATGGATTCCAAGGGAAGAAGGGATGATCTCAAGTCTAACCTCCTGTATTACACAGGCCACAGAACCTCCCCAAAATAATTCCCAGAGCATAGCTTTTAGAAAAACCTCCAATCTCAATTTAAAAACTGCCAGTGATGGAGAATCCAGCATGACCCTTGGTAAATTGCTCCAATGGTTAATTACCATGACTTCTAAAAATGTACACCTCATTTCCAGTCTGAATTTGTCTGGTTTCAACTTCCAGCCATTGGATCGTGTTATGCCTTTCTCATGTTATATCTTTCAGGCATAGGATTGGTATGGGGTTCTAAATTATATTTGTTGTTCCAACTACACTCTTGTTCCAATTAAGGGATAAGTAATTGTGTGTGCATATTCTACACTAAATCAGGTTGGGAAGAAGTTAATTCCCTTCCAAGAGTTCTTGGAAGACAGGAATTATTTCTAGGTGAAATCCTGGCCTCTCTGAAGCCAATGAGAATTTTGCTATTGACAAAATTTCACCCTCTGTTTTCATCCAGTCTAGGAAGGCAATACTCACAAAAGAAACCTAGAGCAGGCCCTGATATGCTGGCATGAAACTTGTGGGAAACTGATTGCTTAGTCACTCAAAAGGGGTATTCTTCTTTGCCTCCAATTCCAGGAAACTAAAGAAACCCAAGAGATTTCCAGACAATGCTTTGGTCTAAGAGCAGGAGAACCTGGAATGCTGACTATATCATTGCCAGCAGAGCCTGTACATCTTGCCAGAGACACTGAGGGTATTTCTACATTGCAATAAAAAACCCATGTCTGGCCCTGACTCAAGCTGCAGGGCTATAAAATTGCATTGTAGATATCCAGGCTCAGGCTAGAGCCCAGACTTTAGGAACCTTCTCCCTCGCAGGGTCCCAGATCCTGGGCTCCAGCCTGAGGCCAAACATCTACACTGAAATGTTATAGCCCCACAAGCCTGAGGCAGCTGACACAGGCCAGCCATGGGTGTTTTATTGCATTGTAGACGTACCCTGAGTTAAAGCTATTTATTTCCTTTGGCTGAAGCAGGCCTGCCTCAGTCTGATAGTGAATTCTTTGAGCTGAACCACTGCTCTAAAACTGACCAGATCAAAGATGCTCAAAATCTAAAGATATATTTTCTTTCCCTTTTTGTTGGGTTTTCCTTTCTTTGATGGCTCCCAGTGCTAGAGTCTGCAGCCACCTTTTGGTAATACTCATTGGATCCGATTTTCAAAGCTAGGGTGCAGCTTCCCATCATACATTTGTATGTGCCTCACTTATGAGTACCAACACTGTGTGTGTGTATAAATCAGGTATCTGCACAGGTACATGGAGCACGAGGTTGTAGCTGGCAAAGTGAGTGTGCAATTCACTTATATTCAGTAGCTGCATGCATAATTTAGGTTTCAGAGTAGCAGCTGATGAAGTGAGCTGTAGCTCACGAAAGCTTATGCTCAAATAAATGTGTTAGTCTCTAAGTTGCCACAAGTACTCCTTTCCTTTATGCATAATTTAGGCATGTATGTGGGAAATTGTACATATCTTACTTTTTTCAGAGTAGCAGCCGTGTTAGTCTGTATTCGCAAAAAGAAAAGAAGTACTTGTGGCACCTTAGAGACTAACAAATTTATTAGAGCATAAGCTTTCGTGAGCTACAGCTCACTTCATCGGATGCATTTGGTGGAAAAAACAGAGGAGAGATTTATATACACACACACAGAGAACATGAAACAATGGGTTTATCATACACACTGTAAGGAGAGTGATCACTTAAGATAAGCCATCACCAACAGCAGGGGGGGAAAGGAGGAAAACCTTTCATGGTGACAAGCAGGTAGGCTAATTCCAGCAGTTAACAAGAATATCAGAGGAACAGTGGGGGGTGGGGTGGGAGGGAGAAATACCATGGGGAAATAGTTTTACTTTGTGTAATGACTCATCCATTCCCAGTCTCTATTCAAGCCTAAGTTAATTGTATCCAGTTTGCAAATTAATTCCAATTCAGCAGTCTCTCGTTGGAGTCTGTTTTTGAAGCTTTTTTGTTGAAGTATAGCCACTCTTAGGTCTGTGATCGAGTGACCAGAGAGATTGAAGTGTTCTCCAACTGGTTTTTGAATGTTATAATTCTTGACGTCTGATTTGTGTCCATTCATTCTTTTACGTAGAGACTGTCCAGTTTGGCCAATGTACATGGCAGAGGGGCATTGCTGGCACATGATGGCATATATCACATTGGTAGATGCGCAGGTGAACGAGCCTCTGATAGTGTGGCTGATGTGATTAGGCCCTATGATGGTATCCCCTGAATAGATATGTGGACAGAGTTGGCAATCTTACTTTGAAACTCTAGACACTAGAGTTAACACTAGAGGGCAGTGTGCTCCAGGAGGTGCCACGTTTCAGATAAGAAGTAAAATCAAGACCCAGAACAATTATTATCATTAAAAGATCCTGGGGTATTTTTCATAAGAGTAATAAGTGGGTGAATAAAATAAAACTTCAAATTATTTTCTGCTTGGGGCTTTCCTGGGCATTCAGTCTTCTCTGTATCTGTCTCGTTTTGACTTTGCGATCGGTAAATACTGTCTCTTGCATTTTGCACAGTTCCGAGTACAATGTCAGCACTTAACAAATAGTACAGAACGTAATAAAGTAATAATAATGGCACTGACCCTGACATACTGGAAAAAATCCAATTTGGGTATTGATATTCTACTTACCTATAATTTACCCTCTGGTTTAAACTAGAGAAGTTATTCTTTACTACACTTCCCAAAAGAAACCCGTTGCGCAGTTTTTCCTGTATGGAATGTGCTTTAGGATCCCTCAGGATGGAGATAACATAGAAACGTGAAGTTATTTCTATTTAAATTCACTCCTTTCCCCACTGCCATTTAGAACACCTTGAATGCTTGAAATGGACTTCTGGGTCCTCAGTGATATATTTTCCAAAAGACAAATCAACTCTGAAGCATTTGTAGGAAAAAAAACCCATACATAAAAACATTACATGGACTCTATAAGAAAAAGGCCTGCTTCCTGCTCCCATTGACTCCATTGGGAAAAAGACAAGGTCCACATATAAGGAGATTAAAAAGTAGTGAAGCACCATTACAGTAAACATAGTTACAAAACAGCATGTTCTATTAAATACTATATAGCTGGGACTTCAGTTCTGCCTGGTCATTGTACAAGCTATGCCTCTCTCCTCTGTGCAGTAGCATAAAGGCCCAGCAGAATCTGGTCCAATATAAATACATAGTATTTATTATTATTGATGATGATTGATGATGCAACCATTGAGTGCTATGCCTGCTCAGAAAAGAAGACAAAGTAACTGATCTACAGCTGTATTCAGTGCCTGGAACATCAACCTTTCCAGCCTCATGAAGTTGCCATGTTTAGCAAATTGCCCTAAATACACATATGGCTTCTTACGTAAAAAAGAATGTTTTCCCATGAGGAATGTAAGGGCAAATCATATAGTCAAGATTACATCAGTGTATTGCATTACGTCACAGAAAGGCCAGTTAAAAATCTGCTGAGATGAATTATCACTCTACAAAGATTTTGCCTTCCTGCATAGCAGTTATTATAGGATTGCCCCACTGAAGTTAGTTGGAGTTTTACTATTGATCAGGGGCATGCACGGGGGGGGGGGGAGGAATAGGGATATGGGCTCCCCCAATAATCAGGGGTGCAGAAGTCTTCCACCCCCAAGGCCGGGGAAGGGAGAGCAAACTCCTCCGGCCCCAGGGCTGCGGCAGAAACACAGAACATACTCCTCCAAAAGTGGTCTAATTTAAATTCCTGTGCATGGCCCTGCTGTTGATTTTAATGGAAGTAGGATGAGACTCTTAGAAAGCAATGTGCAGAGGGCACATGCATTGACTATAATGATTGATGCTTATGGTACTGAACAATGGGTTGCAAATCCAACTAGCAGAGGCAGAGAATAACTTAGGCCAGAAGATTTCTGGCATTGATGTTAATTTAATCACAGCAGTGTTGCAGTGTCTGAAATAACTCCTCCTATGATGCCATGGTGGTTGCTGATTTTAAATATAGTATTTTTTGTACAATGGCTTGCATAGTGCCATGATGTGAATATTGGAACACCATTGCTTGGACTTGATCACTGCACTTAACATCTCTTCACTTGATGACGGATCCCATAGCCACATATTCATTCAGAGATTCTATCATTTTTGAGGCTAGGATCCCTTACAGAATGTGCAGCCATGATGAATCAGTGGGATAAACATCTGTAAAAGCCAGTGCCCCTGCCGTAAAATACATTAGTTCGTAGGTTTGTAGATTCATAGACTAAGGCCAGAAGGGACCATTATAACCTCTTGCCTAAGACAAGCCAAAGTACTTCACCCCATCATTAGAACCTCAGACAACAGTTGTTAATATGCATATTTTTAAATCTACCACCATCACCAAAAACATGGAAGAATTTTTATTGTGCTCCCTCTGCTGGCTTTGCAGTGGTTATTAACTCACAAATGCCATTCCCAGAGCTGTGGTGACATCATTAACCATGCTGTTGAATGGACAGAGATGATATGACATGGACAATCGCATGAAAACCAACATTTTATTTAAACAGTTCAGTAGAAACACTGGGGGGGGGGGAGAAGAGAGGATATTTGCCAAGGGAAAGGCAAATACCTGAGAAGAAAAAGGAGAAACTATTTCCAAACAAATAGTTATAATAAAATGAAAAATGTAAAAAAAAAGTCTCAATGGTCTCCTCTGAAATAAATTTTATATACATGGTACACAAATTGAGACAATTCTCTGTGGAAAAAAAGAATCTCTCATAGTAATAGTGTCTTATAATGACTTAAGGTATTCAGAAACTATTCTCCCTGCAGAAATGCATGCACCATTGCAATGCAATTTTTGGATATAAACTTGCTCTAATTTAAGTCCTCTAATTAGGAAAAAGTATCATTGGTGGTGGTTTTGGCAATTTGATATGATATAGAAGACTAAACAGATTGCATTATGAAATACACACATTAGTATCCATTTTAAATAAAAAAAATATAATTTTAAAATTGAACAGCAAACATTTTATCAGTAAATACAAATTCCTACAATGATGTCTTGACTATGTTGTATATAAGTAGTATTTCAATACTATCTTTTCGTGTGTGTGTGTGTGTGTGTGTGTGTGTGTGTGTGTGTACACACAAGGCTAGATTGTGGATAGTTCTACCAAGGTACACAAGGCTCTCTCCCTCTCTCCTCCCTCCAATGTGCACTTTTAAACATTACTGTACAGTACAGTACTATAAATATGAAGAACGAGGGATCATGTGAGAATTTTTCTTCAAGAATAATAGTTGAAATAAAAAATTAATACTTGCAATATGTTGGCTTGCAAGCAGAATACCCTAAAACGTGCAAGTCCATGCTTTCAATGAAAAATATATATTTTAAAACCACTATATAAACGAATGGGTTTAGACAATGTATGCATCCCCATGATCTATTTATGAATCTGCTTTTCCTTCATGTTCCTGTTCTACTTACCTGTCAGCTAATTATAGAATATAGTTATGCAAGCTACACAGCAGAGATTTTAACCAAGGTATGCTGGCTAGCTTATGCAATATTACACAGCTCTTTCATTTCTTGGAAATAGAAGGCTACATGTGATTAACTTCTCCTCCTAAACTGGAAGGACTGCATCCGAGAAAGCTAAAAATAAGCAATGTTCTCTATAGGCCACTCCTTTACACAAAAGCGAAATGGAAATGAGGCTAAGTGGTGGCTGGGATTTGGGTGGAAAAGTAAAGCAATCCAAAGTTAGGAAATACCAGGCTTAGGGTTGCCTGTGCAACAGCTTTTCCAAAAATAAATTCAGCCTAAGAGAGACAATGGGCATGGAACTTTTCAGCCCAAACTGTTAATGTATGATAAAGTTATAAGGAACTGAAAACAGGATCTTTTAATGGAAAGTGTGGGGGCAACCTTAATTATAGGCATAGCTACCAGTTCTGCATATTATAAAAAAAAAAAAAAAAAAAAAAGGGAGAATCAGACACAGGGGTATGTCTACATTACAGATGGAAGCGAGCCTTCCACCCAAGGTAGAAAGACTCATGCTACTGGGGCTTGAACTAATCCACTAAAAACAACAGTGTTGACACCCAAACTTAGACCTAGGAGGGTGAGTGGGCTTGAAAAGTCTGAACTGCCACCCAAGCCTCAACATTCACACTGCTATTTTTAAAGTCCCACTAGCATGAGTCCGTCTACCCTGAGCTGGGTGGCTCCCTCCCACATACAGTGTGAACATAACCACATATGCAGATAGCCATAGAAGTTAGCATTACTCTCCTAATTAAATTTTTCCCCTCTTTGACATGGCAATTGAGCAGGATATTAAGCTTATTCATCACACTGCATTTCTCTCCATCATCATTAGCCCACACTGTTTGACAATCAAACCCATCAAAGCTATTTTTCAATGGAAAATTAAGTTGTCTACTTTCCATTGAAAACTGACTTTTGTTGAAAAAAGTTTTTTCTAACAAACACTGAAATATTTCAAATTATTTTGATTTGGATATTGTCCCATGGGAGTTGTAGTTCATTTGCTTCAGACTCCCTAATTGGTCTATGAACCCTCAACTGGACCTCATTTCCTAAGAGGTACTGTAGCCTTGGGACTGGGGGGGCACTGTGGTGCATTATGGTGCATTCAGAACAGAGAGTGCAGCCTACCAAGGAGAAAAGGAGCAAGAAGTGCCAAAACTAAGACTTCCATCAGGCACTACAGTGGCATATCCAAATTGAAATAATATAGTTTTCATTTTTTCCTCTGCAAGTCAAAATTTTCTTTAGAGGGAAAACAAACAAACAAACAAAAATAAACCATCTTTCATCCAGTTCTACCCACTATTTTTTATTTATTTTAAAGAGACTATAGGTCTTTTGAATCAGATTTTTATCCATGACAACTGGCTGAATATAAATGTTACCTAGGACATGCTCAGTGAAATGTACATGGGGTTCTAAATGTAGGCCTGAACTCTTCCTTGAGAAACTGTCTATTTCTAACACAAGCCAGGAAGGAATGTACGTCCTCTAGATATGCTAATCATATCCTGCAGCTCTGAGGAATACTTCCTGTCCTTGATCCTTTCCATAGGTGCAGAAGGCCCAGGAAGCAAAGGAATCTGTGTAGTTTTGCTGTGCAGAGGAGGACAGGATGTGGCAAGGTAAAATAGTAGTTCTGTATCACCTATATATGGAGGAGCTAGAGAGATACCCTAATGCAGATGTAAAGTGACTCCAATTTATATTCTGTGGGCAACCAGAATGTGCTTGGGTTAATTAAAAAACAAAAAACTACGTACAGGGAAGAAAGAGTTCATTGATGCAATCTCTGCCCCCCCCCCCCCGAATCCACATCTTAATATGCTTAGAAGCCCTATCCAAAATAAATTAGCTGTCTAAGGGTAGAAGATATTGTGGCAGATATTACACCCACATGCAGTACCTTTAGGGACCATATTGTCTAAAACTCTGGTCTGGAGAGAGAAGGGATGCAGGTCTCTACTCACAGAAAGGTGATGGCTAGAAGCATTAGGCATTCCTAGAGCACTACGCATAGCTAGTCAAATGTGTAGTTACCCTGCACATTTAGCTTTTGAAACTTTCTGTTGTTGAAGCCATTAATTTTTTTCTGGACTCAAGACCTTAAGTAATAGGGAGTGGGTAGCAACCACTCAGCCCATGATAAGCTATGTTCATTTTCTATACTGAAACAAAGAATTTTCATCAATTTATTATGAACAGTAGCCTTTACTCCAGTGGAGATCGAGATTTAGCAACTGAATTAGCACTCAGTCTTAAACACTGAAAACTAAAAGTTAATTTACTGATTAAGATAAATGGTAGAAATCAGTGACAACAATAAATACATTTAGGTTATGACATCTGTATAGAGTATAGCCATCTTACAAATTGCCCATGATTTTGTGCAGGGTGACAAATTTTGGTCAAGGACAGTAGGGCAAAACCCTACTCTTATTAAAAGAGCTATGGAGTCTTTAATGCCTACAGAGGGCTACCATTTTAAAGGTTTAATTAGAAAAACAGACAGTAGTATATTACATGACAATATTATTTGTGTTATAGCACTCAGGATCCCCATTATATGTAGGTGCTGTAAGAACACAGAATTAATGACAGTCCCCGCACCAGAGTTACAGTCTAATTACGTTTATCTCAGAAGCCTGAAGGTCTGATCTGACTCTCCTAGGATTTGAAGCTGTAATTCCAAGGTGTCTAGGTATTTAAAATCTGATGTTGAAAGCACAAAGCCGTCTCCTTCCAATACCACTGATGCTACATGCACTATATAGCAATAGATAAACAGAACAAAATAGCTCCCTCACCAAATACATTAAATGACAGAATATGAACAAAAATTATGACAACAAACAAATAAGGAGAGCGAGCAATAATCTACTATATAAGCTCAAAAGCTTGTCTCTCTCACCATCAGAATTTGGTCCAATAAAAGAAATTACCTCATCCATTCACCTTGGTCTTTACTAGGCAAATTCAGTGTGAAATATGAAGCAACTGATGCTTCACCTGGAAAAAATATATATATTTATAAAAAAGAACATAATAGAAAAGACTTTAAAAAAAATAGATCATACATTTTGTGGGAAGGCATTTTATTTTGATGGAATACAAAATGAGTTGCCAAGTATAATTTATATTTAGTCTGCTTTGTATGTTCAAAACTTCAGTTTTATTGCTATGATTGCATAGCTAAGTACTAGACCTTCACAAACAAATCCAGTTGGTTGTAATTCAAATAGTAATTCTAGATTTCACCTACACTTAAAATGTACTGCAGATTTGAACTGGAGTCAAGCTAGCATTAAATTAACCTGATTCAAATGTAATGGAACAATACCTCTTTAAAGGAATCTACTTCATTGGATATTCTGTCATTAAAAATATTTTTAAGTTTACCTGCTTTTGATGAAACACTGAGTCATTTGCAATTACAGTAATATAATTTAAAAGTTTTAAACAAGATAGATTACATCAGGCAACCAGCTCAACAGCTGAGCCGAGAGACCTATGGGAACAGTGAGTTTGGCTAACTTTGGTTAAAAATAGCAGTGAAGACACAGCAACTCAGTTTTTAACTTGGGTTAGCAACTCAAGTTAAAGCCTAGAGGGAAGCTTGGGTTCACTAACCTGAATAATACATCTTCCGGCTTGACCCTGACTCTCCACCCCCCTCAGTGTTGATGTACCCTTGTGAATAAGAGTGAACATTGTACTTGGAAGAGGCTCTTATTGTTTTGGGAGCAGCACTGAAAGGTCTCTGGAAGGAGCTGTATAGAATCCTTTGTGTTGTGAGGGCCAATGGGATGAAACGGGTTCAATGGTGTAAAACAATGTATTTGGATGCATCTTTTTTATGGTCATCATACAAACATGCCCTTAGCACTATTTTATTGTACAGCTGAAGGTGCAAGATTTTTAAATCCTACCTTTAAGCGAAGCAGGCTGCAGGCAACAATTTATAGTTTTAAGGCCCAACTTTCAGTCTTTCCTCCATTTTTGTGGCTGTGGTTGCAACATTACAACCTGCAGTTATTTTTGCCAGCAGCTTAGGTCACTTGGCCATGTACATATCTGATTTGTCATTCAGCTGTCCAAGTGATCTAAACTGCAGGTTAAATATAGAGATCAGACGCTGGAAAAACTGGTTCTTCATTTTAGCCAATAGTAGCAAAAAGGATTAGTATAGAACTAATTTGTATAGAACACCTACATGCTTTAAAAATGTGCTCAATAATAAATGCCACATCCAAGCACAGCATCTTCACTGTCATTTTCAAGCTCAACAATTAACTGTACAGCTATTGCTGTTGTCAGAAAAATCAGTGGGATAACAGCTCCCATTGAAAAAAATCAATATAGACTCCCATTGGATCAGGCTCTAAAAGTCTCTTATTTGTGTCACAAATTCTTGATTAATCTCTTGACTACTGTTCAAAGATTATCATCCACACACATACTGCAAAATGGATCAGATACATTCCAATATGCTAGTGATTTCAGTTGCTGCAAAGGACAAGCAGAGGAAATTTTAGTAACCACTCAAAATATTTCCAACTACTGCACATCTATCTTGGATGCCCTGACCCACTCCTTTTGCTACCCCACAGACTATAAATCTTCAGGCTGTCCTTGTGGAGTCTGCAGCTCGTGCTGCACACTAGCAGACAAAGAATATCCCCTTGCACCTGACACTACCAGCCCAGGCATAGCCGGGGGGAGATTCTGATCTCAGTTATACAAGCGTAGAAAAAGAGTAATTCTGTCCAAGCCATTTTAGTTACTCTGGATTTACACTCAGGTACAGCATTTGGGATCAGAATGTGACCCATATGCTCAGAATAGGTGGAGAACAAGTGTATTTTACCCAATATCTGTCAGAGACAAAGGGTGTATAAAAAAAAAAAGTTTGTTCCTCCACCTTTCCCAATATTCTGATTGCATTCCCTCCCTTGTTGTGAATAGCTTCCCCTTCCTATTGCACAAACATATCTTTCTGTGGATTATTGAACTGGATATTTCAGATCTGCTACTGCAGGAGCAGTCTAAAATGGCAAGAAGACAGAGCACATGAAATTGGATATCTCCCAACACTAAAAGACAAGGCAGGGCACTTGGCATTAACATGGTGAGAATTTTCAGTGGCCAGCTGCCAAACACAATCTGAGAAACATTTTCCAAACAATGTTAATCCTGTTGCAAATAACTGAAGAGCAGTGAACCAGATTTTCATTTGCAGACCTGTGAGAACGTTAGACACATCTTGCTTCTCCAGAAAGAAGATACCCAATTAGCTATGTCCTGAATGCCTTTTTATAAAGATCATAGAATATCATGGTTGGAACGACCTCAGGAGGTCATCTAATCCAACCCCCTGCTCAAAAGTAGGACCTATCCCCAATTTTTGCCCCAGATCCCTAAATGGCCCCCTCAAGGATTGAACTCACAATCCATGGGTTTAGCAGGCCAATGCTAGAACCACTGAGCTATCCCTCCCCCCAAACAGGGGAAATCTCATAAATTAAGGCAGGAATTCTTCTATTTTGTAACATCACAATTTTGCAGTGTCATCACAAACAGAAAAATAAAAGTTTCTAATTAAAAATATTGGTCTAGTAAAATCCAGTAGAGTTATTGGAAGAAGGTATGAAAAACCAATAAAATGATCAATAGGGAGAGTGAAATTCTTTCTGCAGATGGTAGAATACATACTTGCTCTCTCATGTTCACCTTTTTGTCATGCAAATTCATTATTCAGAAAGATTTTGTTGAAGCTTTGCATCAAGGGTATAAGGGAGACATAGGCAATATGTTCATGTAACTTGTACAAAAATAATCCATACATGGGAACAGTAGTGTAATAACTATTGATCCTCAAAAAAAACCACCACCCATATAAAACTGCCAGTGTTAGTGAACACTAGAGTAAGATGCCACATAAGTGTCTGTTGCGTAAATTACAGCACCCTAAAGCTAATCTATCCTAGGCTTCAGATTTGTTGAAGCCTTTCTTTGTTCAGTGTCAAGGAGCCACAAAAATAGCTAGCTTTTATAGTTCCTTTTCTTTTGGGGTTAGCGCATTCTCAGCAGTTTACTGACACAGTAACTCAACAACAATGCAGAATCCATTCTGATGCTTTATATCTTAACCAGAAGGCACAGGTGGCATGGCCCTTCTTGGAAAGCTACAAATAAGTCATGATGTAAAATGTTATTTGTGACAGTCTTTATGACTGCACACGTGCAGAAAGGATATGTTTATTTCAAACACGTTACACTAGCTCCCTTTGCAGTTTTCTATTGCATTTTCATAAAGAGTATTTAGAATCTTTTTTATTTAACACTTCTGCAGAACTGTACAAAGTAGGAAACTCAAAATTATATCATGGCAGTAGTTCCCTGTCCCCCTTTAAACTCATAATATGTAACAATGCTATTACAAATACTCTTACAATTTCTGTTTAACAGGCATTTAGATCTTGTAGGGAAAATGCTGTTAGCAGTACAATGTTTCTTCCGAGTTCTAGCTGTCTATACATTCTGTTAATTAGAACGTGTTTAGGGCTATCTGGTAACTGTCAATATTATTACACAATGTTCCACAATCTGTAGTACTGCAGTTAACATTTCTAAAGTTAAATGCATTAAAACAATGTATTCACTACGCAACCAAAAATAATATAGAATTGCTAAAACTGAGCCATTATAATTATCACAGTAATATATTTCACACACAAGAACTTATTAATATCTCTGCAGACTTCCAGGTCTAATACACACAGGACCTCAACCCTTGTTTGATGGGGAAAAAACCCTCAAATGTAGGCAAGCAGAAAGACCCTTATACTATGCAGGAGTCAGTCATGTAACCTAATATTAACCTGGGGGATGCTGAGAATGGCATGGAGTTGATACATGATCTGGGAAACCTTATCAGAGTTATGAATTTAGCTGCTCAAAGCTACCATAGCTAAAAATGCATTAATAGGGCCTGATCTTTCTCCTGTTGAAGTGAGAAGTACTTTTCCGCTGACTTTTGTGATAGCGGCATGTTTGTAAGTATCAGTGCCAAAAGGGGACCTTACAAGGATCAACCAGCTATGCTTTGGCTATTGCTTTTGGGAGGAATTATATACTATTGATACTGGAATGCTGGAGGAAAATCAAGATCTTATTTTCAGTTGCCATGCTGCAGTCCTATGAATAAGATCTAACTTAATAGCAATATGCTGACTTAAGTTGCATTTCCTATTGAAATTTCTCTGCTATTTGTTAACTGTTTCTAGGTGGGTGGCAATAGATGTGTTTTGCAGATTTGATCAAGGTATGTGTTCTGTTCCATCAATATTTGGAGAAAGTATACAAATTTCAAATCATCATCAGTTAGATATGCTAGACTTGATCCTGGGCTGCACTGCATTGCATCATAAAGTGGGCCTAAAGCTGAAGTTGCTGTCCCCAGTTGGCTCATTTTAGGGTAGAAAGCTTTACCAGGGGCATAAAGCAGCTTTAGACTCAGATTTTAAGGCCAGAAGACAGCATCATAATCATGTAGTCTGACCTCCTGTACCTTGCAGGCCACAGAACCTCACCTACCCATGCCTGTAATAGACCAATAACCTCTGGAGGAGTACCGAAGTCCTCAAATTACAGAGAATCCACCATTTACTCCAATTTAAAACCAGAAATATCGTACTTGGAAAGCTTTGACAAGGTCCTCCACCAAAAGCTTTTATGCAAAGCAGTCATGGGATAAGAGGGAAGGTCCTCTCATGGATCAGTACGTGCTTAAAAGACAGGAAACAACAGGTAGAAATAAATGGTCAGTTTTCAGAGAAGAGAGGTAAAGAGCAGTGTCCCCCTGGTATTTGTACTTGGGCCAGTGCTGTTCGATATATTCATAAATTTGGGGGGGGAAAAAGGATAAACAGTGAGGTGGCAAAGTTTGCAGATGATACAAAATTACTGAAGATAGTTATGTCCAAAGCAGACTGCAAAGAGTTACAAAGGGATTTCACAAAACTGGGCAACAAAATGGCAGATGAAATTCAATGTTGATAAACACAAACTAATGCACCTTGGAAAATATAATCCTCTATACATACAATGATGGGATCTAAATTAGCTGTTACCGCTCAAGATAGATCTTGGAGTCATTGTAGACAGTTCTCTTAAAGCATCCATCCCATGTGCAGCAGCAATCAAAAAAAGCTAATAGTGCTAGGAATCATTAAGGGATAGATAATAAAACAGAAAATCTAATCCCACTCTATAAAACCATGGTACGCCAGCACCTGGAATACTGTGTGCAGTTCTGGTTCTCCCCATCTCAAAAAAATATATTAGAAATGGTAAAGGTACAGAGAAGGCCAACAAAAATGATTACGGGTATGAAACAGCTTCCATATGAGAAAGATTAAGACAATTGAGACTTTTCAGCTTGGAAAAAGATGACTCGGGGGGGGGGGGGGGGCGGCAGGGGCGCATAGGATAGAGGTTAACAAAATTATGAATGATGTAGAGTAATTGAATAAGGAAGTGTTATTTACTCCTTCACCTAGCTCAAGCACCAAGGGTCACCCAATGAAATCAATAGGCTTTAGTTTAAAAGAAACAAAAAGGAAGTACTTCTTCACACAATGCAGTCAACTTGTGGAACTTGTAGCCAGTGATGTTGTGAAGGCCAAAACTATAGCTGGGTTCAAAAAAAAGAAATAAATTCATGAAGGATGGGTCCATCAATAGCTACGAACCAAGATGGTCAGGGATGCAACCCCATGCCCTAGGAAGCCCTAGCCTCGGACTGATAGAAGCTGGGACTGGACAATAGGGGATGGATCACTTGATAGTTACCCTGTTCTGTGCATTCCCTCTGAAGCACCTGGCATGGGCCACTGTTGGAAGATGGAATACTGGGCTAGATGGACCATTGGTCTGACCCAGTATGGCCGTTCTTATGTTGAGCAAGTGACCCATAGTGCAGAGGAAGGTGAACCCCCCTCTCCCCCTGTGGGGTCTCGGCTCATCTGAACTGGGGAAAAATTCCTTCCTGCCCACACATATAATGACCAGCTAGCCCTGAGCATCTCTGCAAGATCCACCAGACAGATAGCTGGGAAAGAAGTCACTGTAATAACTCCAGAGCCCTCCCCACCTAGTGTTCCATCTCTGGCCATTGGGGATATTTGCTACTAGCAGTCAGATTGTCTACAATAGCATGTTTCCTAACTTCCTCTTCCAATTCCTGTGCACATTTTGCGAAAAGAAAAAAAGAAATTAGGAGAAGATCATCTTCAAAACTTGTAGTTACAAGTCCATATTCTTTTACTATGTTTTCCACTAAGACATTAAAGCAATTTTCCCTTCCTGGTTTTGCTTTTCTTATTTAAATTCCTCCTTTCCTCTCACATTCCTGTTAGGATGGTTTCAAAAATTACTTTGAAAGATGACATCTTTAATTTCTGTTCATGGTCATTTTATAGATTTTTGCCACAAATTCACATGCAACAGTGACTACCATTTTGTATTAGAGAAGAAACATTTCAGACCTCATAATTAAACTTTATTAATATAAAATTTTAGTATAAAAATAGAGTAGCTTATAACATACATTTAAAAATAATTCTAAGATCAAAAGATTCAATAATTTTAAACAATTGATAAATTGCTTTTTTTTATATTTCATGCAATAGAGTTCCAACACACTATTTCTTCGAACAGTTGTCTTCATCCTTGTTCTCACCTACCCTGTGTATACTGTCTCAAGCTATATTATAAACTTTCTGGGGATGGGACTACTTCATTATTTTCTCAAGTGCCATGGACATCTATAGCACTATCTGTATGTCATGATAAAGTTTACATGTTTACTTTAAAAGAATACATTGTTACTTAATACCTGAAATGCTTAAAAATGTACCAGATAAATTCAGTGAGTGAGCTGAACAGACCTGATGCATCATAAAGTTGCATACAGAAATAGTCTTGAAACTTATGCATATGAAATGCTCATGACAAATATTTGCAATACCCCCTGCACCTAAGCAATTTTGCTCATCCGCCTCACAAAACATAACTGCTGTTGTAGAACTGTGCAATGTTAAACTACCATACTTCACACCAGAGAGGGCTTCAATTCATCACTGAGTTAAGTGATTATATTAATAATTAGTTTAAGCAGCTTGGGATATGTTAAGAAGGGAAACCATAAATTAGTGTAAAAATATATTTAATGATGACAGAAATGATTGTGTATACCAGAATTGTGATTTAAAGGAGTTGGAACTGTCAAAGAATTCACAACCAATAAGGTTAGTTTATAGAGAGCACTTAATACAAATCAAGAGGCTCTTTAACCAACAGTAGAACAGGTAAGAGTAGCATAAAAAAAGTGAAGTATGGCTACAAATCAAAAGGTCAAAATCCACGAAAGTCAGACTATTTACCAAGTCCTCACGTTCTGCCCTCAAATACTTAGGTGCATGCATGTGAATGAGAATTACACACCTGTATTTAAGGTCAGAAACCATATTCAGCCATAACAAGGGGACAAAGCTTATGATTGTTGTTTAATAGGATTTTCCAGAATTAAAGCTATTAACTGTTCTGTAAACTTCCTTCTTAACAGTATGCAACTGCTATACTGGGCACTTGGGAAAGATGTGCCAGATCCATTATATAACAGGAATCTGTTCATCTGAAACTAGTTTATATCCATTTGATGTCAGCATAGTTGATATAGTAAAATGTAAAAACTTATGGAAAAATACTACTTACTGAATAGACATTTTAAACACAAACTTGTCTGTTTTAATTCACAGCACCATTGAAAAATTTTAATATGGACAGTCCACAGAAGCTTTTCAACTTACAGAAATAAAACCTAGATAGTCACTGGCCACTTTATGCTGATCTTACTTTTTACTGTCATTTCTTCTAGTGACACGAGTTAGTCATTAGGATATTAAATCCATTTAAAATATTAAAATGCATTTCTCAAATGTTAACAACTCCATAGCGGACAGCGTATGTAGAAACTATGCCTACCTTAAGCAAAACCATTTAAGCTACTGACAAATCTTTGTGAAATTCTAGTTTCTTGCGTGGAAGTGAAGTTCCAAGCAGCATATTTTCTTCACACAGCTGAATGCAGCCATCTGAAAGACCCTGAGCTTTAGAGAAAGGAGTAGTCTATATACGCATCACTACTGCAGATAAAGTCAACTTGCAACACTGTAAACAGATAAAGACAAGTTATTAACAGGATTATAATATCCAGTGTAAACAAAATTACAAAATATGTATTTATATCAACTAAGTTAGGGTGAAGAGGAAATGGATATCTAGGTACCCAAGAATATACTGTTTTAGAGATTGTGATTTTAAAGTGCAACTGATCTAGGGGAATGGTTGACCTTAAATTTTTATCTTTTGTATTTTTAAAATTTGTATTTATGTTACTGAACTGAATAGATTTTAACATTTGTATGTTTTGTACTGTACTCTATTGCCTCTAGCTAAGACACTATATCAGTAAATTTTCTAAGCCTTGCCAGGTAGCCAAGCATTATCTTGCAAACATACCAACAAACAAAATATTGTTTTATCACAGGGGTTCTCAAACTAGGAGTTGGGACTCCTCAGGGAGTTGCGAGATTATTACATGGGGCTTGTAAGCTGTCAGCCTCCACCCCGAACCCCACTGTGCCTCCAGCATTTATAAGGATGTTAAATATATAAAAAAGTGGTTTTAATTTATAAGAGCTCAGAGGCTTGCTATATGAAAGGGGTCACCAGTACAAAAGTTTGAGAACCACTGCTTTATCACTTCAAGCAAGCAATCAGAAAAGTTAAGGTCACTATTCTCTGCTTACTATAAACTTTTGTATGACAAGAAACTACTGGAATTTCCACAGGCATTCAGCTGTGACTTTGCATTTCCACTACATTTCACTTAAATCAATACCAAGATACTGTATCCCTAAAGTTGATGTGGAGGGCAGGGCAAAGAGAGGGGTATTCCAATCAGTAAAAGTAAAGAAGAAAAATAAAACAAATAAATTATCTCCATCATTCAAAAAGCAAGACTTACCTGCTGGTCGATAACGTTTTTCCATTCACATTTGAAGATGCAGATGTTTCAGAGTGGAAAAAGTTTTTTATCCACCAGCATTTATCAAATAATTCAGGTAACCCTACAAAAGGGGACATAATGGCAGTGATTGGCATTTAATCAAAGGGCCAAAAATGAGAAAAACGTATGTTTGAAAGAAAGAGGCAATACCATGATGGGCTTTTTCCTGGTCTGAGAAGTTCACAGGATCAGAACAGAAGGATGAACTACCTGATGAAACACTGGATTCAGAATTGAATCGAGCTGAGTGTAGAAGAAAAAGCAATGGTCTCAAATTACAGAATATACATTAATTCCACACTAAAGACTTTACAGACCCCTGATGCCTCAAAAAAGACACTGTATAGCTAAAGAAAAAAGTAAACCTAATTTTCCAGTATTTTTAGATCCCTGTTTTGCTAGGGACATTGCATGAAGGCGGGATAACTATTTTATGAGTTCACCTACTGCTACTGCTTATTCCTCACCAGAGAGGCATGCTGAGATGTAATCTGCTGGTGTAACTTTCACTGAAGCTAAATGAAAGTTAAGTCCACAAGATGTATTTTAGGATCAGGCATATATATTGCTATCAATACAAGTCATTCAGTTCTAGAACACTGACCTTTGTTATAACTATCAGGAGAGAAAAGGTGGGTTAGGCAATACCTTTTATTGGACCGTCTGTTGTTGAGGGAGACAAGCTTCCAAAGACCTGAAGTAAGCTCAAAAGCTTCTCTCTCACCAGCAGAAGTTGGTCCAATAAAAGATATTCCCTCACCCACATGGTCTCTCTTATATCCCAGGACCAAAAGAGCTACAACACTGCACATAAGAAATAGGACACATTATACTAGAACTTTTTTCTCCCTATGCTTTCATAACAAAATTAATACCAATAATGCTTTACATTACAGTGTATCATCCAAGAATCTCAAAGCATCAGAACATTTTGTCTCAACTATCTGTGAGAGGCACGCAAGTAGCGTTTCCCCATTTTTATAGAGGAGGAAACAAAGGCACAGAGACATTAAGTGACCCACCCACACAGGAAGTCTGCACCAGAGACAAAAGCCAAATCACTTGATTCCTAGTCCTCTGTATTAACCATAAGATTTTATGTAATGGCCCACTAAGGACCTCCAGATTTCAAAGCAAGAGTTGCTACAACTTGAGCTAAAGAAGTAAAGCTCTACAGTTGGCTAATGTAAGAACTCATCCACTAGGGATTGGCAAAGAGGGGGACCTGCAACAGACTCACCAGGGGGTTACGCATCCTTCCTTTTGATGTTTATTAATGTCAAATGCAAGTTAAACATGCCTTATGAGAGGGAAAAAGTCTTTCCTCTTCATATGGAGGAAGGAAAAGTAGGAGACTATGTCACAGAAATACACATTACCCCCCCCCCATATACAATAACAAAACAAAATAAATAGAACGGTCCTCAAACCTCCAAAACCCTCAGAAGTGATTTAAACACTGTACAAACAGGTGTTGAAACTTTTTTCAGAATCAGCATCCAAAGAGATGGAGGATTTTCAGCCATGCAACTCTCTCCTTCATAAACAAACAAGAAGAAATTGCCACAAAACAGGAAACATGCACCAGGTTTTGTTTAAAGATTTTTTTTTTTTTTTTTTTTTTTTTTTTTTTAAAAAAACCTTACTTCTGTAGTACTGATTCTTGGCCAGGAGGCAGCCAGCTGAAGGCACAGATGTCATAGTAAAGGCATGGACTGGGGCAAAAGTCAAGCAGACTGGCACAGAACAATCTGCAGGAGAGCAACAGAAAAAAGGTATGTTGGCAATAATGATCTCTAGTGTAAAGTGTCTTTCGCACCAAGGTGCAGTGCAACATCTTTATTGGGGCCCTTCTGATCTTCGGGCTAAGTTTGAACCTTGAGGGAACTCAGCAGATTTTAATTAAATAAACCTCAGATTTATACCAGTGTAAGGGAAGGGGAAAATATGGCCCCCCCAAAAAACCTTAAACGTATAAGGCCAGAAAACACTTGCAGGTCTTTCCCAATTTGCAACACAACAGACTTCTAATGAGCACCAACAGCACCCCCTGGGTAACCCAACTAAACGCCGCAGCAGCTATCCTGGCGGCTTATGCAAAGCAACCGTAAGCAGTGCCGCCCAGAGGATTCAGGGAGTCTGGGGCAAAGCAATTTCGAGGGCCCCGTCCATTAAAAAAAAAGTTATAATACTATAGTATAGTATATTGCCCCGGGGCTTGGGGCAAATTGCCCCACTTGCCCCCCCCCCGGCGGCTCTGACCTTAAGCCCCCAGCCACACTCCCCGCTGCCCCTGCAGAAGAAGAAATCCTGCTCCCCTTACCTGGATGGCCCACGCTCCCAGACAGGCCTCCCCCTCTGCAGCGCCCCCGCCCAGCCAGCAACCGGGCCGGGGCTCTCTGCATGCACACGCGAGCCCTCCCCTGTAGCAACCGCCCCTCGAGCTCCGCGCGCGCTGAGTGGCGGAGCGCGAGGCGGCTGTATATAGAGGAGCCGCGGCGCGCGCGACTGAAACCCTAGCGGCGGGGCGCCTCCCCTGACCCGGTGACCTCACTGAACCCCGGCCCGGGCCAGGCGGGCGGTGTGAAATCCCGGCGCTGGGCATGCGCAGGTGCTGCCCAGCTGACGAGCCGGGGTGGGGCGCGTGCTGCCCTGGCTGGGAACGTCCCTGTGGGAGCGCGGGGCGCAGAGGGCTCGGCGCGAGCCGGAGAGAGGGTTGCTGAGGGACAGCCTCCCCCTTCCCCAGTCCTTGCAGCTGTGGAAGTGCTGCAAGGAGGGGGGTCGGGCGGCGCCCACCTCTTACAGCAGGTGGTTCCCGGCACGGAGGGAGGGTGGAGACAGGGGAGCCACCCCTTCATTCTTTCCTTCCCCCCCCGTCCCTGTTTGGAAGAGGAGACCCTTGCCGCACAATCACTCCACAGCTGATGATCTCACGCCCTAGAGAGAGGCTTCTAGCTCATCCCCACCCTTTCCCCTAATATTCAGTCCATTTATTGGGGTTGCATGGTGGTGGGAAGAGATTACTCGCCCCAAAGTACTATTCAAAGACCTTTGTTTTAAGCAGTCAACGGGGAGAGGATTTGCAGAAGGGAGTTGCCAGCAGCTCTCACAATTTCATGGTGGGTCTTGCGCTGCGTCTCTCAAAACCCCAGCTTCTGAAATCCTGTGATTAGATAAGAGACTCAGCTTTCATTTCATGTTCTCTGTGTGTGTATATCAATCTCCCCTCTGTTTTTTCCACCAAATGCATCCAATGAAGTGAGCTGTAGCTCACGAAAGCTTATGCTCTAATAAATTTGTTAGTCTCTAAGGTGCCACAAGTCCTCCTTTTCTTTTTGCGAATACAGACTAACACGGCTGCTACTCTGAAATCAGCTTTCATTGAAGCAGTTAGTTTCCAACGCTCCTAAGTGCAGAGAAAAGCTTGAACGTGTGGCACCCGTGCACCCTAAAGGTTCAGAAACTACATGGCAAATAAAAACAACCCAATTAAAAATTAAGCCATTTATTTTGGGGCTGTGACTCAGGCTGTTTTGTTTTTCTTTTAAACATAGGGGGTTGGCATGTCTATCTGTACAAGTTACAAGATTGAATTCTATGGTGTCCCAAACCTTCATAGCACCTATCAACTATAAAATAAAACAAATTCGAAAAACAGTGGCAACATGGCCAAAATAAATACATCTCCTATCCAGTACAGAGTTCAAACAAACAACCTATAATGTCAGATATTACCTGGCATGACCCATCTTAAAATGTACAAAAACAAAATGACATCCCAACAAAGCTAGAACAATTCCAACTGGAAGTCAAGCTAGATCATTTGCAATAAATAGTTTATCTAATAAACTTAGCTGCTTCCTTTGCTCCTGGAATATCTGAGATCAGACTGTGACCTTGATTTTATTTGTCATGTGAAATTATTCAACAAATGTTTTTATTCCGACTCCCCTACTGCTGTATACATTATGAACAAGACTCAGAGTATTTAACATTTGCTATTTGATCAGTGGTTGTTCTGATTGGTCAAATAAGTCACATGCCTGTTCTTTGAATGACTGTTCAAGTACTTCCAGCATGTGTGTTTAATGTGAACTTAAAAGATGGCATGAGAATGGCCTAAGCAAGTTCATTTAAACATTCAACCAGAATATTTTTGGTAATATCCACCCATCTGTACCTGGAAGGATGCCAAGGTTTTCTCTGATATATGATGAAGAGTAGAGCATTCTACTGTCTCAAGACTTTGAGAGAGCAGGCAGTACCCTGCCTCCGATGTTCAAGAGGATCTAAGAAACACAAGACTATTACATCATCTAGTCATCTCACTAAATGTGAGTTGTCACAAGTGGCTCTCATACATGAGAATTAGATGGCAAGACTGAATAGTCATAGACATGTCAATAGTGACTCCATAGTTGAGACTGCACTGTGATTTGCACGCAAAGCAGAGTTGAAATCACTTTGTTTCATATGTTGAAGATGGAGTTTAATCGCTGGATTTGGCACAATAACTGGTCATAGGAAGATTTAATTCTTTGTAATTTTTTTAGTGAGAACGTTGCCAGCTTTTGCAGAGGAAATATTTAAAAGTGCTCCCTGTTTTAAATGTTGCCTTATTTCCCCCTCATATTTCTTTGGGTTCCTATAGCTAAACAGTTGCTGCAAAGTCCAAGCTTCACTCAGAGTTCTTTGAGGGGGTCAACAAACATGTGGACAAGGGGGATCCAGTGGACATAGTGTACTTAGATTTCCAGAAAGCCTTTGACAAGGTTCCTCACCAAAGGCTCTTACGTAAATTAAGTTGTCATGGGATAAGAGGGAAGATCCTTTCATGGATTGAGAACTAGTTAAAAGACAGGAAACAAAGGGTAGGAATAAATGGTAAGTTTTCAGAATGGAGAGGGGTAACTAGTGATGTTCCCCAAGAGTCAGTCCTAGGACCAATCCTATTCAACCTATTCATAAATGATCTGGAGAAAGGGGTAAACAGTGAGGTGGCAAAGTCTGCAGATGATACTAAACTGATGATACTGCAGATGATCCTCAAGATAGTTAGGACCAAAACAGACTGAAGAACTTCAAAAAGATCTCACAAAACTGATTGGGCAATAAAATGGCTAATGAAATTTAATGTGGATAAATGTAAAGTAATGCACACTGGAAAAAATAACCCCAACTATACATACAATATTATGGGGGGCTAATTTATCTACAACTAATCAGGAGAAAGATCTTGGAGTCATCATGGATAGTTCTCTAAAGACGTCCACGCAGTGTGCAGCGACAGTCAAAAAAGCAAATGGGACATTAGGAATCATTAAAAAGGGACAGAGAATAAGACGGAGAATATCTTATTGCTCTTATATAAATCCATGGTACACCCACATCTTGAATACTGTGTACAGATGTGGTCCCCTCATCTCAAAAAAGATATACTGGCATTAGAAAAGGTTCAGAAAAGGGCAACTAAAATGATTAGGGGTTTAGAATGGGTCCCATATGAGGAGAGATTAAAGAGGCTACGACTTTTCAGCTTGGAAAAGAGGAGACTAAGCGGGGGATGTGATAGAGGTATATAAAATCATGAGTGGTGTGGAGAAAGTGAATCAGGAAAAGTTATTTACTTGTTCCCATAATATAAGAACTAGGGGCCACCAAATGAAATTAATGGGTAGCAGGTTTAAAATAAAAAGGAAGTTCTTCACTCAGCGCACTCAACCTGTGGAACTCCTTGCCTGAGGACGTTGTGAAGGCTAGGACTATAACAGGGTTTAAAAGAGAACCGGATAAATTCATGGAGGTTAAGTCCATTAATGGCTATTAGCCAGGATCGGTAAGGAATGGTGTTCCTAGCCTCTTTTTGTCGGAGGGTGGAGATGGATAGCAGGAGAGACATCACTAGATCATTACCTGTTAGGTTTACTTCCTCTGTGGCACCTGGCATTGGCCACTGTCGGTAGACAGGATACTGGGCTGGATGGACCTTTGGTCTGACCCAGTATGGCCATTCTTATATATTCTGATAACTCTTCATGTTTAATGGTAACATTTGAAAGCAGCCTATGTGCAAGAAGCTATTTCTATTATTCAGAATAATGGTTCTGAGCTATGCAAAGATTAGCTATCAAAACCTCTGGTTTCTTAGCTACTTCCATTGAACAATCCTGGCATCCTGCCTCTGTCTCACTGATTGGGCTCTGCACACACTCCTAATGAGCCAGAGAGCCAGACCAGACAGCAGGAAGTATGGCTTTGGGCTGAGGGAAATATGGGTTTGGGGGACCCATGAGGAGTTAAACAGAAATGTGTGGGGCAGGTAAAGAGAGTGGGGCTATTTAACCAGCTGGCAAGAGTCCCTAAGAGGCCATAAATTAGCTTGGTATAGACTGAGCAGATGAATGACTGGATATGCCCTTCTCTGACCCCATGCCAGGGTCAGGTGGAGTATGTTGCCATGCCATCTCTTTACCAAGCGAGAGCTCCCATGCACTGTGGAATTCTGAGCTGGCAGTTCTGGCTGCTATTTGGATCTTTTACACCATCTGTGTACTAAACAATCTCACCCATTAAGTGATTTTTTTTTAAATCAGGAAACAAGTTTGTGATGCTCCTTGCATTTTTCCCCTGATTGACCCATCATTCATTCAGTTTAGCTCCTTTCCTTGTGTTGTCTGTCTGCAAGAGTAAATACTACTTATCTTGGAAAGTTGTAGATTCAAACCAGGCAACACCAAAAGCAGAGTAATTTTTGAATTTCAGCCTCACTACAGCTCACCTCAGTGATGTGCAGTGCAAACCCCCCCTCCCCCCCCGATCCTTGTCGACATCTGGAGAGTTAAGGGTGAAATACTTTTCAGCAGTAAGTTGTGTTACCAAAAAGTCCTGAAAAAGATTCTGTGTTGCAAAATTGTTTGCACAACTCTACGAATATAATTTTTAGCTTAAAAAGAGATTAAAGGTCATTCACAGATGAGTGCATGCATCAAGCTGTCAAAGGTATTGATAACATTTCTCTTTTCAATATGCATATATTATGTGCAGCTATATAGCATGGTGCTCACAATGGTATTGTGGGGGAAATTGCTGTTAACCTTGGTGTTGAAACTGACCCCATCCCATTCTGTGGCAAAAATCTATGTACTGTATGCAACATATGCAAGAGCTGTAACGCAAGAGGCCTCTAGGGCTGTACCTTTAGACTTAAACTAAAACATTTACCTATGCTAGGCTGTAGCACTTGACCCACATAATGGACTAGGCCATTCTCTAACTAGAAAAGAGCCAAAAGGGCCTCTGGAAGAGTTCCTAGCTGTCCATTATATGCACCTTCCACTGTGCAAAAGTCCCTAGACAAAACGCTGCCACAGCAAACCGCAGATCTTGATAATAACACGGTGCGTCAGCACTGTGCTAGTTATGAAATTGCCCTTCCATTAATTCCTTATAAGGCTTTATTAATAATGCTTGAGTGGAAGGAAATGTATCATTTGGCTTGAATTTGGACCTATATAAAATCCGGTATTATAGGGGCAGGGCAGAGAGAGACCAGGGTAGCACCTGCGTGTGACCATCTCTATCTCCCTCTCCCTGCATGCTTGTATTCAATAAAAGGACCTCAGACTGTTTGAACCAAACAGATGGTGTGACTCGTTTTCCACAACAGTATGATCTTGTCACAAGGAAAAAGACACTTCAATACTTGTCATATTAGCATTCATCTGACATTTTAGCATTTAATTAAAATGCTTTTTGGGAGGATGCACATATTATATGCTCAACAAGATGATTAAATACCTCCAGCAAACTGAATCTTTTGCTTTCTTTCCAAGATAGCACATGTATAGTTTCCAACTCTCACTTGGGATTCTTTCATTGTCTTCATCTCTTAAGTATTCCAAACAAGAAGGCTTAAGCAATAGACAAAGTGTCCAAATAAGGACTAGTGATCATAAATCATAGTCTTACCAAGTGGAATAGGATTAAAATAGGATTTTAATTACAAACCTGTTAGTATAATCCTATGGGTATATAAATAAATACAGACTCTTTTGCAGACATGAGAGGAGTAGGTTAGGCAACTCAAATCCATGTCCATTTTACAGTTACAAGCTAAAAATATATGGGCATTTTAATATCCATATTGTTTGGTTCAAATAAACATTTTTATCTAGTCTCTGCTTTTTCTACCTGCTGAACGGTTTAACTAACCTACATAAAATCTCCTCAGTTACTACGGCTTCATATTTTCTTTGTGATACATACAGTAGCACAACATCAGATGTATTTGAACACACACACAAAACTCCAAAGAAAATATTATCTTAATGCCAGGTTAAGAAATACATTTTCAGTGTGATGCCTGGAAATTTTAACATTACACCTTTGTGAGAACCAAACACTACCAGGGGAGGAGGGAGGGCCATGGAGGGAGCTTGTCAGGCTTTTAGTCTGTCCAGTTGATATCCACCCTGGTCCTTAAAGGGCCTGGATCTGGATTGCTTGTTGAAAGTAGTGTGATTCAGTATTTTTTTTATATTTCATTGAAACAAACGACATAAAAATCAAGAAAACCTCACAAAAGGTAAGCTAGTAATATTAAACTAGAAATAAAGCAATACACTATCAATTTAATAGCAAAATCAAATCAACATAGCAAACAAGTTAGTCTCAATTTTGGATTGTAGTAAAATCACATTTGTTATATCAAAGTAATACCAAAAATAATAAATCCTTATAAATTCTAAGAAGGAGTCTAAGGAGGAAGTTGGCCAATTGGTTACAAATCCTAACTAAGAAATTTTCCCAAAATCAAACCTTGGAGTTGGTTAAATATCTTAATTCTGAAACCATGTCTGAACCAATTATATGTCTCAGAGCCAATTATAAAGCTTCCTTGTTAGTTTAAAACTCCTATGGTGGCTAACCCTTTCTTCCCTCTCTCCCCCTTCATAAGGATATCATAATAGCCACTTTAACAGAACATTCCTAATAAACAGAAATTTCACATGTTCTATTTACCAGAAATATCAAATGACAGTCTCTCAGGACTTCTAAATATAGAAGACATATTAATGATTAATCTCATGAGACAATTTAGGGCTGTTTAAACCTGGAGAATTTCTTTATGGTGCCTTACCCATAAGGACTTTTTGGGAGTTCATACACACATGCATGTCACCAGCCAGACTTTCAAACCCTAAGATTAAGAATATAAAAAGATTCAGACATCTCCCAGCTAATAAAAATAGATTAAGTGAAAATAAGTTACTTACGGTAACAGAGGGATTGCAAATTCTTTAGCTTTTGCAGTCTTCTCAACTGTACAGAGTATGAGCTGGTACCACAGTCAGAGCCAGATGGTTATGTTCTACTGGCACAACTCTACTCACTAGTGTACCCAGGGGAACAATTTGTAAATTGGGGGTGCTGACAGCCATTGACCCAATCTGTGAATCCTGTATACAACAGAAACTACTTCAAGCCAGGGGATGCGGAAGCACCCCCAGCACTCTTAGTTCCTGCACCAAGTGGATCTTCAGCTTCAAGGATCAAGAAAAGATTTGCAAGATATTCATCTGAATGCAGTGAATGGAGCTAAGGGGGACCTGGTGAGATACAAAATTAGTATTATAATATGCTGCGGGGGGGCAGTTCTGAATTATGCAGGACATATTGTATTTGTTACCACACGCATCTAATTTCTTGACCAAATCACAACAGGCAAAAGGAAACAATCATATTTTTCTAGCTTTTTAATATAGTTTGACCGATATGGCTATGAAAGCTGTAGCTCATACTTTTATATTAGTGAATAAGGTTGAGATCCTATAATATCCTGTCCTAATGTGATCTATTGTGGTACTCCTATTTCCTGCTTTTCTTATCTGCCTACTGCTGGAAAGTTCACCCATCGGTGGTGTTGTTGTTGCTTTTGAATACAGTTATGTATTCTTGATCTTTCTCTCTGTTTGATTTGTTTTTTGATGATAAATGGATGTCTGGAGGCAGTCACCAAACTTTAATTTGACTGAACAGATCATATCTGAAAATCACAATTTTGCTGGAGCATAGTTGAAGAGTAAGCAATAATTTCACACCTATCCATACATACAAGCTGTTTATTGGTTTTCTGCAATATGCACTGCAATATTTTAACTTGTATTATTGCAGTGTTTGCATATATTATCATCAGTACTACTAACAATGACTAGGTAAATGGAAAAAATACTATGTTTACCCAAAGATCATTTGATACTGGGGAAAAACACATGTTCATCCAGGGGATACCAGATTCCCTGAACAGTTCACATAATGCACGCAAGTAGTTATTTTGCATGTGTTAAGAAATCTAAAAAGAGACAGTATTATTAATGTATGTTCTCAGATTTCCCTTTCTAAAAGTCGTAACAGAGCCTTTATTCCTTTGCTTGAAAGCCTTGTCAACACACACACACGCTAGGCCCGATTCTCATGTTGCACTGGTGTAACTATTGATGTCAGCAAAATCACTTGATTTACAGTTGTATTAAGTGGTCTACCTCTTCTCTGCTCATCGCTGTCTCCACTCATCTTGTACTGGCTTCCTTTCTTCCTGTAACAGCACTGGTACCTGCCTCTTGCGAACACCCCCTCTCTGGCCAATACGTGCCTGCAATCATTCAGTCTTTTTCATGGTGTGACACCCATCTCTCACAGGCACTCCCTTTCTGGTTGTATGTGAGCCTGCTTTTTTTTTTCCCTCTCCAGTTCTTATAACAGGATGGCACCCACCTCTCGCAAGCACTCCCCTCCCCCCCCCCACCCAGCCAAAGTTTTTTCAGCAGGCCTTCAACAACTCAGCCCTCCGGCTGACTCACACACACTGTCCCACCTAAGCAGGTATACAGTCTCTAGCTCTTTCTCACGGCCCTGCTATGGGACTGTAGCACTAAGGCTTCCTCATTGGAGACACTGCCTTCTTTAACAGTCCAAAAGGGGCCCATCAGTACCCTCAGTTGGTGTCCTTTCAGCAGCCCTCCCTTGGCTCAGTCTTCAACCATACCAGAAGGGCTCATCACAGTATCTGGCTAGGTTCTGGGCTCAGTCCCCTGGGCTCAGCCTACCTCCACTGACCGTCCATGGTGCTGCTGCTCTTCCAGCCATTCAGGCGCCCATTCTTTGGCAGCCTTTCCTAGGCTCAGTTCTGCCTGCAATGAGCTGTGCACAGTCCTGCTGCTCTTCCAGCCACCCAGACCTCCATCTTCAAGGTCCAGGTAGCAACAGACTGCTGTGTCTCTACTGGTTCTATTTATATGCTCCTGGCCACTGACTGGTTGCTCTAGCAGCCCCTCTGATTGGCTGCTCCCTTGCAGCCACTCTAGGCAGCCTGGAGGACTTTTCTTCTGCTCTTCTCCCTGCCTCCAGCAGGGGGCCTCCGGGCCTAGTCCACTCTATCACAATACCCCTGCACATCATCTGGCCACTGATAATGCAGGAACCTTCCAATCTGTATTTTACAGATTCACAGAAGGATGATTAGATCATCTAATCTGACCTGCTATATATCACAGGCCATTAAGTTTCATCAAGCTTACTTCTATACTGAGCTCAATAACTTGTGTTGGGCTAAAGTATATATTTCAGAAAGGCATCTTGATTTGAAGATATCAAGAGATATAGAACAATCACTTCTGCTGTGGTTTATTCCAATCGTTAATCACTCTCACTGTTTAAAATTTGTGGCTTTTCCTGCCTCCTGGAAAAGCCTGCCTTATCTTCCTCCATTCTCAGCTCTCCAGCTCATTTCTAATGTCACCCAGACCATATGTTTTCTCACTTCTAGCTTTTTGTCTCTGTGACAGAATACTTCTCTATACTCACACCCTATAAACTTCTGTAATAGTCTTTGCACAAATTATGTCTTGTGAGTTGTCATCTGTAAACTCATAATTTGCTGGTCATTATTGTCCTGGTAAAATTTGTGTCAACACTGCATGTGAAGTTATAAGATATCCCTATATGATGTTATTAACACATGTCCCAAACCCCACAGCCCTGCCCAACAGAAATTGGCAAACAGTCCTAAAAAAAGGAATCCATGCTTTGCTTAATTTGCATCTAAGCAGTAAACAGAATCATCAAGCAGGAAGGGAAATAAAGAAAGCTCAAACAGGTGAGAAAAAAACAACAGGGAACATCCTCTCACATAGACTCCATCTCCTGGTGCTCAGCTGGAAATGTTTTTCAGGAGATGGACTGAAACTATAAAAAGGACGGACAAACACCCCCAAAGCACACACACCCACACCCCGCACCCACCTGCTTATCGTATTCACAGCATCTGAAGGACAAAGGAAGAATTCGTTGGACTCTGGGAGAGGAGTCCTGACCCACATGATTTGGTCAGTGAGACTGGTCAAAGCATGTGATGAAAAACTTTGCTTGAATCTTACATAGTTTGTTAGGCATTAATAAGCATTTTATTTTTGTTTTTCTTGTAACCATTTCTGACTTTTAAGTCTCATTACTTGCACTCACTTACAATCTCTCTCTTTGTAGTTAATCAACTTGTTTTATTGTTTTATCTAATCCAGTGTGTTTAACTTGAAGTGTTTGGGTAACTTCATTTGGGGTGATAAGTTGTGTGCATATTATCTTCTTAAAGGAATAACAGACTTAATATAACTTGTACTGCCCGAGAGAGGGATGGGTAGTACAGGACATACAGATCTGGGGAGATATCTCAGACTGTGGGGGATGTTGGGGTCACCCTGCTTTATAACTAAGGCTGGTGAAATCCAGAGTGTAACCCAAGTGTGGTTGGCAGGCTGCAGTTACATGCAGATACTCAAGGTGTGGCCTGTAGGCTGGAAAACTGTTTGTGAACAGCCCAGGTGGGAGCTACTTCACCAAGCATTGTAAGGCATTGTAAGGTTGCAGGAAAGGGGTCACACAGCTGCTCATTAGTCTGGATTGTGCACTGATATATCATAGTCTCCATCTACAGTTAGTTATTATTCAATCTTGCAAAGGATTTTGGGAATGTGTTGTACAAAATAAGGGCCAGATCCTGAAAATCTTTCCCAGGTTAATAGTCCCATTGATTTTGGGAGCATTCAACATTTGACTTTAATGGGACTTGAGGGAATACTCATGAGAGTAAAGCTTGCAGGCTTAGGCCCTAAATGTGGTATAGGTACTTAAAAGGGAAACTATCAAAGGGACAGATTAGACTGGCTCTTGTACAGTTGCACATTCAAGGGGTGGTGGTGGCTGAAGAAGCATCCTTCCCTCCTTTTCACAGCCTGTGTAAGGGCCACATGGCACAGTAGGCTCTGAAATGAGAGGAGTGTAGGATTGCCCTGTCCCTACTCCCCATTCCCTCTGGGCACACAGCATCCCAAAGGGAACAGGGAGATGCTTCCTTAGGTTACCATTCAGCAGAGCTGAGGGGAGCAAGTCATCCTTTGTTCCAGCTACTGACCCTCATAAATGAATGTCGTTCCAAACACAGCACTTGTATGCACCTGGGAGCCTTGCAGTGCTCCATCTGGGATGCTGCAGCTCCAAAATGTCCCCTTATTGGTTATCAATAAATTGCACAATCTTACTCAAAATATAATTAAACATAAAATCGGAGATTCCTTGAAAGCTATCCTATGTTGCAGAGTTTCCAGCACTATGTTTTTTTATAAACACCACCAGTAAGATAGATACTGTAGGTGAGCAGATAGTAAAAACTGGAAAAAACTGCCCATCTCCTGTCAGCATGTTCATGCACTGGTTTGCTTACTATCATATTTAATTATGTAATGAACTTGGAAGTAATTTTTAATACTTTTGGGCTATAGGAAGCTATTTTCTAAAAGTAAATATATTGTTGTGCGGAAATATGCACTGTTTTTATCCATGCTACATCTGTTTGGGGAGAAATAGAAAACTTTATGTTCCAAGGCTATCAATCCATTTTCTTTTCCTAAGCAATAAATCCACTTAAAACAATATAAAGAGTGCAAAGGGGGCTATGTGGCCTCATGGCCACAGGAAGAGATTTCAGACACAGAAGCAGTATTGATTATCATCTGTTTTGAGACACTTACATGGTGGAATTGGGCAAGTCTCTTCTACCATCTTGTGTGTATTAGTCAGGCAAGCTAGAGAGCAGGGTAAAAGCAATATATCATTGAAAATCAGGTACTGTATCTGAGCAGAGACCTCTTGGGTACATACATTTCAAAAAATATGGGATGAACCATTTTATAGCCACTGAATGGAAGTCCAGTAATCTCATACATGAAATGCTGTACCTATCCAGTCTAAAACCAAGGATTGTCTATCCTATTTGCTAACTTGCCAAGACAGGTTCCCTACAGATTCCCAAAGTGATCTTTTATATATCAAGAATAATCATAAATTTTAAACCACTCAGAGATAAAAAAGGAGCTCCTCCCAAAGAATGCCAATCCCTTGTCAGTGGTACAGGTCTCAAACACTGTATTTATTGTATGAAAAGTTCATGCCATCACCAGTAATCAGTAATTTTTTCAGAGTTTGTACTTTTCAGAAAGTTCTGAAATTTTATTCCACCTTCCAAAAATTTTTGCCAGCATAACTTCATGCATTTTTCACCCACCTGACAACTGAGCAAGGAAAATGTAGAGATCAGGGTCACAGTAGGAATTTGTGTCAATGTACAGTCTGTCACATGACAGAAGAATGGGCCAAATTATACAATGCTCAGGCAAAAGTACATTAGTATTCTGAGAAGAAGAAGAGCAAAATTTACACTGGAAATCTATGCTGGTATCTGGTGGGTAGAGAGTGGCCATTCACAGTTAGTCCTCTCCTTACCATCCTTTAGGTAATGTTGGCCTGTGACCAAATGTAGACCTCTGTGAAGAAGGTCAAATCAGGAGTGAGTACACCCTGCACATATTGTAGTGTCTTCTACACCTCCTTTCATTGAATGATCCCTGAGAATTGAGAGCCTCCTGTGGTTACAAGTTCTCAGGGTCAGACCTGCCTAAAGAATAGGCTTACTGGGCTGGCAGGGCAAAAGCGGTTGTTATAATGTGGTGATGTTTGCTAAAAGAAGGTTATCCCTTGTCTGCTGAACCCAGCTTGTAATGGTGAGGTACTGTACAGCATGAATGTAGCTGGTTCAGGCTGGCTGATATTCCTGCCTGAGTTATTCACCTGCCTTAATATATATACCTCAGAAGTGAATTTCCTTCAATGAACTGTAATGTTGAGGTTGTCTTAAAAATTCGTGTCAGCAGCTCTTTGTTTTAAGCCCTCTTGTAATCTATTAACCATGATATGGGTGCTGTTTTATGCATGTACATTTAGGGCAAGGCAATTTATGATATTTAAAAATTCATATGCCTTTAAAAGTTTTTGATAGTGCAGAGCTCAGCATTTTTTATTTCCTTTTCACTTTTCTACATGTACTGTCAATCAGTTTGTTAACCAGTTGCAACCTTTAGCCGAGTTCTTAGTGAGTATTAAAAATAGCTTGTTATGCAGTAGACATGTGTCTCTGTTTGTAATTTGCTGTTTGCACATACTGTACAGTAACCAGTAGCCTTTTTGTGGAGCAAAGGTAATCTGGGTTTAAGTAAAAATTGCCTGAAGAAATAGTTGAAGGTTTAATCCTACAGATAAACAACATCTGCCTGATATTTAAGCAAGCTTAGGTTCAGATTTCTAAACACAATACCTGTGATCATGAATCATCAATAGAGTATTTTTTTATCCAATCTAAATCTTTTTCTTTGTAAATCCTAAATAACCTCATTACTCCAATCCGATATATAGACAAGGATTTAATGTAGCTTTGACTGAAAATGCATCATATCTAATTATGATTAGGTTCCCAACACATGCATGAGAAACTGAATTATTCCAGTTATGCTTTGCTTGCTGATAGCTGGACCAGTTTAAAGCTTTCTGCAAGTAAATAAAGCAAACCATAGTGGATATTGTATTATTAGATATTAATAACTTAATGGGCCAAATTCTCAAGTTCTTACTCCTTACTCAGACGAAACTCCCATTGACTCAAATAAAGACTAAGAAAGAACTTCAGGATTTGATCCTATAATAAACAGCACCTTCCATCCAAGGATTTATCACAGAAATGTAGGGCTGGATGGAACCTCTAGAGTATATCTAGTCCAACACCTTAAAACCTTCCCTGACAGATGTTTGTCTAGCCTGTTCTTAAAAACCTCCAGTGACAGGGATTCAATAAACTCCCTAGGTAACCTGTTCCAGTGCTTAACTATCCCTATGGTTAGAATATTTTTCCTAAAATATTCCATTGCTGCAGATTAAACCCAGGACAACTAAGCCCATTGATTCTTATCCTACCTTCAGGGGACATGGAGAACAATTGATCACCATCTTCTTTATAAGTCCTTAACATATTTGGAGACTGTTATCAGTCTTCTCTTCTGTATACTAAACATGCCCACATCTTTCAACCTTTCCTTGTAGATCATGTTTTCTAAACTTCTTTTCATTTATGTTGCTCTCCTCTGGACTGTCTCCAATTTGTCCACAACTTTCTTAAAGTATGGTGCCCAAATCTGAACACAGTACTCCAGCTGAGGCCTGACCTATGCCAATTAGAGCAGAACAATTACCTCCCATGTCTTACATATGACACTCCTGTTAATACATCCCAGAATGACTTTTGCTTGATTTGCAACAGCATCACATTTTTGACATATTCAATTCATGACTCACTACTTGCCCCCAAATCCTTTTCAGCCATACTAATGCCTAGCTAGTTATTCTCCAGAGCAATTCTCCAATTTATTAAGATCATTTTGAATTCTAATCCTGTCCTCCAATGTGTTTGCGACTTCTTCCCAGGCCTGGTATCATCTGCAAGTCTTATAAGCATACCCTTCATTCTGTCATCCAAGTTGTTAATTAAAATATTGAATATTACCAGTCTCAGACAGACCCAGTACCCCTCCCCTTGACAGAGAACCATGGGTAACTGCTCTTTGATATGTTTTTGAAACCAGCTGTGAATCCACCTTATAGTTATTTCACCCAGACCAGAGATTCTTGAACACTTTTTGCTGATCCCCCTTTCAGAGATTCATGTCACATATGCACCCCCTTCTTTCTAAGAAACAGTATTTCCATGAATGCCGGGGATCCAGGAGCCCATCCTGGTCAGGGTGCCTGCTGCTCTGTGCTTGTGAGCATCCCTTCCCTGGGACACGCTCCGGGTACGCTGCACCAGCAGGATACTGACAGCCAAGTTGCGTCCCTTTCGTCATGCCCCTATCCGCGTTCACAGACTGCAGGCTCCTCTGGCCCTGGTGTGATGCATGTGCAAGATCCTGTGTGGGCAGGGAGAAACTACCTTCCAAGGGGGCGCATGTGCATCATACTCTGGAGAGGTGAAGGAGCAGGAATGGGTCCTTCCTCGCCTCCTGTGTTGGGAAAGGTCACACCCTCTCCCTCCTCATCCATCCCTTCCTCCTCCTTGTTCTTCCAGCCTGGCAGAAGCAGCAGAAACTACAACAGATCCTTGCACCCACTCCCTTCCAATAACCTCATCATGCACACCAGGTGGATGTGCCCCACAGTTTGAAAACCAATGGTCTAGACCAGTGGTTCCCAAACTTGTTCCGCCGCTTGTGCAGGGAAAGCCCATGGTGGGCCGGGCCGGTTTGTTTACCTGCCACGTCTGCAGGTTCGGCCGATCGCGGGTCCCAATGGCTGCGGTTCGCTGCTCCAGGCCAATGGGAGCTGCTGGAAGCGGCACGGGCCGAGGGACCATTTGATCTAGACTAGTTTTTCTCTAGTTTCTTCATGAGAACGTCGTGTGGGACTCTATCAAAAGCCTTACTAAAATCAAGTTATATATCACATCTGCAGCTTCCCCCCTTATCCACTAGGCCAGCTACCCTATTAAAGAAGGAAATTAAATTGGTTTGGCATGGTTTGTTGGCTACTGCTTATCACCTTATTAACTGCTAGATGCTTACAAATCAATTGTTTAATAGTGTGTTCCAGTATCTTTCCAGGTATTGAAGTTAGGCTGACTGGTTTGTAAGTCCTCAGGTCCTCTTTGTTCCCCTTTTTAAAGAAAGGTATTATGCTTGCCCTTCTCCAGTCTTCTGGGATTTCACCCATTCTCCATGAGTTCTCAAAGATAATTGCTAGTGATTTCGAGATTGTGTTGGCTAGTTCCTTAAGTGCTTTAGGGTGAATTTCATCAGGCCCTGCCAACCTGAATACACCTAACTTATCTAAATAATCTTTGACCTGTTCTTTCCCTATTCTGGCTTGTGTTCCCTCACCCATGTTGTTAATAATATTAATTGTGACCAGATACTTAACACAATTAAACCTATTTTTTTAGTGACTAAATTTTTTAGTGACGACTGAAGCAAAAATGACAGGTTTCAGAGTAGCAGCCGTGTTAGTCTGTATTCGCAAAAAGAAAAGGAGTACTTGTGGCATCTTAGAGACTAACAAATTTATTTGAGCATAAGCTTTCGTGAGCATCTAATGAAGTGAGCTGTAGCTCACGAAAACTTATGCTCAAATAAATTTGTTAGTCTCTAAGATGCCATAAGTACTCCTTTTCTTGAAGCAAAAATGGCATTAAGCCCTTTAGCCGTCTCTGTGTCATCCATTATTTGCTCTGCTTATCCATTAAGTAATGAAGATATTTCCACTTTCCTTTGCCTCCTTCTTACTTCTAGTGCATTTATAGAATGTATCAACGTGTTTGACAAATATTAAGGGCCAGACAGTAACAAGCCCTGATACAGGAGGTCTGAGGTGGGGAACACGAGGAGTCTCTCCCCTAGTGTGGACAGCCAAGGGCCTGTCACAACTGCAGACCCGAGGCTTGGAAGAGAGTTCAGGGACTGCTCACTTTTAGTCAACACACAAGAGCAACAAGAATAAGTGGCGCCAAGTCAAAGTGGACCTGTTACATCAAGGGTAGCTGGCTGCACTATGCTACATGATGGTATGGTCTGTATAATCCTCCCTGCCACTCTGGGAAGGATTGTGCCTCCGAGTACTAGAAAGTCCTTCCTCCAGGAATTCCCAATGGGGTGGTGCACCTCTACAAAGTCCCTATAATGATTATTCAATGTGTTATGTGATTTTAATTCAGTTTAGCTAGGAGGAGTTGTCTGTTTGTATTCTGTGTTTTGAGATGGACACAAACAAAAGCCAGGAAATTCACTGATTAGATCTTGTGATTAAAAGGATCTTAAATCATTTCAGAATTTCATACACCATATGTTCTACAATATGCACATATGCGATAAAATTAAATTGAATTAAAGATAGAGCAGGCCTTAAATCCTAATTCTGTGCATTGGTCCACTTGCATTCCAACTTTATTATTACGGATGGGTGAACTCATTTCGTTTAATTTCAAACCCATTCAAACTTTGTAGTTTTGAAAGTTCATTGAATACATGAATTCTCTTTGATTCACAGCCTAGTTTGGAGAAACTGTGGAGGAAGAGAGAAAAATCTAATTAACAAGTAGGGTGAAAATGGAATAGAGAAAGGGGAAAAGTGTAGTTAAAAAACAGAGTTAAATTCTATGCTCAGTTACACTGGTGTAAATCTGAATAGCTCCACTCACCTCAATGGAAGTAATCAGGACTTACACCATGGCAATGGGGAGGTGAATTTAGCCCAGAATATATCCCCCATGTACATGCCACCATCTGGGCCAGCTTAGCTGTTCGGAAGTCCATTCTTCAATCTGTAATGCATGGGAGTGGCTCTTCTTTACACAGAGAAATGTGCTTTTTAATTATTGAATTTCCCTTGGGGGAAAATAGGTATAAATAAACTTGGCCCTTAGTTTATTTCTGTTTCATCTGTTTCATCGAGTGCAATGGCAGTCTAATGCATGGTTTCAGAGTAACAGCTGTGTTGGTCTGTATCCACAAAAAGAAAAGGAGTACTTGTGGCACCTTAGAGACTAACAAATTTATTTGAGCATAAGCTTTCCTGAGCTACAGCTCACTTCATTGGATGCATGCTGTAGCTCACGAAAGCTTATGCTCAAATAAATTTGTTAGTCTCTAAGGTGCCACAAGTACTCCTTTTCTTTTAGTCTAATGCATGTTTCTTTCCCATCCATATTTTATTCTCTTCTTATGCCAAGTGTAATTCTGCTGCACCAGGACACAGAAGCACTATCAGATTTCCTGTTATCTGTAGTTCAAAGTTCTGCCACAGTGCTCAAAGTCCAGTGCCAAGACCCATTTGAATCTGTCACCGTAGTAAAGGTGAAGGGTAGTGCTGCCCATTTAAGGGTAATGATTGCAACTGACTCTAAAAGATAACGTAGCTGGAACATAAGAACATAGGACTGGAAGGGAACCAATCCTGAGTCATTTGATTCCAGTCCCCTGATGCTGCAGGCAACCCTGTTCTATAATCCCTTTCATATACTTATCAAGCTCCATCTTAAAGTCAGTTAGTCTTTTTGCCCCACTACTCATACTGAGGGGGCAGTTCAGAACCTCACACTTCTTAAGGTTAGAAACCACCTTCTAACTTTGTGCCTACATTTATTCATGGCTAGTATATGCCCATTTGTTCCTGTGCCAACATTGTCCTTTCACTTAAATAGCTCTTCTCCTTCCCTGCTGTTTATCCCCCTGATGTATTTATAGAAAGCAATCATCTCCTTTCTCCACCTTCAGTTTGCTAGCCTAAACAAGCCAAGTTCTTTAGTCTCCTCTTGTCAGATTGCTTCTCCATTCCCCTGATCATCCCTAGCAGCCCTTCTCTGCACCTGCTCCAGTCTGAGTTAATCTTTCTTGATTATGGCCAGAAAGCCGTAGTATAGATACTTAGGATAAAAGTAAAGTGTGTTCTGTGGCTATTGAAAACTAGACCCTGGCGTGTAAAAGATTGAAATATAGGAAGGGCCATTCATGTACTAGTGGATGGGAGAACATATAAGTCTCCTTTGAAAAAATATTACTAAATAAACAAACAAGAGTCCTGTTAAACTGAGAGCACTATTATGTTTCTAACGCAGCCAGGCCCATGTCAAAGAGCCCAAGAATCCAAGTATGCCCCCTACTTGGAGCATCACCTCACTCATAGTCTACAGTTTCATGTTTTGGAAGGAAGGACGAAGAGTGGAAAGAGCTTCAGAACAACTATCAAGCAGAATCTGGTTCCATGAACATCAACCAGGGTGTGCTTTGACTTGCAAAGACAGCCCCACAGGCCTGATATCCTGTCTCTTCCACCATCCTCACATAGAAATCAAGCTTCACTGTGACCCTGGACTCATTGAAGAGTCTGATACAAATTCCTAGGGCTCTCCCCTTCTGCCTCAGGGACCCTCCTTCTCTCATCCCTGATCTGGCCTTCTGTTCTTCTGCAGTGACCTTTCCCAGTGTCAGGTTCAGCAGCAAAGAGCAACATAGGCATGCAGAGACATGTTACTTACACAACAAGTCTCTTCTGGTTAGCTATAGACAAAATAATGAGAATCACTGATCTCCAGTACCCCTTATTCTATAATTCCTATGCAGGAGGATGATTTGTAGGACCTTTTGTTTTGGTTTGATTGTATTTTGTGTTTTGAGATGGACACAAACAAAAGCTAGGAAATTCACTGATAAGATCTTGTGTGTCACTTCAAACAGTCACTTACTTTGGATAGGATATTCAGGCTCCAGCCAAGAACTGTTGCTTTGGTTTTACTTTTCAAACCTTTGTCAGTATGCAAAAGGTGAAAGATAGGGTATGTCTTCACTACCTGTCGGATCAGATAAATTGACCCCCGAGCACTCTCCCATCGACTCCTGTACTCCAGCACCACGAGAAGTGCAGGAAGAGTCAATGGCGGAATGGCAGCAGTCGACTCACCGCGGTGGAGACACCACAGTAAGTTGATCTAAGTACATCACTTCAGCTACGCTATTTACGTACCTGAAATTGCGTAACTTAGATCGATCCCCACCCCTAGTGTAGACCAGGGCTAAGTCACAAACACTGAGATGATCAAGGACTCAATTTGTACAGACTGGATCTGCTCTTCTTTTTCATTGCTTAGCTATACTCAGTTTAAAACTACCCAGCCTCTTCATTTTCATGGTCCTAGTCACAAATATCTTATAGCATGTCTTTGCTTAGCCCTGGTGTACACTGGGGTGGGGGGGAGGAGATCGATCTAAATTACGCAACTTCAGCTACGTGAATAATGTAGCTGATGTCGACATACTTAGATCGACTTACTGTGGTGTCTTCACCGTGGTGAGTCAACAGCTGCTGCTCTCCCATTGACTCTGCCTGCGCCTCTCATGGCGCTGGAGTACAGGAGTTGACTGGAGAGTGCTCTGGGGTCGATTTATCATGTCTAGACTAGAAGCGATAAATCGATCCCCGCTGAATCAATCACTGGCGGGTAGTGAAAACATACCCTTAGACTCTGCAGCCTCTCAACATGTTGTTAGTTTATCATACTTTTAGAATACAGAGGCTTTCTATAAAAAAATACAAAGAAAGGTCAGGCTAAGATTCTGCTTCTGGGCCACAGAAATTAACTGAACTGGGTGTGTGACTGTACTTGTCTAAGAAGTGTGCATAGGTTATTTGCATCCTTTCTTTTCTGCCAGAAAACCTGATATAATTTAACAGACGTTTGAGTGTTGGGAACCCACCAGAGGCTAGTAGCTTTAATGAAACAGCAGTTGCCTCTGAACTTGTGGCTAGCTAGCCGAAAAAGGTTGCTCTACTACAGCACTCAATGATACCTTAAGGGGACTGGATTATAGTATCATATGTGTAAATCGATTAATTATTAAAAAGCATTCTGCTCATCCCATTTTGCCTCCATCTGTTCATGAAGATGATTGCTCTTGTCCTCAAGCATATTTGTTATTCAGAATTAGTCACTGAATATCTTCTGCCAATAATTCTTGGTCTGTAGATTACTTGCCATAAATTACAAGACATTGGGCCAGCTCCTTACCTAATTTAAAATGGTGTAGGTCTCTTGAAAACCCCTTCATTGAAGGAGGTACACTAGCTGAGGACATGACCCATTATCTATGTCAGGCATTTAGAATTAGTAATATTTCAGTGACCTAGATCTTTGCAGGTATTCCTTATTAAAAATTTGAGCTATGTTGGTTACTTTTGATTGGATGTATACTGTACAACACAGGTATGTTTCTATACCCTGACTGTATACAAATAACTATTAGTCAAGTTTGCAGTGCAAATACTTATCTTTATACTTTCAAAATTCCCTTTCTATGAATATTCTCCAACACTTGATTATAATGTCCTGTTTTGGTGAACATTCATGCCCATTAGCTCATTAAACATCCTGAAGATGTGAATACAATATGATCATAATCTTAGCCAATGTAAATTTCTTTTAAAATCCTAACAAGTATTTATGGAATTTTGTTCACATTATTTAGCCAGCTTTTCTTGCAAAAATGTGGTATGATCTTGATGTGGGTGCTAAAACTACACAGTAAATCTACGGTTGACATATTGACATTAATGATTATTGATAGCACTGCCCCATGGAGTCAAGTCTTATAGGCCTGATCCAATGATCATTGTTGTCAATAGGAATCTTGCTGTTGTTTTGAATGGACACTGAATGAGGCCTGTTTGAGAATGGTTATTAAAAAGTGGTAGCTTCTAAACACAGGTATAGGGTAGTTCAGCAGGTGTACACATCCATGTAAAAACATTACTATTGATTTCTTTGTGAGCAATCCACAACAGCGAGTCCCTGAAGCTGAGAGGAGCAAGAACCTCTTGGGACAACAATATTTTCCCAACCGAATATCCCATTTGTGTGTCTGTTCCTGGGTCTTCATTTTCAGTCTATGTCACAGTGTATTTTCCATGCCTTCTGGTTTTCACCAATGGTTCCCTTTATTCCTAATAACATCTACAGACAGTAAAAGCATCCAGGCACAGAGGTATTAAGGGCTTATGTGATGCAGAGAACACATTGTGCAGAGCCTCTGTACTACAGTGAATTTCAGCATAACAGCATACAAGAGAAAAGCAAGTATGGAAAATGGTTCTGATACTACATTCCTATTGTATAGTGTGCTAAAAAGAGTAATAGTTCAAGGCAATATGGAAACATTTGCAATTAGAACTGAAAGTAAAAATATTTTCTTATATTAACATATTACAACTCAGTATCACTCAGAGATTTCAAATTATTACAGTACTTAACTATCAGGTGTTTGCATGGTGGTATAATGATTAGGGCTGTCAAGTGATTAAAAAAATTAATCATGATTAATCACACTGTTAAACAACAATAGAATACCATTTATTTTAAATATTTTTGGATGTTTACTACATTTTCAAATATATTAATTTAAATTACAACGCAGAATACAAAGTGTACAGTACTCACTTTATATTTATGTTTTGATTATAAATATTTGTACTGTAATAAACAAAAAAATATATTTTTCAATTCACCTCATATAAGTTCTGCAGTGCAATCTCTTTATCATGAAAGTTGAACTTACAAATGTAGAATTATGTCCAAAGAAACGTGCATTCAGAAATAAAACAATGTAAAACTTTAGCACCTACAAGACCACTTAGTCCTACTTCTTGGTCAGCCAATCACTCAGACAAACAATGTTGGTTACAATTTGCAGGAAATAATACTGCCTGCTTCTTGCTTACAATGTCACCTGAAAGTGAGAACAGGCGTTCACATAGCACAGTTGTAGCTGGCGTTGCAAGATATTTTCATGCCAGATGTGCTAAAGATTCTTTTGTCCCTTCATGATTCAACCACCGTTCCAGAGGACATGCTTCCATGCTGATGATGGGTTCTGCTCAATAATGATCCAAAGCAGTGTGGACTAATGCATGTTCATTTTCACCATCTGAGTCTGATGCCACCAGCAGAAGGTTGATTTTCTTTTTTGGTGGTTTGGGTTCTGTAGTTTCCGCATCAGAGTGTTGCTCTTTTAAGACTTCTAAAAGCATGCTCCACACCTTGTCCCTCTCAGATTTTGGATGGCACTTCAGATTCTTAAACCTTGGGTCAAGTGCTGTAGCTATTTTTAGAAATCTCACATTGATACTTTCTTTGAATTTTGTCAAATCTGCAGCGAAAGTGTTCTTAAAACAAACATGTGCTGGGTCATCATCCGAGACGGCTATAATATGAAATATATGCAGAATGCGGGTAAAACAAAGCAGGAGACATACAATTCTCCCCCCAATGAGTACAGGCACAAATTTAATTGACACATTTTTTTAACCAGCATTATCCTCTGGAATGGTGGCCAAAGCATGGAAGGGGCATACGAATGTTTAGCAGATCTGGCATGTAAATACCATGCAATGCCAGCTACAAAAAATGCCATGTGAATGCCTGTTCTCACTTTCAGGTGACATATTAAATAAGAAGCAGGCAGCAGTATCTCCCATCAATGTAAACAAATTGTTTGTTTTAGTGATTGGCAGAATAAGAAGTAGGACTGAGTGGACTTGTAGGCTCTAAAGTTTTACACTGTTTTGTTTTTGAGTGCAGTTATGTAACCAAAAAAAAAAAATCTGCATTTGTAAGTTACACTTTCAAGATAAAGAGATTGCACTTCAGTACTTGTATGAGGTGAATTGAAAAATACTATTTCTTTTGTTTATCATTTTTACAATGCATGTATTTGTAATCAAAAATAATATAAAGTGAGCGCTGTACACTTTGTATTCTGTGTTGTAATTTAAATCAATATTGAAAATGTAGAAAAACATCCAAAAGTATTTACTACATTTCAATTGGTATTCTATTGTCATAAGTGCAATTAATCGTGATTAATTTTTTTAATCACGATTAATGTTTTTGAATTAATCTCATGAGTTAACTCCGCTTAATTGACACCCTAATATTGATTTATCTGTTTGAATGTTAAGCGATCCTTTCTTAGCTTTCCCATGTTACTTGCTACTTAACTTGTCTAAAACTTTTAACACAGTCTGTGCTAGGTTAAGCTGTCCACATACCACATTTCATGCCAACCAAAACAATAACTAGATTTTGCAAGTATTCAGTAGCTGTTTTGTAAGCATGAATTTCTTGACAGATTCATATCTCTCATTAAACTAATTCCAGCAAGCTGACAAGTTAATGGGTACCACCATAATAAAGTGATTTCCTTTCATTTCCGATTCTGTCGTCTCTGCCAGATACAAATGTGGCTTGTATATTTTGTTAGAGACATAACTAGGAAAATGCCCCGTCAATATAAGGCAGTCACACTGATCTCCTTTAAAAGCGTACAGCTTTCAGTAAAGCAATTTAAAAGTGCAACATTAGAAATATTTTGTTAAAAATTACAACAACCCATGAACTATTCTTTTTAAAGGTCTCTATTAGAGTATCTCTCTGCATTATTATGAATTTTGAGATGGAAACCAATGTTTTGTTTTCTACAGAACTCAGCCAAATACTTTGTGGCATTACTGGAAGATCAGATCTCTGCAATTATTTCTGGAAAATACAGAAAAAAGGGCAGAATTACACTGATTTGTGTCTGAGTCATAGAACTATCTGATTTACAAACCAAAGTGCACGCCAGACCAGTATCTCTATACAGTATGTTTAATGTCCATTATCTCACCCATTTTGCGATAAGAACTTTTCATTGTGGGCCAGATGCTTCCTGGTTCTATCAGGGGTGCTTTGTGGTGAGCAGAGGCTATAAAATAGTGGTTCTCAATCAAGGGTACCCGAACCCCTTGGGGGTATACAAAGATCTTTCAGGAAGTACATCAACTCATCTAGATATTTGCCTAGTTTTACATCAGACTACATAAAAAGCACTAGCAAAGTCAGTACAAACTAAAATTTCATACAAACAATTACTTGTTTGTACTGCTCTATATACTATACACTGAAATGTAAGTACAATAATTATATTTCAATTGATTTATTTTATAATTATATGATTAAAATGAGAAAGCAAACAATTGTTCAGTAACAGTGTGCTGTGACACTTTGTATTTTTATGTCTGATTGTGTAAGCAAGTAGTTTTTAAGTGAGGTGTAACTTCGGGGTACACAAGATAAGTAAGACTCCTGAATGGGGTACAGTAGCCTGGAAGGGTTGAAAGCCACTGCTGTAAAGAACCTGCCCTACTACCTTCTCTCTGTCTTCTTAAGGGAATGCAGGGGCTGCTCTCTTCCTAGTCCTGAAAGGCACACAACACCTTAAATGGAGTGGGAAGGTGGCAAGGCTATAAACTCCAACTCTCCCGCAACAGCCAGTAAAACTGGCTATCTGTGCAAAGTAAATAAGCTGCACACCACAAATGGGGTTAAGTAACAGGCTCACAGCCTCTGCATACTAGGGAGCCCTGGAAGACAGTCTAATTTCCTGAGGCAGAATGCTCCTATTAGGTGCCGCTGCTCAACACCCCCACTAATTAGAGGCTGTGCTTACATGACAAAGTCAAAATCTACTAGGGTTAACAGGAACTTGCATAACAATTTTTCATAGAGATGGTGTAACACTTTCTCTGGATAATATTTCTTTTCTTCTGTAGTAACTATTATTGATTGATGGCTATTCATGTACCACTGTTGTGGAAACATAACGGAAGATACACTCATGCCCCAAGGAGCTAACAATCCAAGGTCCGATGGTTTAGAGAAAATCTGAACTGAATGAAATTCTGATCTCAGAGATGGTTTAGTGATATTATAAATTGCCCAGAGTGTAATACATCTGCAATCTCAGCATATATATAGTTTGTGCTTTGTTTTATTGTATCATAATATGTGCGAGTTTATTTAATGATATAACACCACCGGCCAAGTGCAGTCCATGGCAATGTACAGTGCAAGCTGCTCTGTTCAAGAAAGACAGCTACAGGCAGGGGTCTACACGAGCTCTACATGGACAAAGATGAGGGCAGCTGCAATTTATTACAATTAATGCAAACTAGATAAAAGTGTGCTTCTTCACAACATGGTCATAATTTGAGAAAAGCATGAGCATCCCTATGATACAGTCTATACTACTTCTGCATAACAGGTGTACGTCCCTGTCAAGGTTTCTTCACCACTCTGAACTCTAGGATACAGATGTGGGGGCCTGCATGAAAAACTCCCTAAGCTTATTTTTACCAGTTTAGGTTAAAATTTCCCAAGGTACAAACTATTTTACCTTTTATCCCTGGACCTTTTTGCTGCCACCACCAAGCGTCTAACAAATACAATAGGGAAAGAGCCCACTTGGAAACATCTTTCCCGCCAAAATCACTCCAAGCTCTACACCCCCTTTCCTGGGGAAGGCTTGATAAAAATCCTCACCAATTGGCATAGGTGAACCCAGACCAAAACCCTTGGATCTTAAGAACAATGAAAAAGCAATCAGGTTCTTAAAAGAAGAATTTTAATTAAAGAAAAAGTAAAAGAATCACCTCTGTAAAATCAGGATGGTAAATATCTTACAGGGTAATCAGATTCAAAACACAGAGAATCCCTCTAGGCTAAACCTTAAGTTACAAAAAGACACAAAAACAGGACTATACATTCCATTCAGCACAGCCTATTTCCTCAGCCATTTAAACAAAACAGAATCTAACGCATATCTAATTAGATTGCTTACTGACTTTTTACAGGAGTTCTGACCTGCGTTCCTGCTCTGGTCCCAGCAAAAACAACACACAGACAGAGAGAACCCTTTGTCGTCGTCCCCCCACTCTTGCTTTGAAAGTATCGTGTCTCCTCATTGATCATTTTGGTCAGGTGCCAGTGAGGTTGTCTTAGCTTCTTAACCCTTTACAGGTGAAAGGGTTTTTCCTCTGGCCAGGAAGGATTTAAAGGTGTTTACCCTTCCCTTTATATTTATGACAGCCTCTGATTCTCCACAGTACCGGAACTGTGCTCAGACATAGTGCATAATGGCAGTTGCAGGGAGCCAGTCGCAGAGCCGTCAGACTCAGAGCCATCCAGAGTTGGCACAAGTTAGAGCTGCACAGAGACAGTCCTAAGTTACGCAGTTGGTGTAAGTTCCCCTCCCTGTCCCTTTCACATCCCACTCTCAGAATGCCCCTTTTTGCCCCCTTCCTTTGCTTAACCAGGGATAGGGTGATAGGTAGCATAAGAAGTGACAGAACCTCCTCCACCAGATTTATATCAATAGAGAATCCTTTTGCACCAGGAGGAGTCTTTGGTCATCTCTGGTCACTTAAGGTCATTTTGCACCACTTAAGAGTCTGGATCACAGTAAGTGGTCAAAAAGGTCAAGTGAGAATGACACACAAGAAAGCACTTTAAAATAATCTATTTGTTCTGCATAGTACAACTGGCCCTGGTCTTCTGCATTCATCATGGTAAAGCTGTATCTGGAATCTGCTGAGAGTTGGTATTCATTTATATACTCCCACCTGCATGCTAGGGCCTTAATAGTGATAGTAAGTTCCTGGACTCCAAAAACCTTCTACAAAGAAATCTCAAACTAAATGTTCTCCTTCTAATTCAAACTGGCTTGAAAATGTTTTCTTTTTTCTTTTCATTTTCTTCTGCTCTAATTTTTTTTGTAACAAAAATAATTCATGAACAGTGGAATAATTTTGTTATATAAATCTGACAATTGTCCTGTATTCTTCACTTCTGAAATTAGGGCTATTGGCCTCTAAGGCATACATATTAATTGTAGCCTGTGGGGATTCAGTCACACAGATATCATTATCATTAATGAGAATCCCTGAGCCTCGATCTGCTGGCAATGCTCCTACTAATGCAGCCCAATATGCCGTTAGTCTTAATGGCAACAAGGAACACTGTTGACTCATATCCACCTTCTTGTCCACTGTAATCCCCAGGTCCTTTCCTGCAGAACTGCTGCTTAGCCAGTCGGTCCCCAATCTGTAGCAGTGCATGGGATTCTTCCTTCCTAAGTGCAGAACTCTGCACTTGTCCTTGTTGAACCTCATCAGATTTTTTTGGCCCAATCCTTCAATTTGTTTAGGTCACTCTAGACCCTAACCCTACCCTCCAGTGTATCTACCTCTCCAGCTTAGTGTCATCCACGAACTTGCTGCAATCCATCCCATCACTAAGATCATTAATGAAGATGTTGAACAAAACCGGTCCGAGGACCGACCCTTGGGGTACTCCACTGATGGGCCACCAGACAGTTTGTTTACATTTGCACAGCCACTCGCAACTCCCCATGGCCGCAGTTCACCGTTCCTGGCCAGTGGGAGGTGAGGGAAGTGGCGTGGGCCACAGGGATGTTCTGGCCGCTGCTTCCTGCAGCTCCCATTGGCTGGGAACAGCGAACCACAGCTACTGAGAGCTGCAGGCAGCCATGCAAATGTAAACAAACTATCTGGTGGCCCACCAGCGGATTACCATGCGGCCCGCGGGCTAAAGGTTGCCCATCACTGTTATAGTCCATTCATCTAATCCATACTTCTTTAACTTGCTGACAAGAATACTTTGGTAGACCATATCAAAAGCTTTGCTAAAGTCAAGGTATATCACATCCATCACTTTCCCCATATCCATAGGGCCAGTTACGTCATCATAGAAGGCAATCAGGTTGGTCAGGCATGACTTGCCCTTGGTGAATCAATGTTGACTGTTCCTGATCACCTTCCTCTCCTCCAAGTGCTTCAAAATGGATTCCTTGAAGACCTGCTCCATGACTTTTCCAGGGAATGAGGTGAGACTGACCAGTCTTTAGTTCCCCGGATTCTCCTTCTTCCCTTTTTTAAAGATGGGCACTACATTGGCCTTTTTCCAGTCATCCAGGACCTCTGCCGATCGCCACGAGTTTTCAGAGATAATGGGCAATGGCTCTTCAATCACATCAGCCAACTCCATCAGTTCCCTCAGAGGCATTGCATCCGGACCCATGGACTTGTGCACATCCAGCTTTTCTAAATAGTCCTTAACCTGTTCTTTGACCACTGAGGACCGCTAACCTCCTCCCCATACTGTGCTGCTCAGTGCAGCAGTATGGAAGCTGACCTTGTCCCTGAAGATCGAGGCAAAAAAAGCATTGAGTACTTCAGCTTTTTCCACACCATCTGTCACTAGGTTGCCTCCCCCATTCAGTAAGGGTCCCACTCTTTCCCTGACCTTCTTTTTGTTGCTAACAGACCTTTAGAACCCCTCCTTGTTACCCTTCACATCTCTTGCTAGCTGCAACTCCCATTGTGGTTTGGCCACTCAACCAATATTTTTATACTCCTCCCTAGCCATCTGTCCAAGTTTCCACTTCTTTTAAGCTTTCTTTTTGTGTTTCAGCTCACTGAAGATTTCTCTGTTAAGGCAAGCTGGTCACCTGCCATACTTGCTCTTCTTTCTCCACATCGGGATGGTTTGTTCCTCAGCCACACCATCAGAGGCTCATTCACCTGCACGTCTACTAATGTTATATATGTCATCATGTGCCAGCAATGCCCCTCTGCCATGTACATTGGCCAAACTGGACAGTCCCTATGTAAAAGAATAAAGGGACACAAATCGGACATCAGGAATGGTAACATACAAAAACCAATCGGAAAACATTTCAATCTTCCTGGACATTCTATAACAGATTTGAAAGTAGCTATGCTTGAACAAAAAAACTTTAGAAACAGACTTCAAAAGAGAAACAGCAGAACTAAAATTCATTTGCAAATTTAACACCATTAATTTGGGCTTGAATAGGGACTGGGAGTGGCTGGCTCATTACAGAAGCAGCTTTGCCTCTCCTGGAATTGACACCTCCTCATCTATTGTTGGGAGTGGACTTACTCCACCCTGATCGAATTGGCCCTGTCAACGCTGGTTCTCAAATTGTGAGGTAACTCCCTTCTCTTTATGTGTCAGTATATTTATGTCTGAATCTGTAATTTTCACTCCATGCATCTGAAGAAGTGGGGTTTTTACCCACGAAAGCTTATGCTCAAATAAATCTGTTAGTCTTTAAGGTGCCACCGGACTCCTTGTTGTTTTCAAGAATTTTATGTGATTAAGTGTTGGGCTGTATCTAATTATCCTCAGCATCTTTAGGTCTGTGGGAATATAGGTGTTCAAGGAAAAGACTCTATCAAACTATTAAAAGGTGTCTACAGAAGTATGTTATAAACAAAATGGGGTGATCAATAAGGAATCATTATTACACATGGGTTCTGTCCTGCATGAAAAAATGACCCATTGAAAGATGCTTTGAACTCAATAATAACTGTTTTCACAGTGGTCATTAATGACTGGATTAGAGATTCTTTTTTACTCAATCAGGTAAACTGAGGACCATAAAATTCCATTCCAAAAATAATTTTAAAAAACAAAACACATGGTAAATTTAGCGATGGGAAAGTATTTTTCCCTCCAAAAAAAGAGGTTTGTCTTATACCCTACAAAGAGACAGAGGTTTTGGAATTTAGGTTGGGGAATACAAACTGCCAGCATCCCACCAGTTACAGAGGAGACACACACAGATGCAAGCTTGTTACCTTACACCAAGAGTTGTAATATCTTTTCTTTCTGATAGTGCTGTACTAGTCTGATTGATAAACTTTGGTTAAATAATTTCATTTGAGTCTGTCATTGACAATCTAGAGTTCTCTTTAAATTCAAACATGCAACACCATTGTGCTGCTCAAAAAAAGTGATGCCATTGTTTTATTTTATCATTTATTATAAAAACATGAATAAAACAAAAAATTTTAAATATACATATGCACATACAATTATATATATATATATTTGCCTCCCTCTTCCTGCATATATTGCTTGTCTTCTTGGTTCATAAGTTCTTTGGGTCAGACACTATCTTTCCTATTCGTACAGCACCTGTCACAATGAGATCCTGATTGAGGCTGATGTGTAGTATCTTCATATAATAATAATATGGTACTAATCACAACAGGGAACAACAAGCCACCGATAGTAGCTGTACAGCATGGGAAAACACTGTTCAAGCTTCCCCACACACATCTCTGCCAGTGTGCATCATTCCTGATATGCACAGCCTCTGTTTATCCCAATCCTGGCACTTCTGCGATAATACTACCAGTCATGCACCAAGGGGAACTAAGATGAAGCCACCAGAATAATGTCACTTGTCACCTAAACAGAATGAGCTCAGGTCTTCAGATAAGAAACACTGGTAAAACTAATCCATGGTGTCTCCTCCGATGCCCCTTCCCCACCTCCAGGGATCTTTAGATTCTTGTGTAGATGTACAACTCCTTGGGGTTCCAACTGAGCTAGACAGACACACTACTCAAGAAATAAAGGTGGGAAAAAGAAATCCTTTAGAGTTTCTGTCTTATTTACTAAATATTGTACCTTCAAATAACAATAATAGCCTGGAGTCATTTGGCATGACTCTCTTCTGCCTTATATCTGTGAAGTCATTTGCATCTGTGCAAAGTGAGTAAGGAATAAATATAAAAATGCAGCCAAGCTAACCTGCATGTTACATCCACTTAATTAACTACATGAAAAAAGATTACATGCAGTGTTGTAGCCACCTTGGTCCCAGGATATTAGAAACAGAAGGTGGGTGTGGTCATATCTTTTATTGGACCAACTTCTGTTGGTGAGAGAGACAAGCTTTTGAGCTTACATAGTGCTCTTCTTTAGGGCTTGGAAATGTACTCAGAGTGTCATAGCTAAACACTATGTAGAACAGATTGTTTAGCATAAGTAATTAACAGATATTTCAAGGGACCATTTAAGGTGAAGTGGCACATTTAAAATGAAGCAATGGAGAAACAGGCCTATTCGTCTAAATTACAGCAGTGAATACACAGTGTATATGGCTATGTAATTGTTATGAATGTTTCTGTAGCGTATCTTTAAATTTCCAGCAGTCTGCCTCACAAACTGGCCCCTGCCCATGCAGAGTTTTACATGTTACAGAGAGCACACACTGTACTTGGAGATTTTATGTTTGTACCCTGATTTGTTGTTTTCCTTAGTCTAAAATTAATGTAATTCAGAGTGAAAATATGTAGTTTGTCTGTGTAAAACATAATACCATCCCATTGTTTTAATGGAGGTTGTCCTAGTGTAAGTGTAGAATTTTGCTCACTGTATTTTCAACCTTTTGGTTAACAGTTACAGTCAAAATCAAAACATTAAACACTGGCCTGTTTTCCAGAGTCCCCCATCCCAGCTCCCAGATGCAAAGATTTACTCTCCCTGCCTTGTCTTAGAGGAGACACAGTAAGATCTCTATGATTTTACCTTAACTGGTGTGATGAGAGCTATTCAAAGCAAGTGTTAAGTCAATAAGGAATTTTTGCTCAGCTTTTTCCCTCAGCCCAGACAAGAGGGAGCAATGCATTCCTAGCCATGTCTATACTGGCAATTGAATGACAAAACTTTTGTCTTTCAGAGGTGTTAACTCCACCCCCACCCCAAAAGACAAAAGTTTTTCCACGACAAGCACCAGTGTGAACAGCATGTTGTCAGGAGGAGTGCTTTCCTGCTGACAACGCAAACCCCACTTGTGGGCATGGAAGTTCTTTGTCAGAAGGAGAGCCATGTCGCTAAAAGCTGTGTAGTGTAGACAAAGTCTAAGAGTTCAGCTCCAAGGGATTCACCTGACATGGATAGGATCAATACAAATCCTTTTGGAGCAGAATTTGTTTTCCTAAGGATCTTTCAGAGGCCTGATATCATTCCTATATTGTTTAGAATAGTGTTTCCCAAACTTGGGACACAGCTTGTTCAGGGAAAGCCCCTGGCGGGCCGGGCTGGGCCTGTTTGTTTACCTGCCACGTCTGCAGGTTTGGCTGATTGCAGCTCCCACTGGCCGCGGTTCGCCGCTCCAGGCCAATGGGAGCTGCTGGAAGCGGCATGGCCGAGGGACATACTGCTGGCCGCCGTTTCTCACAACCCCCATTGGCCTGGAGTAGCAAACCACGGCTAGTGGGAGCTGCGATCAGCCGAACCTGCGGACGTGGCAGGTAAACAAACCGGCCTGGCTCGCCAGGGGATTTCCCTGAACAAGTGGTGTCCCAAGTTTGAGAAACACTGATTTAGAAGAACAATGAGGGTGCCCCTTTGTAGCAAAAGTCGCAAGATAGGCCTGAAAATTTTTCCCCATTGAGTTCGGAAGGGTTCAAATTTTATATGGAATCACATTAGCATCTTGGTTTGGGGCCTGATCCAATGTTCCCTGAAGTCATTGGAATGACTCTTATTGCTAGATGGGGATATTTAATTTGTGAAGTCAATTTAGTCTGGAAGAACTTCTTGGGGTGCCATGAAACCCAATAGGAACTAGAAAAATACTGTATAAATTGTAGATCTAATAGAGAAGGTCATTTCCATGTAGTCCTATTTAGATAGAGTGAAGAATGGAGTTGGTAGGTAGCAGAGCTAAGCTTGGTAAAAACATGATGTCACACTTATATCTATTGATCTTCAATACCCATCTCACTACATTTGTTACAGTAAGCATGAGAGCTCATTTACATCTAACAATACCTAACGCCCTAATGCATCATTAATGTAACATCAGTGAAGTTACACTAAAATTACTGGAATTACACCAAAGATTAATTTGGCCAAAGAGATCCAAATTGAACCAATCCTTCAGGAAAATGATTCATCTTAACTGTTTCTGGATATACCCCACCTGCTCACTGCATAAATGTTCACTCAATCCAAGTAGGAAAATTGTGTCTCAAACATTCACAATTTCTAATTTACAAGAAAATCTGGATGTAAAGAAAGTGTCTTTATTTGGACGACTTTTACGAACAAAGTAAACTCTAACATGAGTTCATTATGCTGAATATAATTTTTCAGCTGAAAATGTTGCTATGCATGTTCTTCTTTATCCTCCAGCACCCTCGAGTGCAGAGGGCATTTATTTTGGTGTTGTGCTGGTCTGTTCAGGCTTCTGAGTGTCATGTTGATGGATTTGGATTACTTCTTTATTGTGCTGTGTAAAGTTTCTCTAGATCACCCTCTTTTTCTGTTTCCAGCTGGTGTCTATGTTATCACTTGATGTGAAAGTCATGTTGATGGCATCGTTAAAGCATGTCCATTGTCATTTTCTTACTATGCTTGATGCTTTTAGGTTGGTTTGCTCCCCTTAGAATATTGGATGTTGCAAGAAACCTTTTTCAATGAATATCTTTTGCAGGCAATTTACTGTCTGAAATATGTATTTTGCCCTATTTGCAGAGCAACTTATATATATAACTTATCTATATCTATATAATTCCTTATTCCCCTTTAATGCCAGAGCAGAATTGCCCAAAGTACAGATGACGGCCACCTCATCCTTAAAGTGGACATGCAGTTCATGATAGACTATGGGCCTCATCCTCAATTAGGCTGCCAGAGTGGTGAAAACTAAAGTTAGGCCCTATAAGTCCCAACATGCACTGACTGAAGTGGCTTTTTCTACTGGATCATTATGGGTGTAATATTGGTCATTCTTTTGGCAGTAAATGAAGAAAGCCACCTTGATTTATACTCAGATTGTTCTTCTTTGACAGTGTGCATCTGCTTGCTATAATGCAAAGCTAGCCCACTAGTGTGGCACTTGGGTTCCTGCAAGGTGTCACTTTGTCATCTAGTTTATCAAAGATTCCTTATAAACAGAAAACAATCTTTCGAGTCTTTCTAAAAATCCATAGTTATCTACTCTTTATTTTTGTTTTCACTCCCCACAAACACAAATGTGTGACACCCTGTCATATGTTGGCACACATCTATACAGAAATAATGGGCCTGCTTCTGCTCTTTCCTACACAAAATTAGTGCAGGAGCAGATCCACTGAAGTCATCAGACTTGAGTCTCCTGTCATCTTCAGTAGTTTTACACTAGTGTAAACTCTATTTACTGCAACAGAACTACTCCTGAATTACATCAGTGAGAATTAGTCCTATCAAACTCCATTGAAATGACATGAAAATAAGAGTGGTATAAGTGAAAGTTATTCAGGTTTATTAAAAAAAAACCAATAAACCTCTATATGTAAAATATTTTGATCAAAATACTGACATTTAATTTATTATGTATTTGAAGGAAGCATAACATACAATTATCATCCTGTGCAAGAACAACTGTAGGCTCATATTTTCTAATATTACAAAAGATAAGTTAGGAATGTAACTGGACTCAAAGTGTTTGTCTCCTCCCATCCCTACATAACTATACTAAAGAGCAATCTGCGACAGCTGACATATTCTGCAATGGGAAGTTCTGCTAAGAGAGCTAGGTATTTATTATTATTAATGTGATACCCACAAAAAGCAGCTATAATACATTAGAAAATGGTTGATTTTTACTTTTCAAATAAATCTTGTGTATCATCAGCTTGAATGATTGCCTGTGTAATTCTGCTCCTACACTTATTTACCATAACTTCTACTTTCATCTTAGTGCAGCACTGAAAGTTCATTCACACACCAGCCTTCTCTTCCTAACCCCCCCAAAAATAATAACAACATGCCAGTGGCAACAGCTTTTTAACTTCCATCCACTTTCTCATTATTATTACCCTTCTCATCTCCTCTTTCACTTGAATCCTTGGATCAGAGACCTGACCTGCTTCAAGGCATACTTGTAGGAAACAGGCATTTGCTCATTTTAATGAATGTCGTTCTCTGAACATGAATGTGAGAAAGACGTGCTCTTTTCAATGATAATGGCCCCATCATTATGAAAGAGGACTTGTGTAAAGCATTTCTAGTTTAGGAACATGAGACCTGGAAGTGACCTGTCGGGTTATTGAGCCCAGTCCCCTGCTATTGCAGGCAATGCTATCAAAAAATCCTGTTACTAAACTTCGCAGCAGTGTCGCCACTGTCATCCAATGAAAGGTGGTGATGAAGATTCAGAGGTGCCAACTTCTTGTGGCATTGTGTCCTATAACTGGACCCACTGTGCCTTTGCTAAGAGTGAAGAAGAATGCATTGCTGGTGAAGAAATCTGTGGAAAACAAGAAATGGCAGTGGTGGCACTGCTTAAAAATAAATCGGATATTCATGAGATTAATATTGATATTTTGTCAAACTTGTTTTGCCCTTTCCTTAATGGCAATGGAGAAAGTGCTATTCTCCTTCTATTTTATTCTCTCTGGCAGGCAATTATCATCATAATCTGTTTTTGGCCCCTAGTATTCTGTATGTGAGAAGTACAACAGACACATCTTTCAATCCGGGATCTAAAGATGTTGTTTTACCCAGAAACCAATTCTGTCTCAATTAATATATTATATCTCCAGCAAAAAGCACAATACGCAACATAATTATTAGTCACATCAAAGGCCTCTTTCAAGGACCACTTATCCCCCCCCCCCCCCGCCTGGGCAGACAAATAAATAATAACATTTAACATTTCTATTGCGTTTTACATACCTAAGCAAAACATAATGGGATGATCAAATTTAGACCAGCATTACTCTCTACACTCCATTAGCACTAAGCTCTATTTAACACTACTTATCTGATCTCTTCTAAATGGTTCAGGATTGTACTAACTTCTGATAAAATCTCACTCATCTGAAGGATACCAGAAATTAAGGAAAGAAAAAACTAGTTTTTCAAAGGTCCACCACAGGATCTATAGCAGTACAAAATACACAACAAATGCACACAAAATGCGTCCCACTGAATACCCACCATTCTACTATTCACACACTCCTACACCAGCTATGCCCTTTTGTAGGCTATCTTGCCATGGTACCTTCCTGGAAAGTTCATCCACATTAATCCAGACTAGAACTGTTGCAGATAAAACAAATGGTCCTGACCTCTTGAACCTGAAATAATTGCAAGAAACCAGAAGCAATACCCTCAAAGGATACTCATCTAGGAAATATCCTGTAGCCAGGTCTAGCTGACTAGTTCCACTGACCACAGCTGGGCCTAGACCACCATGGTTTAGAACAGCTCAGGTCCCCAACTAGGAGTTTAATACCTTGCTGATGAATACAAGGTTGGCTGTTAAAACCAGAATTATTTATAATCTGATTTTGACAAGTCATTCATCCTGTTTTGCATCACTAAGATCTGAGTAAAAAAGAAAAAACCTAAAACTCTGCAAACAAAGTATTGGCAGAGCTAGACCCCGCCAGCTGTTCTATACAGCACAAGCCAAGACCATATTGTAAAGGTCTGTGGCCATCTCTCCCCGTCAGTCTCAAAGGGAGGCCATGCCCCCTCACTACGGTGCGCCTATGGATATAAGGCTCAATGCAGGGATTAGCAGTCTCAGGGCTCTGGCCAGGCACCGCTGCAAGCAGTCTAAAGGGCCTCTGGCTCTCCGTCTGCAAGCAGTCTTTCGCCGAGCCTCCTGGCTCAGGCAGACAGCAGACAAATGCAGGCCTCTGAACTGAACTCTAGCAACATTACCAGACTATTGTCTGGTGTCCCTGGGCTACTTTCTACTACCCCTTTGGAGTGTACCTCCATCTCCAGGGGTTCCTCCACCTCGCTGGGGTACATGGCTAGCAGCAGTCTGAGAGCTCCTCTGGGTACTCGTCAGTCAGCAGTTCCGACTCCTCCTCTGGGGCCTTGGTGTGGCAGTGCTCTGTCTTGGGCACAGGACTCGGCAGTGGGCGAACAACATCTGCTTCCTGCTCTGATTCTCGCACAACTGAGCCTACTTTTTAAACTTCCTGTCCCACCCCTCTGCTTCCGGCAGGGTGGGCATGGCTTGCGTGGCTCCATCCACTAGGGTAGTGTTTTCCAAACTTGGGACGCTTGTTCAGGGAAAGCCCCTGGCGGGCCCAGCTGGTTTGCTTATCTGCCGCGTCCTCAGGTTCGGCTAATTGCGGCTCCCACTGGCCGCAGTTTGCTGTACCCGGTCAATGGGGGCTGCTGGAATGGTGTGGGCCGAGGAATGTATTGACCACCGCTTCGTGCAGCCCCCATTGGCCGGACATAGTGAACCACAGCCAATGGGAGCAGCGATCAGCCAAACCTGAGGACGCGGCAGGTAAACAAACCGACCGGGCCCGTCAGGGGCTTTCCCTGAACAAGTGGCGTCCCAAGTTTGGGAAACACTGCACTAGGAGATGGATAGTGGTTCCTTCCCATCAATCTCAAAGCGAGGCCACACTCCCTCACTTCACATAGGTAAACATTCTGCAGCCTCACCTTGTCCTCAGTGAGAAGCTGTCTAAAGGGGAAGGTGACCATCTACACTAATATGGTCAACACTGTTACAGAATTTTGATAAACCTCATACAAAGTATGCCTTGTGAGGTATCATTGGAAACGTTGTAATCTGCTGACTATTATTAACTTGTTATAATGTATGCATTAACACTGGATATGGAGTTATGACATTTTGCTATATGTTTGTAACTCAAAACATGTTGTGAGTCTGAGAAACACCCACAGGTTAGCTGATCAGGAATAACAAAGAAACTGTAAAAAAGAGCCTCTGCACATCATTCCTGAAGACACCTAAAATGGCATGTATGCAAAAAATGCAAACTAGAATTTGCAATTCATATGGCTGACTAATGGCAAAGCGCATACGCAATGGAGCTACCTGATGCCAGAACACAGACAGGTTTTTTTCCTGAAAAGAACAGGTCAAGATATATAAAGGGGAAAAAGGCTCTTGGCCACCTCTTTCCTATCCCATCTCCAGACTGGTGAATTCTTTTGGGAAATTTTGAACAAAAGGACTGAGGTCCCTAAAACTATTTGGGCAACTCAGAGAGACTTATAGAAAACTAGTAGATTTAACATCCCTGCTATCATTTTGGACTACATACTTTGATCCAACTGCAACATATTTTATTTGCTTTAACCTTTTAGTATCTCTTATTTCTTTTTCCTAGTTAATCAATCTTTAGCTAATTTATTAAAAGATCGGCTCAGCGTTGTTTTTGGTATGAGGTTCTGAGCATCCATTGACCTGGGTAACTGATTGGCCCTCTCACGCTGGAAGAACCTACATGTGTGGTGATTTTTGGTTTTAATAACCTTTAATCACAGAAGTCCAATTTGTCTGGATGGTAATATAGGCTGGAGTGTCTGTGTCTGTTAAGCTAGAATAGTGATACAGGAGCACAAATTTGTTGCTGGTTTGATTAAGTCTAGTTATAGACTACACCACCAGTGTGGGAGTGTCTGTCCAGTTTTTTGACAGTCTGAGCTGAGATTGGCCCTCTCAGCTGTGACCCAAAACAGGCATGGTGACACTCAGAATAAACAGAGCTGAATTAGTGTCCAAACTCACTTCCCTTCCTGGGGTTTGGCTTTCTTGGCAACTTAAAAAACAAATATAAACCTCAGCCTAAGTATCCTTTCCAACCCTGAGTGTTCCTACATCTTGCTTCCAGGACCTCTTCTTTCTCAGCTGCCTCTAGAGCACTAAATATCTTATCAGCCTTTAATCCAGGACAGAGTTAATGAGCCATGTTGCAACTTAGTCAGCAAAATTTCTGCAATTTGATGCAGGTTTCTAACTCCTGCTAATATGCTGGTTCAACAGAAGAGCCCTGCAAACCCATCATGCCATATCAAGAACAATTGTAAGGGAAGTGGAATAGAAATTCTTTATTCCTCCAAATTTACATGCCAGATGGCACCCACCCACCCAAGATACTTTGAGAGCATCTACATGACATTGAAGGCCAGGAATGGATAAAATAGTTTTTTCCTATTGATGTACAGTTCTCCCTAAAGATACTTTTCTTGACCTCTGAGCTTACTGATTTGATTTTCAACATGACAGACCATTTCACTTTTGCAGTAGCATTCTTCAAAATCCATTCAGAAGACACTTCCAACAAATTAGCTCAGTATCCCTTTGCTATGATGGATGTCATGGCTTCTCACAGGTGATTTTTGGGGACACACACAGCCAAACAACACTGGACCTGATCACCACCTTTGTGGTCAAAACTAAAAACAGCAAACCTTTTCCTCTGATCACAACCTCCTTGGAACATAAACCATGGTTTTGCTACCCTATCACATTAGAGAACTGATCAAACTATTTCCTTCCTGGAGCCACATTATTCCAACTAACTTCCAACATGCTCTTAGAAGGAAGGTAATTCAGTAGTAAGAATAAAGTGCCAGGGATCTGGTGAAGATATACAACCACCTGCTGGCCACAGCTCTCAATTCCTCAGCTTCAAAACACCCACTGTCCATTCACAATCGGGCTTTAAAACTGGCCATAATACAGGTATGACTGTGGTTGCACTTTTGGATGACTTCCTCATTCTTGGCGATGTATGAACAAACACAGATGATCAGACTGCATGATCCAGCTGCAGCCACTAACACTATGGATCATCCATCCATATGTTAGTAGGAGTGGATAGGTTAACATTCAGTCATTGTGCTCTCTTCAATCATTCTTTGCAAATATATCCAAAAGAATTATGATGACAGAGGCTCCCATCTTCAACAGCCATGATATAGCAGTCTATAGGGAAACAGTCTTATCCCCTCTCCATGAAATCACTGGAAATCATGAGGCAAGAGGGGTTCAATGTCAGCATATTACTGATGACTGTGTCACAAGGATGTCATGTTGTCTGTAAGGTATCAGCACCTGGAAACCCTTTAACCCAAGTAAGGTGGAAATGGTGTTGATAGAAACAAGCAAACATTTCAAATAGATCAAAATAATGACCACACAATCTACTGAGGTTCCTTCATCCCCGTTCCCCATCACTAAGATACTTTCAAATCAAAACATCTTTCATCACCTCTGACTTGCCAAACCGCACTACCCATTGGTCTCAGACTAGGACTTAGTTACTGGGATGCACAAGTTTGTCACCTCAGGCCTGGACAACTAACACTTTCTTTGTCTAAGCCTGCCAATCAAGGCCATAAAGAAATTCCAGGTGATGCAATGACCCACCTTGAGTAGGACAAGCGGCTGAGAACACATCACACCAGTGCTCTTTGCTCTTCACTGGCTTCTTATTCACTTCAGGGTTCAATTCAAAGTCCTATTCCTGAACATTAGACCCATTGATGGGTTAAAAGTTTTTTATTTCAGAGACTGTTTCTCCATTTGTGACCCATGAAGCTGAAGAACAATGAATCAGATAGGGCAAAGGATAAAAACAATTTCATATTCAAGTGACTAAAACCACAGAGAGAAGAGCAAGGGTCCATGAGGGGCTTAGCTTTATAATAGCATTAATTTATATACTCCAGTACCTAAATAATATGGTAATGGGTGCCCTATGAAAAAAGGTCATAAAACCCCTGCATTCTGCAGCACTGGAGTTTAACGGATAAAATAAAATAAAGAATTGAGGGGGTTTTATGGTGAATATGAAAATAAATAATACAATCCCTACAGAATTTCCTTTATTACATAAACTTCCATTTATTCTACACTGCCTCTATTTTTAATTTTCAGTGCATTTCAGAATTTTGAGTTGAAAATACTAACTAACACAAAAGCAGTCAGTGGGAAAGCTAAAAGTTTGGGCTGAGTTGTGGACAGGTGAGGCTTTTCAGGTGATTGGAGCAACAGAATAAGGGTTTCAGGCTACCTGTAGACTCAGGTAGACATCACAGTATAGGTTTGAAAGCTTCTCTTTGCAATATTAAACTTCAGTGGTGGGTTCTGTGGCAAATTCAACAATCACAGAATCAGAGAATATAAAGTCCTTCCTATAAATGCCTAAAATAGATCTAGTAACCTCATAGATTTTATTTCTTATTTTCACCCAACTATTCCTAGTTATACCACATTGTATCACCCTAAACAATTACTAGCTGTCCTTCCCCTTTTTCCCTTCATCACCTCATCTACAGAGCCACAAACTTAGACATAGCTTTGCATTTTTCAATGAATGATTCATAGATTCATAGATTCATAGATACTAAGGTCAGAAGGGACCATTCTGATCATCTAGTCCGACCTCCTGCACAGCGCAGGCCACAGAATCTCACCCACCCACTCCTATGAAAAACCTCACCTATGTCTTAGCTATTGAAGTCCTTAAATCATGGTTCAAAGACTTCAAGGAGCAGAGAAGCCTCCCTCAAGTCAACCATGCCCCATGCTACAGAGGAAGGCGAAAAACCTCCAGGGCCTCTCCAATCTGCCCTGGAGGAAAATTCCTTCCCGACCCCAAATATGGCAATCAGCTAAACCCTGAGCATATGGGCAAGATTCACCAGCCAGATACCCAGGAAAAAATTTTCTATAGTAACTCAGATCCCATCCATCTAATATCCCATCTCAAGGGATTTGGCCTATTTACCCTGAATATTTAAAGATCAATTACTTACCAAAATCCCATTATCCCATCATATCATCTCCTCCATAAACTTATCGAGTAGAATCTTAAAGCCTGATAGATCTTTTGCCCCCACTGCTTCCCTTGGAAGGCTATTCCAAAACTTCACTCCTCTGATGGTTAAAAACCTTCGTCTGATTTCAAGTCTAAACTTCCTGGTGGCCAGTTTATACCCATTTGTTCTTGTGTCCACATTGGTGCTGAGCTTAAATAATTCCTCTCCCTCTCCTGTATTTATCCCTCTGATATATTTATAGAGAGCAATCATATCTCCCCTCAACCTTCTTTTAGTTAGGCTAAACAAGCCAAGCTCCTTAAGTCTCCTTTCATAAGACAAGTTTTCCATTCCTCGGATCATCCTAGTAGCCCTTCTCTGTACCTGCTCCAGTTTGAATTCATCCTTTTTAAACATGGGAGACCAGAACTGCACACAGTATTCTAGGTGAGGTCTCACCAGTGCCTTGTATAACGATACTAAAACCTCCTTATCCCTACTGGAAATGCCTCTCCTGATGCATCCCAAAACCGCATTAGCTTTTTTCACAGCCATATCACATTGGCAGCTCATAGTCATCCTATGATCAACCAATACTCCAAGGTCCTTCTCCTCTTCCGTTACTTCTAATTGATGCGTCCCCAACTTATAGCTAAAATTCTTGTTATTAATCCCTAAATGCATAACCTTACACTTCTCACTATTAAATTTCATCCTATTACTATTACTCCAGTTTACAAGGTAATCCAGATCCTCCTGTATAATATCCCGATCCTTCTCCGAATTGGCAATACCTCCCAGCTTTGTATTATCTGCAAACTTTATTAGCACACTCCCACTTTTTGTGCCAAGGTCAGTAATAAAAAGATTAAATAAGATTGGTCCCAAAACCGATCCCTGAGGAACTCCACTGGTAACCTCCCTCCAACCTGACAGTTCGCCTTTCAGTAGGACCCGTTGCAGTCTCCCCTTTAACCAATTCCTTATCCACCTTTTGATGTTCATATTGATCCCCATCTTCTCCAATTTAACTAATAATTCCCCATGTGGCACGGTATCAAATGCCTTACTGAAATCTAGGTAAATTAGATCCACTGTATTTCCTTTATCTAAAAAATCTGTTACTTTTTCAAAAAAGGAGATTAGGTTGGTTTGGCACGATCTACCTTTTGTAAAACCATGTTGTATTTTCTCCCATTTACCATTGACTTCAATGTCCTTAACTAATTTCTCCTTCAAAATTTTTTCCAGGACCTTGCATACTACAGATGTCAAACTAACTGGCCTGTAGTTACCTGGATCACTTTTTTTTTCCTTTCTTAAAAATAGGAACTATATTAGCAATTTTCCAATCATTCGGTACTATTCCTGAGTTTACAGATTCATTAAAAATTCTTGCTAATGGGCTTGCAATTTCAGGTGCCAATTCCTTTAATATTCTTGGATGAAGATTATCTGGGCCCCCCAATTTAGTCCCATTAAGCTGTTTCAGTTTCGCTTCTACCTCTGATATGGTAATATCTACCTCTATATCCTCCTTCCCATTTGTCATGCTACCATTATCCCCAAGATCCTCTTTAGCCTTATTAAAGACTGAGGCAAAGTATTTGTTTAGATATTGGGCCATGCCTAGATTATCTTTAACCTCCACTTCATCCTCAGTGTTAAGCGGCCCCACTTCTTCCTTTTTAGTTTTCTTCTTATTTATATGGCTATAGAACCTTTTACTATTGGTTTTAATTCCCTTTGCAAGGTCCAACTCTACTCGACTTTTAGCCTGTCTCACTTGATCCCTACATGGTTCTGACCTCAATTAGGTAGCTTTCCTTGCTGATCCCTCCCATCTTCCACTCCCTGTATGCTTTCTGCTTCTTCTTAATCACCTCTCTAAGATGCTTGCTCATCCAGCTTGGTCTACAACTCCTTCCTATGAATTTTTTCCCCTTTCTTGGGATACAGGCTTCCGATAGCTTCTGCAGTTTTGATTTAAAGTAATCCCAGGCCTCCTCTACCTTTAGATCCATAAGTTCTTCAGTCCAATCCACTTCCCTAACTAATTTCCTTAATTTTTGAAAGTCAGCCCTTTTGAAATCAAAAACCCTAGTTGCAGATTTATTTTTGTTAATCCTTCCATTTAGTTTGAACTGAATTAGCTCATGATCACTTGAGCCAAGATTGTCCCCTACAACCATTTCTTCTATGAGGTCCTCGCTACTCACCAAAATTAAATCTAAAATGGCATCCCATCTAGTCAGTTCAGCAACTACTTGATGAAGGAATCCATCAGCTATCGCATCTAGGAAAATCTGAGCCCTATTATTATTACTAGCACTGGTCCTCCAGTCTATATCTGGGAAGTTAAAGTCTCCCATGATCATGCAGTTTCCATTAGTATTTACTTTATTAAAGACATTAAAAAGGGCTTTATCCATATCCAAATTAGATCCCGGAGGTCTATAGCACACCCCAAGCACTATCGTAGGAGAGGCTTTACTAGTTTTCTTCCCCAATGTAATTTTTGCCCAGACAGACTCTGTCTTATCCATTGCATCGCTTCTTATTTCTTTACATTCTACCTCATCATTGATATACAATGCTACTCCACCCCCTGTACCTTTGTTTCTGTCTTTCCTAACGAGCACTAACCCTTCAATACCTGTAGTCAGGCAGAGGGTGAAATGATCTTTTGGCAATAAGTTTTTTCAAGGAGTGGCATCACTGTGAAAATGGTTGTCGTGGTCACCAATTTTGCCAGTACTGGCCAGTGTATTTTTCATGTCTTCTTAAATAAGATTGCTCATAATTTAAGACATTTGCTATCATGGCACACAAGAACCAACTCTATAGCCTTTATTGACCCCTACAAACACATGTGACAAACCCAAGGGAAAGTGAGAAGGCAAGAGGCAAACCCCTCAGTAACCTTGTCGTGCAGCTTCTGTAGTGCATTCAAAGCAGTGCAGGATTTTTTCAGAGCTGAACACAAAGAATGCTATTTTACAGCACACTGTGACTGACAGACATGAACATTGACAGTTTCTTGCTTTCTGTTTTTTCCCCTACCCTGACTGTGGCCCATTTTATTTTCTGAGTGCCTTTTAGATGCTTAAGAAAAATGTGTCTGCTGCGCAATCCCACAGATTTCCCCTTCAGCAGTATTCCACCTTCCTTTCTCCCATATGGTTGCAACAGACAAGAATCATACTTTGGTTATTTGGATTATCCTCTCTTGGTTATTTAATTTTCTTAACACATACTGCTCAGTAGTGCTTAAGAGCAACAGTTGCAAGACAGATCAGATAAATGTGATGGCTCTAGAATTGCAGCCACTGCTTGCTTTTTCAGAGTGTCAAGCTCACCAACATGATTTACAATATTTTTCAAATATCTGTGTTTGTTGTAAAGGTGATTCTTACTCTTTTCAAAAAAGTGAAACAATTAATTACGGTCTACAACTAAGTGCAATAATAATAAACAACAACAGTCCTCTCTTGAGCTTGAACTGCTTGCAGTATGAACTATGTCAGGCCTGAAGCAGTATGAACTATGTTAGGCCTTGTGGACTTCAATTGCGGAAATCAACCTTCTTTAGATTTCCAGTGCCCTCTTATGGCCAAAACATGATGGTAAAAAAACTAAATACAATTTTTGATTCTCCAAGAAACTATCAATCTCCTCGGACATTATTATTATAATCATCATTTTCAAAATGTCACAGAAAAAGGATCAGTGAAAGAAGGTATTTTTAGATAATCTTATGTTTTGTGACTAGATACATCACCTAATTAATCAAGTTATTTAAGAAATGGATATTTGACTATTTGAAATATTATGAAGACCAATGATTTTACCCCTCTCACCTAAAGAGTAACTTACTTTATGTAATGTAATATAATAAATATAGATTTTAGATAGATTATTCACATAGTTTTGTATGTATCAAAGTCTCCTGAGAAGAGTCTGGTTGTGAATTTTATTGTCAACATTTAGGGCTCAGCAGACCCCCACCCGCACCCCCAAACTGAAATAAGTTTAACCCCTGGAAATTCATGTAAGCTCCATGTGTATATGCTCAATTCAATAGTCAATGTCTCTTAATACCAGGCTCTTATTGAATCAGCCACAGAGGCTTCTTCCATTCCAAACAGGCACTGGGGAAGAATGTTTGCCGCAACGCCTTGAACATGCTCATCATTCCACCTCACTTTACTTTATTCATGACAATGGACTCTTATCAGCTGTCAGTAATGCAAGCAATTAAAGTTAGACGCTCCCAAAGCGGCAAGAGCAAATAAGCAAATTAAGGAAGCTTTAACCCTTCTTCTTTATTCTGTAATACTAATGTCCTGGTTATATACATTCATGGTACACAAACATATTCAGGCAACTCCAAGCCTTCTCCTGAATACTGATGAAACAAAATCTCATTCATGCTAGCATTCATGGAAAGCCAATATTAGCACAGCACTTGATTTAGAATTGCACTTGATTTAATATTTGACTGAATATTTATGGAATTTCTTTTCCTAAATTAGAAAGGCTGGTTTTGTGTTTAAGGCTCAGGATATCTGGGTTCAGTTTCTCGTTCTGCCACAGAGTTCCTATGTGACCTTGGGCAAATAACATTCTCTCTGCACCTCAGTTTACCATCTGTAAAATGCGATTAATAATAGTTCCTTTCTCCCACTCTTTGTCTTGTCTATTTACACTAAGATTTTTGAGACACAGCTGGTCTCTTATTATGTGTTTGTACAGCCCCTAGCACAATGGAGCCCCAGTCTCAGTTGGGTAGGCACTATTGTAATGCAAATAAGTTATAAGAAGAACTTTTCACCCAGCTCTAGGTTGATGATAAACAGCTTTAAAATTCCTTGTAATCAAATTCAGATTCTACAGTCTCACTTGTTGACAAGTTGTATAGTCAGCTGCTTGACCACAGTTCGGTTCATTATTTTGTTATGAAATATACTCAGTAGACCAAATAACCAGTGTCAGTCAGCTTTATTAATATGGTACAGGAAAATGGTTCTATACACTACCATTCCCAAGCAGCAATATTACATTCACCTTATGCAGAATGTGTGCTTCCCAAAGTTAAATTTCTAAAGCCATTTCTATATCCTACTTATTTACCAGTAAAAGGTACTATATACATGTTATCTTAAAACTGGATTAGTCATCTTTATACCTTGTTTGTTTCTGGTACCATGGTGTATCTTTATCTTTTGTTCTGAACTCATGCATTCCAGGTCATGATGCACCCTTATCTGTGTTCTGGGTATATGCATTCCAGGTACACGGGGTGGGTAATTACCCAATGTGTGGGTAATTTGTTCCTGTTGCCATAAGGAAATAATCATATATCCCGATACTCATAGTTTTCCTATCTACTCAAGCCAAGGCTTACTTCAGATAAGGCATGGTATTATGGGATACTTAACACAAGTGTACAGAGTACAACAAAGATACAGGCCAATCTGTGCTATATAACTGCTATACCAATGCTTAATATGTATACTTACATTTTTGAAATATATATTGCTGTAGTATTATCAGCATAATATATGTGTGCTCATCAGCATATATTAGTCAACACATTATTCTCCTGGAGCCAAATTCTAATCTCAGTCATTCCAGTATAAATCCAGAGTATAACTCCACTGGTGCTAATAGAATTACTCTGAAAATGCTCCAGAATTTATCCTCTAATTATCTAATGGAGATAAAAATTCAATATGGTGCATGAATTGCAACTGATCATATTAAATGAGCCTATTTGCGCAACAAGGAATGCCTACCCTAATTTAGTGGTTATTCTGCACAAATTTCTAATATGTTGATAGCTTCAGAGAGAGAAATACATAAGGCTACAGTTGAATGGTCCTGTGCCATCAGCTTTAGTTTCAAAGAGAACAAATTCAGAAAAAGAAAACTTACTGTACATTGATGATTTCTAAGTTATGGTTTACTGAGTAAAAATATTCAAAATGTATACGTGTAATTTAAGGGAAATCTCTAAATCAAAGACATTTGTTTTAGGACTGGTCTTTTACTCTCTGCTGAAATACAAAAATATAGTATTTCCTAATATTTATGGAATTCTCACAATTGGTGTCAGTTGCCATAAGATATAAGAGGCCAAAATTGTGCCTTTAGGGCAGTAGCTAGTATTGGAGTTACTGCAGAGCTACACTGCCTGGGGAAAAACTTCAGACAGCACATTACTTCCTTGAGTACATTGCACATACAATGCACATACATACATTACACAGTGGGGATGGATCATCTTTTAGGATGCAGCTTTCTGCTCTCCCAGACATGCCTGGCCTGCTGTGCCCTATACCCACCTCTACCAACCTCCTTTGCAGGGGTGCTAGAACAATTTTTATAGTGGGGGTGCTGAGATCCATTGAACCTGTCATAAATATAAAGGGAAGGGTAACCACCTTTCTGTATACAGAACTATAAAATCCCTCCTGGTTAGAGGCAAAACCCTTTCACCTGTAAAGGGTTAAGAAGCTAAGATAATCTCGCTGGCACCTGACCAAAATGACCAATAAGGAGACAAGATACTTTCAAGCAAGAGCGGGGGGGGGGGGGGGGGGGGAACAAAGGGTCTGTCTATCTGTGTGATGCTTTTGCCAGGAACAGCTAAGGAATGCTCTTCAGAACTCCTGTAAAAAGTTAGTAAGCAAGCTAGCTAGAAATGCGTTAAATTTCCTTTTGTTTAAATGGCTGGTAAATAAGCTGTGCTGAATGGAATGTATATTCCTGTTTTTGTGTCTTTTTGTAACTTAAGGTTTTGCCTAGAGGGATTCTCTATGTTTTGAATCTGATTACCCTGTAAGGTATTTAGCATCTTGATTTTACAGAGGTGATTCTTTTACTTTTTCTTTAATTATAATTCTTTTAAGATCCTGATTGCTTTTTCATTGTTCTTAAGATCCAAGGGTTTGGGTCTGTGTTCACCTATGCAAATTGGTGAGGATTTTTATCAAGCCTTCCCTAGGAAAGGGGGGTAGGGCTTGGGGGGATCTTTTGGGACAAAGATGTTTCCAAATTGGGCTCTTTCCCGTTCTTTAACATGCTTGGTGGTAGCAGCATATTGTTCAGGGACAAGGCAAAGTTTGTACCTTGAGGAAGTTTTAACCTAAGCTGGTAAGAATAAGCTTAGGGGTTCTTTCATGCAGGTCCCCACATCTGTATCCTAGAGTTCAGAGTGGGGAAGGAACCTTGACAGAACCAAACTGTAAACTCTGTATATGATGGAAACCATTTCAAGCTGAGAGAGCTGCAGCAGCCCCTGCACTCCTAGTTCCAGCTCCTATGCTCCTTTGAATACCTTCAAGGATGCATCAAAGGAGCAATCTTTGCATTTCTCCAGTGCAGGAACTATATCTGACAGGCTTTTGTGCATCTCCATGACCTTGTGCAAATATCAGTCACAGTTTGCCTGTGATGTGCTACTAGTTCGCCCAAAATGATTACAACAGCTCTCTGAATTGTAAAGATTTAGAAACTAATACAATACTTAGGTGGTAGTTGTGCACTCTTTATTTGGGAAACATGAAGGTACACATATACATACATACCCAAATGAAGACAGACAGGCATTCATGCAAACTTATTTGCAACATTGGAGGAATTCATGTGCAACCATGTACATGGAGCTTGCCAGAGGGAAAATATATTTTGTAGTTTTACTGATTTATCATAACACTCCAACCAATAGCTTCCAGTGATTTTCATAAATGTAGGTGTAAATCATGTTAATGTGGCCAAACTCCATTCTCCCTCAATTCCCCCACCCCTAAAGTCTGAAGTTTCAAATGGATACAAGTATTCTTGTTCACTTCCTAACCAGTCCTATTGTATAGTGTTGCTATATTCCATTAAACAGCTACTATTGGGCTCTTTTTTTTTCTTTTTTTTCTTTTTTTTGCCTCTATCTTCAGCTCAGAATTATCTCCAAAGGGGCATCAGGAGGGCAAAGAGAGGAAGACAATTGAGTATTATATGGCCAAAAGCAGCACTGGATTGGATTACTGGTCACCGAAGTATTTCCCCCTACCCTACATGCCTGGCTCAGGAGATATTCCAGGCAAAGCTCCTCTTCTGTCATTATGGTAATAGTGTATACGGAGTAGTGCATACCTGTGTGTCTGAGTGGCAAAGAACAGTTTGAAAGAGATGGGTAGAGAAAACACTTTGGCTGGGAGAGGTGGGGGAAAGAATGAGAAAGCGCATTGAAAGAGAGGACTATATTAGGCATGGCCCAGAAGGTGCCAATCTTACTGTTTCTCAAAATGAAGAAAGAACCAGACAGGATGGGGATTGGAGGGATGGAGTAATACAGTATGCTAGTGAACTGACAGAATAGTGTGCCCTTTTGGAGCCTCTTACAAAAAAATAAAGTTCATGTTTATATCTGCATAGAAGAAGCATGATGAAAGAGCAAGGAGGGAGAAGGCATCACAAAACAGCCCTAAAGCCAGCTTGACTTACCCCTGAAGGGCTCCTGCCTTGGAGCCACAGGCAGCTGGCATAAGTTAGGGCCTGTGGGTGCCATTTTGAGCGGCTTGCCAGCTTCACTACAGAAATTAGAACTGATCAAAAGGAATCAATAGTGCTGATACATAATTGCAAATTGCATCCAAATTGATAAGATTTGTCTGGTCCAGTCCCCTTGCCAGAAATCCTACACCCATGATTTCTGAAGAAGAGGGGAATTCCCAAAAACCCAGAGGCCTGCGAAAATCACATTGCATCCCCCAATTCTTCATCAATATCATATTCAAGGTCCTCACAAAATGCTGGGAGAGCTTGAATTTCTGTCTACCATAATTGAAAGTTAGTAAAGTTCTCTGATAAACAAACAGCATAAAACATTAATGCAACAACAAATTCCAGCTTCAGTTTCAACCCTATGTAACTTGAAGTACTATATGTTATGCTATATGATGTAGATTATGTACATTGTATTGAAATCTGCACTAGTCATATATCGATTTGGGGCCAGGCATGATAGTCAGTGATGCACTGATAGTCAGTTGTAATGCCCGGTGGCCAAGGTGGGCTAAGAGGCAGTCCATGGCAGTGGTCAAGTGTGCACAGGTGACAGCCAGGAGGTCAATCTGTACCAAAGGCAGTCTGAAGCAATGGTCAGAGTTCTCACAAGGGTCAGTAGCTGGAAGATCCAATCAAAGGAGCTGGGTCAGCTGGTTAGGGAGGCGAGGTCATACGAGATGGCAAGGCAGGGTCAGTGGAAACAACAGAGCAGCAAAGCAGGGTCAGGGGAGGCAGCAGGACAAGGTACAAGTCAAGGCGGTCCAGGCAGCAGTCAGTGGAGAACAGCCTGTTGCTCAGCCAGCTTCCTCTTCATGTTAGAAGATCAGGTAACCCAAGAGAATGCTCTCTGTCCAGACCATCAGGGACCTGGGTGTGGCTGCTGTGGGGCTGTAGGCCTTTATCACTGAGGCTATGTCTACACTGCAGAGATTTGTCACCAAAAGTTATGCCATTTTAATTAAAGTGCTTTAATTAAACCGCTGTTGCATGTCCATACTGTGCTCCTTGTGTCAGCAGAGTGCATCCACACTAGCAGCTCTTGCATCGACAAAGAGAGCAGTGCACTGGGGTAGCTATCCCACTGTGCAACTGGCCACATGGTGCTTTGGGAAGGGTTTGCAATGCCTTATGGGGCAGGTACAGCATCACATGATGCAGGTTTCTAAATCACATTGTTCCATGGACATCCTACTAGATTTCCAGCTGCTTTTCAACTAAAGTGGGGGGTAGGGGGGTGGGGGAGAGTGTGTGACAGGGAGCATCTCGGGGGGGAGACACAGACAGAGTGCGTGTTGGGGGAGTGTGTGAGAGAGTGCAGAGGGGAGGGTAGTGTATGTGAGAGAGACAGAGTGTATGTTGAAGGAGAGTGATTGTGTCAGCCTGCTGTCTCTTAAGACAGAGCAGCACACTCAGCTGTCAGAACTCCCCAGAGCTTTGAAAAGGGAGGGGCACATGCCTGCCGAGCAGCTGAGTACAAAACAGTGAGCAGAGCGGTCACGGCGGGCATTGTGGGATAGTGGGGGAGGTAAGTTATGGCACTATAATGAACAGCAGTGTCTACACTGACACTTTGTCACTTTAAGTTTGGTGCAAAAAGCTTTATGCCTCTCGTCATAGTGGTTTTATTTTGTCACTGAAACTGAAGAGTTTTGTTGCCAAAAATGGCACTGCAGTAGTGTACACCTCCACTGTTTTTTGCCTTTTGATGACAAAATTCTGCAGTGTAGACAAGGCCTAAGGCTGTTGGTCAGGGCGGTGGTTCAGTGCACCACTGCAGTCCATAAGCTAAGGATGTTGTCTATAGACCCAGCAGACCTGGGTTCAGTACAGGGGTCCTGATTCAGTAGTGCACACTTGTGTGGTCTAGATGAAATTAAGACACGTACACAACAGGTTGAAAAACTGTACTCATAAAGTAGTTATCAATGGTTTGCTCCCATACTGTAAGGACAGATCTAATGGGTACCTGCATACATCTAGTACTACTCAATATTTTCATTAGTGACTTGGATGATAGATTGGAGAATATACTTATAAAATTTGCAGATGACTCCAGACTTGGAGGAGTTGCAAGCAATCTGGAGGACAGGACTGAAATCCAAAATGATCTTGATAAATTGCAGGATTAGTCTGAAATTAACAAAATGTAACTCAATAAAGACAAGAGTAAAGGACTCCACTTAGGAAGGAAAAAACAAATATAAAATGGGAAATAGGTAGGCAATAATACTGCAGAAAAGGATCTGGGTGTTAGTTTGCAATTTGCATTGCAAATTGAATATAAGTCACAATGTGATGAGTACAAAAGGAAAATATCATTCTGGGCTGTATTAACAGGAGTAGAGTATGTAAAACACAGGAGGTAGTTGGTCTGCTCTACTCAGCACTGGTGAGGCTTCAGCTTGGGTAATGTTTGGAGCGCTGTGTTTTATGAAAGATGTAGACAAATTGAAGAAAGCAACAAAAATGATAGAAGGTTTAGAAAACATGACCTATGAGGATAGGCTAAAAAAACTGGGCACATTTAGTCTTGAGAAAAGAAGACTGAAGTAGGGGAGATCTGATAGCAGTCTTCAAATATGTTAAGGTCTGTTATAAAAAGGACAGTGATCAATTATTGTCAATGTTCACTGAAGATAGGAGAAGAAGTAATGGGTTTATTCTGTAGCAAGGGAGATTTAGGTTAGGTATTAGGAAAAACTTTCTAACTGTAAGGATAATTAAGTTCTGGAATAGGCTTTCAAGGGAAGTTGTAGAATTCCCAACACTGGAGGTTTTTAAGAATGGCTTAGACAAACATCTGTCAAGGATGGTCTAGGTATACTTGGTCTTGCCTCAATGCAGGGGGATGGACTTGGTGACCTCTCAAGGTCCCTTCCATCCCTACATTTCTATGATTTCTGTGGGATTTTTGTTTTTAACATTGGCTAGAAAATAATGACAGGATATAAAGCAAGCTTTTATCAACCAAAGTTCAAGATACATAGTAAAACACCAGCCCTCACTATTCCTGTCTTTGTGAGTTATCTGTCATTTGTCGATGAAGGTGAATATGAGGTGGTTATTTTTAACAATACAAATTTTTTAGGCTTGAGTGGAACAAACAATTATATTTTCCTATAATTATTTTACATGTGTTTGTATTTGTGGTATGTGTAGCTATATAACTGTTATGTCTCCATTTTCTGTGTACCTTGAAATATAGAGAATCGCTCTGATTGTATCCTGAAAAGCAAGGTCTATGAGGTAATTCAAGATGGCTGCTGCTACAGACTGAGACATAAACCCTGCACTGTCACAAGGAAACTTTACATATGTTCTGTTTTTGTTGTCCTTTAATATAAAATAAAAGCCATCCAGATTGAAAGTACATGTTGCTTTTTTGTATATGGAAAACATGAAAGGGTGTCTAATGTAAATACATCACTTGTGTCTATTTATGGCAATAAGAAAAGGAGTACTTGTGGCACCTTAAAGACTAACAAATTTATTTGAGCATAAGCTTTCATGAGCTACAGCTCACTTCATCAGATGCATTCGGTGGAAAATACAGTCCGGAGATTTATATACATAGAGAACATGAAACAATGGGTGTTACCATACACACTGTAACCAGAGTGATCACTTAAGGTGAGGTATTACCAGCAGGAGAGCAGGGGGGAAAAAACCTTTTGTAGTGATAATCAAGGTGGGCCATTGTGTGTATGGTAACACCCATTGTTTCATGTTCTCTATGTATATAAATCTCCCCACTGTATTTTCCACTGAATGCATCCGATGAAGTGAACTGTAGCTCACGAAAGCTTATGCTCAAATAAATGTGTTAGTCTCTAAGGTGCCACAAATACTCCTTTTCTTTTTGCAAATACAAACTAACATGACTACTACTCTGAAACCTGTATTTATGGCAATGTGTTTATGTATTTTATGAGTCATAAGGCTTTTCAGCACCATAAAACCATCAACGAAATTAAATAGCTCTATTAGATTTAGACAGAAGTCATGTGACATGAGAATCATAAGACAGTCATATGCTAGCAAAACTAGTCATATCTTAGTTTCAATATACAGAATGCAAGAGCCCAACTTTTCATTTTAATGGAAAAAATGTAGCTGTTTATAATAATGTAAACTTTGATTCCTGATCATTTTGCTAAGTGACCAGAATTCATCATTTTCTACAGAACCTCCTTAAGATAGAAGGGTAGTGTTATTACCTCATACAATAGAACTGTGATATGTGCTTTCATGTTATTTTATAGTGAATAATGTTGGTGACTTTGAGTGCTTAGTGAAAAGAAGTCCATGGGGAACTACATTAGATGTAGTATGAACAGTGTCAAATGTAGCAAGGCCATGTCTTGTGAGAACTACCTGCAACATAGCTATGCCAGAGCACCTCAATCTCGACTTCCTGAATCTCCTTTATTACAACCTTAGGCCTCTTAAAAGCAGGGTCTGCAAATGTGATGAGTTGTATCCATTGCATAAAGGCTATGTGGTGTGTAGATACATCCATAGTTGACTGATTGAGATATTAGAATTCCTTTCACCTGTAGCCCATTGTTCACTGACTTACATAGTGGTCTTTTGAGTTAAATGATTGACAATACCATATACTCTATATTTCTTTTCTGCCTTTAAATTTACACCTTGATTAATGATTGATAAAAAGATTTATATTATTCTGCCAATGAAAAATATAGGCCTATCACAATTAGACTACTACGAGGCAAGGTAAACTTAGAGCCTTCATTTCTCCTTCAGTTTTTTCTGTTTCTCTTCTCTCTTTCTGTAGAAGAGGGTAAAATATCCCCTTTCCACTGCAGTTAAACTATTCACTATGTTAAAATTACTTCAGTGTTGTTCCTTTTCCACTTTCCTGCTAGTCCATGTATTTATTGCAATGAGTCCATGCATTTATTTATTTGTTTTTACTTTAGTGAATCATTATATTTCAGTTCTATGAGATATCAGTGTCCTTACATTTTCTTCTCTGTCACTTGCATTTTGTGTGCCTGGCATTCTTCCATTCTAAATGTTCCTCATTCCATCTTAACTTTCTTTGGCATTATTTCTTTTAATTTTCTTCCACAGTTTAATTTTCATCCAGCTTCACATTGTTTCCTTCCACCATCCTTTGGCATCCTGGTATATTGTTTTGATTTAACATCATTCTACTTTGTGTTCCCCATCTCTCTGGATTCTGTTTTCCCTTAGTTTAATTTGCATTCCCTACACTGGTTTTTCCCACTTCATTCATTCTCATAGACGTTGCTGTTTTACTCGTTTTTAAAATTATTTTCCTCATTTTGTTTCCTTTTCCTTTCAGGTTCTCTTCATTCAACTTTGTTTTCAATCCTTTCTTTTTGTCTGAGGATATTTTTACCATTCAAGGCAGGTATCTTATACCTTTTGCTTGTCATTTTAGTAATCTTAGCCTAATATTAGCCCTGTGAAAAAATATCAAGACATTTATTTAAATTTCAAACCTATTGTGAATATACAGGGTAACTGAAAGGTTTTTAGGTTTAAAAATTGGCCTACTTAGAAACTATGTAATAGGCCCATCATTTTTATAATATGTATATGTAATGCTATACAACCAAATGAGACACAGTGCTTACACCAAGGAGCTTGCAGTCTTAATACAGACACAGAGAACACTGCTCAGACACATGCAACATAACTTTGAAGTGTAGTAGATCTTGGGGAGAAATTGTTGAAAGGTTTTGCAAAAGAATGAGGGATTTAACGTAAAAGGAAGAGAGAAAAGATGCTTCTGTCTTTGACCCTTCTCTACATTGACTTAGCCTTGAACTGCATTCTCTACTGATGTTTTTATACAGTTGTGCCTAATGTCTCTAGGTAGAGGGTTCTGAACAGGAGATAGATCCAGGCACTGCTGAAGGGGCCAAGAAATGTTGAGGTGAGGGGAGAGTTCCTCTCTTATTTTCCAGCCTAAGAATGAACTGCCTTGGTGCAGAGATTCTCTTTTGTCCCTATGGATCATAATTTGGGCACTCCAGACCTTCACTCCTTCTCTCTCGTCTTCTCTCTAGATGTGGTTCATGAGCAAGGGTCTCTCTCTTCTTTCTTAATCTGTGTCCTCTTTCCCGCAACCCATCCGCGTTTTAGCATAGTTTTACCTAACTGTCTCTGCAGCATGTAGGAACCAAACAGTGAAAATGTGCTTAAAAATCACTTTCAAGACTGCAGAATTTAATTCTCAGGAAACAATGCAAAGAGAACTACATTTCTTCCATGCTATTTCATTTTCATCCATTTTCACATTGTTTCCTGATCCCCAATGAATGTTTGTTTCACACGGGGCACAATTTAGCCCAATAATTCTTAATAGACCACATATCCATGATTTGGAAAAAGAAGCTTATTCAATCTAGGATGAGACTGTCACTTTTTCTTCAGTTCTCACATGCTGAAAGCTTTGTACTATGCATTCCAACAAAAGGAGGTTTTAGAGGATTTGAATGTAGTGAGTTCCCTAAACTATTTCTGCCCTCTCCTACTTACTTCCATGGGAGTGTCAGCCTGTACAGAAGCTGTTATGTTATGAAAAGTCAATTTGAAAGGACTACGAAGTCACCCTAATTCCAAGTGTCCTGACTAAGTCACTTAGTCCTGAATCCTGAAACTGAATCCTGTTTCAGTCTTATATTGGAAGTGCAGCAGCTGATTCCCTAGCAAAGGACTGAATCTAGCCTGGGTCTCTTGCTTCAGAGGAGATATGGACCAGACATATGCCAACTGATGCTATGAGGGCTGCCTGTGTTTAATGCATCCAATTTACCCCATTTCAAAAGCCAACAAAAGAAACAATCCTGCATTGACAAAAAAGTGAATTAAGTCTTTTTCATCTTTAATTTCTACACTCCTGACACTTTTTTATTTTGCTATTCAGCATATCAGATAACACTGCATGCACGTTAATGCACCTAAAATCTAATTATTTTACATATAAAGCTAGAGATTGAATCCAAGTCAAAACCCAGGTTCCGAACAACCACTGAAGTTTGGATACAGATTTGAATGTTGTGCCTGGGGCCCTTCACAGCATAAACCCATTACATATTCCCTGCACATGCACAGATTAGTGATTTCAGTGTGTGCTAACTGATCAGAGTAAGTGACAGCATTCATTTTCAAAGGGCAGCTCAGAAGGGTTAACCACCATTCCCTTTTATGGTAAGATTAATCTTCAGAGTGATCAAAGTTTCTCCATAATTCTCCATGACTATGCATTAACCATAGTAAATTGAAGGACCAAACACACTTATTACTAGAGATCGGCTAAGACTGCACCTACAACTTAAATTACAAACCCCTCAGGGCAGGGACCAGTCACTTGTCATTCAGCTGGAAATTATAATAAATAGAAATGAAGTGGATTCCTCATTTGTTCACTGGTTTTTCCAGGGGAGGGGAGTGTTATTGGGCTTCAAAAACATCTCATATAAACTATGTTGCTTAAGAAATGTGTATGAGTGTGTAGGAGTCCAGGGCAGGCACATAAGCAGGAAAAGCAACTCCCCCTCCCCTAATAACAGTAAAAAGCTTGTACCCAGAGTGGGATGGACAATGATTCCTGGAACCCCCTATCATTTCAGGGAGACTTTGTTTCACAACTAGGTCTAACACTTTGAAAAGCAAATGACTCATGCTCTTCCTCTTTATACTTCCTGATTAGTTCCCTCGCATAGAAGAATGAGCCCCAGCTGAGTCCAAACGTGTTTCCCCGACCGTGTCTTGGCAGTCCCTGTGCAGTGAGGTCAGGTATCTGTAGTGACTCCTGCGATCAGAGAGGTCAATGATAATCCCTTTACTTACCATTCTTGGGAGTAGGGCTAGGGCCCCATACTGTATCACGTAAGATGAAACAACACTGGATATTCTTTATCCCGTGGCAGGTGGCAGGATACAGAGACATGGGAAATCTAAAAAAATGAGGTGCTGGAGCAGCTTTATTCCAGCCCCACTCCCAGCCCTCAATGTAGAGGATATACCACGGTGGGCCAATGTGGGGAGAATTTCAACTAGAGTTAGGGGCAGAGGGACCCATGAAGAATCCCCCTCTGCAGAGTTCATACTGGAATGATAATATAGACCTAACCTGTATTAATTTTGTCCTTCTTCCTTGATTCCCTTTAAAGGTGTTCCTGGGGGCTGCTATAGGCTGCAGGAGACCCCTTTCCTCTAAACAGGTGACCCCTGGTCTATGACTGATTCCCTGGGAACCCTGAGAGCTGGGATATATTTGCAGGATATAGAGGCCAGAATGAAAACTTTTTTCCATATTGTGGGAAAACAAATCCCATTTCAGCCTTTTGCTCCCTTCAGCAGAACAATTGGTGAGAAAATCCCTTTAGGAGAACCTCCTCCCTTCGAGCCCTCTTCCAGGGGTTTTCCCAAAGAAGAGGTCAGAATTCACGAAGTGGCAATATCTTTTTGCAGAATCAGCCCCTTAAACATTCAGCCTGCACACTAATCTTCTTGTGACACTATGGATTCACTTTAAAATTGGATCTTTACAACTGACTGACTAGTACATTTAATTTACCTATGGCACCAAACAGCTATTCAAATTCTGTTCAATCTGAAAGCAAGTGTAATCAGTGCATGTTCACTGCTATGTTCTGGTTACATTACCAGCAAATATCATCCGAGCAGTTAATTACTGCAGAGACAATGACTCTGACTTACCTGATATAGTATATTATTATTCATCACAGATTCATTTCTTCTTCTTCACTGATAATTTGTTCACGGTGCTGGTATTTAACAGCAGACTCCCTCGATCTTTAGCACTATTATGTCTCATTGGATGTTGCTCATATCCTGAAAACAGATTGCTTCTCTAAGTTCTAACCAGATTTTTGCATAACTTCAATTGATGTCCCATGTAGCAGTAAGAAATGACTATGTAACGTGATTCCCTGATGTAATTTGTGCAAAATGTATTAGTCAATCACTGTGCCTCTCAGGAAATCATTTGCCATGGATCCCTCTTCCTTTGCTACTGAGCAACTGATAGTGTGTAGTGAACCTCCAGCCCAGTTTTTACAACTTTCCTTTGGGAAATGGGATAAAGAGAGAGGCTGGTCCAGTAGGTAGGGCTCTAGCCTAGGTCTTTGAAAACCTGGATTCAATTCCCTGTGCTACCACCGACTTCCTATGAGACCTTGAGCAAGCCACTGAGGCCTAGAGCCACAAAGGGACTGGCTAAAGCCTAAAGCCTAGATTTAGGTCCAGCGTGATCCATAAAAGCCTTGTTCAGCAGCTATCTAACCCTATCTGTGCCTAAACTCACTCATTGCCTATACTTCTCCTATAAAACTTCCCTAGACACTTATATTTCTGCTTCTGGGTATGCACACTGCTGCCCTCCTCTAGGCATGCAAACAACTATGTTGTACCTAAACCCCACCATGATCCACAACCCAGGGGAAGATAGGCTGGTGATTGCCTATCTAGCCTACCTATCCAGTAGGTGTCCTCTGAGTATGTGCACTGAATCAGGCCTCATGCAAAATCCAGCCACTGACTGGAGGAGATGGCGCTACCACCTCAGAACTGTTAGCCCAGTGGTTGGTGCACTCACCTGGGATTTGGGAGAGCCAGGGTCGCTGCTCTGCTGACTATTTAATTGTTTATCCAAAGTGCAACAGCTTCAGCAGAAGAGATTGTGGGAGACCCACATCAGAACATCCCATAGCTCAGGTGCTAAAGCATTCAGAGGTGGGAGACTTCTCTTCAAATACTTCCTCCCATCAGGCAAAGAAGGGAATTAAGGCTGGGTCTCCCACAAGCTGAGCAAGTGCTATAACCACTGGCCTAAAAGTTAAAAGGAAGGCAGTGGCACCATCTTCTCTGGCATTTATTGCAGATGCAGCCTAATCACTTAAGCCATGTGACTCCAGGAGAGGGTTTCTAGCCATGGATTGCTAGCAGCAATAGGCACCTCCCTGTAGCCCAGACTTAGTCACCTACCTCCCCGAGAGGGGTAAGACTTAAGATACACCCCTCTCCTCAGCATCTCTCACTGGCTAGCAGCTCCCCACATAGTGTACTTGTTTTGGTGGATCCCATTCTTAGGCACTTGTCTCTCCCCATGTATTGTATAGGAAGCGTACACACCTAACTCAGGCTTTGTGGATCACAGTGTTGTTCCAGTGATTTTCTAGCTGCCTACAGGTTAGGCCTTGCAACGCTCTGTGTTACATTGCCTAAGTCCCTTTGTGGATCCAGGTCTCTGTGCCTTAAGTCCCCATCTGTAAAATGGGGATAGTGGCACTTCCCTACATTGCAGGGGTATTGTGAGAATAGATACATTAAAGATTGTGATGAGGTCAGATATTATGGTAATGGGGTTATATAAGTACCTTAGATAGATAGATTTATATGGTGCTGTACATTTACTCAATGCTTTTTCCATTCAGTAAAATTTGCACCTGCGAGTATACAGTTAAAACTAAAACGAAAAAAAAAAAAGACAAGACAAGACTAATCAATGAAAGTTTAGGAAAGAGGGAATGTAGAGTTTGTTGATGAAGAGGATTGGGAAGGAAGAAGTCCTTGAAACAGTGGGTTTTTAGGAGGGATTTGAAGGAAATGAAGCGCCAATCCTGCAATGATTTAAGCTTGAGAGTAGCCCCATTGACTTCGCTACTCATACTTAAAAGTAAGCATGTGTTTGTCTTCACTACAGTTATAACTCAAGTGTTGCCTCTAATTCAAGTCCCATCCACAGGCAGAACCCTTTAATTTGAAAATGTGGTGCTTTTAACTCAAGCTGGCTGGCCTATCAAGGGATGTAGGCTACAGCTTGCATCAGTACAACTTGTCAGCAGCTAACACAACCACGCTGTGAAGCTTGAGTGTAATTTTGCAGAGTGGCTGCTCTCACTCAAGCTAAGCTAACACATGAGGAGTAACCTGAGTGTAGATAATGCAAGTTAACTCTGCAGAGTGTACATATGTTAAGTCTTTGCAGGATTGGGGAGAAAGGGAAGACACTGAATTCAGCCAGAATTGAATGGATTGGTTGATTTGGAACCTGCCATGTGAAAGAGCCCCAAATTTTTTTGGTAGACTTTGTTCTCTAAATGTATCCCCTTGGCTTGTATTCAGCTTGCTTGCATTTCCTGCTCACATATGTGCTTTGCCCATATATCCTTTTCCTGCCTCCCCTTCGGGAAATCTTATTCACATTAAATGTTTTTATAGTGTCCTTAACATAAAAGCTTCTCAGTTGTCTGGCCACATTCCCAACTAAGTGATCCACAAACAATAAACTCTAAATACATTTCTGGATTGTATATTGGACCCACATGATATTCGGAGTTTTATAGAACGGTGGAGGTTTACCTTCATGAAGTGCCACTCATTCTGATTTCCAGTATGTTCTAAATGCATTTCTGTATTAATTCATGTATTTATTGACACTGTCCTAAGCCACATAATGTTTGGGCTTCTCAGATCACTTCTAAAGGATAACTAGTCAAGTAATAAAAGTCACCCCACAGCTTTTATGTAGTCTGGAAGTCACTGCTGACAGAATATCAGGACCAAGTTAAACTTAAGCTTGAATTACCTTTCACCTCCCTAGGGAACATTCTCTCCAGCCCACTGATGTCACTGACAGAGCAATGTGGCTGCACCTCACGTCAAAGCAGTCAACCCTGGACAAAGATAAATAAACTATGAATAAACAGACAGCTTCAGTCAGTGCCTTACATCACCCACACAAATATTTACCCACTAATTAAAATGTTACAAGTGAGGAAAATGAAAAGGTAATAAATGTGAAAAATAATTGAGAATTGGATTTCTTAAAGAGCTGGCTGCCTGTCTTCTTTATGATCCCTTCTTGTAACTGCTTTCAAGTAAATCCTGCCAGGTACATTTCTTCTGTTGATCTTTGCAGTTGTAACAAAAATGCTGTTTTTATTTCAACACATGAAGTTAAGCAATACAAACATGATAGGGATGATACTTTGTCAGGGCTATCTCTCAGTTCTACTATGAGGCAAAGGACTAAAGGCTAGGTTTCAACATCCAGGACCCACCTCCGTCACACCTCTCCACAGACGTGCTGACATCTTCTGGCAGTAGACTGAGAAGTGCGTAGGTGAGTGGTGGTGTGACAGAGAATGGGGGACAGCAGGATGCTGCACCACTTTTTCTTCAGCAACTGGAGAACCAGATAGTGGAAGGAAAACTCCAAAATCTTTGCTGTGAGTCTGTCTTTCCACTCTCCCTGCCTCAGTTACCCAAATCACATGCTTGCTCCACTTTTAAACTGTGTGCCAGACTTTGTAAATCCAATTAGTCTAAGGCATGGCCTCATTATGCTAATATCTCCCAATCTTTAATGGATCTATTCTCACAGCACCACCGTGAGGCAGGGAAGTGCTATTATCCCCATTATACAGATAGGGAACTGAGGCAGAGAGAGGCTAAGTGGCTTGCCCAAAGATACCCAGGAAGTCTATGAGAGAGCAGAGACTTGAATTCAGGTCTCCCAAGTCCTAGGCTAGTGTCCCAATCACTGGAACATCCTTTCTCTGTAAATCCCGACCCTGACCCCATTTAGGAGCAAAGGGGTTTAGATAACCTGTGGAAGTTAGGGATGGGAATCTTGAGAGGTTCACACATCACTGATTCTCTCATCTTCTTCGGCATACCTTAATGAGAGATACCAATACAGGACAGGGTACAGCATGGAGCAGTATTCTTGACTGTGACTGTGAATTTACATCTAGCAATGGATACATATCATACTTTACAGAAGTAAATGATCAACCACAGACTGCTGGTTTTGTTAGCTCAACCAGCAGCCTACTGAGTGTATAGTTTTGTTGAGCTGCCTGCAGCCTTGTTGGTTAATTCCTGCTCAAGAGGCCCCAGAAGGTCATAGTGGCTACTCGCTCTCCTCCCTGTGGGAGCTCATAATGTGGGGCTCTGCAGAGTGTTCTCTTGTCATCCTACCTGTTCTACATGCATACGCATCCACCAAGAGAGACAGGGAGGTATTGGGCCTCCAGTTGCATCTATATGGGAGTGACACTTAAATCTAGATCTTAGTTTTTTTAAAAAATAAATTTACTATTTTTAATTTTTTCCCCATTGGCTGACAGAGGTGGGAATGTGGATGGGGTAAACTGGCATAAACTTCACTCAGGTAAGACAAAAGCGATATTAGCTGAATGCATATGGATGAATGAATGAAGGTTGTGAGTGCACCTTTTATTGAGAGTGTAACAGCAGAGATGGTTGACATTGTTTGAATTTTGAAATTTCATTGGGATTATGAATTCTGAAACTGGGGACAGTAAATTCACACCTTTTTTTCAACCAGTTCTAGACAGTATGCTTAAATCTCTGAGCTATATTGTTCATCCTGGTTTTGCAGATGGCAGTTAGAGCATGCAATACCTTTCCCATTTATGGTTGGCCTGGAAGTGATATGCGTTCCTACCTAATGGGGACCACAACACTGTGAACTATTTCTTTGTAGTCACTGGGCTAGATTACTGCAACAAACTCTGTTTCGGGTTGTGTTGCAAAGAACTTCAAAAGATCCAGGAAGATAAAATTGTAACAATTCAGCTCTTGAGCAGAGTGAATGGCTATGAGCACATAACATCTGTGCTCTGTTGTCCGCCCTGCCTACTTCTTTATATTCAAATACAATGCAAGGCAATCTATAAACCTTTAAATGTTCTGGGACCCTGTTCACTCAGAGATCACCATGGAATGGCACAGACCTGGTTTCAGGTTTTGGTTTTTTACTTGTGAAGCCCTACCTGCCTGCAGAGGTGCTTGGGCTGGTTCTCCTTTGGTTTAAAAGAAAGGCAGCCATTGGTATGTCTTTCTTCATGAGGGACCTTCAAGTCTGGGGCTCACTTACAGTCCAAATCAGTTGACTTTCAGGGAATACTCCTAAACCCATTTCTTTTCCCAGGTCTTAGGGGAAGTGAGGAGTGCACAGAGTGCTGGGATTGTGTGCCGAGGGTTGAAATCTGTGGTGGGAGTTTAATTTTTTTCCCCTTTGGGGAGACCAGAGATTTATTTTTGTTTGTACTAGCTGGTTTATATTTTTAGTATATGTCAAAGTCACCTAGAGTACTGGACTTTTTAATATTTGAACTAAATAAACACACAAAATAATAGATACTTTTCAGGAGGAGGGGTTTGAGGCAGGACTAAGGGATTTTAACTGATTTATTATTTATTGCTGAGCTTTTTTTTTTTTTTTTGCTGCACAGGGCACATTATTATATTACTTATGCCCTGTTATGTTTTTATTAGATATATGCTAACTTGTTTTTAATAGTGAAATACTAATGATCATAAAAATTCTGAAAGCAATTACTGTAGAGGTGCACGTGTATAAGTATACATTGAAATATATAAATATGTAAGTTGGGGGGGGGCGTTAATTCCCAGAGGAAAGATGGTTAAGGCACCAGAATGGGACTCAAGAGATCTGAATTCAGTTCTCAGTGCGGCCACAGACTCCCTGTCTGACCTTGGAAAAGTCATGTAGGCACTTTTTTGATAATTGTACCATATGTAACTTTTGAAAATGGGATTTAGGCTCCTAAATCACATAGGCACTTTTGAAAATTTCACTCTTAATTTCTCTTTGCATCAGTTCTTATTTTGAAAAATGGAGATAATAATACTTCCTTTCCCCAACCCATTACCTGTCTTGTCTATTTGGACACTTAGCCCTTTGAGGTAGGAATTGTCTATCACTATGTATGTCTATAGTGCCTAGCACAATGGGGCCTTTGGATGCTACTGTAATATACATAATAAATAATAACAATAATTCCAAAAAATCATAGGAGGTGACATATGATATGGGATCTATTAGGTCATCTGTTTAGTTCATGTTTGTTGCCAACAGTACAATTTTCATCTTTCTGAATTTTTCTGTATTCAGAGTCTTTCTCTTCAACAGTGTAAATACGTATAAAGTGCAGAGTGTGACTGGAAATGTGGTGATTTTGAGTGTCCAGTAAATTAGATGACAAATCCTAATTTCTCAAGCAACAACATACTGTATTTGTAATTAAACTGACGTACATAAATTATTTCAGCTTTACACTTGTGTAGCTGAGAGCTGATTGTGGCCCACTGATGCCTGACCGAATGCAATTCTTGTCTTTCTCTTAGAAATACCAGACAACAAGAAAAGAAACATGCAGTAGCTCACAACTCACATTATACCAGAGTCAAACATTCAAAAACATTCTGCTAATGACAGGTTTCAGAGTAGCAACCGTGTTAGTCTGTATCCGCAAAAAGAAAAGGAGTACTTGTGGCACCTTAGAGACTAACAAATTTACTTGAGCATAAGCTTTCATGAGCTACAGCTCACTTCATCGGATGCATTCTCCGATGAAGTGAGCTGTAGCTTACGAAAGCTTATGCTCAAATAAATTTGTTAGTCGCTAAGGTGCCACAAGTACTCCTTTTCATTCTGCTAATGTAGTCTCAAATATTTTAAATCATACTCCACTTTTTAAATTAAGGATTTGTGAATGGATTCAATATTTGGCAAAACAACTTCTGTTCTCTAGTAAATCAGGTTCCGATTCATAATGGATCTGACTATACTTTGATGATTATGTAAGTACAATTCATTCATCAGCCACTGGGTGGTATGACTGGCACAGATGTTCCCTTAGAGACAGACAAGTTGAGTGTTGTAATTATGTCCAGCAGATGTCTCTTTCCAACCATGTAATATTTATTTAACTATTTATTCTGTAAAGGATTTTACAGGGTCAGCATTTTCAAACCCTTTGTTCTTCTTATGAAACAATTACCAATTGCATACTGGAAGATTAGTAAAAGTCAATATGACGCAGAAAGCATTGCTTTTCATAGTAAATTATTTCACTCTAACACAAAACACTTCTGTTTAATGAATACTTGTCACATAAGTACTATAGATATACACAGATTTAGAATGCATTGGGCTAGAATCAGATTTCTGTTATGCATGTGTAAATCTGGAGTAACTCAGCAGCACCCAATGGAGTTACACCAATTTACACAGGTGGAAATGAGAGCAGAATTTAGCCCATTGTTAAAAATATCCCTGTGTAGAAACAACTCTGGAGGAAAATTGAACTATGACAAGTTTCATTCATTATGGGCTAAATTCTGCTTTAAATTACATCCTCTGAAGTCAGTGAAGTCGCACAGGTATGAATGAAAGAGCCCAGAAGTTAGCTTTATTGAAGCTATCTGGTAAAATTGAGTAACGGAATAGCTCACCAATATTGCATCTTATTAATAAAGGCAAGTCTCTTCTAGGCAATCACTATTTATAGCTCTGAATACTAGAGATGGGCTCCAACCAGTACCCCAGATTCAAAGCCCCTTGAACTTTTCAAAAGTTGAGACTCTGATCTGAGATTTGTGGTTCAACCACTATATAATAGGCCTCAACCGGAACCATAAATCTGAACTGCCCAAAAAAACAGGGGCAGTTTGGATTTGCAGCTCACATTTATTTCAATAATGGGCCCACTTTTATTGCTTCCAACACCCAAGTCACTGTTCTTCTTTCCCAGAATATAAATGCTGGTGTGATAGGAGAAATATGAAAGCACAATTAATTAAGCACAGATTAAGTACAACACTTGATGGATATGTTCTACAGCTCAACTGGCTTTTGAAAACTGATCCTATTTTCAGGAAACGGGACTCATCAGCTTTACAACACCGCACATATTGCATATTAGAGCTACAGAATTTTCCTAAAAGTTTGAAAAGACTTAAGAAATAGAAGAGCTACATTGCAGTCAAAACAGTAATTTACTAGATACTTTTGTTTTTATCCCCTTCTGGGACGAAGTGAGCACCTGCATGATTAAATCTAAAGTATTACATTTGGTACACACCATCAGGCCTGATCCTATGAACTGCTGAATGCCTCTTGGCTGTCTAGGCTTAGTACCTTGCAATATTGACTGATGTGGAATTTGAGGATGCTGAGCGCTGCCTGGGAGGTGCTCAGCACTTTGCAGCTTTGGGTCTGGTCTTTTGGGTCTGGTCTCAGAGAAAAATATTTTACTCTACAGGTTCTAACTGAACATACAATGACTGTTCTGAAGGTTTAAAGCTGATTATGTTTGTTGCTACTGTTATATTTCATACAGTTAATTATTATTTTCCAATCCATGATCTTGCTAATAATTGATGCTTAGAGACAGGATGAACAGTTTCTTTGGAGGAGTTGCCAGGTGGATTGTTTTTTTATTTTTTTTCCATACTATTTCTTTGATGTACTAGAGCTGGCATTGTCCCATGTCCAAAAAGTGAAGTGTGAGAAGTTGCACTGGTTCTCAGAAAGTGTCACACTTCTGTGTGAATCACTGAATGACTCAGGATACATCTACCGTGTTCAAGGAGTGAAAATTCTCTGCATCTCTGCCCCATTTGTCCAGATTAGAGGAAAAGATTTAAGCCAAGATTTTCAAAAATAGAAGCCTAAATGTAGGCTCCCAAGTCTTTATTAGGATACATAAATAAGTAGCCTGATGTAGGTGCCTAAATATGGTTGTAGAAACTTACCTTCAGGTTCATATTTTTGAAAATCTTGGATTGAACATTTTATTTGTGCATGTTTTTAGGCGCTGGAATGCTTTGATAGTTTTTCATATGCCTATTTTGTACAGAAGCAGTAATAATATATTTAACTAACAGATAACTTTATGCAGGAGAGGCATTAAAGGTGAAGTATTAAAGAGTAGTTATTATAGAAATGGGTGCAATATTTTGCCTCCCAATTGAAATAGCAGCGAGAAACACTTATCTCACTCCAGAATACTGGAGCCGCCAGCTTCCAGAATGAAAGGAAATCTTCTGTTTTAGCTAGAACTTGTACTTAACCTTTGTATTTTCTTTAGCTCAAGTCTTCCTTTCTAGCACATTGGTGCTGGATATCTGCAAGCGTTTTATCATCCATGTTCGCATAAACATGCAGAACACCTGCTTACTCTGATTCACCCAGTCCTCATTCAGACTCTCCCAATTTTTGACAGCAGACCTCAATCAAGTATTACATGCTGTTAATTTCCTTTCAGAACCATGTAATAACATGCCTTACACCCAATTCCTAACATCATTCAAGCAGTCCAGTCACTGGGATAACATGTCAAGATTTTGTAATTTATATAAATGTAATTAATTTATACTGCTTTACCCCATTATTATGATGGTGCAACTCCAATGAAAACTGGAGTAACTCAGTGGTGAATCAGGCCTCTTGCTTTTTAAAAATATATAAGGTCATATTTTGAGCTGTGTAAATCGGCATGGCTCCATTCACTTTAATGGAGGGACACCAATTTACACCAGCTGAGGATCCAGATCACAGTTTCTACAAAGAGTCAGTTATATATAAAACAGTACTTTACATCAGCTATTCCAGATCCTCCTGAAATGCAAGGCTCAACAAAGTTTATGGAAATGTCTTAAATGAACCACAGCTGAAAAGATTTTCCTAGAGCTTTTCAGCGTTGTGGATGGTTGCTAAAAATCGTTGGAAATTTCATATTTTCTGTAGAGTCAAGGAAGAAATGTGCTTGTTTGTCATTGCACTTACTGCATTCCCTCTAAAAACCAGGATTCCAGTCTACACCTACCCTCCAGCTATGAACCAGCCTCCAAAATCTTGCTCTGAACTGTACTTAGGCAAAAGCACTTGCAGGTATTAGAGAAACCTGAACATTTCTTGTTGTCTTTAGTTACAACTCTTCCTTCCTCCTTCTTTAGCTTAGCTGTTTTAGCATAGGTGTTTCCTGTAGTTTGAAAATCCAAGTGATGGCTCTCACTTATACACACTGGAGTTAGACACTATTAACAGCTGAATCTTTTAAATCAGTTCTTGTAAACAGTGAACTTTTTCTCTGCACTTGTTTTGGCATCTTCGAGATTAAGAAGTCACGCAGCTTGACAAAGCACTTTGCTCCTACAAGTCTTAACAGACCCACAGGGATTTTCCCCCCCCATATCTCCATTCCAACACCTGTTGCAAAAAGGCTGGGGTGGTCTCAATGTAACTTCCCTCTGACCTTCCCCCTGTTAATACATATATATATATATAAAATAAATTATTCAAAACAGCCCCCAAAACACTGATTGTAATATATATTGTAATATTGTAATGTAATATCCAGCTTGGAAGGTTTGTCACATCTTCAGATGTCTAGAAGTTCTAGGCTTTTTCCAGGTTTTTCATATGCATGCATTTTAAATCTTAAGCATACTTGTAACTGAACAGCTTTTCTAAAGCAATCTAGGTAATTGACAAAAACTAAGACACATCCAAAAGACTTTTATACTGAATGAAATACACAACAAAGATTATGCCTTTATATAAAGCCTGCAGTATCCTTGTGTTTTCTATAAAAATCCCATAAGGAAGTGTGTCTAATAAGGTTTTAGATTACTCTGGCTATCATTTTTGCTATTGCTTATTATCTGTACATGTTTCAATGTCCTTGGATAATCAGGAGTATTTCACTGGCAGAAAATATTTCATTCTGTGCTAGAGCAGTTAAAGGAGTTACATGATTACTCAATCTCCACAAGGCAGGAAATGTCAGGTTCTTGCATTTTAGAGATGTTTGAAACTAAAAAGTATTCCTAGTAGTAAGAATCTGAAACAGAGTCCAAGGGTTTTACAAAACCCAGAATCCTGCTGTGAAACACTGCCTTTCCATTTGTTGTTGTTGCTGCTGCTTTTGTCTCATCTAATGTACCTTGCTAACAGCTATTTTTCAAAAGGTGAGGGTTAAGTATTTGTTAATCTACAAAATTTCCCAACTAAAACTTTTCAAAGTGCAGTTTCCAAACATAACAGGCACCTCCTAACCAAAGTCTCTCCTCAGCACTGCAGGCTGAGTTGTTATCTTGTAATGTTCCCCCCTTCTGCCCTTAATGAACAGTTTGTTCCATTGTATTTCTTTTATCAAACATCTGGAAGCCAGACTTGTTTTAAAGAGACTTTTTAGTTCATATTGACTTATCCAGCTCCCTCTTAGGGAAAAAAGAAGAAGAAGAAGAATGCAGTTAATCAGTGAAATTACCACCTATTTAAAGTACTCTAACTAACACATATTTCTAGACAGAAATTCTAAAGAACAATGTGCACCCACTTTGTACCAGAATAATTCACTCTGACAACAGATTCTTCCTCTGTTCACAGCTGTCTCAGTGGGAGGAGCTGAAACCTGAAACAAATCCTTAACTTGTAGCAGGGATTGGATCCTTCTTGCAAAGAGAAAGAAAACCCTCCCAGCAAAACAGGCTGAGTTTGTAAAAGTGCTTGAGCAAATTCAGAAGCGATTGGATGAAAAGAAAACCTTGGCCCTCCCCTCCTGCACCTGACTAGTGGATATTTACAGCACTTTTCAAGGAGCCTCTCTGCACTGCCACTACACAATTTTGCTGCATGGATTGAGCTGAGTAGACAATACTATAGGGACCAATGTGCTAGCAGTGATTTTGTGTGCTGCACATGATCTGGGGACCGTTATTCTAAACTGAAAGGAGATTCTGGAAGAAGGAGAAATTCTGCATTCAAAATGCCACGATCTTTCCTGGTCAAGAAGCATTTCAATTCATCCAAGAAGCCAAATTACAGTAAACTGGACACTCATACAGGTAATAAGATTAAAACATATGCCACAGTGAATGAAAGCTGAAGTTGGTTTTATTCCTTGGCAGTGAAGGGGGTTACTTTTTAGTTTTCATATTTCAGGGCAAGATTTGGTTTGTTCCTAGCATTTTCTAGCTGTTTAAAATGATTGATTTTTGAAAAACATGTAAGTGCCAGTCAGAATGAAACACTGCCAACTTTAAAAAAGTTTGCTCATTGAATGGAACCCAATTATTTTATGTGGATTTACATTTTTCCTGTTCTGTTCATGTTATCAATGGAAGTTCTAACTTCTACACAAATCAGTTTGAAAGTTTGGCTGCTGAATGTGATAGACTGCATGAATTTAGAAACAGCATGTTTCTTTGAATAGACCTCCAAACCATATTGTGCTTGTTTAGGTGCACTGTGTGTATGTATGCATGCATCCGTATATATGTGTAGAGTTTTTACTCATTTAATCCTCTTTACATATAATTGTATCATGTTCATGGTGTTTGACTTCTGCGCTTGTTAAACTTCTAGGCATTTATTTTACTGCCTTTAAAGCAATTTTCCACTTTCCTAATACTTTCTTCTTTCTTCTTCTCCAGTGATCATTTCCCCATACCTGTATGAGAGCTATCCAATGCCTATCATACCACAGCCAGAGATCCTGAGCTCAGTAGCTTACAATCCAATTACTGTGTGGACTACAACTGGGCTACTACCATCCCCGTTACCCAATGACCTCTCTCCTCTTTCTGGATACCCCTCATCCTTGGGAAGAGTCAGTCCACCTCCACCCTCTGACACCTCATCCAAGGATCACAGTGGCTCAGAAAGTCCCATTAGTGATGAAGAAGAGAGAATCCAGTCAAAGCTTTCAGATCCCCATGCAATTGAAGCTGAAAAGTTTCAGTGCAGTTTATGCAACAAGACCTATTCAACTTTCTCTGGACTGGCCAAACATAAGCAACTGCACTGTGATGCCCAGTCTAGGAAATCATTCAGCTGCAAGTACTGTGACAAAGAGTATGTAAGCCTAGGAGCCCTTAAGATGCACATCAGGACCCACACACTACCTTGTGTCTGCAAGATCTGTGGCAAGGCTTTCTCTAGACCCTGGTTACTTCAAGGACACATCAGAACTCATACGGGTAAGAAAATCTATTAGAAATGCAATGTGTGAATTTTATCCCACCAGGATGCAGCTTGTTTTTTCTTAGGTCCTTAACACATTATTGATATTTACCTGGACAGTTATCTCCTAGCTATTTTTAAAGCATCATTAAAGTACAAAATTCGCACTTTATTGTAACAATATCTCACATTCGTGGACCAGATCCTCTACTGGTGTAAATCAGCTCCACTAAAGTCAATGTCATTTTTTGCCAATTTACACCAGCTGAAGATTTGGCCATAGTGACTTCAGGCTCACATTTAGGCTTTGGGAAGTGTTGTGTATATATACAAGGCTCAGTTTTACCCAAGGATCAGTTAGAAAACCCCAAACCCTAAAACTTATACAAGTGTCTGCTCGGTGAAGCAATCAAAGAATACAAATGTTGCTAACAGAAACAAATCCTTACCAAAGTTTGTTTGCTAAGACGATGAGTTTGGGGTAACATTGGGCACAGTGTTGTGTCTGAACACCTGTTGCTGCATTTCTAGTTGTAGCCCTTGTTTTAAGAAATTTATGCTGCTCTAGACATAACACAAGACAACCAAAATGAACAGAAGGAACATTTGGAAATGTTGGGAGGAGCCCAACCTACAGGCGCTGGCTGCACCTGTTGAAGCAGAAAGCGTCAGCAGCTTGTCTTTCAAGACCACACCAAACAGTATTCTCTGACAAGTCTGAAATGGCTCAGTACAGTCAGCAGTGCTGTGAGCACTAACTGTAATATCTGCAGCATGCTCACCTTTTTATTACACACTTCAATTATTTAAACAAATCATTTTTGTTTCCCAAGGGAAAATGCCTATCATGTCCCCAGGGGTACTTATTGCTTTAAATGCTTAACTCTTTTCTTTAACGTTTTTTAGGAGAGAAGCCTTTTTCATGCCCTCATTGCAACAGAGCATTTGCAGACAGATCGAACCTGAGGGCTCATCTGCAGACCCATTCAGATGTGAAGAAATACCAGTGCAAAAATTGCTCCAAAACTTTCTCCAGAATGTCTCTTCTGCACAAACATGAGGAAACTGGCTGCTGTGTAGCACACTGAGTCTTGCAGTCAATGTTTACCGGGATCCAATGCATTTCTCCACTCCTGTTGCAAATGATAAGTGGAAACCCAAAGGCATTTTCTCTTCTACTTCCCAACCGCCTCCCCCCACCCCAGCCCACCCCCCAAAAGTGGAAGAACTTATAATGTCAGTACAAATTAGCTTAAGTATTTCTGCTAAATTACTTAAGTGTGAATTCTGAAATATGAGGGGGAAAGAACCATGCATGACATTTCAGATAGATCATAAGGAAGAAGCATGATCAGCCTTCTTCAGCGATGAAGCCAAATGTGCATAAACTTATCTTACTAAGAAAAGTTGCAAAGAGTTAACAGTACATTCCTGCCAAACCATTTCAACCAAAGAAACAGTATTTAAAGAGGAAATAATAATAAAAATCCTACTCCAAGAGAATTTGCCAGACAACATTTATCTCAGGTGCCTTATAAAGTATTTTAAGTTTACTTTAGTAAATGTCTAATATTACTAGTTGTTTTTTATTAAAAACTAAGGCCTCTATTGATGATCTGAAATGCTTTAAAACTGAATAGTTCAAAGAAGAAGAGAAAACACATTATAGAATGTATGAAAAATTATCTGCCATGTTTTAAAAGTTTGTGCCTTTAAAAAAAGACTGTAGCTTCAAACATTCCTGGTGCATGCTTGACCCAACTTTTAATATGGAATAGTTCCTCTAAACTTTAATCTTTTTTTTTAAACGGGAATAAGTGCAAGAGAGGGGGTTCATGGGAGTTTGACAATGATTTTTTTAAAAACTTTTTTGAAATGCACAAAGAAAATGCAATATGTTCAGCATTGCCCCTCCAAGTGCCTTTTCTATTAATGGTTTTGTAAAGTATGTGGACATAATGTAAATATTTTTATTTTTATATGCCTGAATGTGTTGTGAATGAAAGTGAAGTGTTGCCTATAGCAGCACCTATAGGTAACTTGAAGAAAGTGTGAAGTGCATTTTGTTATGTTGTTTTCTAGCCACTTTTTTACAATAAACATTTTTGAGTAAGATCTCTGTTGTTTGTTCTAAGTACAAAGCCTTTATCTGAATTATTGAGAGTATGAAACATGCAAACAATGGAAGTGTTTTTTCATTAAAAACATGAAGATGGAAACTGATTTTCAAATATGAATTGTTAGTTCATGATTGTTAAGGATGAATAAGAAAAATTATCCTTTAGGGGATGTTTTTTTACAAAGCATTTAAGAAGTTTACTTTAAAACACCATTACACTCTCTTTAACCCAATCAATATCTGTTTTGCCAAGAGCCCTGATTAAAAGAGAAACATTTTGTTTTATTGCATTTTTAAGAGTTAAGATGCTCCAATTACATTAGGATCATTACAATAACCACAGTTTTGTGACCATCTTTTCATTATACGTTGAGCTTACAAATTTGGGCCTGATCCAAAGTTCATTGAAGTCGACGGGAGTATTTCATAATTCCATGGAGTTTAGATCATGTCCTTTAAGAATAGTATTCCAGTCACAATATATTGTATATTTTATTAGAAGGTTTCAGAAATATAAATTGCATTAAAGGGTTTTTTAAACAATTGTTTTTATAAACTATTCATAGATAGCAAAAGTGTCATCATAATGCTTTACATCTGAGACTATATCAGCTGAACATTTGGTGAGGATATATTTATAGATGTAGAATCAAAGATGCCCTGAGCTACTAAATCAGAGAAATAATTATATATACGATTCAAAGCTAGCTGTAAACAGTAATGATTTTTTCTTAGGTGGATTAATTGAGATTTCCAGGACTTGACTCTAAAAGTGTGACAAAGCGTGACAAACAAATGCTGGTCCATTACACTAACTGATACAAAATAACACTGGACATTTTATAAAATGCGCAGCTATGATTCAGATAAATAAAAACTGGGATCTAATTTACAAGGGTGTAACACATACTCTACCATGTTAACAGGAGTAAAAAGTAGTAAAATTATAACATTGGCAGTAGAACAAGCAAATAAGACTTACAGTGCACACAAGGAACAGATTTCTTGAATAAGAAATTGCCATTTCAACATAATCATATTTGTTACCATATCTATATCTTTAGTTCCTACAATAGAGCATTTTAATAGGGCATTTGGAATATTACATTTGAATTTTCTTTATGGATATCTGCACAGTAAAAGATCTTTAATTCTGGCCACAGGAAGTACTGCATTTCAATAACCCTAACTCGGATGAAGATTTTCAGATACAGCAAACAGCTGTATAATAACATTACCCTCTTCTTTCATTAGGGCAAATTATTTCTGCAGAAAGTAGCTTGATAGCATAGGAAGGATAAATAGCAAGGAATGCAAATTTAAAAATTAAGTGCAATGAGAATCAGTGAGAATTTGTGAGGTAGCATTTTGAAATGAACCTGTGAAGGCATCAGATACCCTTGAAAAGTATCATGTGGTTATTCTATTGATCTACACTTACATGTTATTCACTTTGAAGTTCTTAGGTCTCTGAAAGCAATTTGATCATGCTAGCTTTGCCTTTTCAGAGTAAAGTTTTTCTGTGTGAATGGTAAAGCTGTGACAGTAAACAAGTGTTCTGTGTAACTTTATTTCCTATTTTCACTGCAAACATTTTGGTTTTGTTCTTCTACTTGCATGCACCTGACTTTAGAAAGGAACTTGCCATTGTTTCAATTCACACTTATACTTTCAATTCTTTAGGTTCCCCAGTAAAACTAAATAGGCTAAAGACCAGCTTTTTTTTGACTGAATTCAATAAAAATGTTGCCGTTGTCTTTAATGGGAACAGGATCAGATCTTAGCATCATTAAAACACAGTTTGCTAAACTGTACACAAGCGCTACTGTACTGATTTGGAAGGTGTAAGTTAAGATTATCTGCCCCACATGCACGTAATCATAGAACACAGAGATGGAACAGCCTTGTTGCATCCTTTAATTCCTCCTTTCAAAAATATAGTTCCAATAGTACATTGCTAGTGCTTTATCCAGTCTAGTTTTAAGTATTCCAAGTAATGGAGTAACACTACTTTCATAAGAGATTATGCTACTCTCATTGTCAGGATGTTTCCCACAATATTTAGCCTAAAATATTCCTTTCTTAATTTAATTGTATTCCTCCCAATTATGCCCCTTATTCCAGCCCAAATAATTCAACTCTATGAACCAAATTCTATTCTGAGATGCATGCATACAACTCCCATTGATTTACTGGGAGTTTGCAGGAGAATTTTGCTCTGTGCTTGGCAATTTTTGACTATTGTCATAGCTCCTGCTAGACATCTCCAATCCCTACTATGCATAATTAGCTTTTTTAATATTTCTATGAAAGACAATTGTTCCAGCTCCCTAATAGTTGTTGTTACTCTTTTCTGAACTCCCCATTTTGTCAATAGCTTTCCACTTTTGAGAAGCCCTGAATTGAATGTCATGATTTTTTGAATGAGAGTTGGGGCTACCAATAAGCCAGCCACTACTATAAAGCAGCCTGCATGGTAGAGGTCAGTATTTGCAAACATCTGAATATCTACAGGATTTCCAAGTGTTACGAGCTCCCTTTCTCAACTATAAATAGGCCCTTATCAAACCTACCTGGAGGCTAAGGATAGTGAGAGGTCTTATTTGGACCTTCAGCTATAAAAGTGACATGATGTGATCCTTACATGCTGGATATACCTTTGCTCTTTCCATTCACCAGCAACTAGTTAAACACCAGTAGATTTGTGACAGGGATTTATTTATTTGTTTTCAACCCAAACACTTTAAGGAGTAACATGTGCTTCACAGAACATGATGATGAAGAAGACAACAAACACGCTAAAACTGTCCTGACTCTCAGCCAATCCAATGTTTAGAAAGGCAACTCACTGGGGTCTCTGTAGCATGCAGTAGGTTGTTTAAAGCAGTGATGAGGCATACCTCTCAAAATAAATCGCCAGGAAGTCTTTGTGTTTAGATATTCTTATTTTACTGTTACTTATGTTATGTGCTTGGTAGCCTCAGCCAAGATCAAGCCCCAATTATGTTAGGAACTATACAATCACATAATAAAGAAACAGCAACTAACTCCAAAGACCTTACCCCCCAACAGATAAAACAGATGACGGAGGAGTTGAAAATTGAATCCCAATCTCTTGAATTCCCAGGCTGTGATAGAGTTGACTCCCATCATCTACAAGGCAAGAAAAAGCACCCCAGTTAGTCACAGTCTGCACCTGGTGTGTGAGTAACTAATTGCCTCATGGCTAGAGGGAGCAGAGCTAGGCCTTATAAGTAGACTGAGGGAGCTAAGTTGGGAAGGGACTGCTGAAGAGACAGGTGCCTCTGATGGAGAGAAGGCCTGTGACAGGGTATAACCACACAGGTAACAACAGAGGAAGAACGCAGCCGGAACAGATTAGGGTTCTGAAGGGGTCCTGGAGTAGGTCAACAAGGGAACGACAGTGACGCCTGAGAAGGGTGGAAGATCTGTTAGTTTGAAGATTTGTTTGAACCTTGATTTGAAATTTGACTCGACCTGGCTGGAGGGCCAAGCCCCAGAGCTCCATGAGGGGGAGTCTGGCGAAAATACAGATCTGAGGCAGAGCGCCAATAGGGGCTCCATGTCCAGGCATGAGGGGTGTGCCCTCAAGGAGAGGGTGTGTGCTTACAAAGTCCTTAACCACAGGGCCAATCAGTATTTCATATTAAAATATACAATTTCTATTCTTAGAAGAAATTGAAATTTGGATCCCTTTAAAAATTGTTTGTTTGTATTTATTTATTGTCCTATGATTTAAAATCTTAATACCATTTTAAAAATGCAATTTGTAACTAAATCTGTGAATTACAATGCTATGTGACAGGAACCTTGAAGGTGGAAAAGGAGAAACATTTCAACTTGTATATGTATTTTTAAATGCAAGAAATAAAAACAAATAAAGTGAATGACTTGAAGCCACACATCACTGATGAGCTATGTCAAGGTTCTGGAAATTATCATGAGGTAAAATGAACAGAAAGGACAGAGAATAGCCTATCCTATAACAGCAGAGCATGACTAGTATAAATGAAGGATGTTTGTATTCTCAGTCTCTTCTCCTTAGTAAAGTTAATGCCCCATCTGCCTCCTCAGCCTTATTTAGGGTATGCGCTATTCCCTTGTTCCCCTCTCATTGCCAACAGGAGTCTTTATAAGTGAAAAGGGTTAGATTGTGCCTGTGTGAAGTGGGGGAGCGTTACACTGCCCAAAGTGGAAGTGCAGAGATGACTGTATCTGAGGCAAACACAATCTCTCCAAGTTCCCAGTGTGTAACATAAGTGCAAAGGTTGCATCCTCCTCCAGGTGCACCTGGCTTGCTCTGCCACTGTGGAGGGCCAAAGCCTGCCTGCTGCCTACCCTCTTTGGCACAATATGGAAAGTACCAATAACCTGCATTTTTTTCCCCTCAAGTACAAGGACTGGTCTTTGCGTTATCCTCTCTTCCCCACTCGCATCCCCTCCCTGGATACCCATACAAGGTCAGTCACAATCTGGCCAAAAAAATCTTTGATTTTGTTTGTTTGTTGTTTGGTGGTTCAGTCATCTCTTTTCTTTCTGTCTCCCCAGTGCTTCAGGAATATTACCCAGACTGATATTGTTTTGTGGCTTCCTCCTCTTCCTTTTAGCTTTTTGGAAACAAAAACATATACAAGTGCTTTTTTTGTGACTTTCCCTTTTTCTCTTTTCTCAGCTCTCAGAAAGACAAAAAGCACTGGAAAATGCAACTTTGACCTCCAACTTCATGCTGTTTTGTTTGTTCACTCTGCTATCTGTATACTGGATCCACTCTTCCTTTCTCTTATCTCCATTCCCTTTTACCCTATAGACATCATCAAGTGTCTTCTCTGTGTACAGACCACAGGCTTGTCTACATGGTGGGGTACTGTGCTCGATTGAAGTGTGATTTCTAAAGCACACTAATGTGTTGTGTATTAATTGATGCCCGTAATGTAAATGCTGTTTGAAACAAGTACTATATTACAATGCACTAGGGAACCTTTAGTTCCCACCAGCAGGACTACTCAGGCCAACTAATTTGAAACATGTTAGTGAAGTTTAGAAATCACACCCCATAAAGCACATTACTCAACTGAGTAGACAAACACTAGGCAAGAAGGGCTGGATAAGGCCTTAATCTGCCTGGCAAATGTCCTAAAAAGGACACTCCTCCCCTCTCTTTTGTTAAGGGAAAAGATACTCTATGTACCTCTCATTTATGCTCAGGCCACTTTACACTACTCTAGTGTAAAGTCACTTTAGGACCCCTTTACATGATTGCAGCAGTTAAAGGAGCATTAATTAGAATAAGTGACATTCACAACATGGGCTTTTGGAAAGCAAATAATTGTCTAGATGCCCAATAGATGCCACTTCCAGTTGGATCTTTGCTGTTCGGAACCAAAGGTCCTTTTAAAATGATGTGCCAGTCTGGAAGTCCATTGGGGTAAAGAACAGAGGAGGTGGAATGATCATAAAAATCCCACAGCATTCGATACCCTCAGAATCAGATTTTTAGTTGGCTTCTCTTGCAAAATTGAATGCACAGACCTCTGTGTGTACAAACAGGCATGTGCACATTCTCATCAGGTAATCAGGCATGCAGTTAACCAATCTGTGAACTCAAACGAGCAAGCAAAATCACTGCAACCTTACTTGGAGGGACATTTCAGAACAGTCTGCAGACTGATTGAGTCCCTAACCTTTCTGCTGAGTATGCTAACTTTACTGCTAATTGTTTTTTGTGACTGCCACTTGTTATAATCAAGCCCCAGAATTTGGACTGAGACCAACAAAACATGTCACATATGGGCCACTAAAGATCCATCAGTTGGTAGTAATTTCCAGCCTCTACCATCTCATGCTTTATTAAAAGCAGTGACCTAAAATGAAATGTTTCATATCTCATTACCAATTCCATGCACCACTGAGTCCCTCAAATAAAATACTTTTATGTCTTAGTAAGTTCCCTGGATGCAGAATACAAATGATGAACAGCAGATCAGTGAGTGATGGACATCTGCGAAGAATCTCAATGAAATGGCACATTCTAGGTACACTGCCAAAAATAGTTCAAATATTGTGGATGGCTTTAAAAATGTATGCCTCTTGGAGCAAAAACTGTCATTTTCTGTGTTTGTGCTGTGCTGAGCTGATTAGAAACACTTAACAACTAATAAGTAATGACTAATAGCACTGCATTACAAAAAAATTAAATCTTCTCTTTCAAAGCCACAACTGGGTTATGCGAAACTAATAACATTTCCTTTTTACATTTTGAAATGTGATTAAAATATGTTTTAGAAGACAGCACACAACTTCATGTGAGAAGGTTCATCAGTGAATCTTCACCTTCCATGTCACTGTTATGAATCTGGGCCAGGTTATTGACTGAAATCAGTAGATATTCATTGGTCTCTGTTTGGTGGCCTCTGTGAAATAACTTGCTAGTCTCAGTCCAGTTCCTAACTGGTCTGACTAGTTCCTGTTGAACAAGGTCCACAACTAGAGCTGATGAAAAATTTCCATCCAAACTTTTTTGGTTTTTAACTGAATTATTTGGTTTTCAGTTGTCTAAAAACAAAACATTTTCAGGTTTCAATTTTTTTTGGCAAGCTCCATACCCCCCCTCCCCATTAGACAAAATTGACAGAGAAATTCACTTGTGGGGGGGGGGGAAGAGAGGGGGAATCATTTCCTGATTAGCTTTACACACACTGCACAAAATCACCGCCATAGATAGTGCTTCTTGGCCCCCATTGGCAGTCACAGCAGGGAGGCCAATGACTGAATGGTGATGGAAACTGAACTACCCTCTCACTTCTAAGGGGAGGTTTCATTGCATCACAGGTGAGGTACACCAGCAGGACTATGTGGGTTTCCATTGTGCATATATATTCTGTGGTAAAGAGAGGGCTTCAGTTGTCAAGGCTGTTAAACTGTCACCTTCCACATAAGTACTAAAAGGCAGTTAAATATTACCTTTCCATATTAGACTTCTATGCTTAGTTTGGTGAGGAGATGAATAGGAAGGGGCATGATAGATATATATAAAATTATGAATGATATGGAGAAGGTTAATTGGGCACACTTAATTCCTTGTCTCCTGATAAAAGAACAAGAGGGCATTCAATTAAATTGGAAAGCATCTAATTTAGAAATTGTAAAAGAAAATTCTTTTTAACACTATACATAATTAACCTGTGGCATTCCTTGTCACAAGTTATAGTTCAGGCTAAGAACATTCTCAAAAGGATAAGGCATGTACAACCAGGATAATGTGAACAACAAAAACATCCACGGTCATGTTTGACACGATTAAACAAAATTGAAGGTATAGGCCAGATATGACAAATAGCTCATGCCTAACGCTGGTTGGAAAATTTTTGAATTTCAAAATGTTTGACTTAAATATCATCTCATTTTTTTGCCAATTTAAAAATTGCAAGTTTTGGACATTTGGAACCGACAAAAAGGGATAACTTTTCTGCAAAACTTTTAGCAAAAAAAAGTTCCCATTTTCTGACCAGCTTTACAAAGCTCCCAATAGGAGCTACTGAGATTCAAGCTCTTTTGAAAATCCTGCTAATAAACTCTTATACGACACAACAAAGACCTTTAACATTGTTAGGGTGAAAGTTTCTATGTGCACAGGTTGTTCTGTAATTGTCCAGGACAGGAATGTTTGCACCTTTCTCTAATACATCTGGCACTGGCCACTGTCAGAAACAGGATAGTGGACTAATTGGAAAACTGCTTTGATCTGGTATTGCAATTCTTATGTTCCTATGTTAAAGTACATCAGCATACATTTTGGTATTCATTTTGGTTTGTAATGTTAAGAGATAAATAGAGCCAGAACTTTATAAGCACAAGAATCTTGTCTCCTCTAACATCGCCCTATTTAGAGCTATATGGATCCATTTTGTTAGTTGGACATTTTTGTATTGGATTAATTGCACAAACTGGATGGGAGACATGTTCATTTGTAACTTGCTAAAGTGCAACAAGCTCTGGCATTTTCTTGCATTGCTACAGTGTGCATGGCAGGTTCCTATGCTAATGAACTGAGCATGCAATAGTGACTTTCCAAGTTACTATAGTTAGTTCTGCAGCTATAGAATATTTTTTTACTTCCTTACAAGCATTCTGGTTTCCTTTTTTTATTTATTTGGTTCTACCAAGTTATTTTTAAGGTATTCATTTCTCTCAAGCTTTCTGAGAATTATAGTATTTATATTAAACTCTGAGTCTCTGTTCTTCAGGGAAGCTCTTTTCTATGTGTCAGCGACAAATGCCTCTCTTGTTTTTCAGAAACAACGAGGAGTCCTTGTGGCAGCTTAGAGACTCACAAATTTATTTGGGCATAAGCTTTCGTGGGCTAAAACGCACTTCATCAGATACAAGTGGGTTTTAGCCCGCGAAAGCTTATGCCCAAATAAATGTGTTAGTCTCTAAGGTGCCATAAGGACTCTTCGTTGTTTTTGCCGATACCGACTAACACGGCTACCACTCTGAAACCTGTCTCTTGTTTATGTATTTCTATTTTAGAAGACACGTAAAAGAAGGACTGAAAGCACTCTGCACATTACTCTTGTGCTCATGTCTGAGACCTTCTTGTAGCAGCATTAATAAAACTTGAATCAGGAAAAAAGATGAAAGACATTGAAAGCTGAAAGTTTTATATAGTTTAAATCTATTTGCACACTGATCAATTAGGAACTCCGGAGTTGAAATGTCAGAACCCTATGAAAAAATAATGTGTTTGCAATTCTGTGCCTATGTCATACTAGGTTTGTCAACTTTCTATTCACACAAAACCAAAAACCCTTGCCCCGCCCCTCACCCGCTTCTCCTCCAATGTCCCGCCCCTTCTCTGAGGTCCCGCCTCAGCTCACTCCATCCCCCCCCCGTCACTTGCTCTCCCCACCCTCACTCACTCAGTCATTTTCACCAGACTGGCTCAGGGGTTTGACGTGCGGGGGGGGGAGGGGTTGAGGGCTCCCGCTGGGGGTGTGGACTCAGGTGTGGGACCGGAGATGAGGGATTTGGAGTGCAAGAGAGGGCTCTGGGATGGGGGGGTTTGAAGTGCAGGAGGGGACTCCGGGCTGGATCAGGGGGTTATGGTGCGATGGTGGGGGTGAGGGCTCCGGCTTGGGATGCAGACTCTGCGGTGGGGCTGGGGATGAGGGGTTTGGGGTGTAGAAGGGTGCTCTGGGCTGGGACTGAGGGGTTCAGAGGGCAGGAGGGGATGGGGCAGCAGGTTGGGGCATGGGATGTTTGATGGCCTGGTCAATGGTGCTGACTGGAGCCGCCAGGGTCCCTTTTCGACCGGGCGTTCCAGTGGAAAACCAGACACCTAGCCACCCTACGTCATATAGTCTTAGAGTTTAAGGCCATAAGGGACCACAAGATCATCTAGTATGGCCTCTTGAATATGACAGGCCACTAATGTCACCCAGCCAGCTCCACACCAAGCCCAACAAACATAGGAGAGATTATGGTGCACCAATGCCCAAGGCCTCTACAATGGCAAGAAATTGATTTAGTGAGATATATGGGCCTAATTACCACAGCTGTGGGAGGAAATTGGGTTATTAGCCTACATAGGGAACTAGTGGGGTACACAACTGTCCATTTGTGTGAACAAACACCCGGTTTATGTGCACAATCAGTAACTGGATGCACAAATATTTTGCACATGGCTTTGGGTTTCTGAAGCTTTTAAAACCAGGCCCTTTCTTGTCATACTGGCTGTATATTTACCCAAACAAAATAAGACAGCATCCCAACAGTGTATTTCTTCTGTCTCCTAGTTACAATGGAAATTTGTGATTAAACCTTTCAGGCCAGATTATGCCTCTTTTACTTCCATTCAGTAATGCCTTATTACACATGCAGTTCCATTCTGCTCATGAAGTAAGGGGATACTCTCTGTGAGGAAAGGTGGCAGAATCTGGTCCTATTCTAGTTAGATGTCTTGACCAGTAAATTAGACTTAAATTAGGTATTATAAATTGCATACACGGATGATCATTATTAAACTGTGTCTATACAATCACTATAGTGCCAGCTTTTAACAATATTTTAAAAGGTTTCAAGTTTTTTTGAAGGTGAACCATGCTAAGGCAAATTATTCAATTCTGTCAGCCCTGCATTGGCAGATAGACAACAATAACTTAACGAGAATTTTCTATCTCTAATCTTTGATATGTGTCAAAGGACGGAATTGTGTCTTCACTTGAAGTATATTTTCAGTGGACTTCAAGTGGATTTAGTTCTGATCACGAAGTATCATGTTAGTTCCACAGAATTTCTCAGTTTAGGATTGATTTTTTGAAATGCACTTTTTCTTTCTTTAGGGTTAGATTGTGAGTTGGACTCCATGCTGATGCAGGGGAGTGAGGAGGAGTAAGAATCCCCCTTGCACCCATGCGTGCGTGTGTGTTGGTACCTAGGCTTTGGGTCCAGATGTGCAATGTAGGTGGGCAGGGAAGACATGAAGCTTTGTTTCTGCCCCATACCCCCACCCTCACTAACTCTACTGAGCCAGTCTGGGAGATATCCTCAACTTGTTCTTGATACAAGACAGCAACAATTGACTCTTCCCCATTTTGATTTAACTTGACCAAGTCAGTGGGAGGCCATTAGACCTAAGAGGACTAGTCTATACTAGAAAAGGTTTGCTGATATAGCTATGCTGACAAACCCTCCTAGAGTACACACAGTTTACACGGGCAAAAGAATGCCTTTGCTGGGATAGCTTACTGCCATTCCCCAAGCGAAATAAGATCTATTGACCAAAGCACTTTTATGCCAGTATAATTGTCTATACTAGGGCTTTGGCCGGTATAGAAATGTTATTTTAAAAAATCACCATCTAATCACTATTACTATGCTGACAAATGTTTCCTGTGTCATATGGCCAGAGGCACAGTGTCTCCCGGAATAGGGTGGCATATGCATCATCTCTCTCTCAGGCCTAGGCCTGGAGGTCCAGTCCAGCTCTTAAATGTTTAAATGACAGGATTAGGAGGTGAAGTGTGCCCGGGGAGGGGGTGGAAGTCTCGCGGGAAAGAGTCACTTTCACTGAGAGGCAAAAGCAAACATAATAAATTTGATGTTTGCTTTTTTGTTTTTGTTTTTTTCTCCCTGCCTGTTTTTAGCAAGAATGAATAATGTCCATGTGTTGAAACACCGCAGTAATAATTCAGTACAATTGCTGTGACCTTTACTGGTTGGATCAGGACCGATTTGCTGCAGATTTCTCTGTATGAAACTCAGCTGAAAAGCCCATCTCATTAACTCTAGATGGTTGTGATTTTAATGGAAGAATAAAACAATCTTTAGTTGCCCCATGAAGAAAGCAACACACTTTGGGGGAAAATAGAAAATTAAAATGAAATGTATTTTTAAAATTAATCTTTCTGATCTAATTTTATATAGCTTAATGGAAATAGCCATAAGTACAGAGCCTAAGTCTTGGCCAGTGCTGAGCTGAATAAGTTGCAATTTTTGTAAAGTTTTAGGTGTCTAAACTTCCCCCAGTTGCTTCTGCCAAAGATAAAACTTTCCAGGTGATTTCCCATGTAGACTTCATATTGATGTGAATGCAACCTTCCTGTTCTTAAGTTTCAAGTTGTAAAAAGAGAGCCGCAGTGTTGATTAGCCAGCAAATGGTGCTGCGCTGGTCTGTTTAGAAAAACAAACAATGGGTAATAAATGATTTTATGATGAGGTTGGATTTAAAACAAAAAAAATCCCCATCACAGTAAAATGCCCTCTCTGGTCCCCAAAACTTCTTTTGATTTGGCTTATTCCAGCCTTGTTAAATCTCATCTTCAGCTTAAAAGAAATACTTTTGAAACTTGTATATGTACTGAAACTTTTTCTGCACTTATAACCCAGACAGACTCAGAGCAAAATGCTCCCTTACTCTCTCTATAGCAGTGCTATGGATTTGTGGCACATAATCACCTCCCACAAGCTGCCATCATCACAAATTCCAGAATGTTAACTTGAATTTTAAAATACAAAAGCAAGTCTCTAGTCTCTATGGTTGCAAAAAAACCAACTCTGACTGTAACGGCTGCAGTGCTATCTGCGCTCAGTTGCAGACAGCCTGAAGCCATAGCTGTGAGAGATATGGATTGCCACTGTTCCTCCAAGCAATTTGTTAACTCAGTCATCAGATGATAAATGTGAGCACAGTTAACAATTCCATGGCTGATCAAATCATGGGAGAGGGAAGACTATCTACTGTGAGAGATGTCCCATTTTTGTGTCTTCAACTGGTGGTTTAGAGGTGTACCATCTTTTTTTCTGCAGGGACTGGAAAAATATTCTTGCTTTTTTTCCCAATTTCCCCCCCACTTTTGAGACAAAAAAATCCATACACAGATTGTTGAAGAGCAGTACTTAGGGGGTAGGACCAAGAACCATGAAACAGTGCATAGCGGGACAACCAGGGGACCTGGAGGGAACATGCTGTGTAAAATATCTTACAGCTCATTTACTTAGGAGCCGTACGTGCCTGCAGCTGATAGCAACACAGGGAAAGGAGATCAGGGGATGTCACCATGCTCTCAAACTAGTGGAAGAAGCCTCCTATTGGATGATGAACGCTAGTGAGCCTGTCCCTCTTGAGAGCATTTAGCTGGAACCCTGCCCTGCTCTTACAGGTTTTTTTCAGGAAAAAAGAGGCTGTCCTCTTCCTCGGCAGTGCACCCAGGCAACACAGAGGAGGATTATGTCTTTTGAGAGTAACCCTACTGTCAGGGCTATTCCTTTGCCTGTGGATTTCTGTACACAAATAAGACAGCACAAACCTTCTGTCTGCCACTCAGTTCCAGGAGCAAAACATCATCGCGATGGGATGACCATTGGCCCCTCCACAGACTGGGCATGGTCAGTGTTCATCCAGACCCATACCTGGAGCTTGATTTACACTTGATTTTTCAGCGTGCCGTGCTCCAACTGGTAGATACAGATTCTGTCTGTTAGCTCCCTATCACCTCAATGTATACAGAATAGAATCCTAAATTAGACTGATATCTGAAGCACACTTATGGTTGTACCAGCAGGGCCAGCTGACTGTGGTTGAGCTGAAAGATTGTTCTATGATAGAATATCCCAATGTTTACCAAAAATTGTACGTACTATACATAGGCCAAAGATCATATAACATTTCTCTTGAGAAAGTGAATTAAAAAAAGAGAGTAAAGACTGATGCGTTTACTACCATTTTGCATGCATGTCAGTAAAGGAATGTAACTTACCAGATTTGTATTTGTGACATGACGTCTAGGGTCTATCATTCCAAGCATACACAGGAGAACCACAAAACCAGTGGGTCATTTAGGGCCAGACATTCAAATGCTCAGCCCCCACAATCGGGATCAGATTTGTAGAATAGCTCAGGTACCATATAGGCACCTAAATAAGGGCCAGGTTTTAAACAGTTCTCAGGGCCCACCAGTCCCATTGTGACACTTATGGCCAGATTTTCAAAAAAGTTCAGACCACTGGTTGCACATCGGCTGTAGAGCTCATTTTAAAATCTGGCCCTAACAGTGAGTGCTGCCTGCTGAGCTGTTCTGTAAATACTGGCCACAGTTTTCACTTCACTAAGATGCAAGCTGGATTCAGTGGAGGTATGGCAGAACACCATCATACGAAATTATGTGATTTTCCCCTCAGATATGCCATTCAACAACCTTTGGGCTCCTCAGAGCGGTCTCTATTTTTAAGAGATTCTGTGTTTCTGATTTTCTTCATGCTGAAAGGGGACTCCTTGGTCATATCTGATTGCTGATGGTAGTAGTATCAGTGCAGTTTTGCTTAAGACATGTAGAAGCTGGGTTAATTTCATGTGCTATCAACCTGGTTTCATGTGGCCTTAAAGAAAATAGCTTCCAGAAGTGTTCAAAATCAGCTTAGTGTTCTGATTTGGTTTCCTTTGAAGCAGCTACATTAGTAGATCTATATCCATCTAAACCTGTACATACATGAAGATCCATATGCAAGGACACATGTTTACATCCATTCGCTTACAGTCTCCAAACCTGATGTTGTTTCTGCATATTAATAACTACACCTAAGGGCTGAAATATCTTTTCTGCCTGACAGATTTTGCCCTAGTAATTTATACAGTATATAATTCATAAAAGCAAAGAAGTGCAGAGGGTTTGTTTTGCAACCTATCTTCAAGGGTTCCATCTCCTCTCCAATAGAGCCTATTTTATTTTAATTTGGGAAGCAACGAAAACTCTACGTGTTAGCGATAAAATGGCCAGTCCCAAAAAAATCTTATACGCTCACCTTTTCTATTCCTCTTACCACTTCCCAACAGGATGGTTTGTTCAATGTGGGTGTTCTCACTGTGGATCGCTGCTGAATTTCTAAAATGCTGGACCCAGGAAACTCATTAAATTTGAGCAGGTTTAAAGCAGCATTCCAAATGCCAAGACTTTTTGGGAATTGGTTCAGAGATTAATATTGAAATAAAGAGCCCAATTCATTAAAAATAGATGCCTGCCTCTTGTTTATGCAGGATTTGTGCATTATTTACAGGGGGCGGGGGACAACAAAAAGTGCAGCAAGCATTTCACTATGCTGGCTTGGGATAAATTATACATATTCACAATTCATTTCTCCATTTTCTCTTTTCAAATAAGTGTGGGATATTTTCTAAGTGAACATTTCAAATTGAAGCAGACCCCCCAGGATGCACTTCCCTAAGCAAAAAGGCATGCTTTGCAATTACTTTGTTTGTTGGTTGGGAACCGAGGGGGTGGGGCAGGGTGGTTATGGTTCGGAGAGGGAGCACTGCCCAAATTGAGTGGCTTCCCAGGTGAGTGCTCTGGATCTCTACAGCTTCACTAGCTCATAGGCCACAGAGTTTCTCTTATTTATTTAGTCACTGTTCCTAACAAGTCATCACCCCTGTTTCACACACCACAGAGCAAAATACAGTAGCAATGGAAAAATCCCAGGCTGGGGACAGTGAAGTATCTATGTGTCAAGTGCACTTTGTTTTTTTGAATTTAATGTTAATGGGATGGTGTCTCAACTGATGTAAATTGACATAGTTCCATTGAAATCAATGGTGTTGCACTGATATACACCATCTGAAAATGGCTCTGTAGTGTTTCATTGTTAAAACAAAAGATTCCAGCAACCCTAGAGTACAGAGCACTTTCTCTAACAGGTTTACATTTTACACAATACCTCTTCAAAATAGAGAGAGTGAGAGAGACCATCTTGCTCAGCGGACTAGACGCATAGGTACGCTTGAAAATAACTAAGTACAAATTTCCAAAAATGAGGATGTCCACGACCCATCTGTAAATGAATATTAAGCTAACCCTATACACCTAGTTATACACCTCTTGGAAGCACCTCCTCCGACTGACAAGATTAAGGAATCAGCCACTTACAAGACATATTATAATTAGAGAGGAAGTAAAATTCTGCCATGAGATGCAAACACATAAATATTTTTCTGAATTATTTGTCTGTGATCCAGAAAAGCACTAGAGTGTGTGCATAACTTTAAGCATGTGAATAGTTCCACTAAAGTCACTATCTAACACACATTGGAGCTACTCTAACCCACAAGTCCTTTGATAGATCAGGTCCTTTTTCTCCTGATTGAGCTGGGTAGCAAAGTGAGAGAGATTAATCAGGTTCAACTCTGAGTGGGGACCACTGAAAATGAACACCAAAGAGTAATATAATCTGAAACTTTTTAATAACTTTAAACTTATTTTGTACTTTTCTCTTCCTACTTTGACCATGAAGAAATGCTGCCATCTATTTATTTTACTACAAACATTTATTAGGAATCCACACAATCACCTGGGTTCCATTTACTGCCCATTATTAAACCATACAGAAATATGGAATTTCTTAAAAATAAAGAATATCCTATTGTTCTACACAATTCTAGCAGTTTCCAGTGCAAAAAAGGCCTCATAGGACCCACACGTTCCTGGCACTGTATTAGCTTCTCCTGGAAGAAGAGTCCAGAGGTAATGAGGCTGTGGAAGGAGCTGAGCCCTCTTCTATATGGAATGGATGATCTCCACATGTGGAAAGTCTCATCTGTGCGTGGATCTAGGAGGCATGAGCTAGGCCACAATTTTTTGTCTGTGTGTAATCACTTTGCAAATGTTGTGCAAGGAACTGGTTTAAAAATGTATAAGTTGGGGCAGGTAAAATCAATTGTTCAGCTGAATTAGTTGTACATTTGCCTAATCAGCAAAGGAGGACCAGAGTTCTAATCTTCCCACCGACTGAATCTTCCCACTGTCTGATATTCTACTCTGTAAAAGTCCCAAATGATTTTCAGACTCTGCGCTTAGTGAAAAGGATCATAGATTTAAGCTCTATTGTGAGATGAGTTATTCACCCTGACTTTTAGGCCAGCCTGAAGCTAAAATCTTTCCAGCTGTTTAAGCATCAATGCCAGCTAAGATTATTTTGGGTAGCTAGGAATCATCAGATGGAAATCAAGGTGCTGTTGCAAGTATACCAGCCTCTTTAGAATGAGATTATAATATTTGATATGTGGAGGAAGAGGTGTCCCTCTTTCTGTGCCCTTTTTTCATTAGAAACAGAAAAACAGAGTGCCAGTTCACAAAGGCCATGAATCAGCAAAGCACTTGAGATATGCTTATCTTTAAACAGGTGTTGAAGTTAATGGACTTAAAATGTGCTTAACTTTAAGCATGGGTGTAAGTGCTTTGTTGTGTTGGACCAAAGTGTGTTGCAGTTTGACATCCAGAAAACAGTATTTGAAATAGTGAACAGAAGCATTTGTACCATTTCTTAATAAAGGTGTTTGTTAGGGAAAGACTTAACTGTTAGTAGTAAAATGATAATAAATAGTTACAGATTTATACAGTGCCTTTCATTCCAGTGGATCCCAATGTGTTTTGCAAATTTACAAATCCTGGATTAACTATCACACCGGGGTCATTTTATCCACTTCTGAAGTGCCACACAAAAGTGCAGAGCAGCACCAATTATTTCTGTCTCTAGAGACAGTATCTGGATCTTAGCAACACTATTAATCATAGTAATTTATCTACATCCTGGTTCTGAGATTCTGGAGGCATTTTCCAGAAACTGAAAACTGGAACAATATTGGGCAAAAACATTAAAGCATATGTCTTAGCTCCCCAGTTCATCCTTCAGAAACTGAACAGCTCTTGCAGCATAATATTTCTGACACTGGTTTTTCTGTGGATTTCATATCCGCCTCTGCCCAATCACTTGTGGCAGATCTACTGCTAAAACAAATATTTTTTCTGCTGTTTTCCCCCTTAGAATTACAGATCATTGAAGAAGTGGCTTAAAACATTTCCACTTGACAAAAATGTGAAGAAATTGTTAAAGGTTCAGCTGTTTTGAAACATTATTAGGTTGCTGGCATGAGGACTATTCCCAGACTGCTTTCCTTTGGAACTAACATTTAAGTTTGCGATATTTGTACATTTCATGCCTCCATTGTGTAATATAAATGTAAAATGTAAAAACCTCTCTGTCTTATTTCCTCTCTTTATTTATCTGAAGCTGGCATTTTTTCCACTCTCCACAATTAAGTTGTCTTGATGCTAGAGACATGCTTATTGTATTACATGTATGCCTTGTATGTAGATGAAAAAGGAGATCTCCAAGGGAGAAAAAGGCTGGCGTCTCTGAGGTTGAAATGGTTTCAATCTGTCCTGAATACTTTGCCTGCAGTGCTGCAATCCACAAGGGGGTCTTAACCTCTGAAACCTGCTGACTCAAGAGTAATTGGCCAGCATGATGCCACTGTGACCATCAAGTGGAACAAATAAAATTATCCACCATTTCAGTGCTGTGATTGTCCTCTCCCACTGCGTGATTCCACGAGTCCCCTGGAGGACTGACCTGCTTATAATAAACAAGTTGTTTTCCGGGTTCCTTTTCCATTGCCTGTAGGGTAGTTGCCAGAAAACAGAACCAAGCTGTGTTAACTATATTTAGTGGGGGGGGGGGTTAAATTGCATCAGATGGTTCAGATGACCAGACACTGTATGATCTTTTAAAACTAAATCACTGAGAAGCAAACAAATTAAAGAGAAAACTGTATATATAGAGAGAAACTCAGGTTTATGCAGTGATGGACATTTATACATTCACAAAATTCAAGAGGATTTCACATGTCCAATCAGGATGACTTACCTCCTTTTCTAGAACAAGACAGCTTGAAAGCAGGGATTCTCTTTCTATATATACAATTTGGTAATCTATTTGCACAAAATCAAGTTGTTTACTCACCAGGACTCAGTTCTAAATCTCCATATAAAGATTGTAGCCAGATACTGCTGTCTCTACTATGACAGTATAAATCCAGAGTAGCTCCAATGACTTCAGTGAATTTTATTTAGATGCACATTGGTATAACAGGAAACTGAATTTGGCTCTGCCTCTTTTTATAAAAGCAGCTTAATAATGTGTTTGGAAAAACAGGTCTTTCATTCATAAGCATCTGTCTTCCCTGGCAGATCAATATTCTTTCAAATATCCGGATTCAGTTGCAGGAGATACTCTAGTCTGGTAAATTCATCCAGAGTAGACATGGTGTGGAACTATTTTTTAGTATTTCCCATAACTGACCAAGCTGATAATGGCCCTAATGCTGCTCCCAGTGACTGCAGTGGTGCAGGTTCAGCCCTAGACCTGTAAGAACATAAGAATGGCCATATTGGGTGAGACCAATGGTCCATTTAACCCAGTACCCTCTCTGACAGTAGCTGGTATGGTGCCAGATGATTCAGAGGGAATTAACAGAATAGGATAATTTATCAAGATCCTTCCCATTATCCTGTCCCAGCTTCTGACCGTCAGAGGTTAGGGACTCCCAGAGAATGGGGTTGAGGCCCTGATCATCCTGGCTAATAGCCATTGATGGACCTATCCTCCAGGAACATATCTAATTATTTTTAACCCATTTATATTTTTGGCCTTCACAACATCCTGTGACAATGAGTTCCAACAGTTGACTATGCATTGTTTGTTTTAAACCAGCTGCCTATTTATTTCATTGGGTGCCCCTGCTTCCTGTGGCACGTGAAGGGGTAATTATACTTCCTTATTCAGTTTCTACACATCATTCATGATTTTATACATCTGTATCATATTCCCCCCTTAGTCATCTCTTTTCTAAACTGAATAGTCTCTGTTATTTTAATCTATCCTTATATGGAAGCTTTTCCATACTCCTAATCATTTTTGTTGCCCTTCTCTGTACTTTTTTCAGTTCTAATATATTTTTTGAGATGGGGTGACCAGAACTGCATGCAGTATTCAAGGAGTTGACATACCATGGATTTATACGGTGTTATGATATTTTCTGCCTTATTAACTATCCCTTTCCTAATGGTTCCTAACAGTGTTAACTTTTTTGACTGCTGTTGCACATTGAGAAGACGCTTTCAGAGAACTATCCACAACTCCAAAATCTCTTTCTTGAGTGGTAACAGCTAATTTAGACCCCATCAATTTATATGTATAGCTGGGATTATGTTTTCCAGTGTGCATTACTTTGTATTTATCAACATTGAATTTCATCTGCCATTTTGTCACCCAGTCACATAGTTTTGTGAGATCCCATTGTACTCTTTGCATTGTGCTTTGGATTTAACTGTTTTAAGTAATTTAAGATTACTTTACCACCTTTTCCCAGATCATTTATGAATATGTAGAACAGCACTTGTCCCTTGGGGGACTCCTCTATTTACTTTTCTCCAGTGTGAAAATTGACCATTTATTCCTATCCTTGGTTTCCTATCTTTTAACCAGTTACTGATCCATGAGAGGATCTTCCCTCTTAGCCCATGATGGCTTACTTTGCTTCAGAGCCTTCAGTGAGGTACCTTGTTGAAATATTTCTGAAAGTCCAAGAACACTATATCCACTAGATCACCCTTGTCCACATGTTTGTTGACCCCTTCAGAGAATTCTAATAGATTGGTCAGACATGATTTTCCTTAACAAAAGCCATGTTAAGGCTTCCCCAACATATCGTGTTCATCTACGTGTCTGATAATTCTGTTCTTTACTATAGTTTCAACCATTTTGCTTGGTACTAAAGTTACACTTATTGACCTGTAATAACCAGGATCACCTTCAGAGCCTTGTTTAAAAATCAGCATTACATTAGCTATCCTCCAGTCATCTGGTACAGAGGCTGATTTAAGTGATAGGTTACATACCACAGTTAGTAGTTCTGCAATTTCATATGAGTCCCTTCAGAACTCTTGGATGAATACCTTCTGGTCCTGGTGACTTATTACTGTTTGATTTATCAATTTGTTCCAAAACTATTAACACCTTGGACAGTTCCTCAGATTTATCACCTAAAAAGAATGGCTCTGGTGTGGGAATCTCCCTCATCTCCTTTGCAGTGAAGACTGATGCAAAGAGTAATTTAGTTTCTCCACAATGGCCTTGTCTTCCTTGAGTGTTCCTTTAGAATCTCAATAATCTAATGACCCCACTGATTGTTTGGAAGGCTTCCTGCTTCAGATGTACTTAAATGAATACAGAATTTAAAAAATTTGTTGTTAGTTTTTGTGTTTTTTGCTAGTTGCTCTTCAAATTCTTTTTTGGTCTGCCCAATTATACTTTTATACTTGACTTGCCAGACTTTATATTTCTTTCTATTTTCCTTGGTAGGACTTTGACTTCCCATTTTTAAAACATATATCTTTTTGTCTCTAAATGCCTTTTACTCTGTTGTTTAGCCACAGTGGCATTTTTTGATTCTCTTACTTTTTTTTAATTAGAGGTATAAATATCATTTGTGCATCTATTATGGTGTTTTAGAAAAAGTTTCCATGCAGCTTAGAAGCATTTCACTCTTGTGATTGTTTCTTTTTATTTCTGCTTAACTAACCTCCTCATTTTTTGTGTAACTCCCCTTTTTGAAGTTAACTGCTTCTGTGGTAGGTTTCTTTGGTATTTCCCCCCCTCCAAATATGTTACATTTTGGTCAAAAATTACCAAGCAGTTCAGCTAAATTCACCTCTTGGATCAGATCCTGTGCGCCACTTAAGACTAAATCAAGATTTGCCTCTCCCCTTGTGGGTTTCAGGACTAGCTGAAATTAATGGTGTCAAGAAATTTTATCTCTGCATTCCCCAGTCAATAGGGGGATAGTTGAAGTCCCCCATTATTATTGGATTTTTTCTATTTTTATAACCTCTCTAATCTCCCTGAGCATTTCAAAATCACCATCACCATCCTGGTCAGGTGATTGGAAGTATATTCCTACTGCTATACTCTTACTATTCAAGCATGGAATCTCTATCCATAAGCAGAGATGAATGAGAATGTTTGGTTCATTTAAGATTTTTACCGTATTTGACTCTATCTTTTCTTTCACATATAGTGCCACTCTCCTGCCGGTGTGACCTCCTCTGTGATTCCTATATATTTTGTACACTGGTATTACTGTGTTCCATTGATTATCATCATACCCCCACGTGTCTGTGACGCCTATTGTATCAATATCCTCATTTAATACGAGGCATTTACAGTCACTCATATAAGTATTTAGACTTCCTGCATTTGTATACAAGCACTTATAAAAATGTATCAATATTTAGTTGTCTGGCTTCATGTGATGTAATTGAATGCAATTCTGTTTTATTTAACTGTTTGTCTTCAGTTCCTACCTGTACTTTATCCTCTCCTCTTTGCTAAGATATAGAGTATTCCCTTTAATGAATCCTTCCCTATGAAATATGTCTATCCAAACTGTATGCTCCTCTGCACCAGTCAGCTTTCCCCCAGCTCTCAGTTTAAAAATTCATCTACAAATATATTGTTTTGCGCTGAAGCTTTCTTTCGGTTTCTTTTGTCTTTTAAGTCCTCGATTCAGCAAAGCATTATTTATCTATCTGTCAGTCAGTCCATTAGTGTGTGTCTCTCTCTCTCTCTCTCTCTCTCCATCATCTTCCAGAGATAAATCATGTCTGTTAATACATATATGCAATTTTAACTGAGTTTCACTTTGAATTTCAGAATTTATTTGAACACCAAAACTGAAAACAAAGCTTGTGGAGTGGAATCCATGCAAACCAAAAAGTTCGCTGAGGTAATAAAAGACCTCTGAATTTTATAGAACTTTAATGATGAAAAGGAACACAATGAATATATTAACAGAGACATACCAAACTACCTAGCCATATATTAGACCACCATTTAGGACACCTGCCAATGTTTGACTAAGAATCTGTAATTCACTGCTTGTTCTAAACCATTACCTTTTAGACTCCCAATTTAGCTTAGCATTTAGAGCACATGCTGATTTTTAGTACTGTTATACACATGCTTAAATGCTTTGCTGAATCAAAGTCACAAAAGACAAAAGAAAACAACAACTGTTTTTTTTTAAATTGTACATTATTTCAAATCATCATGAAGGATTACCCTGCACCACTACTGTACCTATTTAATCTAAGGACCTGTCTATAGACAGTTTTTGTGCCACCTTAACTATATCAGTTTACAGAGTAGCAGCCGTGTTAGTCTGTATTCGCAAAAAGAAAAGGAGTACTTGTGGCACCTTAGAGACTAACAAATTTATTAGAGCATAAGCTTTCGTGAGCTACAGCTCACTTCATCGGATGCATCCGATGAAGTGAGCTGTAGCTCACGAAAGCTTATGCTCTAATAAATTTGTTAGTCTCTAAGGTGCCACAAGTACTCCTTTTCTTATATCAGTTTAGAAACCAATATCATTAAAGCAGTATATCGTCCTAGTGTGGACACAGACTGGTGCTTACACTGTAAAGTTACAGGAATAATCTATACTAATGTAAACACTTGTTTACATCTACAAAGCTGCATCTACACTAGGGGTGGTACCAATTTAACTGTTTTGATATACACCCCAAACTGAAATAGTTAAATTAGTACAAAAACCGTCTGTAGACCAGCCCTAAGTTACCTATCATTTTGGTATCTAAGCACTGGCCAGATACTTAATGTGAAACATGATGTAGCTCAAGAAGATGATCTAGAGACTGACACTAATGGACAGACTGACAAATAGATTGTGACCATAATGATGATGATTGTTTGCTGTTGAAGAGAAATAGATAGCTGTATCAAAAGCAATACATCCTCCAAAAATATTCATGATAAAATTCAAACTTGTTGCTTTCTAATAACTTAGAAGACAAGCCCTTTGAGTTGCTCACATTTTCCTAGCCTGCCTTCCTAAAACAGATCACAGAATCTAACCTTTTAATTGGTTTCTTTAATCACAAGTAGATATCTGTGGGCCCCACTGATGAGATATCATATAGCCCAGGCACAATTCCTGTAAGATATGAAAAGTGTGACTTGCATTTCAGGTAGCCTTAGCACACATCTGTGCTGGACTGCCCTAAAATGGGCTTCCTTGGGGTCACATGGATTGCTTTACTGCTCAGCAGAAGTATTGAACTGAACACGTATACAGTAAATTCACCATACGTCAGCCTTCCTCTTGTCTCTGCTACCACACAACACACTTCAGTTGTGGAGGTTCACACAACACACTTCAGTTTTCCTTTATGGCCTACTGTATTCTTTTGTATGCCAAGCACCAGTGAGCTCAAGAAAAGAGGAAGTAGCATCTGTGATCATACCTATATCAAAATAAGCTTACAGTAAACAATTAAGGGGAAATTGTGTCTTTAAAGTAGTGGTTCTCAACCTTTACAGACTACTGTATCCCTGATTTGTCTTGTGTACCCCAAGTTTCACCTCACTTAAAAACTACTTGCTTACAAAAACAGACATAAAAATACAAAAGGGTCACAGCACGCTCTTACTGAAAAATGGCTTACTTTCTCATTTTTACCATGTAATTATAAAATAAATCAATTGAATATAAATATTGTACTTACATTTCAGTGTATAGTATATAGAGCAGTATAAACAAGTCATTGTATGTGTGAAATGTCAGTTTGTACTGACTTTGCTAGTGCTTTTTATGTAGCCTGTTGTAAAACTAGGCAAATATCTAGATGAGTTGATGTACCCCCTGGAAGATCTCTCTGTGCCCCCAGGGGTATGCATATCCTTGGTTGAGAACCACTGCTTTAAAGCACAATTGATGACAGAAGCTAGAATGAAGGCAGATTGCCTCACCAGGAGCTCTTGGAAGGCTGAGGGATTTGGACCACTATGTCACCCTTCAATGTGTGCAGCCTGTAATCCCCATTGCCTTTGCAAGAGGCTAGCACTGCTGAACTGTGGTTTAGGGCCATATAAGTGCTAATTTGGAGGAATCGTGGAGACTCAGGGACTGTGATTGCTCTAGACTCCTGGGAAAGACAATGGCTCTGAAAACAACCTAACTCTTATTATTTTGTGTGTGAAATAGAAAGCTCTCTCTGTTTTCACTAGCTATAGTTCAATGATGCTTAATTAGATAGTATCAACTCACCCAGTGAATGACTTTCAACATGCAATCAATCAATTTGCTTTTTGTTACATTACTTTATCTTTGTGGTTGCTGCAGATCCTCTTCTTGAGTGGTTTTTAGTAGCAGCCATTAAAAAAAAACATTTCAGTATGACGCATGTCTTAAAATGCCTCTCTCCATTACTACTTGAATACCTCTTCAAACCACACCCATTCCACCAGTAGTCTATCACAGTACTGACACAGTGCCCAAGGCACAATTATGTGGCCTGAGTCTCCACTGTCTTGCATCTCATGCTGTCAGGTACTCCCATGGAAAGGGAGTGCAAAGTTAAAGTAGAATTATGCCATTTGGCAGCAGAATAAGGATGGTAGCTATAGCAGAGTAAGGATGGTAGCTAGAAGGATGGTAGGTATAGCAACAGCGGAGTGTAATGGAGCACTGGGCCATATACTCAGGACCAAACTTCCAGTGCAGCTCAGCTAATTTATGCTGGCTCCCAGTAGTCACCAAAGAGTTGTTCCAGCAGCAAGGAATCACAAGAGCATAAGATATCCTAGTCATGGCCCTCTCCCGACAGACACTCTCTGCAACAAGGCCTGGGAGGGATAGGTGGACGTTCAGGGATTCCCCTAATCTGCAGATTCTAATCTGCTATAAATATTTGGCACTGCCCTGAGCCAAGCAGAAATCAGACATAGGAGCCACTTGAGCCTATGGCCCCTGATCATTTATGGAAATACGGAAAGCTTCCAGTTTTATTAAGAGGGAGAAAAATGTGGAACACAGGACAGTAACTGAACAGCAATTTCTGAAAACTACTATATTTCTATTTCTATGTGAAATATCAACAAATAAGCTGACAATCAGGTCATTGCACTATAATGAATGGCATTCTAATCACTTAGTTGCTCAGAGAAATCATTTTAAAAATCATTATAACTACTGGGGCTTCGTTTCTCCACTGCCTTGAACCTTGTGTAGACGTTTACACCTGTGCAAGGTATTTTACACCTCCTTTGCGCACGTGTAAGTGAGTGCTCATGGTGCAAGGCAAGGGGAGAACTGGGCCCTGCATTTCATCATGAGGTCATAAATAACCCGAATATAAACTACTGTGATCTTATTAAAGAAGGAAATCCTGTCCATAGCACTCTTGATTTCTTCCAGTTATCCCTAATTAAAAGTCTCCACTTCTATTTATGCTTGAGTAGGATTTTCATTTCTTTTAAAAACCAATTGTGTATGCATTGACTCATCCATGTTTAAAAAAGTTATGATAACCTAATGGCAACTGACCACAGAAATTCTCTAGATGTAACTTAGTAACTGCAGAGACATAAACCCACAAAAGGCTTGGGTAAGGGCAGCTGATAAACATGGCTTGATGTAATTCTTGGCATAGACTGGGGGAAGTGTAGTCTTGTGGTTAAGCAGGAGAGTAGAAACTGGGAGCTCTGGGTTCTGTTTGTGGCTCTGATATAGCATATCTCTGTGACATTGAGCAAGTTGCTTAAGCTTTCTGAATCTCAATTCCCCCCACTATAAAATGATGATAGCAGTTACCCTCTCCCCGGGGTGCTATTAGCCTTAAGTCATGAATATTTGTAAAGGACTCTGTGACCCTCAGATGGAAGACACTAAGGAATTGCAAAGTATTATTATTATCAAAAGTACAAGCCACTGACTTCAATAACGCAGTGCATACTGCATAAATCTCAAAAGTTAACACGACACTTTGGATTTTTATAGGATCCACTGAACTCAATGGGATAACTTGTGTGACAGCAAGCAGCACAATGTGAACCTGTAGTTGTAGGTCCTGGCTCTTTAAAGTGGTTTGTTTGAAAAATGTTATAGAAAACAATGTTTTATTGCATTGCAATGTATGACCACAATCAATTTTTAGTCCAATAGTTATGATTAATCTTCCACATTCTCTTCAGGTCCTCTAGTTTTTCAAACTTGTAAGAGCAGAGTTTAGTGCGTGGCAAAGTGTATAAGAAAATGGATAATCACATGGTTAAAAATAAATTTAAAAAGGCCACCAACAACAGTACATAAAACTAACAAAGCTTTGCCAATTTTTCTCCATGGTCATCTCCATCTATGTTATATTCCCATCCCCACATTTTGTCTGCTTCCATCTTTTAGACTGTAACTCCTCAGGCAAGGACTGTCTTAAGGACTGTCTTAGCACCCAGCACATTGTGACTCCAATCCCATTTGGGGCCAACCTAATATAGATATTTATGACTATTACTAATAGTAGAGAGCTGGAAGGAAAAAAAATGTAATGTACAATTTTGGATTTTTTTCCTCAAAATAATATGTTTTTATTTGTATTAAGTTACATACAGGTTATAGAACAATGATATTCATGTCCGTTGTCTAACAAAACATACAGCATTTCAACAGAACAATGCATTGGACTGGGACTCAGGGCACCTGGCTTCAAGTCCCAGTTCTGCCACTGGCTTCCACGTGACCTTGGGCAAGTCACTTCACTTCTCTGGGCCTTACTTTCCACATCTGCAAAATGGGGATACTGATGCTGACCTCCTTTGTAAAAAAATTTGAGCTCTAATGATGAAATGAATATTACTAATTTTATATTTGATCAAGGGAAAGAAACTCAAAAACAAGTTTAAATACAAAAGATGCTAATCTGAATAAAATAAAATATAATTAGAGCCAAAAGTCAAATCTGACACTTCTCAAAAATATTCAATCATCAAAGAAACCATTCTTATAACTATATGTAAGGTTCTGATGCTCACATATTCCTGAAATGAGATTTTTCCTCTAAATTCAAATGTAAATTATATTACTTACAAAATTATAGAAAGGTCAAATCTTCTATAAGTCTTTGTCACATCACAGACACATTTAAAGTAAAATCCTGGTGCCATAAATGTCAAAGATAAAACTCCCATTGGCATCAGTGGGACCACTTGTAATATTTGTTATGCATGCACATTCTATAGAACAAGAAGAAGAAGAAGAAGAAATACAGTGACACCTGCCTTAACTGAACATTCAGTGTCCTTACAAAAATAGATGGAACAGAATTATACTCAGTATATTTAGGGATACATTGGGGCAGTCTGTCAGAGACAGCAGATTGTCTAATGAAGATAGTCTCTTGTATAGATTTCCATGTAATAATAAATGTAGATATTCCTATAGAGTGATGTTCACTTCAGCTACAAGAAGCCTGTGTAACAAAGCATGATATAGGCAAAGAGGAGGTTGGAGAGTCAAAACCCAGCCCCTATATTGGGGTCATGGCACTGGTCTTCAGTGCTGCATCCAAGTGGCCCAGCATATGGATTGGAGTAACACTTTCAGCTAGATCATGCAGTTTTCCCTGTGTTTTGAGGCTAGTGGATCTAAGCAAACTAATACCCCATAGATCCTCTCCCGGCTTTCTACCCCACCACTCCATCCACAGCCTGTCTATACAGTGTTCACCCAAAAATCCCTTTCACTTCATGCAGAAGGCTGCTGCTGGGTTTGTCCCTGACCACTCTCTCTCATCATCCTGTGCAGTCCCAATGCAGGGCTTATGTGCAGCTAATCTTCTGGTACATGGGTGAATTTCACCCATTGAGCTTTACAGCTTCAGAATACTGTACAAACATTAATAAGTCATCCTCACTGCATCCCTGAGAACTAAGTAAGCAATTACACTCTCCAAACACGTCACTGGAGTTGAGCATCCAACACCCAAAACAAAGCCTTTCCATGTGAGATGCACAGGAATTATATGAGCACCATAAACATGGGAAACATACATCATCCTCTTGCAGTTGTGCAATTTCTCTTGTTAGGCCCTCATTTCTCAAGTGTTTTTATTATATTACATTTTATTTTTGCTCCTGTTGATTTACCACTTAGTTGTAAATGTCTTTACATGAAAGCAGGTCTGTAATAAAAGATGGTTTGTTATCACATTGTTTTGGTAGCAATTCTATACCAAGCACTTAAATGGAATAGTACTGAAGAACTGTTTTGATTACAGGCCCTGTGATAATAGAAGTGCTATAATTCTAGAAGCTATCATTACTGAAACAAGACTAGTATGGAGAAGCTTTTAACAGGACAGTCTTACCATGCTTTAATTATGATTCTTGAAACATTTCTGCATGGATGATACAACATCGTTAAAATATTTAGCAAATATAAAAAATACAAACCTTGCAGAACAAATGAGCTATATTTGGTGCAATCTGAATAAGATATTTCCTACCACATGCAAGATTTTTAGCTAACCCAGGGAAAATGCTCTTTGGCCAGAGGCTATTTCTTGTGTTGTTTGGAATTCCATCTCCATAGGATGCATTTTTCAAAGGGGTGTGTAGGAGAGCACTCTGTATGCACCAATGCTGTGACCAAACATGAATTAAATACTGTTCTTTAGGGCTGTCCAAAAATATGAGAACCTCTACCCAGACCTAACACATCGTCCACTGTGGATTATTATTTAATAGCATCCAGACGTGCACTAAACGCTCATTGAACTGGTCCCAGCCCCAAAGAGCTTACAATTTAATCTAAGGTGTGACATAAATGAAAAGTAACAAAAAGGGGCAGGAAAGAGTGAGGGAAGAGAAACTCTGGTAAGATTGTGTACTTAGTCATGGCATCTGCACATCTTGGTGATTCTGTAAAAGTGTTTTACGTGTTTGGGATCATCTGAGAATGTCAGTTCATGTAATCTGGAATTAATTCTAAATCTGCTTTACTATGGGCAGTCAAGGTACAAATGTACTAATGGCCTTTTACTTCAGGCACAAAGCTTACAAACATTGAAGCTCATTTTAACTTCTGTAAAAAGGGCTGAGTACTTGCAGCCAAATTAGAAACTCTTTGAGATTTTGATCCATTCACTCTGCTGCATTTGTTTCAATGGATAAATAGTTTCACTATCAGGTACACAGCCTCATCTCTTTTCCCCTTCCCAGATAATAAAGAATTACACTAAATTAAAAGTCTGATACTGCAATTTAAGGAACACTTTCTGTGAGTCTGAATGCTCTCATCTCCCTTTGTTTTTAACCTTACAGGATTGAACACTTAATATGGCAGAAAAGATGGATGAAGACAATGTCATCCAAGGGCAATTCATACCTGATATCTGTCAAAAACATGAAACATTTTAATTGGTTTTTGCAAGTATCATTTGGAAGGCACTGGAAAAATTAGTGAACTTAACTCAGTTTCAAACAAATTAAAAATTAGAAGGACAAACTATTTCTGATCTTGTTGTGCAGGAGCAATCTGTACTATGAAATCAACCTCTTATTAATTCAATAGTCATGTAGCAAAAATAATAGACTTACTCTGACATTTCCAATTGATTTTTTAATGCAGTATCTTGACTGTGATGGAAAGTTCAAACCAGAGTTGCATTTCATTTTAATCCAGTCAGTTCTGTGGTTATCCTAGAGATAACACAGTGGTCACATTTTTTCTTGGTAAAAAAAAATATATATATATTTGAAAGTCATCTTGTCCATCTCCCTAACAAAGCAAATTTGCCCTCTGCAGAATATTCCCCAGTGCTTTCTCCAGTCTATTCTTAGATTACCTAAGTGTTGAGAATTTCTGCAGAATTCAGTACAGGAGCAGGCTGATCTCAAGCAAGTCCTCAGACAAATGAAGAAGGATAGGGCCCCTGCTCAGGAAGTAGTAAATAAGACTTATTGTAAATATTGTTGCAGTAAACCCTCAAAGACTATGATATCTCACAGATCTGGGATTTCTAGTGGAGAAAAGGTGCCAACCCACACGATTGGGACTACTGAGGCAGCCGAAAGAAAAACAGTGTCAGTCTGTTTTTCCCAGTTGTATCAAAGCTTTATAATAGGTGATTGTCATTTGAATCACATTGAATATATTCCTCATATGGCTGCTAAACCCTACATTATATGGTTCTGCTGTAAACTGGTAGAATTAAATCTGAAGGGCAGGACAGAAGCCATTCCTCCTACCCAATTTACCAAATTATAATTATAACTGAAATCATCATGTAAAACTCAAGTCAAGTACCTGTATTATCCTATCCATCCTTATCAAGGCTACCATCCTACTGACTGCACCAGAGAATTATTGCAACTTCTATAGAAAAAAAAAGGATTATATTTCCCTTTGACAGAACCCTTAAGGAACTTTATAATGTTCCAGCCTGTGGGCAGTACTATGTTTTGCTTGGCTTACTAAACCCTCAGCCTTAGTTGGCATTTCCTAAAGTGTTCACTGCCTACATTAAGACAGTTGGACAAATGATCTAACCTAACCTAAGTAGTTTGACACTCATAGTCCAGCAAAGCTGAAGAGCATCTCATGACGCTTACATGATTGGATGATATCACAACCATATGCTAGAAAGCCATTAGGCCCAGACCAAAAAACAAAACAGAGTGTATTGTGTTGGATGCAAAATGTACCCATTTAATGGAATTAAAGAAACAAAAAAGGTTCAGACACCAGGGAACATCTGGCCAATATTTACATCTCCTGTTTAATTTGGATGCTTCAGTTTAGTTTTCAAGATGGCAGTGTATAGAAACAAATTAAGCCCATCACTCTATAGCAGTTTAGAAAATGAAGTTTTGTTTATAGTTCCTTATATTAATACCTCATCCACTTGGCCAACACACCACATGAAAAATATACCTCAAATACACAACTTGTCTTTAGCAACAAAGCTGTAATTCAGCATAATTCTTTGTTGATGGGAGGAAAAAGGAAGTCATGTAAACTTAAAGTATTGAGATGATGAGATAAAGTTGGGTCATATGAAATTTAACATTAAATTATTCAGTGTTGTAGAGCTTACTTGAACCCCATTTGAAAAGTGAATGCAAGGCATTTATAGGCTCAATCCTGCTTCTATTGAAATCAATGGGAGTTTTGCCTTTGACGTCAATTGGAGCAATGCTCAAAGCCACTGTCAGCGTTAAAATAAAGTGAATTGGATGCCAATTTTGTAAGCATTGTGTCTGGGAACCTACAGGTTTCTCTTCTGTGATCTTTTTTTCTGGAACGTTCATTTCAAGGAATACTGAAAATATGAAACAATTAAATAACCCAAATGTAGAACTTCATAAAATATTATCCATGAAAGCAAAGTTGGCCAGGTGACAACACAATGAGCTAAGATCCAGGACACTCAAGTTTATAAACAGAAGCATAGTTTTCAAAATATTATAAAGAGCTCAAATCATGAAACTAAAAGCCATACCTAAGAACCTAGAGGGATAGACAGACAAGATAAATAGATCTCTCCCTAAATCAGGCTTCCCTACCCTCAAAAACGCAGAGATCTGCATATACAGGTCAGTTCAATGTCCTCAAAGATAGTACCATATGCTGTTAACAATTGCGACAGTGGTCATAACCCTTAAAAACACAAACATTTTGAAGTTTAGTTCTGATAAGTACCCCCTCCCCAAAAAACCCACTCTATATCCAAACTTATTTGGGCTGTAAATTTGGACAGGAAATGTCATATGAACAATTACAGTATGGCACTTGATCTTGGCTCTTCTAAACATGGAATGGCAGAGCTGTGTAAGTGCTGTGAAACTCTTCTAAATGTTTTAAAGAAAAGGAGTACTTGTGGCACCTTAGAGACTAACAAATTTATTAGAGCTCTAATAAATTTGTTAGTCTCTAAGGTGCCACAAGTACTCCTTTTCTTTTTGCGAATATAGACTAACACGGCTGCTACTCTGAAACCTAAATGTTTTAGTTAACCAGACTTTTCAAAGCTTAAAAAAAAAGTTCAGATCAGACTCCATGTAAGTTCTGGAAGATGGCTCAGGGAAGTTCTATTTTAGGGTTCTCCTTGGAATGGGCAAATTACTGTGGCTAAAATAGAACCGCCCTGAGCCATCTTCCAGAACTTACATGGATCACAATTTGATTCTAATATTTTAAGGATCAGAAACAGATCAGACTTCAGATCAGAAACTTCAGATCGTTTCTTTGTCAGACAATTTTTAATTTCTGTTAAGCTCTGCATTTCCTTATTCCAGAAATAGAATTTAGCAACAGAAACAAAAGGAGTTTTTTCCCAAATTGCTAGTCCTGGTTTACAAACTAGAATTTCAGCCAGTTGGGGTAAAGTGTGGATAAGTATCCATAGGTTCTGGGTGCTTATCTAAACTGATCCTAATCTCAGATTCTTTAGAGGGCTACTCATCGCTGATTTCTGGGACATTTTCAAGTCCAGACCTTTTGTTCGTTCATTTCTTTTGGTTCTTTTTACCTATAAAAAACTTCATTTTATAAATTACTTTGTGCATTTATTTACAGTGTTTAGAGGAATAAGCATGGGAATAGGAGTTTGGAACTTGAGTTTGAGTCCTAGCTCTATGTTGATTCCTTTTGGACAACATTTTCAAATGTGTATACCAATGGGGATCTCATGCTTAACTTGAGGAGTCTGACTTTTGAAGGTGTTGAGCACCTACAGTTATAAATGAAGCAGATGGGAGCAATGGATGAAAATCAGGTTCTAGATGTCTGAGGCACTCAGACTCTGCTGACTGGCAGTATTAGTGTTGCTCACTCATGCTTCTTCCTGGGAATCAAGATGCTGAAAAGAGGGCAGGGAGGATGTGCAGTGGCACAGATGTGCCATTCCCTACCTGCCTCTGCAGCAACCTATGGTGGGGGGCACAATCTCCTCCATCCTACTGGAAAGAAAAAAAATCTACTCTCTTCTTGTGCGTAAGGAACAGCAGAGAAAGAGATTATGCGTCACTATCTGTTTTGATTAGTCTTCTGGGATGGTGCGACTCCATCCAGCACTGTGTTGTAGAAGGAGGCTTGGCAGAATTCAATTTTTATTTATATTTTTTAAATGTTGATGGAAAATATCTATGTTTATTTTTAAGCATTTTTATCAATTTAAATTCAGGCTATAATTACTTAATGATAGTAGCTGAGATTCAAAAAGTTAAAGCTTTATAACCATTCAAACACAAACTGTCAACATCACATCTCAAAATATGCAAAGTAAATATCCTTAAATGAAACTCCATTAAGTTCTCAAGCAGCATTCTTCTTGCTGTGCCCATCTATACATTTTGATTGTTATCAGCAGAAATACATTTTCATTATTTTGCGTGTGTATGGTGAAATCAAAGTTCTCTACAGTTTATCCCTTAGATTTATTTAAAATGCACAATCAGGTTGGTAGGACTCACTTAGTGTTGGTAACAGCTCTTATATAAAGAGCCCCTTGGAAGTCAGTGGGATTGTACAACCAGGCCCAAAGTCTAGTAGATTTGTATGTGATGGAAGGAAATGAGGGCTATTCACTATGTTGACAATTAGCCAAAAACAATGCTGCTACTCTCACTCTCTGTATATAAAACTTCTTTCTTATTTAGTGGTGAGTCTGGGTGCTGGAAATATTTTTCCTGAGTGAAGCATGTCCATATGGTGCAATAACAGGTAAACCTGCTTCCCGACATTAAAACCTGTCATCTCTTGCATACTGATTTAGATTTATTACAGAGCCCAGACACTAGAATGAGAGGCAAAGCCAGAGTGCCAGCTTACACTTGTAAAGAATTATAACTCACACCAAAAAAGCAAGCTTTTTAAGAGATAAAACAATGATCTGGTCTCTGGAACAGAGGCTTTAGCAATTTTTCAGATTGATTAGCAGTTTAAGAGTCTCTTATACTTGAAGTAGTTTTGCAAAGCAATGATGGATGAGATTGTGTTCATCTGTATATGTATCATGTCTCCATTTCCCATTTTTTTTCACTTCAGTGCATGGTAGAAGTGGAAAAGTTATATAGGAATATTAGACATACACTAATTCTTCCAAATTTCCTCATGCTATCCCTTAAAAATTGTCCAGGCAGAATTAGACTGGAACTTGAGGACATGCTACAAAATCGCTTGGCAGTGATGCTGTAATTTAAAATAATTTTTTCGAGAATTAATGTGTTTATTCCTCTGACCAAAAATAACCCTCACCCTTTCAAAAATGCATTTGTATGCTATTTTTAAATAGGTATGTTGGAAAATTATTATGCAGGAGAGTGACTAAATGTGTGTTACCTATTTGGATCATTATTTTTTAACAATAACAGTGATCGTTTTCTCTCCCAATTGCCATTATTGGTACATTGTGAATCATATGAAAGATACTGACTCTTTTTTAACAGAAAAAATGCATTTATTTATCATAATCTACAGAACAGATTTTTTCTTTATTTAGAGAACCTGGAGTTCTGACAGAGCTAGGACTGTGAAAACGGCAGCCTGACAAGAAATTATTCCTGTAGAAAAACTCTGTTGTAAATAATCTTATTCATTTATATATAGTGTTCCGTTCTTAGATTTTATGAAATTCAGGAAAGTGGTATAGATACTGTACAGACATCCTGTCCAAGAACTTTGCATCAAGTGCTTACTTGATGTGAGGAAAATCATTAATGGCAGTCCTGCGGAATTATTTGCTTTGGAAACAGACCGGCATATAACCACTCTGAGGCAAAGCACACTGAGACAGTGGGACTCTTTATTTACCTGTTGCTTTCTCTGACAAAGAGGCAAGGTGCTGCATGTTGTGTGTTAAAATGACTAATGAGGCCTCTGTCTAGGCTTGAGCTCTCATACCTGTTTTCAGTTCCTGACATACTTTTGGTCCTGCCCCCCCCCCCAACCAACCCTCTATTAGAGCATTCTGATAAAGAGACTCTGGAAACAGGACTCCAATTGGATAAGCAGGAGGAAACAAAGCCCCCTCAGAAAGGATAGCAGCCTCAGGCCAGTCTAATTACAAGTCCCTGCACTGCTTGAAGTTACTCAGCTGACATGCCTGAACTGTGCAAAGACCTTCAAGTGAACTATTATACAAAGCTCAATGTATCACATGGTTGTGAAGCAGCTGCTAAGTCTCACTGTAAATGAGGCACAGAGATGATAAAGTCACATAATCTCAGATACAACATGTTTAAGGAGCCCCCCTTCCTGCTTACAGATTTTAGTGCCTTAGGCTAAGTTGAAACCTGGGAGGTGAGGGGAAGAAAGCAGGGAAAGGGGATGTGGGAAACGAGTTTTATGTGAAGATGTACTAGTCTACATTAAGGATGTGTTTACTTCTGGTAGCTTTGGCAAGTGATTCATAACATGGATTTTAGTTCTTCCAATAACATCCCCAAAAGTAGATTTTCAAATGTCACATCTCTGCTTTATCCAGTATAAGTGAGAGAGAGAGTTTTTTTGTGTGAAAGCTAGTGGACACAAACATGACAGTAGTTATTAACATTTTGGCTCTCCTCTCCCCACTTCAGTTTATAAACGAAAGCCTGAAAAGTGTGTCCTAAATTCTAAAGGGCTGAATGAAAACTGGATATATTTGATTGCAGAGTGAAATGACAGGGTAAAAAAAAGAGACATAATTAGGAAACCACCAGTGGCTGAATAAAAGCTAATGTCCATTGAAATATGCTGCTTTTGATACTTTTAGAAATAACGGAATATTCTATCTAAGGCAAATTAAGGTGATCTAGGCACACTCCGCTTAGGGCAGTGGTGGGCAAGATAATCTGCTAGCGGGCTGCCAGACCGTTTGTTTACATTTGCACGGCCGCCCACAGCTCCCAGTGGCCGCAGTTCACTGTTCCTGGCCAATGGGAGCTGTGGGATGCTGCGTGGGCCTGGCCACCATTGGCTTAGGATGTCTCATGGCCCTGCTATATGCTGTGGCCTCAGTCCCCCTTGGCAGCAGTTTCATAGTGTAGTCAAATGGAGCAGTTCATACTCCTGGAAGCTCTTTCATGCTTTCTGCAAACTTGGGCAGGTGTCAGTTACATTTCATTGCATCGAATGAAAAAATACATTGTCTATGTTAAATGAAAGCTCAGATTCTCATCCCACCACATGATTCCAGGGGCTTGGACCCTAGGCACAGGCATATGGTGCTTATGCCTTAATCTGGCCTTGACTACAGCTATACTGTCATCAACAGAGTTTCATGTGTTGCTTGATGAAGAACAATAAACTTCCATTTTTATAGAACTCCAAATGAAAAATGGCTCATTGTCCTTTAAACCATTTAAAATTTGGAAAAAAAATACTGCAAGTTATGTTAAATTAGAAGATATATGTATTGAATAGACTTAATTATATACCAGTTTTATAAGCAAAGAACATTACATGAAAAGTACCATCTTCCAAGGGTCTGATCCAAAGCCCACTGAAGATAGTACATAGACTCCCATAATAAGAGTGTAGTATGGACACATGATAGGAAGTAGTATACTATCGGTCACTAGAATCACAATGTAAGGGAGACAGCAAGACCCTGGAACCAAGGGCTCAAGAAGCCTAAATCAGATTGTTCTATACTAGGGGCTCTCAAACTGGGGGTCAGGACCCCTCAGGGGGTCACAAGGTTCTTACATGGGGGGGTTGCAAGCTGTCAGCTTCCACCCCCAAATCCCACTTTGCCTCCAGCATTTATAGTGGTGTTAAATATATAAAAAGAATTTTTATTTATAACGAGGGGTCGCACTCAGAGGCTTTCTATGTGAAAGCGGTCACCAGTACAAAAGTTGGAGAACAACTGTTCTATACCATGCAAATCATCATTTTATTTTTAAATTCTTTAGGAGTAGAAGAAAGATCAGTAAATACACTATCCACAGCTAATATTTAACTATGAGGTGTGTGCAACTATGGGGAAGGATTCACATTCTCTCTCTCATCATGAGAGATATAAAGCAAAAAATACATCATTATCAAAGTTAGTATCAAAGTTTGGCATCATTTACACAGACCCTCAAACCCTAATCAAAATTAAGCATATGTTTAAGTGGGCTGGCAGATCAAGCCAGTATGCTTAGCACCTTAGACGATTGAATCCTAGTGGCCTGATCCTACTCCCATTGAAGTCAAGGCAAAACTCAAACTTCAAAGGGAACATGATGATACCATAAGAAACTGTATTTCAACTTGGCTAACACAGAGTTCCAATTACAACAGTTTCTAACAGTTTGTCCAGAGAGCAGAGTCAGGTCCAAACTATGTTAGAAATACTAATTAAAAAAATATCTTCTAGTCTATATTGAATTTTATTTAAAACCAATGTAGATGGGGCCAAAGTTACTTTTCTCCTTTATAAGAGACATTTATTTAGTTCCTCAAAAATATCATACAATGTAATGGTAGCCAATATCAGTACACCCCGTCTGGGTCATGCAGATTCATCACCAAGTAAAACTAAATGTATCTTCTCTTGGAGAAGGTCAGTGTTCTCCTCAATCATTTCACTCTTTTGTTATGTTTATTTTCAGCACACAACTTAATCTTAAAGATGCTATTTAACAAAGAATATGTCCTGTTAATAGCAACATATGGAAGCAGCTGTTTGTGGTTGGATAGAGTTCTGTTCATGAAATGAGTTACATCTTCCTTTAAACGAGACAGCTTTTTATTTTGCTGTTAAACCTGAAGTTGAGTCAGTACAAACTGATAATAAACATGTCTAGAGAGATGTCTCCAACTCAAAGCAAGAGTTACTGTCCATGAACTCTGCTCCTATTTGGTTTTTATTTCATAGGACAGGACATCTGTGTGTTCCAAAAAGTAGTTTTAATGCACAAAACATGAGTTAGGTTTACACACCCTTTCTTTTTTACTTTTGCAAATGTTTTAGTGACTTAAAACATCTTTAAAAAATGAGTTTGATATGTTACATATTGCCTTGGTGTATTACAGCAAAAATCAAACATAACTCATTACACAGATTGCCAAAACCACAATACCTAAAAGACTTGTAGCTACAATGGCCTAAATCCTATTGATGAAGAGGAGATTGTAAAAATGTGCTAAGAAGTGTAATTTACTAATTTTAATCATAAAAAAGAAACTGTGTTTCTGTTACACATGCAGTATAAGCAACAGATCACTGATGAATACTGCTCTCTGGCACCTCAGCTGATGCAGCCCCAGTCTACTTGCAGGGTAGCAGCCAACCTTGCAAGGAGAGGTGTCTCTTGTGCCTGGGAGGAAAAGAACAGCAACAGAATCAGTGGGGCTGAGGAAGGAGAAGAGAGCCCATACCCCCTTGGAAGGGTGGGGAGATCAAATATGGAGAATATGGGTAGAGAGGGCTCAGATGTGGAGAGATATGGATTAAATATGGGAAATGAGGGGTTAGGAATTGAAGGGGCTGAAACATGCGAGAAGGTGAGTTGGTTCAATTGTGAAGAAATGGGGCTCAAATGTAGGCAATGACCTGAGCTAGAACTTGACAAAGGCCTCTACTATTATGAAATGTCTCATGGGCTATTTATTGAGCACCTGTAGCAGGGACGTTGGTTTTATGTCTTGTTAAAAAGTCAGCATCTCCATCAGCACAATGACCCTTCCACTATGCTGAAGCAGAGGAAACACTGCCATCTAACGAGTCACCAATATTAACTTGAGCAATACCCACCTGTTCCTGGAAGTTGTTTTAATCAAATATCTAGTCATTTTAGTTTGTGAGATCTAACAGGCTCATAGCATAAAGGGATTGCCTCAAGAGGTCAGAATTTTATTTCACAATATGCTAGGTGTTCTCGTTATCTGATGTTACAAAATGATTCCAACTACCTCGTGGCTGCATAAAACACAATTTTTTCCTCCTTCTACTCCCTTTATTATTTACTGGGTGGCTTCCCTAAAGTTATAGATTTAGTTTGGCTTTATGAGGAAAGGAGTTCAGGAGAAGCTACCTTATCACAAAGAGATGAAGGATGGTCGTGTGGTTAAAGCAGTAAACTGGGACTCAGTAAATCTGTGTTCAATATCCAACACTGACAAACTTCATGGTGACCTTGGGTAAGTCACTGAGGACAAGATTTTTTCAAAAGTGACCAGTAGAAATGCCTCAGTTTTTGCTTGCCCAGCTTGTGGCTTCTTAAAGTGAATTGATTTCAGAAAACAAGCACTCATCTTCTGAAAAGCAGGTCCCTTTAAGGTGTCTCAAGTTGGGCACGCAAATGACCCAGAATTTTGAAAATCATGGCCTTGCCCAGTATGTGTTAGTCTCTAAGGTGCCACAAGTACTCCTTTTCAGTTCACCAACTGTGAAATTGAGTACTTCCCCCTGCCTCGTAGTGCTATCAGGGGGATCAAATCATTAATGTTTCTGAGGTGCTCAGATACTATGGTGTGAGGGCCAGGTAAGTACTTGGCTTCTTTATGTCATTCAGCCAGTTTTTACAAAACATGTCAAAAACCTAAATAAAATAATATCATTTACAACACTTTTGGTGCCATATAAATAAGTCATAATATCTGTTTTAATCAGCTCTTGTCCTAACTGAACGAAAGTACTCTCAGTTGTAAAAGTGAAAGGTAACAAGAGTCCAATGAACTCTCCAATTTCCTTTTGTACTTTTTGAAGAGAGGTTTGCAAAGGCCATAAAATCACCCTGTTTTCTCCTTTCTTGGTCTCTCATACCTTGTTTGGAGCAGTCTTCCTAGATGAGATGGTCTGAATGTAGCTCCCTCCAGGCTTCTTACTTCACCCAGAGGGATCATTACAGAGGAACTCAAGCTGCTCCCTTCTCAGCAGCTGACCTCAATTGAACTGATTCTCCTGTCACTCACACCACTGTAAATCAGGAATTACTGTACTGCACTGTGTAAAACAGGTAGCAGAGGAGAATCAGGCACACTGTTTCCACATTGCTCTGAACCTGTCAGCATCATCGCAAGGAATTGAGCTTCAGCCTCAAACATGCCTCAGCCTCTCTGGCCTCACACTGTACTAAGTGGGGGCTGTTTTAAAACAAACATACAAGTAGTGATAATTTACCACACTATGGTATGTGACTGGTTCATGGTTATTGTGCTAGATATATAGTTATAGAACCAAAAATAGCACAGTAAATTAACCAACCCTAGGAAATAAATGTTGATTTTTTAAAAATGTTATATTACTAGACTATTAAGATGGTTGCTTTGTAATTTAAAAAAATCTGAAATACCTATGGTATTTCACTTTAGAACAGCTTCTGATGACAATAATAATAATGCATTCTTAATATGCATGGAACACCTGTGCCTAACTATGTATGTATATAGCTTCACAACTCATAAAAGATTTATGTCTTTTAAAAAAATAAATAAATAAATATACAATGTTTAGACCAGGTGAAAGGTTTTGATACAAACACAAGTGATGGGAAATTCATAAATTAACATTGACAATTTTACAACTCAGGCTCAGGTGCCTCTTATGCAGAATTGTATGAGTCCACGTGGGGCAGGTCATCAATGCAATTGGACTATATGTATTTGTGTGTACCCTATTGTCAGCTCACTGTTGCATTGGGGAAGCTAGAAAGCCAGTATGTAGATACCAAAAGAATAGACAGATCAAATGAAATTGTGATATTAACAATATTAAAGCCAGGGGCAATATAATATTGTATATGCTGACACAACTTTGCCCTCTCTCCACCCCCAGATTTTTCTGAAATGATGCCCCTTATTAAAGCCCTGATCTTGCTGTGAAGCCAGTGGCAAAACTTACACTTACATTGACTTCAATGGGAGCTGGAGCAGACCTCCTGACTGAATGACTCAGCATATCCCTTCAGCAGTTAGGAACCATAGCCCTAAACTCAAGCTGACCTCTCCCTGTCAGAACATCAGTCATCGGGACACCTGCCTTCTCATAGAGTGTAGGGGTTTAGGCTGGCACCTCACCCTGCACCAGCTTCAGTGATTGCCACTATAAATGTATCTGAAGACATGATGTGGAAAAAAAAAACTTTCCATATGTGGGGCAGCATATGGACTGGAAAGAAAGAAAGAAAGAAAGAAAGAAAGAAAGAAAGAAAGAAAGAAAGAAAGAAAGAAAGAAAGAAAGAAAAAGGCTGATTGGAGGTGTTGGGTGAAGGTATTTCAGACAATACTTGCCACCAGTAAGGAACAAGAAATGTCTCCTTTATATCCTCTTAATGAATCCTGGTACAACATGGAAAAAAGAAAAGACTTGTGGGATCATGAAACCCCAGCTCTTCCTTTATGGCCTTGGCCAATTCATTAGGCATAGATTTTCAAAAGAATGGCCTCCCTTCACAAAAAAATTGTTGACATGATGAAACATCACTTGCAATTCAACTCTGGGCACAAATCTGAATATTTGTAACTCTGCCTATTATGTACTTGCAATCAAATAGAGGTATTTGCATCTGCAATTCATTGGGAAGGGACAAAATCGTGGGAGCAAATTGTGTCAGCAAAAAGGGGTCTGGGGCTTAACCAACTGAAAATATATCCTTTTATTGCTCAGTGCCTCAGTTTACTCATCTGACAAATGGGGATTATAACACTTTTTTTACTTCACCCAGGCTATATCTTCACTGCAGACTTAGCTCAAGTTATCTACTCTTGAGTTAACTCCTCTTGAGTTAACCTAGCTTGAGTGAGAGTTGCCATACTGCAAAATAAGACTTGAGCTAAACAGCCTATTGTATTAGCAGCACTGAGTGGTCATTATAGCAGCTGACAAGTTGTACTAACTGGAGTTATAGCCAGTAACCCCTGGTGGGTCAGCCAACTTGAGTTAAAAAGCATCACCACGCTTGAGTTAAAGTTTTTGTGTGTGAATGGGATATGAGTTAGAGACAACAGGCATTTATAACTCTAGTTAACTCTACAGTGAAGACAAGCCCTCAGACATATCCCTCTGTACTATCAGCACAGAGCTTTGTCTTCACTGTTAAAACAGCTATTTTCTGCCTCATAGTAACAAATGTGTATGAGCTTTCCCAATGTAAAAACATAGGGAAGACAAGGCACATGAGGTAAACTCACTGAGGTCAATCCCACATGGGGGTATATGGCTAAAATCAATGAGTTTACCTCATAATAAAACTAAAGTGCCTATTCTTTACTGTCCTTTTACCTCAGGATAGCTCACTCACATTAGTTACCCTTAAATAAGACATGCAGATTTATTAGCAGTAAAGACAAGCCCACAGAAGGTACTACTTTTGTGCTTTCCATTGCCTGGGATGTGCTGAATCAGTAGACTCTCTCATCTCCAACATATCTGTGAAGGGCCAGACATAATTTGAACCTAAAGCAGTTAAAGTAAAATCTTGGTCTCATTGAAAGTTGCCACTGATTTCAAATAGGTCAGGATTTTACCATTAATCTCTGTAAAGAGCATCAAAATCTTTTCTTGAAACATGCTATTTAAGCGCAAACTGTTAATAATAACATGCATGATATCATGTGGGCAGCATGTTACCCTAAAATAGTGTAGTTACAAGCTAGAGTTTTACTGCTAAAATGAAACTATAATTGAATGGTTTCTATTATCTCTGTAATGTACTTATATGGTTCCCTATTAGCATGTCCATACCCTTTAATATGTTTAGCCTCAGAACACTCATGTGAGGTCGGGAAGTGCTGTCATCCCCATTTTACAGATCGGGAACTAAGTGCTTGGCTAATATCACGTAGAAAGTCTGTGGAGGAAGCAAGGATTTGATCCTTGGCCTCTCCAGTTGTAGATAAGTGCCCTAGCTACTAGACCAGCCTCCTCTCTATTAGTACTGAACTCACTGAAATAATACACCAGCCTTGGTTCATTCACTTAATCTTGTAATTAGTGATGACTCTAGAATATTTCAGTTTCCTATGGCCAAAGCCGGCTCTGTTTTATTATTATTAATCTTAATACCTCTTACTGTGATGGTGCCAGAAGCCTCAGTCAGGATCTGGGCCTCATGGTGCTATGCACTATTGAGTTCTTATTGAATATTTGTTCCTTTTCTCTAGCTTGTCAGCATAGCCTCTGCATGAACCTAATCTTGCCTTAATTTTCCTGTTTTCTCCCTCAATTACTCCTCGGGTAAACCGTTATACTGGTGAAATGTCAAATGCTGTTTTTTTTGACAAACACAAACCCTTTGAAAAGGAAAAAAATGTTCCTGCCACCTCTTAAACACCGATGGGAGATTATTGGAAGGTTGAATGAGACAATAAAAAAGGTATTGTTTCCATTTGCCTATTTGTTCTCAACATGCAGGGATTTAAATTCAGCAGAAATCAGGATTCTCAACCCCACTGACTTTCCAAAAACATCTGTCTTAGTTGGATCCATTTTAAAAAAGGCAGCTCAGGCTGCTGTGGCTTTTAGTTGCTTTGTCCAATCATTATGGAAAAGGCAAAAATGTATTAATCCTCTTTTAGAAACCGATTTTCAAGACTAGGTTGCTCACAGTATACTACAGTTTCCCCTGTAGCATGGGGAAGAACGGTCTTATGGTTAAGGTACAAGGGAGGGCCTTTAGGAGATCCGTGTTCAGTTCCTGCTTCTGACTTGACCTGCGGAAAGTCACTTCGTCTCTCTGTGCTTCAGTTCTCCATCTGAAAAGTGGATAAAATCAGACTCCTTTTGTCTAGTGAGGCCCCAATCCTACAAATGCTTAACTTTACATATTAGAGAGACAAGATGGATGAGGTAATATATTTTATGGGACCAATTTCTGTGGGTCAAAGAGACAAGCTCTGGAGCTTGCACAGAGCTCTGTGTTGGAGGTTTTCCCCGTTGTCTCTTCTCACCAGAGCCTGTCACCTCTGCGTGTAGTTATATACCACATCACGCGTTTCAGTACAGCATGTAGCTACACATACCCTATATGCTGCACCAGCGTCAACAAGGCCAGCATTATTTAGGGTCTGAATTTAAGAATCAAATGTATTTAGATTGTAAGATTCATACAAGTAATGGAGTTCAGTATCATCTTTAAGGTCTATTATCTCTAGCAGGGTTCTCTGAGCGACAGTTCTACCTCATGGCTCCAGGAAGATTAAGAGGTGCTGTACTGTGCATGACTGTGTTTTACTTTTTATTGTTTCCAAAGCCACTTTTCCTTATAGTATTTAATATAAATCAAAAAATACCAAAAAAATCTATTCTATATTTAGATATTGAACAGAAAATGGGTTGAATGTTATTTAGATCTCATTTGTATAATTATCTTGTAATTTCAATGAGGCATGGTAGGATATGCATTAAGGTGTAATGATTTACACTTCGTGCATCCACTGCTGCTCAGTCCTTGGCTTGATGCCTAACAACCCACTAAACTCAAATTACTGTATAATAGTTTGCCTGCTGTTATGTCCTGTTGCTTAATTTTATTATTTTAATATCACTAAATCACCACTGCACTGGTAAATCCTCCAAGCTGTTGTATTTCCATATTTCCATTGGTTTGAAAAATATTTACTATTAAAACCCAATATTCTTACTCACATTACCTTACTCCTGCAAACTCAAGCTGAGGTCTGGGATGAAATAATAAGGTGTTATTCAGTGTGAGCAGCGATTGGGAGTCCTTCATGTGTGCTTAAAAAGGTCTGCTAGGAGTTTTAGCAATAGAAATCCCTGCAGGGTGGAGCTTGAGAGCTTCTGCTGGGAGAGAAGTCTACACTGTATAGCTTCCTGCAGTTTTCTAGAGAAGAGGGATTTTAGAGCACATTGACTGGAAAGATGCACTTTTCCACGAATAGCACTAATAATTTCAAATTACTGAAACATATCCAGACAATATGGTCCCTGTAAAATATTAGTCTTGTCAGCCTACCAACACACACATTGCTTTTTGTTGGCATGGTGATTTTTAAGTCTCCTTCAAGGGTCTCACAGACAGCATACCTTATTTTAAAAGCATGCTGGGCCCAATTCTTTTTTCACTTACACTGGTGTATATCAGAAAGAATGACACTGGTAGTTAAAAAGACTGATTCACCACTTACTTAGTGGTGGTTGCATTTTACTCCCACTTTGCGCTCCTTTTGCATCCATGTAAATGACTACACAAGAAGCGAGGAAGTGGACAGTCAAGCCTATGGGTTTACACCATAAGTAGGTAAAACTGGTGTAAGTGAGAGGTCTATGAGCTCCAGAGGCAATGAAAATCATGGTATCTCAGTCACAACACTATAGTTATTATAGTTACATCTGAACATAAACTCCAGGGCTGAAACCCTGGCCCCTCTGACATCAATGAGAATTTTGCAATTGACTTCAGTGAAGCCAAGATTTCACTTCATATACACATTCCTCTTAATTTGACTCCCAGTTAGGATCCAGATCTGAAGTTCTCAGTCACGAACATCTCCCACGGTTCTTCAGCCTATTCCTCAAGGTAAGCTTCCTGACATAAGGACCCTACATTAGACAACACCAGCATAGATCATATACTGAGTCTGGCCTATGGACTTGGTAGCAAAGTAAATAATCAAGAATGCCCAATCAAGAATTGCTGAAACTAGTCCCTAAGCAGCTAAATGTTTAGAAATTATGATATCAAAAAGTCTTCATGTCCTTGCAGATTTAGGCTAAATCCTCAGTGTGGCTCAGCAAAGGAGGATCAGCAATGGGCACTAGCCATCTGGTAAGTCCTCAAGCCATGCTGCTGGGGCAGATCAGGATGACTCATGAGAATGCAATGGAACATGCTTGATAGCAACACTCTAGTGCATGCTGCTGACAAACAGGAGACAAGAGGCTTTACTATATTTTCAAGATGTCAGCTCATGTTTCCTTGGGGTCATGATATCCTGGAGAAGAGGCACATTAGATGGAAACCCCTACTACAACTTTCAAGAGAGCAGTAAGAGAGAATCTTGACTTCTTGATGCACACATGTTTCTCCTGCTGGTTCCCCTGCTTCTCCCCCTGCCCCCCCACACACTCAGCAACAGTCTGATCTAACACATGTGGTTTAGCCCTAAGGTTTCAGTAACACAGACATACGCTCGTCAGATCTTTCATGATATGTCTCATATCAGCAATGGTAGTCATGCACTATGCAGCATAAGATTCAGTTAGAACAAATGTCCATTATTTCATTTTGTATCTCGTGGCTCACACCATTTGCAATTTTTGGCATACTTTACAGCTTGGCAAAAAACAGAATCAAGTTATTCTGTTAAATTTGTCAGTGCGAGACCAGTCCCTTTCAACAGAGGAGCCTTCCTTTTAGTTGGCCTATTGCAAACAGACCTTCTTACTAATAAGATTAGAAATGGCTCAACAGCCAATCCCCAGCCAAGCGATTTTCCCAACCTCTCTTGGATACTTTGTACCTTTGTCCTCATTAGTGTTCACACAATTCTTCTTATTTACTATGATTTGCTAATTTAATAATGGGCTTTTAATCCTCTTTTTTGCATCATTAATAAAGCAACAGACTAAAACCAGACTTAAAACTCATTGGTAACACCACTAGAAACCTTGCCATGACTCTATACGTTATCATTGAACAATGATCGTAGTTTCTGTCTTTCAACCAGTTTTCAGCCCATGTGATAGTTTTCTTATCCACGCTAATATGAATTAATTTCATGAGTAAGATCTCATGACACACTGTATCAAATGCTTTCATTTAAGTCCAGCCTATTTTGCCTACAATCCTTTTGTTTACTTAGGAACAGATCACCCCCTCCATGTGAGACGCTTAACAGAATCAGGCTACTAGATTTCTGCTACAGCACCCTCGTCAGTGAGAACTTTTTGTTTGGTGGCCCGTAGAAGGGACAGAGGTCCTGGCCACCCAACCCTATGAATTTCCTGAGATCTGTAGAAAAATCTCTCAGAGGCCAGGGCATCTGTAGTGGGAGGTCTAGAATGCCCAAGATACTGGCTCCCTTATGGTAGCATGGGTTCCTGAACAATCCACAAAAATCCCTCATACATACACACGTACATCCATTAATTTCAACGGGAACTGCTGTTCTGAGGAGAAGCAAAGAATTCATCACTTGGGGTAGGAAAGTGTGTGGGGGAAAAGGGGTGGTAAATTAGCCACTACACACTAATTTTTAACTTGATCACAACTATATTGTTCGAGATAGTGGTAACTTCTGCCTCCCCTAGGAAATACAATCACTTGAATTCTATTATTACTGCTCATTGTGGGGCATGGATCAGTGTTCACATCGCACTCCCTGTCAGTACCCAGCCCAAGGTGGGGAAGCTAATGATCCAACCAGCGGATCAAATTCGGTGATGAATCCTGGTCACATGCCACCTGAGGCACATTGCGCATGCCACATATGCTAAGAAGACTGCTCATTGATAATGTAAGTATTGACCTATAAAGCATTTAAAGTGTCAAGAGAAAAATATTTCTAATTCTACATTGTTTTGCTGTCTGCTACTAATATTGCAGACAGCAACACAATGTAGTAATATTACTAATATTACGAATAAATCCCTGTTATTGAAATGCAGGCATTCAGTTTGCAAATATTTTTTTCCTAATCTTTGGTCTGGCCTCCCTCAGCATAGAAATTCATGGCTCATGCTTCTAACACTACTGGGGGAAGATGTAGAAAATCAATTTTGTTTTATGTTTTAGAGACTAGAGCATTCAGAAGGTCATATGGTCATGAGTAATTAAAGAGATTAAAAAATCTACATAAATATTAAACGTTTCTGCAGACCTAAAATACACAGTTCTGCAGAAAAATATATGTAGAACTTCCCAGGCAAGTAATGCATTAATGTCTTGTTACACGTGAGTTCATTAATATCTTTTGTTAAGTAAATTAACTGAATTCTCTAACATGTATCTAGCACATATTCTTGTTGGATTTTAAAAAAAGGAGAGATTGATAATTTTATAACCAATAATAAGGTTTGTGCTGTAATTATGAATACTAAAAAAAGAAATACTACCCTATCTTCAGCATTGCCCAACTGCAGTGTGGGGTATTTTCACCTTCTGAAGTATCAGCCATGGCATACGTTTCACCTTCTGAAGTATCAGCCATGGCATACGTCTTTCAACAACATATTGTTCCAAACTTTCAACAACATATTGTTCCAAACTTTTCCTGTGATGTTTCTTGGTCTTCATTGCGCCTTTTATTAACACACAGTGTAAAGGATTATACTGTGCAGTGACTGCCTTGGGCAATGAGATTGTCTGTGTATATTCAAATTTTCAGTTGCTTGCTGTACTCCTGGTAATGATGAGCATATCGGGAAGGCTTCATGAAAAAGTCAGTTCAGAATTGTTGAAGGAAGGGAGGAAAGATGCTTGACACACAGGAAGTGGAAACTGATCCAAACATATGGCCAAATTGTGATCACATTATTCAAGCCATTGGAATCCATGGAACCCAAAGCAACTATAATTTGGCATTTAAGGGGCAGCATGAGAGAAAGAGCAAGACTAAACACTAGAAGTGCTACATCAACGCAGCTGCACTGGTGCAACTGCGCCATTGTAGCGCATCTGATGAAGATGCTCTATGCCAACGGGAAAGTGCTCTCCCATCAGCATAATTACGCCACCTCTGCAAGAAGCAGAAATATCTCCCACCAACTTAGCGCTGTTGTGGACAGCAGTTAGGTCTTTTTCACACTCCTGAATGATAGAAGTTAGAACGATGTTGGAAGATGTTAGAAGTTGAAATAATGTGAGAGGAAGCTGACCTTAGCCGAATTTTATTAGATTGTTGGTGAGATAAGGGAAGATGCAAAAGAGGTTCTGGTGCAAAGATGAGAGATAAACCAAGGCATAGACAAGTTGTAGTAACAGGGATGGAGAGGAAAAGGTGTATTTTTGACACGCTATACAGGAAAAAGTCTCATGACTTGCACAAGGCTGGGGAGGAGGGAGAAGGGAGGAAAAAGAGAATCAAGATAAATATGACTCCCAAGTTGTCAGGCTGAGTGACAGGGAGGATTGATGAAGTTATACACAGTGATGAAGAAAGGGATGGGAGAGGAGGAAGATAAACTCAGTTACAGACATTTTGAGGCTGAGATGGTGATGAGGTACCTAAGAGAATAGGTTGGCGAACAAGATAGAGATGAGTGATGATTTGGGAATCAGCAGAAATAGCTTAACTCATTGGATCCACTGAGCTTCCTCCATTCTCTCATCTGGAGGATAAGTGCAATATAAACTTTGCAATATAAGTGCAAAATGTAACTACATTTTATGTGCATTTAAAGGGGTACAAAAGGCTGAGAAATTTCCCGATCCTTGGTCTTCATTGTTATACTTCAGAGTAATGGTGATGTAATGTCAGCCCAGTCTCTGAGACTCCTATTTCCTGGCACTTGGGCCCAGCATAGGGGTCTGTCTGTAAAGGAGACAATGAGATACAGGGCAGAAAATCTCCTGTGATTACACAGGCATGCTTTCCTAATGATTCGGTATCAAACTAAAGGAAACTTGCAGGTTGTGTGGGAGCTGTGCCTTCTCTGACTGCAAAGTTAGCATTCCCTGAACTTTAATCCTCACATTGTGGAATACTGCACAATTAGACTCATTATAGGGGGCTTACACATTCCTCAGGTGCATCCAGCATTGACCATTTTTGGAAACTATAGATAGACTATTGGTGTGTTCTGTCATGGCTGTCCCTATCATTTTGATACAGTCCAAATAACACCAGAAAGAGCTAAACCAACTATTACAACGGAAACAACTCTTTGTCCTTCAAAAAGGAGATCGATAAATTGTAGGCCCCCTTTTCACAAGGAAGCTGATCACTGCATTTATTGCAGCAAGGTGCACGATAATAAGTGATTTACAGTCAGCAGGGAGCACCTTATGTCGGTACTGCCTTATACAGAAAAGCCATATAACTTTATAACAAGTTACCTTAAAGCCTGTATGCAGATAGCCAGTGGCTTTTTTCACCCGTAAAAGAAAAATATTGATTCACCAGGTGGCAGTATGACCAGTGGTGTGTAATGTAAGCCACTCAAGGATTGGCAGGAAATGGATTAAACCCCTTCTCAAATGGGGAAAATCTTCTCCATCCTTTATATGTTGCCTGAGTTGTCTGTTGTTAAGGAAGGGCCTACAAGTGAGACTAATTAGAGTATCCTGTCAGTGCTGGGAGGGCTGACCAGTAATCAATGGAGAAGTTTGATTTCATCTAAAGAAAGGGAATTGTCTAGTTAATCCCTTTTCTATAGGGTCTAACAATCACCTGCCCTCAGTAATATTAGATTGTTGTGACACACTTTCACTTTTTGTGGGTAGAGAGCCAGCCAAATATCTCATACAGTCCTACCCATCCTACTATTTAAGATTTTCTCATCCATGGAATTCCTTTGGCCTGCTCATTAGATACCCACTTAAAACGTATTCAGAAGACAACACTATATTCTTTATTACTTATTTCTATTTCTCCTCCATTGCCAGAGAGAGAGCATTATTCTGGCATTACTCTGCATTAGTATGTAGCTTTACTTCTACTTGTAAAGCAGCAGGTAAAGGAGATAACGTATTTTGTTATAGGATAATAAAGACTAACTATATAGCATCGAGAAAGTTGAAACTCACATTTGATTTTAGAGTAGCAGCCGTGTTAGTCTGTATTCGCAAAAAGAAAAGGAGTACCCGTGGCACCTTAGAGACTAACAAATTTATTAGAGCATAAGCTTTCATGAATAGCTCACGAAAGCTTATGCTCTAATAAATTTGTTAGTCTGTAAGGTGCCACGGGTACTCCTTTTCTTTTTACATTTGATTTTGCAATTCAGCACAGTATTTGTACTTCTTTCGACAGTTTATTCATTTAAATGTTAGTCATCCATGCCACTGTGTTTAAATTATATGAATTAAAACTTATTTGGCATATTTCCATTTTGTGAAACCCTGTGGCAGGGCACCATGTAAAACCCTACGTTCGAACCAATGCCATGATATGCAGACATGTCTGACTGTTAAATTCAGGCTTTTTCATGTTGTGGCTTACAGTTTAATTACTTTTAAGAATACTATACAAGAAAGGAAATGCCAAATAGACTGTATCATGGAAGCCAAGGGAATATTCCAAATCATCAGAACCTTCAGAGGTGAAATAGTAATTAACATGGGGGATGTTGGGTGGAGGAAAGATTGGGGGATTATAACAAATTCAGTAATAAAAAGATCTGTAAACTGCATCTACTGCATGAACACTGCCTTTGGCATTATTCTTCTAGGTTTATTTTCTATACAGATGGTTATCAAACTGGTAGATATTCCTGCTAAGTCCAAAACTTGAAAAATCTATCACTGGAGATGCAATATTCTACAATGATCCTAGATTTCCTGAAACTTTAATATATCAGAATGCCACACAAAGGGATTGTCAGTCACTTGTATTTTTAGATTACTCAACCTTTGGACATACCCATCATATCTGTAGACAATCCTCAGACTTTTGGTTTTTACCCACAAAAGCTTATGCCCAAATAAATCTGTCAGTCTTTAAGTGCCACTGGACTCCTTGTTGTTTTTGTGGATACAGACTAACATAGCTATCCCCTGATACTCAGACTTTCTCTGCACTCTGCTGATTGTCTGTTTGCTCCAACACTCCTCATGGAATTAACATTGCATTTGCTGCCATTACATTATTCACTTTGCTTATGTGTTGTTGTCTAATGAAACAATATTGTCTAAATGTTTCCCTGTACTATCCCATCTATCTGCATCCATCTGTTTTTTTCTTGTTTTATACTTAGATTGTAAACTGTTTGGGGCAGAGAATGTCTTTTTGTTCTGTGTTTTTACAGCGCCTTGCACTGGTCCTGGTTCTGGCTCTCCTATGTCCTATGGTAATACAAGTAATAAATAAATGATAATAAATCACCTCCAGTAGAGCTGGTTAAAACATGGGGGGGAATCACTTCAAAAATTAATCTGGTGTATTTCATCAAACAAATGAAACTTTGGAAAATATTGATCAGGTCTAGTCAACAGGAAGGGTTTTCAATGCAAAGTTGTGTAGAGAGTAGGCAAAAGCACATGAAACCATGGTGTTGTGAAGATAGATGATGCACGCCCTTTGCATCTAGAAAGCTGAGGACGCAGAGGTAATTATATCCTTCCCATTCTATCTCGCCACCTAATAGCTTGCACAAATAAATCATGCCTACCCTTCTAGCAGACATTTTGCTCTCTGCTGTATGAGAAGAATGTTCTATTGTTTCCATCATTTATGTCACATGACATCATACAAAATACAAATCAGTGTAATATTGTACAAGTTATGAGCCACACGGTGCCCTTGATCTGGATGAGGGACTCACATTGATCTTAGTGAGAAATGTGAGCACTGGAAAGCACTAGAAATTAAACTGCAGTGTCAAGAAGTAGACTACATGACTGAATGGGCCTTTTCCATCTCTAATTTCTATGATTAAAGTATATGATCAAAGGAAGTATAAGGTTCTAGCATTGCCACATACAAAAAATGAACCATGTTCAAGGACCAATGCACTTTAGGAAGTGAGGCAAATGCCTTTAGAAATTCCCTGTCAATGGCTGCATTTACCTTAACTTTTTTTCCCACATTATTGCTCATACCTTCAGTAAATCAAAAATTGCAGCTTATTATAAATCCTTTATAATACCAGGCAAAGAACTACATGAGAGATTTTATGAAAAATACTATTTTTAGAGACGGGGGATGCAGTTGGGTTTATCTATCACTTTGAAAATTATTCCACCCAAGCTAAAACCAGACAGATGTACTTACTGAATTAATTATTACCTGCCAAAATTCCAGTACAATGAAAGATTCAGATTGAACTAAAAACTCTGTGGGAGGGAGGATGTACATTATTGATTTTTTTTAAAACATAAATTTAGGTCCCAATCCTGCAATAAGAGCAGTATGGGTGATCCTACCCCCCTTTCCCCGCCCCACACACACACTTTCCTGCCACCCCCTCAGATATTCCCCATTGATTTGGAAGTAATATGCAGGATCAAGGCCTGAGTTTTTACAACATGGATTCAGTTTGTAAACGTATTGAGCAGAATTGTTAGAAACCTTGGATTTCTAATAGCTCATGTTTAATAGCCATATTACCTTATTGTAGACTACCCTTTAAGAAATGAGTTGCAGGAAGAAGGAAGGGCAGGGTAAAGGTCACAGTAAAGACAGGCTAGCGTGTTTCTGACATTGCCATTCTCTTTTCAGAGGCTATTGTAAAGTGTTTATCTCCCTAGGAGAACAACAAATACTTGCTATTTCTTGTCTGGTTAAGATGTGTATTCAGATTGAAGGATTTCTCTTAGTGTGCAGGGGAGTGTAGAATTACATACAGAAAAATCCCACACACATAGAGATGGGAATACATTCCTGAAAGGATGTACATTTTTTCCATGCCTACAATTTTTTGTCTGTGTTTGCATGTGTATGTTATTTCTTGTGCCTCCTCTCATTCCTCATACTTTGTGGCCTAGACTTACATAGTCTGTCTGCCATGGTGAGGGGAACCAAAGTAATGCATCACTCTTATTAACAAAAAAGGACAGTCACCTGTGTAAATTCCCCACAGATCTTGCTTCAAATACTCAAAAATCCACCTGTTCTATTTATTATTCCATCAATGATGTCACATTGCTATTGTCTAGACATAACTATTCTTTTCTCTACTATATTGTTCTGTACAGCACCCAGCTGTGCCTTGAGGCCCCAATTCAGCAAAGCACTTAAGCAGGTGCATGAATTGATTCATGTACATCTTAAAGTTATACATGCATAAGTGCTTTGCTGAACTGGGGCTTTTAAGTGGCAATTCATTGGGGTGAGAGTACTGTTCTTTGACACACTTTACCAGTAACATTTGCTGCATGTATTTACATAGTTATATCAATAATAATTGATAATAATGAATAACAAAAATTGGTGGGAGAATGAATGGTGATGGCATGAATTAAAAATCATTTGGCATGTTTCCATTTTGTGAAACCCTGTGGTAGAGCATCATTTAAAACTACACTCAACCACCAGTAAAAGATATTATACCTCATCCACTTTGTCTCTCTAATACCTTGGGACCAACACAGCTACAAACAATCCTGAAAACATTGTATGAAATATCGTCTATTTAATTTGTTGTGAAAGGCCAAGAACTTGGGATAAGCATGAAATAGGCTGACATAAATAAAATAAAATGTGCAAAAATCATGTTTAAACTGTCATTGAATATAAAGAAACTTTTTTTAACATTACCATGAGATTGTCTCCACTGGTTTTCCTACTGGCATGGTTTTATTTTTTTTCCAACTATGTTAACTTCTGATGCCTGTCTAGGCATCAAGATCCACTTGAAAAACATTGATAACTAGCTCCTCCCTGAAGATGTAACTAGGCACAAAGCAAATTGTTTTTTCATGCACATTTTAATAGCTGTTTCATTTTATATGGCACATTCTTGGCTCCAGAACAACAGCAGAGAAGAATTCCTACACTGGGGAGAGAGCACATACTGTAGTATTATACAGCACACTTCAATGAGTGAACAAGTTCTAACAATAGTACTGCAGAATAAGAACTGTTAAAAACAGCTTCCAATTTTACCCGTCTGGTACAACACTGTTCAGATCTTTATTTTTATCTTTCTTTTCTCTGGGAACGAGGTGTTAACTCATGCAGAGGGAACAGTCTCCCAAGCCTGCACACCACAGAACAACCACAAGAAAATTGCCCTTTGTCTCTCTATTTCTTTACCAGAGTTTCTCTAATCTTCAAATTACCATTACAGAGAAGTTGCAATCCTGTCATTGTGTGACACTGGAGACTTGTAGTCAGTGCTGTCTAGATGCAGCCTCACAGATTTGGCCTACAATATCCCAACTATACCAGCTATAAGGGCTCACATATTGTTTTCCTATTAGATATTTTAGCTACGCCAAGATACTGGATCCTAACATACATAGGCTTTCACTTCACACTGGAGATTCTTTAAAGCTTCACAGTTCTGAACCCACTAACCCAAAATCCACATGTTCTTTGGACTCAGTTTCTTTCCCAGAGTATAAATAAAATCTTGCCACGGTTTAAGAGATATTAATTGAACCCCCGGCCAAAAATATCTGAAACCAACCAGTTTATATATTGTATTGTATTTTATTTTTTTAAACCAAAAATATCAGCATATGATCAACATTCAAACTGAAATTGTATAGGGCCCAAATTTGCAAACACTTACTACTACTGGCCATAATGCTTCCTGCTTTGAGTAGTCCTGTTAAAGTCTCATGTCAGTGAGCACCATGCTCAGTAAGAAAGGGCTATATTTTTGTTCTGTGTTTGCAAAGCACCTAGCACAAGGCGCTCTTAGGACTTCTAGGTGCCACTGTAATGCTAATTATAAATAACAGAGGTTCTCTGTCACATGGGATTATACCAAAAAATGGCTGCCAAAATTAAAATGAAGCTAATACGGGACCCAGGGCTAAAGACAATGATGAACTTTGTTATGGAAACCCTTAAATGAAAGCCAGGATTGCTCTGTAAGTATTAAGGAGGTTGGTGGCACCTTAAAGATTAACAGTTTTATTTGAGCGTAAGTATTGTTTCATTATTATGTCACTGGGGACAAGAACTAACATGCATGTCACAGAACTTAAAAGTCCACCACTTGAGCTTTCAGGACTTTTTTGGTTTTCATTCAACCAGTGTTAGCTAATTTTCTTCATTTCTGTTTAAATTTGGTGCTCATATAAGTTTTGGAATCTGAAGTCCTCCATCTATGGAAGATGTACATCAAGGCCAGTTTCCTTACGGAAATTTCTAACAAGACTCCCCATGGCTGACAGCTGTACTGGTGTTGGCTATGGCAGTAACACCTGTCAGAAAAGCCTTAGGCTGAGACCACCAATTTATTGCAGTGGACAATTAAACCAGCTAGACAATAATGAATTGTGTAATCTTGAATCACTTGCTTACATATTTGTGCTGATGCTTAGAGGTGATAACTGACCCCTTTGAGACCACCTCTCCCCACCAGCTACAATTGGCCAGCGTGTTCCTGCTGTCTGCATCCAGACTTGAACTCCCAGTAATGGGTGATGGAGCATTCTCAACAGAGAGACCACTGGAATTTACTTCCTCTCATGGTCAGCCAAAATCAGAGTTTAGTCATTTTTGAGACACTACATAAGATGTTGCTATTCAATCTGGCCTTTTATGATCTGACTATATTGAGGACATTTTCTTACCAGTTTTAAAACTAGTTAGACCCATAATGTGGATTTGTCATAAAAGCATCTGGACCCATCTTTAGTGGACTAGAGAAATTAAGCTCACTGAAAATTCTAGAAATTTTGGCCTAGAAATTCTGTAGAGCACTATGTTAGCCTACACCATTGAGGATTCCCCTCTGAAGGGAGAATATTCCACTGGCATGATCCACCCATTGTAGGCCAGCTTTGTGACAGGAAACCAGCTGGAAAAGCAGGAGGACATCTAAAAAAAATTCCAGAGATGCTATAGATTAGACATGGAAATTGGTGCACTCAGTAGTATGAACATGAGGGATAGGTCAAGGAAGAAGCTAGTGAAAATTGTTTTCCATGTGGTTTTTATAAACTTCAAGTCACAGCATATGTTATTGGAATTTGTCTGTTTCTTTGTGTGTTTTTGTATGTGTTATTGAACTGATCTTTGTCAAATTAGTTTTAAAAGATTAAATAATAGTAATTTAAAACAGCTCCTTTTCTCCATTGCCAGCCATTTATATAAGATCAGAGTGATCTGTGTCCTGTGCTCTCGGCTTTACCTACATCTACCATTATAAAGGCTCTAGGCAAAGCAAGGATCTCATGCAGAACAAATATGTGCAAAGTTCTGCCTGCTTTTGTCCTACATGAAAGAGCATAAAATATTGGCTGAGGAACCAGTTCAGATAGTTTCCCTGTTCCTGAGGCAAGTGCCTTATGTTTTATGCTCCATCGCTTTGACTTCCTTGTGCTTGAACTGTTTGTCTAGCATCTCTCAGCTTTGCGCTTGCCTGCAAACCATAGTGCCTATGGGTGATACTTTTATGTAACATATGGTATGTTTTGTGCTGTGATCTCTTCCAGGTGCTCACTATAATCTAGCCAAAAAGACCCAGTTCATATGTTTCCTTTCTCCATGACTCAGTCTACTTTGGCCTACCAGTGACAACAGAATTGAAAGGAAAGGAATTAGTGTGGTTCCACCAGCACAGGAGACTTTAGTGTTACTCAGTCAGGTACCTCTATTCCCTCTGCCATGTACATTGGCCAAACTGGACAGTCTCTACGTAAAAGAATAAATGGACACAAATCAGACGTCAAGAATTATAGCATTCAAAAACCAGTCGGAGAACACTTCAATCTCTTTGGTCATTCGATTTAGACCTAAAAGTGGCAATTCTTCAACAAAAAAACTTCAAAAACAGACTCCAACGAGAGACTGCTGAATTGGAATTAATTTGCATTCTGGATACAATTAATTTAGGCTTGAATAAAGACTGGGAGTGGATGGGTCATTACACAAAGTAAAACTGTTTCCCCATGTTTATTCCCCCTCCCACCACCACCACCACTGTTCCTCACAACGTTCTTGTCAACTGATGGAAATGGCCCACCTTGATTATCACTACAAAAGGTTCCCCGCCCACACCCTCACCCCAGACCCGCTCTCCTGCTAGTAATAGCTCACCTTACCAGATCACTCTTGTTACAGTGTGTATGGTAATACCCATTGTTTCATGTTCTCTGTGTATATAAATCTCCGCACTGTAATTTCTACTGCATGCATCTGATTAAGGAACTGTAGCTCACGAAAGTTTATGCTCAAATAAATTTGTTAGTTGCTAATGTGCCACAAGTACTCCTTTTCTTTTTGTGGATACAGACTAACACAGCTGCTACTCTGAAACCTATTCCAGCTTTGTTTGCCACTGCCAGTTATTCAGAAGGGAAACTGGAAAACTAACCTGGAACCTAGCAGATCGCTGTCTTAATAGCCCAGGACTCCCACCTGAAGTGAAATGAGACCAGCATTTAGACTTTCCTCCTACCAGACTCTTTCAGCCTTCTGTAATCTCAAACCAGCTCCACATTTTCGTGTCAGGCAATTCTTTGCCAGTCTCTCCTGTCCCTCACACACTTCTGAAACATATGGCTAGGATGGAGCTCTGAGCAGGGGCAGCGGCGACGCATGGGGAGGGCACACAGGGTCACACACCCCCCAATTTCTGCCAGGGTTCCCTGGCCCACTCAGTCACATGGTGTGGCCAGGCCCCTCTCTGCACAGCATCTGGGAGAGATAGGAGCTCCCAGCTGGGAGCTGCAGGGAGGGGCCGGTGTCCTCTGGAAGGGGAGACTGAGGTCAAGGGGGCAGGCTGTTGTGTGTGAGAGGTGACTCGAGCTGTTCCAGGAGCGGCTGAACCTTTAAATTGTGCCCCCCCACACCCACTATCAGCAGGTACAGGTAATCTCTGGCAGGGTGTGTTCCTTCCTCTCTTTTAACATTTGTTTAATTTCCCTGACTGATGTCCAGTTCCCTGCTCTGCCCATGTAATTCATGCAGAATTAAATCTAGGGAGGCAGAAGATTGAGCTAAAAATCTATAAGTATTTGTTATTCATGCTTTGACAGTGGGATGAGAGATAAAAGTGAGATCTGGGGGAAGACAGGAAGGTTTGGAATGAGGAGGGAAGAAAGTCACTGGGGGTAGGTTTAGTGGCGGCAAGAAAGAAAAATGGGAACAGCAAAGCCCAGGTCTTCTTACAGTCATCACCAGACTTCTTCCCACCATGCAAATCTTCCATAAGCTAATGGCTGGACATTTGTGTAGGAATCAAATACTCCTCTCAGTTGCCACATTGCAATCCCATTTGACCCAGTGAATTTGCATTGCATCAAATGTGCCACAGCCCCTTCTGAGCCTCTGCATCTTGTATACTCTCACACACCTTCAAGGGAACATGACAATATAATACAAATTCAGAGAGGTGTTGAAAATTCCTAAAGTGTCCCCCTTCTTGGCAGTCCCCACAGAAAAGGTGAGAATTAAATGAGCATAAAACTCAAACTCCCTCTTATCCCTAGAGGTGTGATAGCAAGAGGCCAGGATTAAGAGAAGTTGTGCAGAAGCATGTACTGTCGTTACTCATGCTCCTTCTGTTCTGTGGTTAAAAAGACTTGAATTCTGAGGTCTATCGATCCAATTCAGAAACAACAAATTATGTTTCAAAAGAAACTTGCACTTTTCTTCTTTCATACATTTTCATTTTTACAAAGTGACAAGAAAATTTGAAAAAAAAAAAATCTGTTTTTTTCTTCAAGTCAGCATTTGCATTGCCCGGGAGAGGTTGTTCACTGAAGAACACCCCGCTTTTGATTTCTCTATCTAGACAGAGCTTGGGAGGCTGACTAAAGATGGTTACACAGGCTAGCAGAAATTCTACTGAATGATAAAAAAAAAAAAGAGAGAGAGATAAAGCCTGTTATGCAGCCGAGGAGCCATGCAATATGTGCTGAATAGCATCTGCAGTTACTTGATATGGTGATTTTCCAACCATGACAAGTCAAAGTTCATAGGAGGAAAAACATTTATATCTAACATCCAGAACGAAGGAAAATTCAGTCTTGTATACCTCTCTTTTTCTGACCCAATATCTACCCTCTGAATCTGCTTTCTCATTTAAAATTATTGTAAAGAGAGGGGTATGCTTTGTCTTTTGCTCAGTCTCAGCTGGTGTAAATCAGCATAGTTCCAGTGAAGATTATTATATCCAAAGAGGAAAGGGATAGTATTCTTGTTGTTTTGAGCTTCTTCTGAGACAAAAGGATGGTGATGATCAAGTTTACTTACAGAGTCAGCACAGTGCGATATGTGCTAGTGGGCTAGTGAAATCAGTAGAATTGGCAGGTATACAGCTACACTAAAGATTTGTGCTTAGAGTTAGTGGGTAAGATCCTGACCTCATTGTCTTCAATACTACCAGGATTTTACCCAGTGTTCTTTAACTCACAAGTGTTTTAATGAGTGAAATGTAAGGACATCCCTACTGCACATGATCCAAATGAGCTCCGAGGGACTGATTTTCTTCCCAGCCACCATTCTTCCATTGCAATTGTTTTTCCTGCTCCACTAATCTTAAGAGTATCTTAACATTTTATTTTCATATTGAGATTTCTTTATATGAAGAAGATACCCCATGATCAATATTTTAATCAACAAGATAATATCAAAGTCTGCAGAGCAGGACTTTGAAAGGAGAAACTCCACAGGCTGTTAGAAACCTTCCCTACATATTTATAGATTTGGGGCCTTTCTGTAGACTTCCTCATTCCCCTTTTCTCCACAAATATAGTTTTCAATTTTCCCAACCACCCAGATGACTTTCTGTGGCCTTGTACCACATGAAAAATATTACTATTTCCAGAAAAGGGTACGCTTGGAAACAGATACATTACCATGTCAGGTATAACAAGAATGATGTCCCAGGGAGTAACTGCAAATTTGATCCAGGGCAAAATAGTCATTTCCTCTAGCAAAGGCAGCAGAAATAGCAACATTGTGAATTTGATCTCTGGTGAAAATTATTTTTTTTAAAAAACTACTCTTTCCAAGGCAGTAAAAATTATGCATAGCTCTTCCAGCTACTGTTTGTATAAACCTGACTGTGAATGGCATTAGAGGGCAATGTGAATATCCAGGACAGATAATCAGCAGAAAAGAGTGCAGAATGAAAGGCATGATTCTAACACTAGGAACTGCAGACAGGCCCAAAGCCCCAACTGGCAAACTCCTGATTTTTGTTTCGTACTCTTAGTATTTCTTCCCTCTTTCCCTTTACTGTAACCCATATAAATCAGTAGTGAATCCACTGAATGCAAAGGAATGACATTGGTCTAAAATCAGTGTAAGCAAGAGAAGACTCAAACTCTTAATCTCCAAAACTAGGTCAAAGAACCCATTTGTAAATACAGAAATCTGTAATTGCTGGCAGGAATTATGAATACAGGCATACAGAAACAGCCAGCCAGTGATACCAGGGAGCAGCGTGGACCCACTCCAGGAAAGGAACACACAGTAATCGTCTGGACCCTAAGAGACGAAACAAACATTCGTATCTCTGGACTCTCAAACAAATCTTTTTCATTAGATTACTTTTAGATTCATTCATTCAGTAGAATTCGGTTTCCATTACTTTATTTTCCTTGCAGATTGAGGAAGAAAATAAAAATCCAACATTTTTGCACCTCGGGTGAAGCTGTGGAAAGTGTTCAGCCTGAAGGGGCTGAAATTGTAGATTCCTCTTTTCTTCTGCAGTGTACAAGAAAAATAAAACAATGGAAGATTAATTTGAGTGATTGCATAAATGAATTTAAGAAGAGTAATCTAATTTGTGTCTTGGACTGCCTAGAGTTAGGAATATTTATTAACTGGGCTGTCTGGTATTTGGAGGAGAATAGGATGGGAATCCCTGAAGCAACCCAATTCAATCAGACTTATCAGTGAAAAATCAAATGAAATGTTAAATAGTAGGAAATTTTTGGTGCTATCGGGGATTCAGAAGATATAGGCCAGATCCTGCAATCCTGAAAACAGCAGTAGATCAACGTGCGCTAAGGAACTTTTAGTGAGTAGTAGTAGCGTCCACACGCCATGTTACTGTGCGGCATGCTAGTGCATTGGAGAGTTACACCCCAGCTTGCTATGCACTAACTATCCATCTAGACAACCTCCTTACTCACAGAAGTAGTCCCATTGCCATCAATCATTATAGGAATAATTCTGTATCCCACAGAGAAAAAAAAGGCCAACTGACCAAGGCCCCAATCCAGAAGAGGATTTAAGCATGTAAGAAATCCTATTGACTTCAATGGTATGCTCACATGTTTAAAGTTAAGCACAGGCTTAAGTCTTCTGCTGGATCAGAACCCAAGAGAAGATGAGAATCAAAAGGTTTCCTAGGTCTTCTCTCCTGATGTCTTTAGGGCTAGCTGAACTGGAAGGATAAGCCCATATTTTCTCAAAGGACAAAGTCAAGTTTTCCACTTTTGTTTCAATAAAAAAGAATATATCTTGGAAATGTTTTGCCTTAGCAGTTGCCATAAAGTCACGCAGTCATGCCTTAAATATACAGGCTATCTACTAGAAGATAGGTTAAAAAAATTGTTCTTCAATTACAATATAATATAGATAAATCAGAATTTGGTAAAGTCCAATGTAAAAATCACCCCAAGAAAATGTGACCTGAAGAAGAGATTTGTGTAAGCTTGAAAGCTTGTCTCTTTCACCAACAGAAGTTGGTCCAATAAAAGATATTACCTCATCCATCTTGTCACACAAGAAAATGCTCAGAGCGGACAAACATTCAGGAAAGCTGAACTGAATGCTGAAGCTAGAATGGTTTTAGCCTCCGACGCAGATTTTTAAACAAATTACTTAGAATCATTTTTTAAAGTAGACAACAACTTGTGCAGATACAATATACATGCAATTGTGTATGTATATCTGAGTGCACAACTGTGATTGCATGCACACACCATGTGTCTGCACACACCAATAGATAACCGATCAATTTACACACACAGTCTTGAAAGTTATATGTACATCTGAGGATGGTTACAATGTGCATTTTTGTACATGGACCTTGAAATGCCTCTTTTACAAATTTAAATTAACAGATAATTGAGTTTATACATCTTGATCTATTTCTAGCTAAAAGCTAGATTGTGCTGTTAGACATGCCCAGAGCAAGGGGTGATGCATAAACTGTGTCATCCCAGGACTAACCCTGAGAGACATTGTGACTCAGGGATATATCTGTAACTCAAAATTCCTCCCCTGCATTCTATATGCTCTAGGAACAAAGTCATCCACCCCTGCATAGTTATTTGCTGCTGGCCTATACCATCTTGAAATTATGACACCCCCCACACTGGCTCAGCTGTGATGATCAGTGAAAGGGACTGGGGTGGTGTTTCATGTACTATTTTCTGGGTAATCATATGAGAGGACTCCATGTTTCTAAAATTAACTAGCTCTTTATTAAGATAATTATTTACAAAGATGCTGTTACTGCAGTTAGCATTCTAGCCATAAGGAAAGGAGTACTTGTGGCACCTTAGAGACTAACAAATTTATTTGAGCATAAGCTTTCGTGAGCTACAGCACAAAATAAATTTGTTAATCTCTAAGTGCCACAAGTACTCATTTTCTTTTTGCGAATACAGACTAACACGGCTGCTACTCTGAAACCTGTCATTCTAGCCATGTGCACACAGACTAACTTCCTAGTGCCTACCCCAAACTTTTCCCTCCTGCAATCTGTGCTTCTCCCTTCAAGTTCCATGAAGGTTGCTACTCATTTTCCTTTTAACAATTTTTGTTGTTGTGGCTATTGTGACAGTTTTTTCTGCCTTGCAGGGGCCAGTGTTTACTAGTACATAGTCCGCGATAAGGATATGGCCTTTGCCATACTGTTTTTCAAGTATTCTAGTCTTCAAAACAATTTCCCACTTCTTTTTTGTGTTATCGCTGTTGGTGGGGGACTTGGTTCTTGGTTCTGTTGTTGCGTTAATTATGTTGGTCCTCTGTATTGCTTACATCCCTCATTTCTGCTGACTTGCCTACATCAGGTCAGCTGATGGCTGAGTCTTGTTCTCAGTTCTCTTTGTCCTGTCCTTGGCCCTATCCGTCTGGGTGTTTAGGCTGTCTGCCACTATTGCACAGTTGTCTTTGGTTTCATCTTTCACTAGTTTGTCAAACCGAAAATTCAAACAAGAAATTGCCAGTGTAACCCCATAATTCAGGTCAGAAAGAGGATCTGGTCTGCCTTGTTGCTCAAGCTATTCCTTTGATCCTCATGGAGAACAGGAGGTTCTCCATGTCTTCTCCCTCTTGATACTTGTAAAGTTTGATACCTTCCAGGCAGGAAGATATGGTAATGCAGTTGAAGGTAAGAACTTATACTCTCCCTTGGTCATTCTCATTACCTCAACAAGGACCAACTGAAGAACGAAATTACTTGATAACTGGGAACTGAGCGCAAATAGTCAATCTAGAAGTTGGCAGGTTTCTCCTAGAGGTTTCCTCTTGTGTAACAGGCTTTGTCCTTCACATCCATTTGAACAGGATGTGAAGAAAAGGAACAGCCTTTTCTTTGAATCTCATGCTTTAGGTTAGTGGGCATATTTTTCTACTGCCACTCCAGCTATCCAATGTTACTGTATGACAGTAAGGTGTGAGTATAGTTTTAAGGACCACAGACCTTTTGTTCTATATTAATGTGCAAATGAGGGGCATGGATCAGCATTCACATCACACTCCCAGTCCGTACCCGGCCCAAACCAGGGAAGCTAAAGATCCACCCATCAGATCAAATTCAGTGATTAATCCTGGTCACGTCTCACCTGAGGCATGTTGTGCAGATGCTAAGAAGAATGTGCCATGTTAAAGCCCAACCCCCTCTTCCCAATTAAAATCAAGATGCTGATTTTTTCTTATTTGTGTATCAGCATAATTAATTATACTAGTACAATAGGGACAGCTATGGTAATAATGTTTGTGAATAATTTGAGAGCACAGTAAGTCAAATGTGGTGGCTAAACAACTTGGCAGAGTAGTTAGTGGGTGCAAAATTAGTTTACTCATTACCACAAATTTAATCTTGATGTTCTTCAGTGCACAGTTCATTCTTTAAGATCCAAATCTGATGACTGACTGCAACACCACCACCACCACAAAGCCCTGTGTACCATTGCTGAATCAATGGGACTTGCACTACGTGTACAGTACAAAATATATGGACAAGCCTGGCAGCTGCTAAACTCATTGAAATACAATACCAGTCCCAAAGTAGTAGTATTTTACTTTGGAGCTTTATAAATTGTTGAAGAAATAAAATCCACCTTTGGGAAATAATGTTTCTTTATGTATCATTGTATCCCATTCCCCCCCCCTTAAGATTAACATAAATAGTGCTGATGCTGTAAATCATCCCCATTGGCTTTGAAAAGCCCTTGGAGAACTTCTTTCTGTGCTATTTCAGTAGACAAAGTTTAGAGAGGCACAATCACTTTTTCTTTTTTCCATAGTCAGCCAGGGGAGGAACCTGTTCTAATGCAGTACTGGCCCTCATCTGATCTTTTCAATTTATGGGCATATTTCCCCAGTCATTTTACAGAGCTAGTGCACATGCTTCAAGGGGATTTTGAGGTAGTTGCATCTGTAGTAAGTCTGAGAATTCCGTATATCTATCTCTAGACAGAAGACCATCTTGAAACACCATTTTTACACCATAGGGAGGTATCAGCAGTGGAAGTAGAGGAATTGCTCCATTCTGAAATGTATTTGCTATTAGAAATCGTTTGCAGACATTCATCCTCTGTTGGTTAATTTTGACTGGACATAAGTCACATGGCCTTGTTGCTGTTCCCTGATTAGATGAGTGTAACGCTGATTCAAGTTTCCATTCTGAAAAATTCTGTTGACAAGTTAAATATTTAGTCTCCAAAAATTCTCTATATTTTTGTTTAAAATTTTCTGTTTCCACAAACATTCCCATCAGTGAATTCATTTGCTAGAAATTGATTTTATGTTTGAACAAATATATGTGGAATAGTTTTGAGACATCCACTCAGCAATATTAAACTTTAATATTAAAACTCTCTTTTGTTTCTTGTACATTATTTTGTCTCTCCCCCCTCCCCTTTGCTTTTGATTTTTGAGAGTTTTTGAGATAATTCCTGAGCTTGGTCAAGGATGAATTTTCACCCTTATTTTCATCCAAGGTGACACAAGTACTCCTTTTCTTTTTGCAAATACAGACTAACACGGCAGCTACTCTGAAACCTATCAGTAAACATAGTTTTTCATAATGAAAAATAGTGAAATTCTATCCCAGGGAAAATCAGAACTTGGTTGTTGGAGAAAACAAAAAAAGATACAGAATAATTAATTCATTAAGGAGGAACTTCAAAATGCTTCACTCTTCAAAAAACCAGCAAAAAACAGTTTTTGTTTTTTGTCAGTGCTGCATTTCTCCCCCCGCCCCCCTTAAGCTGGTGTCTAAATTAAAGAGATCTAAAATTACATCACTTTGTGGATCTCTTCTGACTTGAGACCTGTTGATTTAGGGTCTTTTGAAATTCCCAGCTTAAATGAGCATGTAGACTGAACTGCCCTCTCATCCCTCCATCTTTTCGCTGCAGGTCAGGAGTTTTGGCAGGGAAAGAAAGAGGTACCTGGGCTGCCCCATAAGTGTTCTGTGCATAAAGGACTACGCTTTCCAGTCCAGCCAGCACCTTTTGCAAGCACTAACTTCAGACACACCAAACAAATACTCATGCTGAACAAAAATCAGGTGCAACTACTTAGAAATGAAAGCATCCTTGCTCAGGCTTTATGCATGTATCTCTAAGTGGTTTTATGGAGACAGTTGGGCTCTGCTACTCTGCACCTGCATCCATATTGAATCAGCATCTGCTGCCATCATATAATACAGGTACAGACCTCATCCAAATAAGCCTGATCATATCACATCATCTGGCCTGGCATTTGTCTGTCACACTGGGGCAGGAAATGTGATACCGAGAGATAAAAAGCAGCATACAGCCATGCCTGGAGAGACCCTTTGTTCATCTGAGGCCCCCTGCTGCTTTTGTAACTCCAAATGGATTGCTGATTCTCTGTGTATCTCTCTGGCCTTTACAAGCCAAATGGCCCGGTCAGATCACAAGCCAGCAGGTGCTGCTCAGCTCAACATTTGCACCTTCCAATCCAAACACACCTCTCTTTACCAGCCCTTAAAATCAATCAAGGAGACTTATCAGTTTGTTTTCAGCTTTGATGTTTGTCTGCATTTTGTTTATCTGTGGGTCTGTTCCTGGGAGTATGTTCTTGACATCTTGGAGTAGATGGCAATTAGCAACAGGGAGGAATGGCTCAGATAACGGGCAGACTGTAAAAGGAGGAATAAATGGGTAGACAGCTACTCCATGTCCAAATTAGGTCTTAGTCATTAGGACATGGTAGAAACCAAAAAGGGAATCCCACAGAAGAATAACAGCAGCTATCATACCGAGAGCCTATTAAGAAACGTTTGCATTCGGTACAGTCACTCTGAAAGTATTGTTCTATAATACTTCATAGAACCATGCTCAGTAGCTCAATCCTGAGAAGTCTGAGCTACTCCTGCAAGGTCATAGAGGTCCTCAGCTTCAGTGGGAGATGACACTGTGAGTGTTTCTCTCTGATAGGTCCTTTGGGGCAAGGACCAACCCTTATTATATGGAACCTACCACAAAAGCAATTCAGTCCTCTTTGTAATACAAAGAAAAATATTAGTGGTCTGTTTGTGTATATACTGTGTGTGTATTTATATTGCTGCACATATTTCCATATGATGTATATTAGAGATGAGGCTGAGCCCAAAGCCTAGATCTAAACAACCCAGAACTTGATATACATTCAGAATATGAAACCAGATCTGGGCCTGAATTTTGCAGCTGACTCCTACCTTTATAGTTGCCTCAACAAAATTCTGTATTTCGCTCTGGGTGCAAAGCATAGAGTGAGGGTACCCCACAGGAACATACTCCCCACATTACACAGCTTGCATAAGGACCAGGCACATTGCAGTCCCTGTGCTCAGGGAAGAGCTGTGACTGCTCCCTCCACAAGCCCTGCAAGGTGCACAGAGCCCCAAAGGGTGACCTGCCCTCTCTGTGCATTGGCTTATGGAACAAGACTGGAGTGCAGGCGGTAGTGTGCAGGAGTCTGAGGAACTTTGCGGGGTTTTCTGAATCTGAAATAAATTGCCTCCTGGTGCTTCCTCTGAGGTGGTGCATCTCAGCACCCCCCCCCCAAAAGAAAGACTGTGCACAACAGAGCCCACTTTTATGAAACAGTGCTTTCCCACTCCTGCTTGGTAAGGTCCCTCTGTTGAAGTAATAGATTACTTCACTTCATTATGCACACAAACTTTCTTCCTTCCCTACTTACTGTATATGGGACCTCAGTTATACTAGGTATGTTAAAGAGGTAAGTGCATCATTGCATAATGATCAAATTGCTTGTCTCCCAAGGATATCATAAAAGGTGTGTTTTTTCTGCCATTGCTTGTGATTATTAAAGTTGGCACCAAGCAGCAGATTTTTAGTTATACACTGTGCAGAGATTTTAATTAATCAAAGTCAGTTTAAACTTGCATAGTTTTGTTTAGGACCAAATATCTTACATATGCTAAATTTGCATGCACAGTTTCCTTGCTCAGTAGTGATAATTGCATTTGCAAATAATCAGTTAGACGATTGATTGTTTTTTTCCCATGTAATCATGGGACCTGAAATACAACGATATCTACAGTGTACTGTAAATACCTGTCAATAGTTATTGCATTACAACTTTTTTCTTTTAATGGGTCTGTCCTTTTCATTGGTATTGATTTAAGTGGGCTGCACTGTTCCCACAAACTGATTCTACAGCCCTGTTTCTATATTATGAGTTAAAAGCCACTACGTTTGCTACATCTGTGCTTCTGGATCCACTTAAAGAGCAACAGGTGTTTGTGAATTGTCTATAATATGTAGTATATGAAGGTAAAACCCAGGTATATTTTGTTCTGTATAAACCCTAAACACTGCCCACTTTGTGCCTGCAAATGTTTCATGTAAACAGAAGCTTAGGGCCCAAGCCAGCTTCCACCGCAGCCAAGGGCAGTCTTTTCATTAACATGAATGGGAGTTGGATTGGGTCCTTAATTAGTGATAATATTTCTCTGGAAAAAAGCCCAGAAGCTGCATAATAACTGAACTACCTATTGAAGCATTCCCTTTATTGCGTCAGGGTTTAGGCTCAATGGTAGAATAGTCCACTACTTCTATCGTGTTTGATGGCTATGCTGCAGAAAGGACTTCAGCCATCACTCCAATAATGTGTTTTCACAGAAGCAGAACATTCTTTAAAAATAAACAACTGAAAACTTAAAAGTCCCCAAACTCAAATTCTTTGCAGATAGCTGGACTTTTACTTGGGAATAAAAGCTTCTGGAAATGCTAAACCAATCACCTTCTTTCCTCTGATGTTTGAAAATCTCTGATTGACATGGCCCAATGAGATATGAACTGGATCTGACGTAGTGAATGAGGGTGTGATATGTAACTAATTCACATCAAATTATTTTAAAGCAAAGAAAAACAAAGTTTGTGCATTTATTTTGAATGATTTATTCATTAAAATTCTATGTTTTTCATCTAGCAACTTTTGTGCATGACTAATATTGCATATGTAGGCACCCTTTGCAAGAGGGGCCTCTGAACTTAATTGCGAGTGTTCCAGCTGGGAAGATCCTGAGTGCTGTAATCCAGCCTTGGAGACTACAAACCCTGCGATGCCTTGGGTGGAGAGAGAGACTGCCTCTTACAGGGAGCTTATGATGGGCTCCATTTTGGAGAGACACTGAGATTGTTTTAGCAGTCCTCTGTCCATACCAGAAGCTGGTGCTAAACTATTGCTAGGAAGCCAGAAGCTGTTGCTGACAGCCTGCTGGGACTTTCATCAAACAAGGAGTCTCAGGGATGGTTGGTGGCTTCCCTATAGTCAGAGCAGAGACTGTTGTTGTGCCTAGACCTGACTGAGGTGGGCCTGCAGTGATGCCTTGTTTGGGAAAGTGCTTGCAAGGGAAGAGGGACAGCAAAGAGACTTTAAGGAGTTGTCTGAGTCTGTGAAGAGGCGGAGTGGTCTTCTCATCAAACCAGAACCCAGAGTTGCTGACATTTGGTTAAAATAACTCCAGTCTTCAGAGGGGGTTTGCAGCTTGGCATGATCCCAAATTAAATTGTTCTGCTCCTTGTTGCCTTGGCTGGACTGATTCACCAGACCACCAGAGTGCTGTCTCCAGCTTCAAGATACTCAAGTGCACCCATGCAAGGAAATGTTTAGAATTCTGAAATCCAGAGGAGTGTACCCTCAGGGGAGGGAGGAGGGAGAAGGTGGCAGTGTAAATGCAAGTTAGATAAGTTTCCTCTACTACTGTAAATTGTATTTGTTAATTGATGAATTGAAATGCCCCCTGCTGATTTAATTTAGTAGTCACATTCAATCTTAATCTGTTATGCCATGTTTCCTTAAATTGTTAAGTAAATATATGTTAACTTTAATCTAAATGTATAATGGGTGTATATTGTTTATAATTGCTATTTTTGAGTTAGACCCATTGCACAAATTAGCTCAGATTTATTCCTGGAGGCTCCCAAGGTATGACAGCTAGCCCAGCCAGATAGAGGCACCACCAATTTTAATTTCCTTTACAAGTAAAATGACTGCAGCAGAGGGGTGGATAGAGGATTCCCACCTATCCAACATCACCACTGGGATACTGAGGATCTTCTTTACTGTCCACAGTATCAGGCGCATGGGCACACAGGTGAGTGTTGCCTGCTCCCGAGTAACCCAGGGAGAAAAGGGGGATTACACATATGTGCAAATGTACCTGTTCTCCTTCACCTTACTTCCCTGAATTTTGAAGGGACCTGTCTTCCTGGTGAACTGTGTATAGTTCAGCTCTTGTCATTATGAAAAATATGCATTGACCTCCACCCTTTTTATGGAACTTTTATGCACAGACGGGATTACAGTTAAAGAGGAGGATGTAGTGATTCATTCTTTGTTGAAAAATGACTCAAGAAGGAAATTGCATGGTTTGGGATGACAGCTCATTGTAACCTGTTGTGACCATGCCTGCCTGTCATATCATACCATGCCTTTTCCTTGGAAGTCAGACAAGTAAACATACCAGGCACACTTCAGCTGGAAACCACTACAAAGAGATACAGAATACCTATTTCTTTGTTCTGGTGGACAACTCCCAAACGCTTGATACCATGGTGATCCAACTCATTGCCACCAGAGACACCTGAGGTAAATGCAAGTGACTAAGATGGGATGCAAGAGACTGGAATAAAAAAACCTATAAAAACACGTCTGGAATGAATGATATCCTCTGGTTCAGTCAGAACTCCCATTACATATTCATGACTGGATGACTAGAAATATTTCTTGAAATTGTTGACGTTGGCAGAAGGATTGGCTGCTCTAATGCTAATCCTATAATAAGGCTGGTCTTGTAGCTAAAGCTCAGGGTTGAGAGTCAGCAGATATCAGTACCATGCCCAGCTCTGCTGCAGACCTCCTATGTGATTGTGGATAAGTTACTTACCTCTGTGCCTCAGTTTCCCAACATGGGGATAACAACACTTACTTTGCAGGGGGCTTGTGATTCATGGTTGAAAAGCATATAGAAATACAGTGATGGAAAGTGCTATTATCATGTAGAATGTATGATAAGGGAGCCCTCATTTCACACAAGAATTTACCCTGAGCCAAATAGGAGATCATCAGTTATTTATCTGCTGCTATGTTTTTCCCTGGCAAAATCAACCCTCTTCCATCCCAGAAAATACAGATGTTTATAACTCCTGAGTTGCTTATTCAGAAGGTAGGGTAGGGTATAAAGCAGGGTGTTAACACTGAAGCTGCAATGCTGTGTGACAAGCAGACATAAGGGGTAGCAGAAGAACACTGTGCACATGTTATCACTTGCAAACTAAGAGTACCAGTTTGGCAATCTCACCCTAAATCTTAATTAGAGCCTGGGTTATGCTCCCATGTCCATATTTAGATCTGAATAAAAGTGGCCTGATTTTCAGAAGTGCTGAACACCCACAAATCTTACAGAAGGGAATGAGATAGACAAGTGTTTAGGAGCTTTGAAAAGCTTTTATTTAAGTGCATACATATGGATTTGGGAATTTAACATTAGTCACCCAGGCTTGAAAATGCTGGCCCTTGGTAAACCTATCTGCCCAATTTCCCATCTATGGAGCAAGAGATCCTGAAATTGTTTCCTTGATTCAAGTTTTCCATGTGCAAGCAGCTTCAAAAATCTTGCCCTGAAAACTGCACTTGTAAATTTGGAGCCACTGAAATCAATAGAAGCGGCTAGTGGGTTTTTTGCAGTATGTGCAAGAACACAAAACCATTTTATGCAAAATTTTGGCTCTAGTAAAGTGACTGTCAAATTCCCCAAACAGTAAAAAAGTGCAAAGTAATTATGAATCTAAAAGCAGAGCAAAATTTCAAATATCCCATTGATTTTCCTTTCTTCTATATATGACTACCTAGTCATAACAATGGCCAGCAGTATTGTTTTTTTTGTTGGCCCATTAGATTATAATACTGCTCCATAACCAGTTGATGGAGGATGCATTTCTCAGTATCTTTCTCCCCCTCCAGGAGAAAATTTGTTAAGGACATATTCACTCTTGGTGTAAGTGAATTTGATGTCTGTTGACTTTAGTAACTTAATACCTGCTTATGATAGCAATGATTTTGATCCATAATCCTTAGCAAGGCCTATTTTAGATTTTGTAATAAGGTTAATGGGACATTCAGAATGCTAGTTAGGGATATGTTCAGACTTCGTCTATAATTCCCTATTTCCAAAAACTAATAACTTTCTCAAACTTATTTGAGGATAAAAAAATTTGATGTTTGGTCTCAGACCAATGATAAAGCTATTTTGGAAACTCTGAAAGAAATCACTTAATCTCTTCTTATCTCAGTTCCCCATCTGTAAATTGTGGATAATAATACTTCCTTTCTCCCATCCTCTTTGTTCTTGCCAAGATTGGACAAGATTGGATAGGCATCTGAAATCGATGGTCAGCGATCCATTGGTAATATATAATGAGAGACTCAAATAGGTCTATCTATTTAGCTTAACAAAGAGAAGTTTAAGGGGTTACTTTTGATGATGGTCTGTAAGTATCTAGATGGGGAACAAATATTTAATAATGGGCTCTTCAAACTAGCAGCGAAAGGTATAATGTGATCCAATGGCTGAAGCTAGACAAATTCAGACTGGAAATAAGGTGTACATTTTTAAGCAAGAGAAATTAACCACTGGAAGAATTTACCAAGGGCTGTGTTGAATTTTGCATCACTGACAATTTTTAAGTCAAGATTAGATGTTTTTCTAAAAGATATGGTCTGGGAATTATTTTGGGGAAGTTCTATGACCTGTGTTATACAGAAGGCCAGACTAGATGATCACAAATAGTCCCTTTTCAGCCTTGGAATCTTTGAAATTGGCAACTGGACATTGAAGTTAAAGTTAATAGTCTTATATCCAATGCCTGGACTTTTTTGCTGCGTGTACATTCCAGTGACTTCTACTAGGAGTTCTGCATGAGTAAAGATAGAGGATTTGGCCAGCAGCAGTTAAACATTTCCATCAAAACTATTTTTCATTGGAAAATTAGATTTTTGATTAAATAAAATCTTTCACAAAAGGGTGTCCACTTTCCTCAGAAAATTTCAGTTTCTGACTGAAAAAACCTAACACCCAAAACCCTAAAAGATTTCAGTTTTCAGCTAGAACGTACCATGACCAAGAATTCCTATGATGCACTGCGGTGACCTAGAAAGCGGGGATACCATAGTGCATCATGGGGATGTAGTCCAGTCAGGAAACCTGGTCCACAAAGGAGATGGAGGGGCATAAAGCTCCCAAATTACAACTTCCATGAGGCATCACAGCAGCGTTTCTGAATGTTTTTGTTTTCAGCCAAAAGTTTTCAGCTGAATATTTTCAGTTTTCTATTTTTTGCAAAAATGTCAAAATTTTCTGTGGGGAATAAGAATAATCCTACTAGGACTAGATTAGGCAAATTAAATTAAATTAGATAAAAAGGCCAACATTTCCAAAATTGGGTGACTTAAGGCAAAAAGAGTTGCAGGTCATTGTCTCTGAAAAATCTGGCCACTTGTTTTTAGATAATTGCATTTAGATATTTAGTGACACTCTGAGTACCTTTCCCAGACCTGAAGAAGAGCTCTGTGTAAGCTTGAAAGCTTGTATCTCTGACCAACAAAAGTTTAGCCAATAAAATATATTAGCTCACCCCCTTGTCTCTGTATTTTTGTACCTAACTTTAAGCAGCCAAGTTTGAATGTTTTTACTTTAGTGCTCCAAATTATCAGGCAGATGGTCTAGTAACAAAGTAGTGCCAATTATTTAATATATTTTAGGCACACTCCTTCTTGTGAGGTGCATTAATATTGAATCAATGTTCTTAGTCACAACCATCACTACGGTAACTGATAGTCTACATAGCGAAAAGGAACAAAACATCCTTATGAAGCCTATTTGGCAATAATTGTGGATCTTTCTTACAGCAGCTCTACAAAGTGAAATTTCATGAGGTACTGCATCATTTCTTTTCCTAACTGTATATTCTGTTCAAATGCCAACAATGGCTGAGTGTAGAGTTATTTTCACTGACCTGCAGAAATGGGTGGAACATCAGACACTCCATTAAAACAGTTAATGAGGGAAAAATTTAGATGGGAATAACACTTGTAAGTTGGTCATAGAGCATGCTGGCAAGCATACTGAATCTCACTTTGGATATGGAACAAAACAGCACTTTGAGCCATATACTCAAAATCGTCCCTAAATGAAAGTAACACAAATCTCTCCATGAGGAATAGCACACAATGGGATGCATTTTCACTCTTCTTTTCCTCTAAAGAGACAGAAAATCCTATGAATGGCATCTCTTAATGGAAGCCTCATTATTATGGTTATTGATTGATTATGGTTAAGCAAGAAAAGTCATATTAAATACTCCTCTATAGCAACCTTCCTCACAGCTGATTTTTGCCAAACCCATTCTTCAGTGCTATTAAATCTACACTGTGTGTGACCCTGCACAACTTCCAAAATGTTAAGTGTTCCAGCATCTCATTCATTCGTTGGTGCCACCTTGACTCTTACTTCATCTTTACAAAAGCAAGTCCTTGTTCTTTGGCATATTTGGGACATGGAAAATGGCCACAACTGTTTCATGACTTAAGTCAGAGCCTATGTTGACACCTTCCTTTAATGTGGAAGGTCTGCTCAGTGGTGAACAAGTGCAGTAATGTTAAAAGAAATCAGACTTTGTTTTTTCACCTAATTGTCCACAGTTTTCTTCTTTAATCAATGCTTTGTGCCCATGCACTCATCAAAAGCTTTCTGGACAATTAGAATAACAAGCTAGTTTCCAAAAAGCGCTTTCTGAATTGATTTTCACAATTGAATTATTCTGTTTTGAAAAGAAACCCATCCATGTAAACCTACTCCCTTTTAAAACAGAACAAAAATATGACCTAATACATGATCAAGGCAACACAGGTTAAGTTTGGGGAAGGGAGAAACCTTCAGTTTAGAAAATGGTTTTGCAATGCTTATGATTTAGTACTATATTAGTGCACAGAGATTAAGCCTTCACATGCCTGTGAGCAGACATGTCACTGTACATTTAGTAAAGCAGAGGTCTTCCAGCAGTAGCAGTCACATGGATGACATTTCCAACTTCATGTGGACATCTGGTCAGGCCAGGTTCATGTTACGTCCAAGGTTCAGGTTGATAAAAGTAGTAATTTTGCAGGTAAGGAAATAGCTGGAGTATAGAAGGCTGAGCGACAAGAGATGGCTTCCAGTCCCAGTTGTCACTGCCTTGCTATCGAACCTTATGGTTTTGATCTATAGTATGTGCTTTGAGACTGTTCTGTAGTAGGAGATGCAGGAAGAATTCTGACTGACTTCCTCTTGGGACACTAATGAAAGCAGTGGCACTGCCCTAAACTAGTGCCTCTGGTCCCCAACCAGACTGTGCCTGGTTTCCAAACAGGGGTGCAAGGTGCACACTACCCTTGTCCACTCCCTGCCCCCCTTGTGTTCCCAAGGCCTACCACCTCTGTGTGTTTGTTTCCCTATCTATAAAATGAGGGCAATAAATAATCTTCACTCATGATCACAAAATTATTTTAGATCCATGGATGAAAAATGGTATATAAGACCTACATATTATGTTAACCGATAGTGACTAAATCAAATATGTGTTTTGTGCCTAAGATATGTACTAGAGAGATATTCCTGTAATGCATCCGACAATTTTGACAATCTGTCTCATAAAATTATTAGCATTGAGAAATCCACTTAACACAGCAAATAGGAAGCTAGAAAGGAATTTAACCACAAGTTTCCTATCTTTGACTGGTATCTTTGAGTGATATTTAGCCTTCTTTAAGGAGACTAAAATATTTTGTTGCACTAGCAACAAAGTACGAACTCATAGCTTATATTGTCATCATGCTATCAATAGGTCCACACGTTCCCTTTGGCTGGATGTCCAAGGCCATTTTAATGTGTAAAAGGAGACTAGTAGTCCCTTGTGTGCAAAATACTCCACCACTTATATTTCAGTACTGTAAAAAGTGCTTGTTTTATTATGTTTGTTAGCTGGATTGATTTCCCTCTTTGCAGTTACAGTATTGCAATTAATTTGTTTTTTAAACTTCAACATGCTATGTCTTTTAGGGGGATTGGAAGAGACTGGCAAATATAATGCAGATCTAAATATCATATCTGCATCTAGAGATTTTATTATGAGAAATTCAGGAATATTTGGAGAGGCGGGAGAATGAGAAGCAGCCAGCGTCTGTAGAATGACATCAATACATAATACATCTTATTACGGGAGTTGTCCACATGGTGCTAGGTGGAAGATAAAGACCTCTGAAATGTATGCTTCTAGTAGGTGTCACTGATTTTTAAAATTATGCACTCCTCCCTCTGCTGAATGGGTCCAGTTTGTACTAAGACCAATAGGCCTGAGAAGATGGCACAGTATAGCAACATGTAGCCACAGTAGAAGAGTCCAGAAGAGTCCAGCAGTAGAACAGTTGTGACTGACTAGAACATGAGAAAGGCCCAGCAAGTACCCTGGCTAAAAGATGACAAAGCACAGTAGCTCAGCGTGCATGTGTACACATTACGCAGAAAGATGAGAGTCATTTATAAACTGGTAGCACACCAGGAGAAGCATTGCTCAGAACATAGCACACAAGAAAGGGCCTAATCCAAAGTGTACTGAAGTCAAGGGGAGTCTTATTATTGCTAAGGCTAGGCCCATTGCCCTCTTCCTCTCCTGCCATACACAGAGTTCTTTACTGGGGTTGTGTTGGCAGGGCCCACGTGAGGAGTGATATCAACACCACTGAGTGCATAGGGCATCTCCTCCCTATATTTATATCAAATATAAAGTTTCAGGCTGCCTGAGTCATAGAGTTTAAAGCCACAAGGGACCACTAGATCAGCTAATCTGACCTCCTGTGTACCACAGGCCACCAACACCACTCTCAGACTAAACCCAACAAAATAAATGAGACCCACAGAAGACTAAATTATTATATGCCACAGGCAGAGAATAGGAGGGACCAGTGCTTGAGAACCCCGCAACATCAGGGAAATGTTTTAATGAGAAATACCCAGGTAATCCTGGCAAGTGACCTGCACCCGCACACTGCAGAGGAAGACAAAAAAAAATCCAAGGTAATTGTCAATCTGACCTGGTGGAAATTCCTTCCTGACCCTACATGCAGTGACTAGTTAGATCCTGCACTTGTGAGCAAGAACCAGTGAGCCAAGCGCCTGAGAGAAAGAATGCTTGATGCCACCTCAGAGCATTGCCCCTCTCTCACCCCCACCCAGTGTCCCATCTCCAATTTTAGCCATCCCTGATGTGTCAGAGGAAAGAGATTAAAAAACTGGCTGGGGTGGGAGGAATCCCTTCCTGACACCTGCAGGTGGCCAGCAGAAGCCCTGAAACATGAGCTTTAGGAGCAGATGATATAAACTGGAAGTGATCCCCAGGGCTGTTCAGCCCTATCCCAACCCTCACCCCATCATAGAACTGCACTCATAAATTTGTCCAGCTCTATCTTAATACTAAGTTGTGTGCCCCCACAAGTCTTATTGGGTGGCCTATCCAGATTCTGATATTCTATTCTGATGGTTAGAAAATTTCTTCTAATTTCCAGCCTGATGTGTTCATAGGCCAAAAATCCATTTGTTCTGTACCAATGTTGTCCTTTAGCTTAAATAGCTCTTCACCCTCCCTGGTACTTACCCACCTACTGTATTTCTAGAGAGCAATAATATCCCCCTGAGCCTTTTTTTTTGTGAGACTAAACAAACCAAGATCTTCCAGTGTACTCTCATAACTTTAAGATAGGCCCTCCATTCCCCTGATCATCCTAGTAACTCCTCGCTGTACCATGTTCCAGTTTAAATTCATCTGTCTTGAACATGGGTGACCAGAATTGTATACAGTGTTCCAAATGAGGTCTTACCCAGACTCGTTACAATGGCATTAATGCTTCTCTGTCTTTATTGGAAATTCCTTGCCTACTACATCCTAGCACTGCATTTGCCTTTTACACCGCCACATCACATTGGTGGCTTATAGTCATCTTGTGATCAGCCTACATATCTGGTCTCTCTCCAACTGCTAAGTCCCCAGTTTGTAGCAAAAATTCTTGTTATTAGACCTTAAATGCATGATCTTGTTCTTTGCACTGTTGATTTCACCCCATTTCTGTCACTCTAGTCTTTGACATCATCCAGATGTTCCAGTATAATATTCCAATCCTACTTTGTATTGAAGATGTCTCCCAATTTTACCCTAGCAGCAAATTTCATTAGCACACTCACTGCTTTTTGTGCCATGGCCATTAATGAAAAATATTGATTAAAACTGCTGGATCCTTGAGGAACTCTGCTAGTAATCTCTCTCCAGTCCGACAACTAACCTTTCAGCACAACCCATTGCCTTCTCCCCTTTAGCCAATTCCTTATCCACCTTACAATGCTTGTATTGATCTCTATCTTCCCTAATTTAACTAATAATTTCCCATGTGGCACCGTGTCAAATGCTTTACTGAAATCCAAATATGTTAGATCTAGTGAACTTCCGTTAGCTAAAAAAATAATCAGTTATTTTCTCAAAGAAGGAAATCAAGTTAGTCAGGCATGATCTGAAGACCCAGGCAGACATCACTACTTTGGTTACACTTGGGTCATGTTTCCCAGCTTTTCTTTCCAATCACGAGGGCTAGAAATTGAATATTCCAATATAGTCACCAGACTCCAGAGCTGGGGCCATAAGCATAGGTCTGTAGTGACTATGCCTTAATTTGGCCTATTCGGGAGGGCCTAGGAAACAACTTTGCCACTCCAATATAAAGGATTCCTGTGCACCGATCACATCACTGTATTATCTATTCAGATTGTAAACTTTTGGTGGCAGGGACTTATTACATGTTTGTATAGTGCCTATATTGCAATTTGGGCCTCGAGGTGCTACCATAATACAAAAAGTAGTTTCAGAGTAGCAGCCGTGTTAGTCTTCGCAAAAAGAAAAGGAGTACTTGTGGCACCTTAGAGACTAACAAATTTATTAGAGCATAAGCTTTCGTGAGCTACAGCTCACTTCATCGGATGCAACAGCTCACGAAAAGCTTATGCTCTAATAAATTTGTTAGTCTCTAAGGTGCCACAAGTACTCCTTTTCTTTTTACAAAAAGTAGTCTGATCAGAGCTGACTTAAAGATCTTGGGGTATGGAAGATGATCATAAGGGATTACACCAAAATTAAAGGACTCTTATTTGACTTAACATTTGTGCAAGGTCTTTAAGTTTTGACTGCCTCTTGGTGCAGAAGAAGAGCCCACTTATTTGTTCCTTTCTATCCCAGTCAGTAGTTGATGGTTTTACACTAGTTTATATTCTCAAGTCTGTCTTTGGAAGAGTAGCCACCTTTGGAGCTCTTGGAACACTGAACTGAGACCTTAGGGGTCCTACCCTCTGGACTACAACAATGGCTCCAGAGCCTACAGATACCATTTTCCAGCCTGCTTAGGGTTCGGGCATGGACACAATAGACTGGAAACTCCTACAAAAGCCAATGGGAAGCTTCAGATGGAGTGACTTATATAGACAGTTTGCTGGGCCAGTGAGGAGACAGCACTGCTCAGTCCTTCAGTGGGAGGGACAGGCTGCCTCAGACACAAAATGTTCAGTTTTGATTTTGGGCTGCTTGAGTTTAGAGCTGAGCTGAGATAGGACAAGCAGCCTCTAAGGCTGTCAATCCAGCACTGTCTATGAATTCACCATTTATTTTTAACAAAGGGAGAGTATGTCTTTCTGGAATAGTCACACCACAAAAAGAATATTAGCCAGCTTGCAAAAGAAATATGGCCCAGCATTAGTTTTACATGCCAGTTTTCTCTTTTTTGTATTCTGTCATGTGGCCAGTTTAATGCTTGGGTTACTACATATATCTATCCTACCACGTGGCAGAAATGTGAGGAATGTATGCAAGAAACAGCAGCTTGTGTATAATTCCCATGTCACAGAACCCAATAACTGAAATGGCCAACATTTCCAGGGGTTGCTTAGCTCACCTAAAGAGAAAACTTGCAGTGTGTATGTTCAAAGAGGTAGCAGAGTCATTAAAGCTGGAGCAGTTCTTGTGCAAGATCCAGTGAGCATGTTACATACTCATAAACAGATAAGTCTGAATGGTTTTCAGCCGTGCAAATGTAAATGAAACCTGCTGAAGCAAGCCTTAGGTATGCCATCTATGTGTTTGACTTAAAGTTCAGAGGAATTAGGTAAGTATATGACCGACAGGAATGAAGAAACTTGCATCAGCACAGTGGATCAGATACAGGCACTGGGTATTTAAAAGAGCATGTCTGTGTGGAGGTATTTTACATAATTTTAAAAATACCTTTTTATTCCCTGTTGTTTCTATACCCACTGGCATCTTGAAATGGGAATTTCTCTCTCTCATTTCATTTTCCTGTGCTGTGCACTCTGCTCTGTTATAGCATTGCTCATAAAGGACTGGCTACTGACATTGATTTCTTTATGTATTGGTTTCTTTTCATTCTGTGCACCACATTTAATAGGGTATATACACACCTGTAATTACTGCTTTGAAATGAAAATACATGGTTATTACAGATAACAAGTCTCATTTTCTGTTTAACCCCCAGCCCACCCCCTGCTTGCCCTTCTCAGGTACTGTTTCTTGTTTTCTCATATCCTAACAATCCTCTAACATCCCTGGCAAGCACTAGACTGCAAGCTGTCCCCTGCATCCTAATGAACTGTCTGCCTCCCATTCCACACCTGCCTCTCTGTGCCATTGGCACAACCTGCTTTAATTTACCTTCTCTTACCATCCATGGTGATTCCTACCACCCTCACTGCTGAACTACAGAGCCAGCCCCCTCACTCAGCTAGTTCCATCTTAAGTGTTAGGAGTAGAGTTGGGTGAACATTGTGTATCAAACAATTTATTCAACTAATTTAGCCTATTTCTTCTACTTGTGATTTTTCCATGAAGATGCCACAGTTGTTACATATGTTTGCAATCATCAGTTATTCATTGACCAGTTTATTACAGTGTATTTCAGCCCATGGATTGCTGTTAAACGATTCACCATGATTAAATAGCATTTGCTATTTTCATGGTCTTCACTCGTGGGGAGCTTTGTCTAGTGGTCAGGGCTTAGGCCCTTCGATCCTGCACAGGGGTTTAGTAGGGAGCCCAGACCCTTCTACTCCACCGGGCTCCAGCCCAGGGCCCTGTGAGGGCAACAGAAGGGTCTGAGAGCCAGGAGTGCTTTCAGGCTGCCCTCCCTGAGCCACTTTCTACCACCCCTCTATTGTCCACAGTTCGCAGTCTGTACAGGAAAGCATGAAGCTCATCACGTGGCACCTCTCCTTGAATGGGTGTGGCGTGGTTACTCCCTCCCTCTGGAAGCAGCATCTGCCTCCTTTCATGCCAGGTCGTCGAGCCAGGTTAGTTCCAAGTCTCTTCCCTTCAGGGTAGTCCACAGACAAAAATAAGGGGAATTAATACAAATAAACTGAGTCTATATGAGAGAGAGACGGAATGCCTCAGTCTCAGGGTGTACCTAAAGTAGGTACTCCCTTCCCCTAGGGAGGGAGCAACAACCTATAGGCAGTTGTTGTAGAGAGAGATCCTTCCTCCCTAAGCTGTCCTCCCTTCCCTGGTCTGCCCCCAAGTGAACTGTTCTGCTCCCTTTTAACTCCTCCTCCAGCTTGTGCATCTCATGCAAGTGTGGCAGGGTGGGGCTGGCCAAGCCCAGAGCAGCTTTCTAATCCCTTATTGCCAATGTGTAGGGTTTGTATACCCCATCACAGCTACCTAGTATTGTTCATACTATTGGGTTACTTATGTCACATGATATTGTTTTTGCTCCCTAAGTGGATTACTCCTAAACTCACAATGACCATGCAACCCCCCTGGCATAAATATTTGTGCAACTACACATTTCAGTGAGTATTCATGGCTCTTTCTCCTTCTGCAAATATTTTTGTGAACAAACCTTTGCTCGTCCCTATGTTCGCAGAAAATGACTAAAAGCAATATTTGTATTACAGTGCAGGTTGTATTCAAACAAATGCTTATGAATACTATTGAAATGTTCACCTATCTCCAAATGAAAACAAGTAGTGAGGAAAGTGGAAACATGCGGAACTCTGCCAGCAGTTTTGGAAAGAGTTCCAAGAGCAGAGGGAGTTGGGTGGTGCAAGTTTTGACCTACCAACTCTCAGCCAGACATGCTTCCTCCATCCCTAAGTGCACCTCCTAATGGTTACCCTCAAGCAACAACTATTTATCAGGTGTCATCCACTTAGTAATTAAGAGTTTTCCTACAGATTAACGGAGATGAGCATGGACATAAACAGTTTGAGAAATGCATAAATCTTATAATTGCATTAACTTTGTAAACTTGATAAAAGAATTGCAAAACACCTCCCAGTTTTGATGGTATTTATTTAAATAAAAAGGGTGAGTACTGTGTTCTCACAGTAATGCTGAATACATGTGTCTGTTCTTTTCTAGTAAAACCACAAAGAGTTCATTCACTTGCATACTTTCCAGCGAGCACATTAGTTATTCTGTATAAAATGTATAAAGACAATTAATGGAACAAACTATAAAAGGCCACTTCTTACCTCAGGGTGGGGGAAGAGGTAAATTAACCTCAAAATGAATTTCAATCAGTGAATTAACAGATATCTCAGTTCAACTAAGAAACCTATCTTGTGATGCTTTAGTGGAAATGCTAGCAGAGCAGCATACAAATAATGTACATATCTTGCAGATTACATAATTTATTTGGCAATGTTTTCATTCAGTAAAATAAACTTCAGAAAACTGCAGTGGAGCCTTCTTATAAATTAGCTCTAATGTCTAAAATCCCATGAGCTTTGAAATGTTAAAAAAATACATAATGTTGCTGAGCAACATGGCTCAGCCTTAACAACTTTTCCTTGTATAAAGCGTCCCAGAAAAAGGACTACCGTGGGAGTTGTGTAAGTACTCACCCTATGGGTCGTGCTATTTTACTGCAATCTTTTCAGGAACAGTTTACACAGAATACTGATAGAATCCAATTATAAAGGAGTCTCCAGGGCTATTCTACTACCCTTCACTCTCTGTGTGAAGAAACATGGCCCAGCATGTTTCCCCACCCCCTTCTCTATAACCACCTCCATTAACTTTACCATTAACATTAGAGAACTAAAACTGCTATCATCCAATTTTCATATAAAATCATCTTTAATAGATTTAAGAATAAATCAAAAGTCAAATCTTTCTCCTTGTTTTTTCTCTCTCTGCTTTATTAAAAACTGTGAAGTGGGCTTTTAAAATGGCCTTGGCATCATTTAGTCTAGGGATATTGTATACATTGAATGCCCATGGGGTTTCAACTTCTGTTCCTCCGAACTAGGGGCCCATTCAGCAAGGAGCTAAGAACCTTCAACTCCCATGGGAGTCTGGGGTAAGGATAGCTTACCTGGTTCAGATACATTAAGAATTTATTCAGATCTTTGTCCTAAACAAACTAAACCAGAACCAAACCTTTTCTTAAGGTTTGAAAAACTATAAATGAACTTTTCTTATTGTGTCTTTGTGTTTTCAGTTTCATTTTCTTGCTACCTTGTTTCAGCTAGAAGTAGAAGCAATGAAAGACCCCAAGAAAGGCTAATCTTTCAAAGGAAGAATGGTCTTGTGACCAGGGCACAATAATTCTGGATTCTGGTCCCAGATCTGTCATTGACTCTCTGCGTGGGCTTAAGCAACTCTCCAAGGGGCTGATCCATCCCCCCAAAAAGTCACTGGGAGTCTTTCCATGAACTTTAATGGGAGTTGGATCAGGCCCTTAAACTCTCAACAGTCCCTTCATTGCCCCACCCATAAAGCTGGGATAATAATATTTCTGTCTGACAAGGCAAGTGAGAGGATTACTTCATTAATGTTCATAGCACTGTTGAGGTCCACAGATGGAAGGCATTATGTTAGTGCAAATTATTATGATTTAACATCATTCTCATGGTATTTCCAAATGTCCTAACTCACTAAAGCTAGGAAGTTCTAAAAATTGTGTTAGAGAACTTCTTCTCAAGTGATTTCAAACCCCATTTCTGATCCAGAGATGTTTTGGAATGAATTCATTGGTATTGGGATGTTTGGATGTTTATTGAAGCTGAGCCTCTAGCTCTTTTGAGATTCCCCATTCATCGATATTCTGAACACAGGTGCATGGAACATGGCGTAAAAGAGACTCCCTAAACTTTAACAAGTTTATTAGGTTATTAGTGTAGCAGATGAGACACTGGGGCCAAATATTTCAATTTGGTTTCCTAAAACCTGAAGTAGGTTTCTGACCATCAGAGAAGTGAGGTACTGGAACAGCCTCCCAATAGGAGATGGGGAGTGGTACAAACAACTTAATTAGTTTCAAGAGAGAGCATGAAAAATTTATGAGTGGAATTGTATGATGGGGTTGCTTGTGCGGGGAGGGCAGCAACAGAGGTCGGCAGCCCTGGTGGTCCCTTCCTGTTCATATATTATCTTCCTAAATCTCATGCTTCAGGGCTTCCCTGGTCACCTGAAGGGCCAGGAAGGGATTCCCACACATCCCTTCCTCAGTGTATTCTGTTTTTTGTTTGGCTTGGTTTGTCTCCTTCTTCTGAAGCATCAGAGATGGCTGCAGCTGAAGACAGGACACTAGATGAAGGTCTGGGTGCTCTGAGGTAGTACTGAAAATTCTGTTTCTCAGGTGCTTGACTGGCTGCTTCTTGCTCACATGCTCATGGTCTAACTGATCACCATATGTGGGGTTGGGAAGGAATTTCCCCCAGGTCAGATTGCCAGTGACCATGTGGGTTTTTCTCCTTTCTGTACAATGGGTGGGTACAGGTCACTTGCCAGGATTTCCTAGGTATATATATATATCTATGCCATTGTGACTCAGTCACTACCTCTGGAGGAAAAGAAAACAGAGAGGAGAATGGAAGGTGAGAAATGCAGTTTGGAATATCACACTCCCTCTCATTGTGGCTATCAAGGCTGATAAAATAGTGCAGCATTTTCCCCCCACACCAGCTACTGATATATATATCAGTCCTTGCCCTGCCATTACAGGGGTCTCGGGCACTGGTGCACTTTAGTCCCTCCTATTCTTTGTCTATATAATATAATAGTCTAGTCTCCTGTTGGATTTAATACCTTGGTCTAATTTTGACTGTTGGGTTTAGTGTGTGGATGCTGATGGCCTGTGATATACAGGAGGTCTGACTCCATGACCCAATGGTCCCTTCCGGTCTTAAACTCTATGATTCTAAACTTGATGTCAGTGGGAGCTGCTGTAGCTCTTCACCTCTGAACATCAGGCCAATTAAGGGCTATATCTGGCTTCTGACTCCCTAACCCCCTTCTGTACTGTGGATATACTCACAGAGAAGTAAGTCAGGCTATGTAGCCAGGTCAGATGCTTATCCTCTCCTGCTATTCACTGACCACAGTAACTGAGCCAATGTGGGGTGGCTAGTAATTTACTGCTGGCTTAGGCCATCCATAAATTACTACCCATCCAGGAGCAAGGAAGAAGCAGGGAGGCATTGTGACTCACAGGTGCATTTTTCAGTCACAATAATGAAGCTACGCCTCCTGGGTGGTACACCATGCCTTGCTCAGGGTGGTGCCTAAAGTGGCAATCTAGATCTATGGGCTCAAGTATGAATTTTTGTATTCAACTTAGGCATCCACATTTCGAAATATGGGTATTGAGGAAAATGTACAGAATTGTGTTACGGGGAGTCTGTAAGGTACCAAAGAGGACGCACTCGCCAGGCACTAATTCTATGCTGAGAATCACAAAGTACTGTATACATGGGCTGTGACCTTCACAAATACTGTATTCCTGGCCTTGCCTCTACCCACTCTCACTACCCCTTCACACCTTGCAGGTCAATAGCTGGGGAAAGCAGACAGGTTTAACGTTCTGGTGCATGCAGTTACTATACTATGTGCATATCTCTAAAGATGGGAAATTACCAGCCTCTATATCTACACAGACATATAGACTCACACTTGCACATCCGTAGCCAAGGCCTTTAGCAAGCCAGCTGATAGCAATCAGTATTTTGAGGAGTCATATCTTATCTGCATATTCAGCATTCTTTTGAAGCAGAAGATGTTATGCTAACTAGCAACATTAGACAAACAAACATTAAAGCAGAACGAACGTGTGTCTATGTTTTCTAAAGGACAGAGGTATAAACTAAGTGGCCCCAGAAGTAGAAACTGAAGAACAATAATCCCTAAGAACTCATTGGCAAGCCTGGCTGTGCATCAGCATAGGGGAAAGAAAGTGCTTATTCCCCTGTATCCAACTCACCGGACAATGCATGGTGGACAGAGCTGTCAGCCAACTGAGTTGAGCCAGTGGGAAGGGAGAAGTAAGGTATTAGAGGAAAAGGGCTGGCACGGCTTTCTTCCCTCATGAAGCAATGAGAGACAGTGATTGAATTATGATTGCTCCTGTTGCAATGTAGCTGCACACGACCCACTCTTCAGACTGATCGCAAAGTACCACTCCAGCCCTAAACAAAATTAGAGTGCAGTTAAAGACACAATTACTTGTCGTGAAAGTGCACAACTGTTAAAAGCTGTGCATACATTAATGTACATAAATAGCCATGAAGTGTACTCCGCAGATCCTTTGACTAAAGTCTAAACAGAGGAAGCTCTCTGCAGACAGTCATGTCTTTAGCAGTGGGCATAGGTGCTGGAACTAGGGGTGCTGCCGCACCCCTTGGCTTGAAGTAGCAATAACAACCCAAATACATGGCTTCCGCCTTCACCATCCCCACTATAAAAATTGTTCCAGAGCCCCTGGCAGTGGATGCCATTGTGACTCAGTCACTACCTCTGGAGGAAAAGAAAACAGAGAGGAGAATGGAAGGTGAGAAATGCAGTTTGGAATATCGCACTCCCTCTCATTGTGGCTATCAAGGCTGATAAAATAGTGCAGCATTTTCCCCCCCACACCAGCTACTGCTAATTCATTAAAATCAATGGCAGGGTACATTTGAACCTATCAGGGAATCTGTAAAAATGAGCGCAGAAACAAGTTTGATTTAAAAAAGAAGTGTCCGTTGAATTTCCCAGGCAGAGGTGTAAATGCTCCCCACCCGCACCACCCCATTTTTCTCTCTTTTTTTTTGGTCTTTCTGTGTATATTTCTGCAGAGCACAGATCAGTTATCCACAGTGAGAGAAAGAGAGAGTGTGAGATGGCCGACCTTGTCCTTCAGTGCCTAGGGCCTGTGGGTTTGGGCTAGGAACAGGAATTCCCTGCACAGACACTAAGTCTGCTGAAGGAGACAGGAGAGCGTGCTCCACAGAAGAGCACTTTATTCACTGCCACCAAGGAAAACTTACACAACAAACACACACAACCAAGGAAAAATGAATATTTTAAAAGTGTTTTTCCCCTAGAATACACAGTGCTCTTATTTCCTTAGGGGTGCAGTAAAAATTGTTCAAAAGCATATTGCCAAATGCATCTAAGAGTTAGCTAAGATATTAATCTCTACATGCTCTAGTTACAAAGAGCAGGTCATTGAACCAAGGTCTGAATATATCAACAATTCATAATGAATTATTAAAAATGAAATGTCCACTGATTATGTCTGGAAGGGGTTTTTTTGAAATTTCTTTTTTAAAATGTTCTTTTGCAATCTAGTCATGCTTAGAACCTGTAGTGAGTTAAATACTTTCTCGTTCCGTACAGTGTGTGTGCATGTGTTGGAGAGGAGGCAAAATATAAGGTAGGTAATGACCCAGATCCTTTGCTGCAGTGCAGCTGCTTTGTGCTGCACCACTGATATGAAGCAGCCCCAAAGTCAGCTTAACCAGACCTAGGAGGAGAGGGGAAGGATAGTCTGGTGGTTAGGGCACTAGCCTTGGACTCAGGTGACCTGTTCAATTCCCTGCTTTCCCACAGGCTTCCTGTGTGACCTTGGGTAACTCACTTAGTCTCTGTTCCCCAAGGGAATAATAGTATTCCTACCTCACAGGGGTGTGGTGAAGCTAAACACATTAAAGGCTCTGAGGTGCTCAGATGTTATGATATTAGGGGCCACTTAAGGACTGTAAATAGATAGTTAATGGGACACTGCCAGTTGCTTGGAGCCAACATGATAGCAGCTTCTATGCTATGCTTGTTCCTGGCTGTTGAGGTTGGGACCATTTGAAGTTACCTCAGGGTTTTCTAACTTAAACCAGGGAACTAGCCTAGCAAACAGCCCAGATTTGGGGGACAACAAAAGTAAAGCTTGATGACATCTTTTCAACTAACACCTCCTAAGGTGTGGAATGTGCTCTTTGGCAACCACTGAGGAGCTAAGCAGTAGTGTACCTGAACATATATTATGCAGTGGTCACCATTTAAAAAAAATCAGAATTTAACAGATACCACACAAAGGAACATGCGAGGTAACTGCAATATTTCCCTACACTCCAAAATGACAATCTCTGAAGTAACTCAGATACTACCATGTGATAACTGCCAGTAAATGTTCTTAACTGCAACCATGCTAAATGGATTCTGTAGGTTAGTGGAAATACTGTAAGTACATATATACTGTACTTAGGGCCAAATGCTTGATTTGGTTTTTACTTGTCCTTTCTTATTCAGATAAACACTGTCTTTGACTTCAGTGAGACTTTTGCCTGAGTATGAAATAAGAAAGGGCTCAGAATGTGGCCTGTACAATCTGGTTGAGGAGGGAAGTCAGATGCATATATATTTGCATTATATGCTGGTCAATATTTTTTTTATTCCATTAGCTGAGGCAAGGCCTATGATCTAAAAGCTGAGATGCCTCCATAGGGCGAGGGATGCAATATAAACAGTGCACTGAGATCTTGGGCCTGATCCTTCAGTGCCCTTCCCCTTGAGTACCAACACCAAATAAGAATGGCAGCATTTTATATCCACTCTGCACCAATGTAAATGATTACACAACAGAGAATGAAGTCCCCTGTACTGGAGATATTTACTCTTATTCCACACTTGGTGGAGGATAAATTACATTCAGCATAATGTCAGCTAATTTTTATTAAACCTAGCTTAGGCCTATTTGTAGTGGTCTCTGCATCATGTTGGTCTCTGCAGCATGTCACCTAACTTCATTGTTAGTACCAAATTATGCCAGTCCCAGCACAGGTACACAAAGGGGGAGGGGAGAGTATAGAGAGTCCATTCCTCCCAACCCCTTGAGCTCCTAAGCAGGTGTCAACCATAATGTGTCTTGAGTCAGACAAAAGTTGGTTGTCCTTCACCCCTTTCTGTCACCCATTTGAAGGTTCTAAAAGCTGGGCTTTCCCTCACCCAGAAAGCTACTGCACATTTCGGTACACTCAGGAACTTCCCCAATCAAAGATACACAGTAGGTGGTAGATCATGGGAAGCTCAGAAGTAACACTGACAGACCTCTGAGGTTCTCCGAAGGTAACAGAGTCTGTGGTGGGCTGCAGAGAGAGAAGGGAACAGGAGAAACTTTTCTTTCAGGTGGAAAAACCTCCTGAGGTTTCCAATGAGAAGGAAACCAAGGAGAGCCTATTGGACATCACACAAAGGCAGGCAGAGGCCAGCGTGGAAACAGTGCATGCTTGGAGTCAGGAAGACCAAGTTAAAGGTTTGAGGATTGTGGGTTCCTTATCCAAATTTTTTTGAACCTAACAAATATTAATTTTGGTTCAAGGAAAAGGCTGAGGATCAAGCTGGTCCCTATTTTAATTGGACCAATTCACTTCTCTGTGTTTGTACTTCAGTAACTTGAATGAAATGAATTATAGCATACAGTACATGCTTTAATAAAATCAGCCAAATTCATTTAGCCATTGGATATATGCTGTTTGGTGGGTGTATGCATAAAATTGTATTACACAGTAGATTAATATAACCCAAAATATAATAGTTATTTTATATAATGATAAATCAATATAATATGATTATCAAAACATTTTGCTTTATTCAGACACTGGGCAATTAGGGGTACCAAAATATTTTTACTGAACTTAGCCAAATTCCATAGAACCTAATGGAACCCTCATGCCCTTGGTTGAGTTGGCATGGAATATAATTTATATTTGTTTGAGTCTGTGGGAGTGTATAATATATGTATTAAAATGGTGCTTGCAATGCTTCAGATCTACAATTTTGGTCATGCAAAAGCTCAGAATGTATGTGCAAATTGAATAAGCAAACAAGGATAACACTTCCCTGAGCTTCACTGAGATGTGGGCTTAACCCTGCTAGCTGGCATCATCCCTTTGCTTTGGGTAGCAATCCTAGGATCCTAATGTAATAGTTATGGAAGATATTCTTCCAGTATTTTTCCATTGGACTTCTTGGCACACTAACAGAAAATTCATTTGGTGGCTCTGGAGGAATCTCTAGTTTTGCCACACAGGTGGTCTGCTGCCTGCTGGATGAATCTGGGACATATATTTGGGTCATAATTTCCTGTCACATTATCCTTGCTCTTAGGAAATTCCAACAGCTAACTACTTAAATCAAGTCTTGTGCAAATCGTTCCTGAAAACACTTCACAGAACCTTGCTAATAAGGAATTAATTTTAGTCCCCATGCAAGAAGAGATAAAAAGATCTGTATAGTGATGGATTTTTCTGTATGTCCAGATACTATAAATATTGCATTCATATGGGTGGCAAATCCCTATGTACTTTCATAGCTGTATCCCTCTTACCTGCTTCATAACCAGGATTTGAATTCTGTGCCTCTGCCAAGAAATAAAAACAGTGGAGTGAGTGGGATTCCTATTCAGACCAGGGTGCTCAGATTACAGCACGTACATGTCTGCTGAAAACATATAGCACTTGGGCATGCAGAATCATAACATTGCCTTTCACCCGAAAAAATCACATTCATTTTATGCAAGGGATCTTTTTTACAGGACTGAAGACATAAAGAAAAAAAACCACATTCTTCATAGTCATTGAATTCACTGAAGTCAAAGAAAAATTATACCAGAAGGATAGTGCAGCCCAGGCAAAGCCTAATCCAGGAATATTAGCAATGCAGCCATGCTCATGTTGACCACAAATAAAGAAATTAAATCAATAAATTTGAGACAAAGAAGAAAAGCCTTTGGTATTGGCTCCTGGAAAAATTCAACCCAGACCTAAGCATTTGTGTCACTGCATTTTACGTGAGTGACTTCAGCAGTTTCTACTCACCAACCACAATAGCCTACATTGGCATTTGCTTGCAATAATCTTCAAACAATGTGCTTGTGAGATGTCTTTCTATTTTGTTAAAATAATGTTGTGTCAAAGGCACTGATGGCTCTCTGTTTATATATTCAGGGGAATTTGTAGCCTCCGGGTAGCTGAATTCACAAAGGGGGTCCCAGCTTGTATACACCTGAATTCAATAAATAATAACAGGGAGAATAAATATGCAAACACTATATCTTAGCGACTCCAGTTCTTGAACTTGGAGAAAAAGCACAGGATTTTCTCATTCCTCTGCCAGTTTCCTGAAAATTTTCATCACTTTTTGAAGGTCTTATTAGGGCTTAGGGTCTTATTTGTTTAACACTAGCATCAGGATGTAGATGTAGTTTCTAGTGATGTAAGAGTCACAAGTAGGTCATAGATTGTCTGAATAAACACCCAAAGATTGGATGCTTATAGCCAGATTATCTGCACCTAGTCTGGAAATTTGTTAAGAACAAGCTGTCTCATTAGATGTAGGATACTACCTGATTTTATTCAACATAGAAACACTATGATTCTTACAGAACTTCCACAAATCGAGTCCCAAGAAAAATCCATCAGTGCAGAGATCCACGCAAATGAAATGCACTTACATGGGAAGTTAACCAATCTTTTTTTAACCTCAGGAAAGGTTCACTTTTCATGTGCGGTGAATGTTCACACAATTATTACTTTTATCTGGTTAGGCTTAGCCATCTCTAGTCATCACACTAAGGATTAAGGAAACATCCAGCCTTGTTTGAAAACAGTTAGCCTAGAAGAACCCTACCTTCCAAGATTCTTAACCACATTAGAAGAGTCAGCCATGGAGAAACATCTATCCAAATGAAGATCTGCCCTTCTGTAACCCATTCCTCAAGCTACAACGGATGAAGCAGCTTGAGTTCTTCAAGCTTCCTGGTCAACAGTAATAAACTCAAAACTGAACGTCTCTGTCTATACCTTAATCTCATGAAAGTCAGCTCATATCAGAAGACAAGAGGACTGAAATAGAACCAGAAGAATGAAAAGGCCTTAATGCACCCAAAACAGCGGGAGGTCCAACACTATTCCTAGGCATTCATTCCAGGATGGGAGAGAGGTTAGCAGGAGTGGACAGATCAGCAGGAAATTCTTTATCTAAAATAATAGCATTCCAACATTAACATGAATTGATGTTATCTCATCTAATCCATGCCTCCTGTCAGTGGAGAATCATCCACAACAATGTATTCTTCAGTACCTACTTCTTGTAGTCTAGGAATTAGTTCTGGTGCGCCAGAGTACAAAAACCATAAGTGATGGAATGAAACTGAGGAAAGAAAATTTAGGATGATGCCGCAGGGCAAGTGCACCCTGTTATCCCCTTATAACAGGGTAGGGGTCACTATAGCCCCATGGCTGTGTCTACTCAATCACCACTTAGCCACAGGCTGGTGCAGCCCTGTGGCCAAAGTCAAAGGTCTGCTCTCTTTTCCAGGGCTGTGTTGCCTAATGGACAGAGTCAATATGCTGCCCTTTCCCTCAGGGTGGTATGGCCTAATGACCAGAGTCAATATGGCTGCCTCCTCTCTCAGAGCTGTGTGGCCTAGTGGCCAGTCAGAGAAGTGGGCCGCCACCTAGGGGTGGGTGGTGGCTGGGGTAGAGGGACCCAGCTCCTCCCTACTTCACCAGGTCCCAACCCAGGGCCCTGGCAGTGGCAAGTGTGCTCACCACTGAATCAGCAGGGATCCAACCAAAGCATGCTGATGTTGCCCAAAACAATGTCTAGTCCTCCTGGGCTACTTCCTACCCTGTCCCTGGTGCAGTGCTCCGGGCATCTCTGGGATCCTTGGCCTGTGCTTCTCCCAGCTGGTTCAACCTTCCTTGGACGTCCCTGGGCACCTGGGTGTGTGCCTGGGTCTTGGCGCCTCTGGCTTCTGCAGTCAGGGGCTCCAACAGCTCCTGGGCTGGAGCCTGCAATATATGTCCTCCCTCCTTGGTAGTCAGCCCCGCCTGAGCTGAGCTTCACCCTTTTCTCCCTCCAGACAGAGCATGCCCAGTAGGGCCCAGGGGGCGTGCCTCCTCAGCCCAAAGATGGAGTTAACACCTGCTGGATCAGTGCAGCCCATCACAGATGAGTTTAAGAGAAGATTTCTTTTCAGTGACTTCTGTTACACAATGAAATAATCTCCCAAGTGAAGTTGTAGAAACCCTTTTTTAAGTCATTTGAATCAGAGTGTATTCAATAGGAAATAACCCTGCTTTCACTGGATATGGGCAAATGACTTAATGAAAAAAGTGTTCAAATTTGATGCAAAAGGTATATCTGCAAAAATGAATTTGCAGCTGATGTGCATGCCATCTGCCACTTGCATATGTGGACTGGGCAATTAACTACACAAACAGATATTTACTGTGTGTTCCATAGAAAAAATGGACATTTACTTCCTATGGTTGTTCAGTTTACTATGGCAATTGTAGTATTTCCCATTATAAAAATTAGGAAGACAACAAAAACCCCTTACTCACTTCCAGTACAATTTTGCAGACCCATGTTCATGGTAAAGGTAAAGACTATGATGTGGTAAACATGTATGTGGTCATCCAAATGTGCTTTCTGTGTATGCATCAGGTGCTCATGCCTTCTTGCTGGCACACCCATTTCCTCCCACTTCTGAAAATATGGTCACAATTCAATAAAGACAGCAAAAAAGCATAAGGTTACATCAGGGCTGACAGACAAAGTTATAAGTTATATAAGTTAATTCACCCTGCCAGTATCACTCTGTTAAGAGTCCTGATTCAGACAATACCTTAAACTCCGTACTTTAAGCATGTGCTGAAGCCCCTTCCTCTTTAGCAAAGAGTCAGTGGAACTTAACATTAAGCATATGTGCAAGTGCTTTGCTGAATCAGGGCCATGAAGAACAAATCAGTTTAATTTCAGTAAGGGATCATATTTTTTAAAAAAAAATCAAATCTAGATGTTTTCAAAGTTGCACTGTATTTATCTTTAAAAGTGCATTCCTACAAGGTGCTGAGGTCCCTCAACTCCTGTCAACATCAGTGGAAGTTGAGAGCACTCTTTATTGCCCAGGAACAGGTACTAACTGCTACCCATCTAAAGGCTGGTCTACACACAAAGGGCTTGTCTACCCTACCCGCTGGATTGGCGGGCAGCGATCGATCCAGCAGGGGTCAATTTATCACGTCTAGTATAGACGCGATAAATCGACTACTGAGCGCTCTCCTGTCGACTCTGGTACTCCACTGGAACGAGAAGTGCAAGCAGAGTCGACGGGAGCACGTCAGCTGTCAACTTACCACAGTGAAGACACTGCAGTAAGTCAATCTAAGTACATCGACTTCAGCTACGCTATTTACAAAGCTGAAGTTGAATATCTTAGATGGACCCCACGTGGTAGTGTAGACAAGCCCAAACTTTCAGTGAAGTAACTAAATCTGTTTTAATTCACACCTTTGTTCTATTACTACAAGTGCGGGCAATCTTATTTTGGAATAAAAGTGACCTATTTGAATTTTGCTTAAGTCAGTTATGAAATTAAAACAGATTTAATTATTATGATGCAAGTCTGTTTGTACGTCAACCCAAAGAGAAGCAATTATAATTAAGAAGCTAAGCTCACTATTCACTTAGCACTTAACAATGTTTCCCTCAGTGAATGATATGCAAGCTCTGTTTCATATGTTCAGTAAGGTACAATTCACTCACTGACAAGAGCTTTTAATTAATTAATTTTTAATTTTAATTAATAACTATAATTTGCTTCAAAGTCATTTTGTGGAAAAAACTGGGAAGGGAATCTAAAAGTCAGTGTTTCCACTTGAAACAATAGACTTCGTTGGCTAACATTACAGTAACACTTGGATTATTCTATTACTGCCTTGCCGCTAGACTTCTCAGTTTGAATGAAGGACCAGAGATGCTGTATTGCTTTCGAAGTTTAAGCAGATTGACTGTACTCAGAAATATTGAGCCTCTAAAGGAAAAGGGGACAGAAACTTTATCCAGGCAAATCCAGCCAAAAATGCCCCCTGTGAATCAGAGAAAGGTGTAATGACTAGTGCTGCCAGTGTTTTGCCTTCAAAAGTTCAAATAAAATCCACTACCTTTGCTTTAAAAAGGCAGTAGTCACAGAAAAGTCAAGGGGAATTGATATTTCTTTTATGGAAAAGTTGTGGTTTAGATTTCCCTTTGGAGTCTTCTCATTAAATGACAATTTTCAGGAACTGTTAAGAGAACATAATCAAAAGAAAAGTGCTTTCAAATGCTTTTCTGTTCAGTCTGAAATATTCACCTCTATGATTACTAAAGTTGGCATGCTTTATTGCTACAATGCCTAAAATATCCCCCCAAAAGAAGGAAATGGTGTTGCTGTAATGTTTTTTTTTCCTGGCATCCAGGGTTATTTTTATTTCAGTTATTCTCTGTGTTGAGTTTGTCAGTTCTCCAGAGCACTGCTGTGAAGTATATTATTCCATCTCCTCAAAAAATGAAAACACATGAAATGAACTATTTCCATCTGAAAAGAGAATAGTTTTTATTTAAGTAAATAAATCTTATCTGGTTACAATTTTACATATATTAAGCAGGTGAAAATATAAGTTCCTTGGTCATCCATAACTGGAACAAGGTGGGGGATTATTTTCTAAACCAATGCAGCTCTGAAAATTGGACATTCCACAAACAGAACAAGAAGTTGATTTTGGTTTTACTTTATATGATTGACACTCCAATGCAAGGAAAGATTTTGTTTTGTTTTGTTTTAACTGAGGTTATATGCAACCTATGAATTGCAACCTTCTCAGACAGAATTCCAAATTTTGTTTCAGTATTACATACCCTTATTCATACAACTAGTCCTTACTCACATAACTAGTCTTACATGGGACTATTCACATGATGAGGGGATTCAATATCTGGCCCTGTAAAGAAACAACTAACAAGTTCTTTGATCATCACAGATTCAATATTGACAGTGTGTTCAGTGATTCCATTACACATCTGGTACCTTACAACTGTCAATATTTGTATACCATGGTGGGTGCCCATAGATCCACATGCTCACACGGAGGCTTGTTTTCTTCCCTTCTCTTTCAGCTATAGAGGCTTCAGTCCCAAAATACTCACTAAATCTGTCAACACCTTCACTCCTCTATACCAAAAGCCAATGTCTAGAGTTCATCAGTTGCAGCAGCTAATCGTATTTCTGAGATTCAGTTGTGTGGTGGCCAGCCACAGAATGATCATTTTATAGTACAATGCTAGTCAGGGATTTAATTTTTGTGAGCCAAATAATCAGTAGCCATCATTTTGCGTACCATGTCCTTTAAAAACAATATTAGTCACACTTTGTTTTGTAGATGCATAGATTCAACTCCTCTGGGGATACCAAAAAAGATACATTAAGAATAAACACAGGTTTCAGAGTAGCAGCCGTGTTAGTCTGTATTCGCAAAAAGAAAAGGAGTACTTGTGGCACCTTAGAGACTAACAAATTTATTAGAGCATAAGCTTTCGTGAGCTACAGCTCACTTCATCCGATGAAGTGAGCTGTAGCTCACGAAAGCTTATGCTCTAATAAATTTGTTAGTCTCTAAGGTGCCACAAGTACTCCTTTTCTTTTTATTAAGAATAAAGACAGGTTTCAGAGTAGCAGCAGTGTATTCGCATCCGATGAAGTGAGCTGTAGCTCACGAAAGCTTATGCTCTAATAAATGTGTTAGTCTCTAAGGTGCCACAAGTACTCCTTTTCTTATTAAGAATAAAGTTTCAGTGACACATACAGGAGATTGATAAATATTTCCCACATTCTGTGTGTGCATTGGGGGAACGAATTAAAACGCAATATTAGCCTGTGTACACCAACAACCCTTTGCCTATTGCACCTCTTGAACAATCTTATGTGTGCAATCAGATACTAATGAGTGCCTTTGTGATTTTCCAAAGCAAAAATGCGATCTCAGTCAGGAACTGATTTCAGCAGGGATGAAGGAGGATTAAGAAAAATGCATTTTCATTTCTCATAAGGTCCACACTAAACCAGCTAAGGTAATTATGTGGACCCTGTAGAATCAATATTTTATTAAAGCAATGAATCCTTTTGCTGAAGGTGTAACTAATTGTTGTGACAAAAAAACTGTTAGTGATACAGACGTGTATGAGTCTCATTTCTCGCACACTGTAATAAGGGATAGTACAGCAGTCATAGCTGTTCTTTGGTTTAATCACAGGAGAGAGATCTAAGAAGAATGATGATGCATAGCTAGAAATATGTAAAAATAAAATTATCCACAAATTCAAACAACTCTCTAACATGTCAAATGATGCAGAGGCAACTCAAAGGTTTTCAAAGTTCCATTGAGCTATTTCATTTGTATTACTCTATGTGACATCATTTTAATACAGAAGATAGTGTCATGTCATTCTGCAATAGGATTTATCATTTAAGATAGGAACATAATCCCCTTTAGTACAATTAATACCCTACACAACATTGAATATTTACCCCAATGTGATAGATATGTAAACAAAAGAATCTGATCTGCTTACCACCAGCTGAGGTAATAAGATTACAATGTAAATGGCATACAGAAATGGTACAAACAGTAACATGTTCTTGCTCACAGAGCTGCAATGGCTAACGTTCACCTGAATTATCTGCATGCAGTTCAGTAGCTAGAAGTAAATTTTTGTCAGGTGTACTCCAAGATCACAGTTCTACATGTCATATGCTATATTTCTACTAACATACAATGCTAGCCCATTCTGAAGACATACAGAAGTGCAACAAATTGTTTATGGGATTAATTTAGTTAAGTTCTTGAGTGCTGAGACACAGTGTACATTCAGGGGCTGGGCATCATTAATTTTAATGAAAGACTAGGAGGTACATCCAGAAGTTATTATAGATGATGCGTTAATGGATATGCTTCATACTTCCTTAGGGCACTAAATTAGTAAAATGGCAAACCCAGAATCAAACTTCTTGCATTAGTAACACAATATACCTAGTGGGGTTTTTTTTTTTGCTTGTTTGGTTTTTTTGAATAAATGTTTTTTGTACTAAGGAATTCAAAAACAACTAGAACAATTAAAATGAAATTAGGGGGGAAATGCAAAGATAAGTAAATATAAAGCCATGTTCATTGGATTGTACAATAAAACTTTACACTGGTTCACTGTTTCGCGTTGTATGAAAAGACAAACAACCAAAGTAAAAAAGGAAAGAGAGGAAAAAGCTATGGCAAATGAGGAAAAAATGACATGCCAAACAGTCATAACTGATTCATGTGTGCCCATGTTGACAGTGTTGTACTTCTATTACAATGAACTAAAATGGGTCAGGATGATGGGGAGGACAGTTTGTTATAAGCTTGTGTGCTCACAACACCCTCGTGAAGGAATCAGAACATAACTGGTTCAGCAATATATATTATATATAAAACTAGTAGTTCTGTTCCGTGGTATGTGTTGAGTTGTATCTCTTGCAAATCACTAAGGACATTAATTAAGATACTTAACCAAGTGCATAACTTTCAGCAAGGGAATACTCCCATTGTTCAACCAATTTAAGTGAGGGTTTAAGTGTTTTTCTGAACTGAGGCCAAAAGGCCAGTTCTGTCTTCAGTTATACCCATGCAAGCCCCTCTGAGATTCCTAAGTGTAGGACACATGTAAACTAACCATCTTCTTTCTATCCAGGCTTCTGGATTCTGAAGCTATCCACAAATATTTGCCTCAGTCAGCTGATACATTAGTATTTTGCTTACATGTTATCATCCAAAATTATGTGTCTTAAATGTAAAAGTCAGCAAAGCTGTTGGATTTATTTATTTATTTATGGATTGGGTTAGTCTATTATACAGAGTTAATCTTGCAGAACAGGGAATCTAGTCAATAGCTGTTCATTCAAGGCTCGGTCTTTCAGCCTTTGTTGGACAAGTTTTCTGTTATAGTTGGCAATGCTGATGTAACCACCAAGTTATTGTTTTCCTTTAGAAATGTATTTCTTATTTTCTTTTGTGGCCAAATCCTGAAGTTCTTACTTAGGCAATACTTCCAGTGAAATCAATGTGTTTCACCTGTGCTAAAGACTGAATAAAAGATGCGTAGGAGCAGTGGTGCTGGAACAATTTTTACAGTGGGGATGTTGAAGGTGGAAGCCATGTATTTGGGTTGTTATTACTACTTCAATACAGAGAATGCGGCAGCACCCTTAGTTCCATCACTTATGAATAGGAGTTCAGCATTTGGCTCAATGTTTCTCTGTGAAAAGGCAGAGGCCCTCTCCTTGACCCTTTCCTCAGAGCACTAATTAGTATTCAAACTCCCTCCTTCCCTCTGCAGGGTCAAGCTTTACTGGCAATTCTAACACAATAAACCTCAGCTAAACTGTTTCTACTCCAGCTTGTTTATTATAGCATTTCCCTCTAAGACCTCCCCCCAGCCTAGTTCCCTCTGGCACAAAGCGGCAATCCAGTCAGCCCACCCTCCCTTATACCCTGGTTGGAGATAATTGGACCCACCTGCCAGCATGATTCAGGAGTAGCTACTATGAATCTTAATACAGGCTTTTAGCATAGGGACCTTGGGTGACTTACAAGAAAACCTCACTATTTCTATAAAGGGATTCTGTTTCTTTGTTACATTCTCCATGTACTGCTAAGAATTTTAAATAACTATCTCTTCTCTCTGATGCAATGTTGTGAGGGGGAAAAAAGTTGGCTGTAGCATTTGTACATACCTGGCCTTTCTATGGATTCATCCAAAACAGTCTATCAAGATTACAGCAAAGTTTATCCTATTTAATTTCCACTGGAACATATGTAAAAGATGACTGTTTCTCTTAATTTTTAATTGGATTTTAAATCAGTTATCTTCAAGTGGAAATATAGCTTCATCTTGATTTCACTCCTGCTAGTGATCTTGCATAATAAAATCGCTGTATTGTTATAATTGAATAAAAAACATTGTTTTTATTCTAAGGGAAAACTTCTGCCTCAGAGGAGAACAAGGGAGTGGAATGAGCAGAGCCCAGTTTGAAACAGGAGATGTGGACTTACTCCCACATTGTAGTCTTAACTGAGCCCTGGTGTAAGCAGATGGGGCTGAACCTTCTAATGCCAAGACTGCATTTAGTCTCATGTTAGTTAACAGTTGTCACACCTGACTTTCTGTGTTCATTAATTAAAACATGTATGGTATATAAATAGTGATTGCTTTAAAATGCTGCATTGCCCTTGTAGTTGACAAGGAGAGACGGTATGCACAGACTGGAGCTAGTTTTCAGTTTAGTTCCTTCATTTTATTGGTGTCAAGATATGTGAAACAGTGAGAGAGGGATGCAGAGATTAGCTTAGCACACCTATTAGAGCCAGGGTTATTAGGTAGCCCTTAAAGCTCCTCAGGGTAGGAAATATGTCTATCTCTGTATTTCTACAATGCTTAGCATAACTGGGATCTTCACTGGGGCCTCAGGGCACTATCAAAACTCTTGTCCAATCCCTGATCATTTTGTACCTTGACTATTGTAATCTCCTCCTGCCCAGCTCAATGTTTCTCTCTCCTGTTGGAGCTATTCCACATTGTACAAATCTTTAAATATTCATTGGGCCAACAAGACAGAAACAGACCCTAAAGCCAGGTGGTTAAGGCACTGGCTTGGGATATGGGAGACTGAGGTGCAAGTCCCTGGCTCCAAATCAAGCCAAGCAAAGACTTGAATGCAGGTCTCCCATATCCCAGCCTGGTGTCCTAACCACCAGACTATTGGCTATTTTTATGCTACTTCTCCAGACCTGAGAAACATCCCTGAAGAAATTATTGTCAAAAGTAGAATGTTTTCATTAAATGTTTTGGTTTCAACAAAATGGCATTTTTGGACAGAAAATAATTTTGTCAAAAAAAATTTCAACCAGCTCTACCCTCACCCTATCTATCCATCCAATAACTCGTTGCAAGGTGGACCCCTCTACCCCTCACTCTGCCAATGGTGCCAGACTTGATCACCTGATTCTCTGCTTTTCTGACAGCCATTTTAACGCTTTCTGCCATACCGCCCCTTCTGAGTGGGGAAAAAGCTTCCATTCAAAATCCATAAAGCTCATCCATAATGTTCCATCCCAAAATTCACTTCATCCCTAAAGCATACAGTAACTACAACCTGATAAAGGTTAGGTGGGGGGTAAGTTGTGTTAACTACTCCTAACGAAGAATTGCACACATCCTATCATTATTGTTATCCTGTCTCTCCTGTGCCCTCAGCCAACCCATTCACCTATTACGTCTTTTCTTTGAAACTATAAGGTCTTTGGGCAAGGACTGAGATTTTATATATGTTTGCACAGTGCCTTGCGCAAAGGGGCTTTTAGACATAAGCACAATAGAAATGTTAAATAATAAGAAGTAATAAAATATCAAGATATTCAAGGAGTAATTAATAAGAGTCCAGGGCCCCTGTCCACTAGCTCAGTGGCTCTCAGCCTTCCCAAACTACTGTATTCCTTTCAGGAGTCTGATTTATCTTGCGTATCTCCAAGTTTCATGTCACTTAAACACTACTTGCTTATACAATCAGACATAAAAATACAAAAGTGTCACAGCACACCATTACTGAAAAATTACTTACTTTCTCATTTTACTATATAATTATAAAATAAATCAATTGGAATATAAATATTGTACTTATATTTCAGTGTATAGTATATAGAGCAGTATAAAAAGGCGTTATCTATATGAAATTTTAGTTCGTATTGACTTTGCTAGTGCTTTTTTCTACAGCCTGTTGTACAACTAGACAAATATCTAGATCATCTGATGTACTCCCTCGAAGACCTCTGCATACCCCAGGGATATACATACCACTAGTTGAGCACCACTGCCTCACTAATATACAATAGGAAAAATGATTTACAGCAATACGGCATTGTCAATGTCAAAACTTGCTATGTTGTATTAAGGTCTGAAGATTTGGAGATTAATGTACATGGTGATTTTCTGTTAGCTTTCTAATATGGTATCATTTAGGTCAGAGTTAAATCTCTATTATCCAGGGAGATTTCTCAACAAGTAAATTTATTATTGTTTGGCATCAAACATAACAGCCTTATTCTCTGCTGTCGGAGATCTCCCATCTATATAATTTTTTTCCATTGTACTGCAGCACAGTGCAGCACAATTGATTGGTCCTCCACTTGCAGCTTGTAAAATAAGAACACATTACATCACACTGTACGTGTGCTCCTAAGCAAACTTCCAGCAAGATACCCACGTACAATGTTTGCAGAGGATTCTTGACACTTCCCATAAATGTGCTAGCTGCTAGTGTGGGCTTGCATACCTATCCACCTAATATTGAGGCTTGACAGTAATGTTTATTCAGCATGTGAGGGAAGGTGGTACTTAAAGATATGGGCACGAGTGAGGCAGGTGGAACCTGGAAGCCTTTTCCATCAGCAGCAATAGCTTCCCTTTTTACACACAGTCTGCATGGGAAATTGTAGATTTACTTTATCATGAAGACTTCCAGGAACGTAACACTTCTGTCGGTAGTCCATATAACATTTATAGGAAGTGGCCATTGGCATTTAAAATCAGATTACAATTCTAACCAAGATACTTATGTTTCATGTAAACATGTATCCAGCCAATTCAGTGAACTCTCTAATGCAGGGGTGGACAAACTTTTTGGCCCGAGGGCCACATGTGGGTATGGAAATTGTATAGTGGGTCATGAATGCTCATGAAATTGGGGGTTAGGGTGCAGGAGAGGGTAAAGGAGTGTGGGCTCTTGGGTGGGGCCAAAAATGAGGAGTTCAGGGTACAAGAGGGGGCTCTGGGCGGGGCAAGGGGCTGGGGTGTGTGGGCAGGGTGGGGGCTCCAGTTGGGGGTGTGGGCTCTGGGATGGGGCTGGGGATGAGGGGTTGTGGGTGCAGGAGGGTGCCCTGTGCTGGGACCAAGGGGTTCAGAAGGTGAGAAGGGCATCAGGGCTGGGGGTTGGGACATGGGAGGAGGTCAGAGGTGCAGGCTCTGGGCAGCGCTTACCTCAAGCAGCTCCCAGAAGCAGCAGCATGTCCGCCTTCTGGCTCCTACGCAGAGGCACAGCAGAAATCTGTGCATGCTTCCCAGTCCACAGGTACTACCCCTGCAGTCCCCATTGGCCGTGGTTCCCAGCCAATGGGAGCTGCAGGGGTGGCACTTGGGGTGGGGACGACGTGTGGAGCCCCCTGGCTTCCCCTACGTGTAGGAGCCAGAGCAGGGACATGCTTCCACTTCCAGGAGCCATGCGGAGCCACAGCACACATGGAGCAGGGCAAGCCCCAGACCCTGCTCCCCAGCAGGAGCTCAAGGACCAGATTAAAACGTCTGAAGGGCCGGATGTGGCCCCTGGGCCGTAGTTTGCCTACCCCTGCTCTAATGCCTCATTATGGAGGCATCTCTTTAACCAAGGTGATTAAACTGTAGTAGGATGCTGATGGGGATCTTCCATCTGAGATGGCTTCAGACAATATTAAAGTGCAGCTGAACATGAATTGGACTGAGGTTTCATTTATCTTTTCATTATAGAAAAACAATTTTACTTTCACATTTTCTATGACTGTCATACATAATGAATAACTTGGCCAAAGCAAAAGCTAGTTCTGGCATCAAATTTTTGTGTCAAATAGCTATTCTTTTTGGGATAGTCTCTGTAAGAAAATATAACAAAGTGAGAGATCTGTTAATCCATTTCCTGATCCTATTTGTCATGTATTCAAAGCAAAGATACGTGGCGGTTCAGTGATTAAGAAAAACCTCACAAACCCAACAATGCGTACTGTTATTTACTCACCTATGTCATGATTTATCCTGTCAGCAAGCTACTCCACTGTAGCATCAGCCTCTGCTACAGCTTTCTTTATTGTCCATGTTTGTTTCTTTTGTTTTCTGTTGCCATTTACAGCTCTTTGCTGTGGGCCCACTCATATTATGAATGCCCACTAAGGTGAGCCCTGAAGCGAAAAGTTGAAGCCACAGAACACTCCCAAAGTGAATTTCACCACAAGTAACAGAATGCATCTGTATTTCCAAGAAAATGTACTACTTTTTATAATGAGCACAACTTGTGGCAATTATAAAACTTGGTTTCTTTCTTCTTGTTTGCTCCCAGCTAAGCCAATTAGACACACCTTCGTTTTAATGCTTTTACTGCTGACCCTTTACTTCACACCCTTATTCTCTCCTGTTCCACTGACATTCCATTGAAATTGACGGAATGTCAAGAGGTACCTTGTACACTTGGAGGTATGTTCTGCTGGAGACATCTGGAGCAACAGGCAGCCCTTGAAGTTGTGACCTGGTGGATGTATTCATTAATGTGAATGGCACCTGGATGTATGTTCTGATTTCTCTTCCTGATATGCCAGACAGCAGTTAGAGGTAAATTCTGCTTGATGTTCCTGGTAATACAAGGCAGCAGTCAACTTTGCCCTGGCTTAGTTTTCATGGATAATGTTCTCATTTGGAGTATAAGCTCTTTGAGGCAGGGACTGTCTTTGATCCATGTTTGTACAGTGCCTAACACAATGGGGACATGATCCATGACCACAGAACAAATATTAAATAATAATAAATAATAATCTCTTACACACATATGTTCCAAAACATACTTTATATATCTGGTGCAAGAACGATTTATGATTTGTATAGAAGACAAGACCTTTTAACAAGTGGGTAGTCTGATGGCAGACAAATCACACCAAATAGCACAATACTTTCCATTATCACCACATAAATCACCATATTTAAAATTATCATCAGATTATGTGGATGCATGACTCACAGCCACCTCCCTGTCTACAAAGAATCACTCTTTAAGCAGGCTGCCACGCGCCTACTGCACCTGATTGTCTCATCGGCACATTCCAGCTAACAAAGGCAGGCAAGCCAAGGCAGAGCTGGGGACACTGATACACTTGTTCTATCCCCACAGGTGTAGCAGCCTGCTGTTTTGAAAGCTTTTGGGGTGTAGGCGTTAGAGCTGCATTCTTTCTTTAATTTGTACTCATTTCTTTTTGAGACAGATGATAGAGCAGCCAACACAAGAGCCCACAATGCTTTGTGTTTGAAAAAAATACCAGGGAGCTCACACCATTATAGCAAACCCATTCCACTTGATTTCAAAGGGGAGAGCGACAGAGGAAAAATAATTATTTACCATTCCCAATCTGATAGTCTTCTGTTAGGTCCAACAGTGATTGCAGGAAATATTGTCTGTGTGGTATGTATTCAACGTCCAGTTCCATAAGACTATATATTTTATGTATAATCCAGACTTATTATTTATATGGTAGCATAGATGTGCATGGTGCTTTTACAGTCAGAGAAGTAGAGAACAAACCATATTCTCCTCCTCGTTCATAGATTTTAAGGCCAGAAGGGACCACTATGATCATCTAGTCTGGACTCCTGTATAACACAGGGCAAAGAATTTCATTCAGTTATCTAGTGTGATTCCAAAGTTTCAGTTCTAAGAAGCCTACAGTCTTTTAACTGAGTGGTTTTATAAGGTGTTGGAATACAGGACTGGAAACTAATGCCATCTGTTGAATTACAGAACTGCTATACCATAGGCAATGGGCCTCAGTACTGAGATGGAGGAAATACCTTTTGCAGGTGAGGGTGGCGGTCATTCTACCTGCCCATTCGGTCCTTGGTCTCTCTGCTGAGACAGCCAACAAGATTTTGGATGGTGTTTCTTGTGATATGTCTACTAGGAACTGGATGTAGGTCACCAACCCATTTCTTATAGAACAGCCTACACTGTTGGAATTGAATTTGAGAAATGATCCATCCAGTCAGAAGATTAAATGTACTATTTGATGCCACAAAATGTTGATGACCAAACTGAATTATACACTGATAGATTATTCATTTAAACAAATTAGTCAATAAAGAGTATTATAATAGTGAAGTGTAATTTGAGAAACTTAAATTCATAATTCCAGTTAAAAACAAGTGAAACTCATGTGTCTGTCATGCTGAGCTGAAAATCTACCCCCAGATTTATTTCAGAAAGTATTCATAAGAGGACAGCTTTCCTGAAATTGCCCCATTTCAACGCCAATTTTAAATAAAAACACATTTCTCCAATACGAGAAAGTAGCTGAGAAACATCTACTTCATTCTATTTATTTATTTATTTATTTATTTTCGCAGCTCCATAGTGCTGTTATCTTACACTCATTCTGATAAGTTACCTTCAGCTTTTCTGTCTGCACATGCAAGGAAACAAATCCAACCCCACTTCCAATGCAAGTTTAGACAACATGGTTAAATTAACATCTTGAACATTAGAAAAGAGATTAGGATAATTAATGCCAAGATGATAGAACTAGGAGTGTTTTGTACTGTAGGTAGGGCCACTGTTTGGGAGGCCAAAAGAGAAGTTTTACCACCAGCTCACAACACATCCTAATAGTAGAGCTTGAAAAATAAATTCCTACTTTCCTGCAATACTGGCGTTTTAAAAAATGGATGCCAAACGGTAGGTGTCTAAACTCAGGTTTATATGCGGCCTGATTTTCAAAAGTGCTGAGCACTTAACAGCTTCAGTGGAAGCTATTAGGTGTTGAAAATACTTCTGAAAATGGTGCCATTTGGTGAGCTAAATAAGTTTCATCCAGATCTGTCCAAAGAGGAACAGAGCTCCTTTTTTGAGACACGTATCACACCGACTACTTTTGGTGCAAATATGGTAGAAATAAATGGCAGCTATAAAATATGTATGGAGAACAACTATATTTTTAAAACTTCCAGGCCAAGACTTTCAGAAACAGACACTTAAAGTCCATATTTAGGATCCTGAATAAATGGCTTCTAAAAGTGTCTAAAGTACTGAGCACCCAGCAGCTTGCACTAAAGCTGCCCAGTGCTCAGCACTTTTGAAAAACAGGTCACTAATTTAGGGGCCTCTACCAGGATATAGATGCTTAATTGTGTGAGGAAGCCCGCTCTGTTATTGCCTGTGTTCTACTTGTTCCGTGGGTGAACAAAGGGTTGCATATTCCAGGACTTTCAACCCAACAACTTTACTGAGCCTTAACATTAACTCATTTAGGTTTTTTTAAACAAAAAAAAAAAGTTTCTTAGTGCCAGTCTCCTCTCCAAGTCCTTCCCAAAAATATTGATTCTCAAAAACCAAAGAAAGATCCCACTTTTCTAGGATGAGAATTGTTATTTAATTTCAGACTATCAGGCCTCATTACCCAAAACTGACAACAAGTAACTCCAAGCTATGCTGGGAATAGATTGCTCCAATTTCATTAACCCAAGTTAAGGTGTGGATTTTCAAATGCACAAAGGTCACGTAAGTGCCCAGGTCCCAGTTCTTTGAAAAAAATATTACGTAAATATATTATTGTTCTCTCTACTGTCTTAAATAAGATGGACTGTTGGCCAGCATGTCTGTGTCCCTCTTTATGAATTCCTAGAGCCAAATTCAGCCCTGCCTGACTTCAGTGATGTTGTGCCCACTTATCCTCTGTTTGATTTTTGGTCCACTGTGTTTTGCTAGAATTTCCCTATGTATATAATTGCTCTATTTAGATAATTTAAAAAATAATCTTTTTTATTAAAAAAAAAAGGCTTTCTGTGTATAACCAGAATATATGTTTAAGATGATTTGGAAACTAAGCATTGATTTATATCTATTCTATCCATTGATTACAGATATTATCACTGTCTCTACTGCATATGGAAATATATTTATGTGGAACTACTGGGAAATTCATTTACTTCTTAAAGTCAAAGTGAAATATTACGCAATACTCAAAAAGAAAAGGAGTACTTGTGGCACCTTAGAGACTAACAAATTTATTTAAAATTTATTTTATTTTATGCTGAAATAAATTTGTTAGTCCCTAAGGTGCCACAAGTACTTCTTTTCTTTTTGCGAATACAGACTAACACGGCTGCTACTCTGATTATCCAATACTGTATTACATCTGCCTCTACAAATTATGTATGTATAGCTTTGGCTTCCTTTCTATGGGCTTGATCCTGGTAGGTGCTGAGCACTCTCCGCTGTCTTAAAGGTCACAATTCAGCAAGGAATTTAAGCATGTGAGTAGTCTCCTTGACCTCATTCGTAGTACTCATATGCCACTGATGTCAACAGGACTATTCATGCTTAGCGTTAAGAACATGCTTAGGTACCTTACTGAGTAGGCGCTAAGCCAATGATAGTTGAGGGTACTTGGCACTCCACAAGAGCAGACCCTATGCCAGCTCAGCTGAAACTAGAACATTTTTAATATTTTCTCAGTTCTGAAAATACCACAGATCAGTTTATTAAAGTTCAGTTTCAAAGCTGTTTAATCTTCAACAAGCATGCAGAACTCACAAGTTAACATGTGTAAATGCAACTCCACAATGACCAATAGAATCATAGTTCCCCTCTGATGAGAGGGCCTAATTCCTTGAGATGTTGAGTGCCTCCTGCAGGGTTCCTTAAGCTCACATTGGGAGACTCAATGGGGGTTCATGGTATTCAAAACCTAACATGAGATGGTCAGCATTTCAAGGGACCAGACTTTATGCTAAAGTACAATTTGTGTCCTATGTCTGCAGACAAAGATTATTGATGTGCATAAGATTCCCTTTTCTGATGCAAAAAAACTAGACTAGAAGGGGGAGAATACAAACAGGCCAATTTTATTTTCATTAGTGCCTAAAATTAGTTAAATCCATGCTTAAATTCGACACTTGAATGGGACCTGATTTTCAGAGTGCCAAGTGCCTACCCTTTGAATATTAAGTCCTTTTAAGGTCTCTCAAGTGTTGCATCTAAAAACTGAGGAAACCTAGCTTCTTTTGAAAATTTGTTCTCTGGTTCCTATCTAAAAGTGGCCTGATTTTCAGAGATGCTGGGAACCTGCAGCTCCCATTCACTTCAGTGGGAATTGTAGGTATTCAGCACATTGGCAAATCAGCCCACTTTTAGATAGGTACCAGAACACACATTTTCAAGAGAAGCTAGTAATCTTGTCTCCCTCAGTTTTAGATGCCCCACTTGGGAGACCTTAAAAAGACCTCAAATTCAAAGGGTAGGCACTCGGCACTCTGAAAATCAGGTCCGTTAAACTGTCTAGAGCTGGACTCACAAAAATTGGGCACCCAAAATAATTAGTCATGTTTTAAAATCTTAGCTTTTAGTTACCTGACTTTTGACATCCAAGTTTGAACATTTTGGCCTGGGGAATAATTAAAGCAGAAAATAAAATAAACAGTTTACAATATGTTGATTGAGTCCTGGGACAGCAGCAATCAGAAACACAGTGAGAATCATTCTGCAATTTCTGCTCAGGCGCTAGAAATCTCTTCATTATATCCCAGGGAAACATTAGCTTCGTTTGATCTCTGAACAGCTCTGTCCTCAGTAATTTGCAGCTTTCTGTGTACCCTTGCACCTCCTACTTGAATCCATCAAAAAAAAATTCCTCCCCCAAAACACACATACTTTTGTTTATTTTTACCTACTTCAGTCCTGTTTAGCTCCACACTGCCCCTATTATATCGTCTCAGTGTGGCTCAGGCAGTTTTTCCTCATCTAAGGGGCTTGTCAAAGTGAAGGATATTTTAATAAATGGGAAGAATGTAGCCCACACACTCAAGACACCTTTCCTGCACTTTCAGAGCTGCACCTCACCATAACATACCAGCATGTCTTTGGACTGTTCAAGGTTTTAAGGGATACTTTTCCCAAGCCAATGACACATATTGTAGAACAGTGGTTCTCAGCCAGGGGTATGTGTACCCCTGGGAGTACACAGAGGTCTTCCAAGGGGTACATCAACACAATCTAGATATTTGCCTAGTTTTACATCAGGCTAAAGAAAAAGCTACTAGCAAAGTCAGTACAAACTAAAATTTCATACAGATAATGATGTGTTTATGCTGCTCTATATACTATACACTGAAATGTACAGTATTTATATTCCAATTGATTTATTTTATAATTATATAGTAAAAATGAGCAAGTAAGCCATTTTTCAGTGGTAGTGTGGTGTGACCACTTTCATATTTTTATGTCTGTCTTTGTAAGCAAGTAGTTTTTAAGTGAGGTGTAACTTGGGGATTTACACAAGACAAATCAGACTCCTGAAAGGCTATAGTTGTCTGGAAAGGTTGAGAGCCACTGTTGTAAAGCTTTTCAAAATGAAAACTTGGAAATAAAGGTAAAGAAAGCACACATACTTGATTGAAAAACACTTGAGGACTCTGCTCTACCTATCACAAGCTTCTATTTAGCTACCGAAACATTTTTTATGATCCCTGTAAATCCAAAACATACCTTTGTGACCCTTCAAACTCTACAACATTCACCCATCACTAATTATGACATGATGATCCCTGGGTGTGCATGCACTTGGGGAGGGGGTATCTTGGATCTCCTTGCGTTTGTCAAGCTGACCATCTCTCAGCAGTGTCCTATCAATTAGAATAAATCAATACTTCATTGAATAGTGGATTTTAATTTCTGTAGCAAGATCTCCCCTATCATCTATGCAAAGTTTACACTTGCATACATAGGACCAGGTTGCTGCTTGAACAGTCATAATAGGGAAAGGGTTTTACATATCAGTGTTATGAACAAAAACAAGCAGGATCCTGCCAAGTGGCATTCGGGGGCAGCCGGGCTTTTCTTTCTTTTTGTACTAAAAGCATTATAGAATATCAAATGGCAGATATTAGAGTGACAGCTTTTGTTTTCATAGTCTATTGAAAAGTTAACAAAGTAAAGAAGATATAATCATGCGGGTAAAGCAGGATATGAAGCAGGCTCGGGCTTGCACTAAAAATGCATAAAGTTATTTCACTAAAAGACAGAGACACTTGCCCATGGCAGGTGCAAAACTCAGGCAGTGCTCTGATTGCCTCAAGAAAAGGAGAAAACCTGCAGAAAATGTTGAAACATGTTCTAAGCCTCCTCAACAGCCATTCTTTCTTTTTTCTTTTTCTTTTTCTTCTTTTTTTTTTTTTGAATACTTTAAGTTCTGTCTTCATTGTCTGCCAGCAAAGATTGTGGTTTGCAAGGCTCAGAGTGGGGGGCAAAAAAAAAAAAAAGAAAAAAAAAGAAGAGTGGTTTCTTGGAGTCTCTGAATCAGTAGATTTTTGAGAACAAGGATGATAGGGCAGAATTTTAAAAAATGTGTCTGCAAGATGCTCTGGTGTAAACCAAAAAAGGGCAATATTTGGAGTGAGTCGCACGACTGTCTGACTCTGTGGATTGATTGATAAAACATGTCAACCTCCCACCAGCATCTTGGTTCCTGCTGAAAACCCCTTACAGTGCTCGTTTTCTTGGTTTCCAAGCCCTGACATGTGTTCTAGTCCTGGTATTTCAGGCGTCTGTCACTGGTACTCTAAGCTTTCCCACTGTAGCTTAGGGCTAGACTGTGGCATGTAGTCACAGCATTGCATAGCGGGTGGTGCAGAGTCATCCCACTTCAGAGGGGGTTGGGGGGAATTCTACTTCAGGGAGAATTCTACTTCAGACAGCCACCCACTAAGACTTTCAATGGGTGCCTAAAGTTAGGGTCTTAAATCCATATTTGGGCTCCTTAATGACTGGCCTGACTTTCAAAAGTGCTGAGCTCCTATTCTTGGAAATCTTGGCCTCAGTGCCACCTTGAGCCCTCCAGCTGCACAAGGAAAGAGGGGAAGAGCAATTCAGATACACCTTAAAGGAGTGCAGCAAACAGCCCCTATGTGGATGGCCAGCTCCACTGTTTACAATGCACTGGAGCCCTGGCTTCAACTAATCCTCCTCCCCCAGGAGGAAGCAAATTGTTAGCAGTCATCTGCACTCATTCGAGCACAGGGGCTGCAATTCAGGACAGTCCTTACACAAGCCATATTGGAAAGGGAACTCCTTTCTCCCCAACCTTTGTCACACAAAACAGGAGGGGCATGATTTTGCCATTCATGGTGAATAGGACCATGACAAGTCTGTTGGACATTTTGCCAAAATCTGTATAATTTCTTTTTTTAATCTGCAATGGCTGTTGACTTGAATTAACCACATAGGGCCAAATTCCTCCATCCCAGTGAGGAGTCCCTTACTCCAAAAGTAGTTCTATTGATGGACTGAAAGATCCCCATTGACTTGAATGGGTTTACAACAGGATTCACCCAAGCCTTTTGTTGTTTTTTAAACGCTGTCCCAAATCACCTCCATTTCCTCCTTTCCTCCTCCCCTGCTCTCTACAACCCAGATTTCATCTCCTCAACTCCTGTTGGGCGGGAAAACGTGCAGTAGGTTCCATCTTCTGAGAAAGGACCATTTCTCCAGACAGTTTCTTCAGTGGGGTTAGGAGAAATTATCCAATCTGTGTGAAAGCTAAAGGAAGAAAGGCCGTCTTGCCAGCCAACAAGGTTTAATACCAGTCAGCCAAAATATTGGTATACTTCCCGTCAAACTGTTTTCTACTCTTGCCATGTACTTTAACAGCTGCAATATTCCTCCCTGGAAGTGGCAGAATTTCAGTTCTCAGTTAAGTGATTCTAGCACACACACACACACAAACATACACACACACACACACAAACAGAGTAGAAATGTAGGGTACTTCAGTATGTGTAACTTTAGCCTGGTATCATTCAAATGCAGCCATTGCTCACACACACTCAAAAGAGATGTCAACAGATACTGTAAATATATCATCGCTGAGGCAGCTGCAAATAAGGCAAGGCCGCAAGGATTCTCTGAAAGCAGTGGAAGCTTGTGCAGGGAACAATTCTTCCAACAATGCGCTGTAACAACAGGTAACAAACTTTATGCAGCAGCCAGACACAGAAATAGACAGTCAATGACCACGTTAAGCAACTCCTTCAACATTAGACTAATTGACAGATGCTGATTCATTTAACTGAACCTACAAGTATGCCACAATGGGATAGTCTCTGTCCTGCTAGCTGCCCATTTTTGAAATGGTTAAAGAACTCCCATTGCACGTGAGAGGCAATGGAGTGCATCAGGTGTCCAGTTTGAAAGGAAATCATTCCTTTGCTTGGAAACTGGATGGACCCAGAAACAAGTCCAGCTTCTCACCACCACGAGAAACCGTGGAAGTAGCAACATTTGTATTGTGCATTACTTCTGAAGCTCAGCAGTACCTTGAAGAGTCAAAAGCAGGCACTGACCTGCATGCATTTTTCTAGTCCCAGCCCAGGCTGATATGAGTAACAGCCAGGAAAACAGAGGGAGCTTAAAAAAAATGTTCAAAGGACACAAAAATTATCTGAATCATTACTATTATCAGAAAGTTACTGAATATTTAGAATTCTATAACCAGATAAACCTCTTTCAAAAAGAGGAGGGAGAGGTTATACAGCCAGGGCTTCTTATCAGTATTCTTACCTGGAACAAAAGTCCCTTAGAGCCTTGTTTTTTTTTGTTTCCTACCTATACACACACACACCTGTCTCTCTCTCTCACACACACACATATCAACAAATGGTGATTGCAGCACTTGCTTGAAGAGAAATTTGTTTGGTAAAATAACTGCTTCTGTCACTGTTGTCTGGAGCTGGCTCTCACTTTCATTGTCAGATACCAATTGGAAATGGTCATAACAACTAAGCTAATGACTAGCTATTTTAAACTGGAAATCCTGATGCCTGCCCTAGCATGAGGGGGCTGAAGAGTTTTGGCACCATGGGGGCAAAGGGGAGAGAAACATTTATTGCTGAGGATTCCTGTTCCTCTTTAACTTGCAATCGCCTACCCTTCCAGCCACACACTAGCAACTTATACCTCGGTACACTTGATCTTTCTTCACCAGACAAGAACTCTCCTCAACCAACCAACCTATTTCTGCCATCCTCTCTCCCACTCTGAGCTCCTCTCAGCTCCTGGAGTGTGTACCTGAAGTAACTTGCCTGTCTGAAATCAGGGTCTTGAATATCACTCGTGGGTCTGGCACTGGGCTGGATTACCCAATAGGCAGACTAAGCTCATGCTTAGGGCACCAGCAAAGCAAGGGGCCCCCAAAAAAATGAGATTTTTTTTTTTAAATTTGATATTTGATATTTCAAAAAAAGCATCGAAGTAGTCATCATGGGAAAAATCAGAACTTTGTTAGACTTCCTTACACTCCACTACACACTCTTCCCCCATTTTTCTGTTCTCTTTTTATTACTTATCCCCACCTAAACCGGGGGGCATCCTACTAACGTAGACCGAAATAATACGAGGAAATTCAGATCCTGTCTTGTATTGTAATAAATTTATGTTTTATTATTGATATATTCTTCTGAGTTATATGTACTTCATTCATTCTTTTTTCTTTCATATATATATATATATACATACACACACACACACACACACATAAAAATATTGTATGTTGTGTAATTTGTGGGTTTTTTAAGTTCAGATAACTGAGATAAGGGGCAGAATGAAACATAACCAACTGAGTGGAGCACAGAACATGTGGATGTGTCAGAGACTGTAACTGATCATCCTACTCCTGGTGGTAAAACAGGCATTGTTCTAGAAGGTGTGGATGTGTCAGAGACTGAACCTGCTCATGCTGTAAATAATAGGAGAAAAGATCTTGGTATGTGGGTTGATTTCAGTACCGATGATGTAGCTTACTAGATAGATCGTGGACCAAATGACTGTCAAAACCACACTGGGCCATTTGAGAAATCACATTGGACTTTTACCAATGGCAAACAAACAAGATATTGTCCACAAAAAATATTTTTCAGCATGCAAGCGAATGGTGAGAAATACACTCGAGAATGGCTACTGTATTCACCATCAACAGGGTCTGTGTACTGTTTTATTTGCAAACTTTTTGCACATAAACCTTCAACATTCTGGTTTACTGCAGATGGATTTAGTGACTGGCAGAATACTGTTTTAATTGAACAACATGAAAATAGCAGTACTCACAGAGATTCAATGTTGACATATTTAAATCGAAGACAGGGCTTTGGATTGACACAAAAATTGGATGAATAAATTAAAGGGGAGTGTGAATACTGGCAACATGTCTTGCAGCGTGTTGTAGCTGTTATTCAAACATTAGCTGAATGTGGTCTGCTTTTCCGGGGATCAAATGACACATTTGGAATGGAAATTTCTTGGGATTGTTGGAGCTTGTGGCTCAGTTTGACCCATTTTTAGCAGGCCATATCTCAAAATATGGGAATGCTGGCAAAGGTAACCCACAATACTTATCCAAGACAATATGCGATGAACTCATTGGTCTAATGAGTGACAAAGTTCATTCAGCTATTGTGGATGAAATAAGTACTGCTGGGTACTTCAGTTTATCTGTCGACTCTATACCTGATCTTTCACATATTGATCAATTGAGTATTGTACTAAGATATGTGTATCCCACAGATGGAAAACCAGTTGAACAATTTATAACATTCCTCAATTTGAAAAGCCACACTGGTGAAGAAATGGGAAATCAAGTACTACATTATCTGTGCCAAGTTTGCAAAATAGATTTCTCAAAGTGCAGAGGTCAATCTTATGACTATTCTGCCAACATGTCAGGGCGTTATCAAGGAATGCAGAAGAAGCTTTTAGAACAGAACAAATATGCCACAATGCACGTGCTGCACACTCTCTAAATGTTGTTGGCTGCAGTGCTATTGATTGTTGTCCGGTGGAAGTAAGTTTTTTCTCAACAGTGCAGTTACTTTATACATTTTTCTCTGCCTCAACACACTGATGGGCAGTTCTTAAAACATATTTGGGCAATGATCGTGTATTGAAATCTCTTTCTAATACTTGCTGGGAGGCACATGCAGTGGCAACAAGTGCAATTCTGGAGTCCTACTCAAAGATTGTGGATGCATTAGAAAGTATAGCTGAAGACCAATCACAAAAGGGAGAAAGTATACGAGAGGCAGAAAACATTGCAAACAAGATGCAAGAACTAGAGTTTCTATTCATGTTGATCATGTGGAATGAAATTTTACAACACTTTTACCACACAAGTCAAGCTCTCCAAGAAAAAGAATTGGATTTGAAAACATGTGCAGACCTCTGTCAATCATTAGCAGACCCCTTATACACTTTGAGGAATGATTTCAAAAGATTTGAAGACATATCAAAAGATATCTTTCATGATACTAACTACAAAGAAGCCCAGTCCCGCAAGTGAATCAGGAAAAAAACAAGCAAATGATAGCAGTGCAACAGAAACAACATTGAATCCTAGAGACAAATTTTGCATATCTACTTACAATGCTATAATTGATACACTTGAAGCTCATATGAAGAGGAGATGTGAAATGTACAAAGATCAAGTAGATTTTCTTTTCTAAACGATATGGACTTATCTGATGAACACTATTCACAAGGTTCCCAAAAGCTAGTTGACGCAGACCCGTTGACTTGAACATGAATCTCTATGGAGAAGTACATGCAGTTCCACTGTTATATGCACGCAAAGTTTAATGAAACAGGAAAAATGAAATTCAGTCACATTGATCTTCATGACACAATATTGAAAGGCAGAATACAATGTGTATTTCCAAATGTAGAGATCGCACTATGTATTTTTCTAATATTGATGATTACTATCTGCTCCGCAGAATGCTCTTTTTCTCAGCTGAAAAGAATAAAAAACCCTCAGAGAACAACAATGTGTCAGGACAGACTTGGTTTACTTTCCCTATTGTGTACAGAAGTGACTTCGTTGAGTCATCTTCAATGAACTTATCCAGAATTTTGCAATCAGAAAATCTAGAAAGAAGCTATTTTAATATCAGCATACATGTAAGTTTTGTGTCATTTCAAAAAATAAAATTTTATTTTACGGTATAGTTTTGTTTTTATTTTGAATTACATATGCAGGGGGCACCATAATCTTTTCAGTGCTTAGGGCCTCTAAAGGTCTTAATCAGCCCTGGTCTGGCATGTTGTATCACAAGGAGAACTGATGACCAATATCACTCCTCTGGGAAAGGTCTTCAGTATCCAGACTTGTAGCAGCTAGGCCAGGTTGAATGAAAGTTTGGTTACCCCTAGGAATTCTAGGCACAGAATCATAGAACTGTAGGGCTAAAGAGACGTAAGAGGTTATCTAGTCCATGCTCTGCGCTGAGGCAGCATCTGGCTCTCCTGTCATAAGGTGAGAGCTATGGGTGAGAATGAGAGAGTGCAAGGATACAGCAATCCCAGTGCTGCAGAAGAGAGCCAGGCAGTGGATGTGAAGTGCTCAGGCCATTAAGGGGGAGTTTATGGCTGTGTCTGCAGCTGCTGGATGTGTGTGCTGGTGATGATAGTTGAGTGTGTCACTGCACACTCCTCTACATGATACCCACATGCAGGTGACAACATTGGTTATCAACTTCTTGTTTATGGGGGTTTGGGGCACCAATGGCATTGATGGTCCTTTTTTGTCAGGAGATCTTCCATGAAGCACTCATATGCATTACGAAAGAATATCAGAGTTCCACATGGGTTGACCAGCTCAAATGTTCCAGAGACAGGTCTTTCTGCTCAGCTGGTCAGAGTTTCTGCAAGTCAGAGTAAATTCAAGTCACAAAACCTAGGAAAAAACATTACTTTTTGGCAACCTCATTAGGACAAGCCCTTAAAACTAGGAGATTCCTGGCAAACAGTGGTGCATGACTATCCTAAAAGCAACTGGTTTGTAGAAAGAAAAGTCTATAAAATGTAACCCACACACCTCCTAGCTGTGGTGCTCCATCCCATCTAGTGACACCGAGCCCACTTAGAGATTAATGAGTCTGCTAAAGCCTTAACTAAGCCATGTGGCTTTTATCTTATGCAGTAGAGCCTCTGCATTTAGCTCCCGAGGTTTGATCCGGCACGCCAGTGACCGGGGGACTGTCAGTGTTACAGATACATAAGCGAACAATTTGATCCATCCTAAATCTGGATGCAAAAGAAAACAACAATGGCACTGGGGAATGGACCAACAAACACTGAACACCCATAAAAATTATCAATGAATGCCTCATTTGCAGCCTAGAAAACACATGTCCCTAATCCCAAATGGCATAGACCATCTCAGCATGTCAATGAACATCTTTCCAAACACTCACAATCCACAAATTGATTATCTGAATTGAGTCAGTGAGGCCCAACTTCAATCAGGTGGCTGGTGGAGTCTCTTTGCTTCAGGGGGAGTTCCCCCAAGTTCCACTTGTGCTGCAGAATCTTTTAAGATGACACAGCCTGTCCCCTCAGGTTTGTCTAGGCATTGCTACAAGGACAAGAGAAAATATGGCCCAGTGGAGAGGCCTTCATGACAAATACAAAATGGGAAATGACTGCCTAAGGAGGAGTACTAAGGAAAGGGATCTGGGGGTCACAGTGGACCATAAACTAAATATCAGTCAACAGTATAATGTTGTTGAAAAAAAAGTGAACATCATTCTGGGATGTACTAGCAGTAGTGTTGAAAGCAAAATACGAGAAGTAATTCTTTCGTTCTACTCCATGCTGATTAGGCCTCAACAGGTGTACTGTGTCCAGTTCTGGGTGCCACATTTCAGGAAAGATGTGGACAAATTGGAGAAAGTCCAGAGAAGAGCAACAAAAATTATTAAAGGTCTAGAAAACATGACCTATGAGGGAAGATTGAAAAAATTGGGTTTGTTTAGTCTGGAAAAGAGAAGACTGAGAGGGTACATGATAACAGTTTTCAAATACATAAAAGGTTGTTACAAGGAGGAGGGAGAAAAATTGTTGTTCTTAACCTCTGAGGATAGGACAAGAAGCAATGGGCTTAAATTGCAGCAAGGGAGGTTTCGGTTGGACATGAGGAAAAATTTCCTAACTGGCAGGGTAGTTAAGCATTGGAATAAATTGCCTAGGGAGGTTGTAGAATCTCCATCATTGGAGATTTTTAAGAGTGGGTTAGACAAACACCTGTTAAGAATGGTCTAGATAATACTTAATCCTGCCATGAGTGCAGGGAACTGGACCAGATGACCTCTCAAGGTCCCTTCCAGTCCTATGATTCTATGATCCACTGCCTTAGCCAAAGTCCTTTAAGTCAATAGACCCCTTAATTTCAAGGAGCTTTGGAACAAGAACCTAATGACTACATATTGTGCTATTGTATGGTTGGGGAAGAGTGGGGGGAAGGGATCTGAATCCAGGTCCTATACTTAATTCCTCACTCACCTGCTGGTAGGAACATGTAATGCTCAGTGGCAAGAAGTGGCAGCAAATTCTGCAGTCAAGGGAAAGAGAACATCTTCTTAAGCAACCCTCTTTGACTGACATGTAGAGTGACAGGCTGTAAAGGGAGTCATATGCAGCTGTCCTCAGTCAGAAAGAGGCAATGCAATGAACGGCATTTGAAGATGAAGGGATCAAAGGAAGAGACATAGGTGATCCCAGAAGGTGTCCCCTAAAGGAACGTTAGGTGTGGATGTGCATGTGGTGCTCTTCATAGCTGCAAGAGACAGACAGATGTAAATGTGACATATTCTGAAATAATGCACTTGTCTCCTTTCTCTGGGATAAAGGTCGCATCACACTTCAGTACGCTATTGCAACCTGACAATGAACTGGCATGTGCAGAGAATGTATATTTCATCCAGCTCTATGTAGGGAAGTAATGCATTGTAGCAATTTTCAACAGATGAAAGGGTTCCGGAGAACTACTGGGTTTTGTACAAAAAAGATGGCTACGGTAATCCTCATCACATGGTAAAGAGGAGATGTCAGCAAAACCAGAACAAATTACAATAATCTTTTTAAAGTTAAAGCCAATGTAAACGTTAGGCCAAGTCCCAGATTGGTGTAAAGTGGAATTGGTTCTGGGGTGAGTCTAAAACCAGCCTATTTTCAAGTTATGGTTCGCTTGCACCCTAGAATGGCAGCCTTCTTGCAAGAACAGAAGATCTGACCAGATTTCCACAAATGAAAATTGCAAGATTAGTTCATCTGATGAGATTTTCACCAGTTGGTGCTGAAGGCTTATTAGAATAGTATGTAAGATTTCAGCATCATTGCTTAGCTTTGGTGTGGCCTTAACCCAAACCTGAAGTACAGGCCTAAATCTAATCTCAGTCTGAAGCATGACTTCCTGATTCATTCATCTATGAATTTTATACTGCAATTTTATACACCAAATGGAGCAAAAAGCGTATTAAAAGTGTTTTGTACTTATCTTGGCAGCACATTAGCAGCAATTACGAGGAAATTGCAATTAACCACACATTTTATGGGTTTAATTTTCTTTTCAGTGAGCGCAATCGTTTTGCAATTGTTACTTCTCAATTTTAGTTAAAATATTTAAAGCAAAGGAGACAAAAAAGTTGCATTAAGCAGATCATTTTGTTGAGAATAACAAGATCAGCCTTTATTAAAGAGTCGAGTCAACTGATCTGTATTGCAAGCTGCATCCCTATATGGCACCTGAACATTCTGATGTGTTGTCATAACCCTCAGAGCTATGTAAACAAGCAAGTCCTATCTTGTTGCTGGCTGACTCCAGTAATCACAGAGACAGACAAAGTGATCTCCTAAGGAGTCAAGTACATAAAATTAATTGATTGATTGATCGATCGATCATTTGAGAAGTGGAAAAGTTAAGCAAGCAGGAGGATTTTTGAAAGAATTCTGATAGAAGCAAAGGCCAACCATTTCAACATAGGTGCATATACATTTAGACATCTAAATCCAGATTTAAGTGGCCTGATTTTCAAAGGAGCTGAGCACTTGTCGCTCCACCTAAAGTAATTGGAAACTGTGGGTGCTCAGTACCTCTGGAAATAAAGCCGTTTATTTAGGTGCCTAAATTTTAGCATCTTGGTTTGAAAAATTGGGCTGTAATATTTTATCGTGGCCCATTAAAAAGGTGCTATTGCCCACAAAGGCTTCTCAGCTTCGGCTAACCCTAGGTGAATGTAGTACTGGTGATAGGTGTCCAGATCACAGTACGAGAAATCAGATTCTTAGATGGTACAAGATGGCATAAGTCTATTGAAGTAGATGGAGCTATGCTAATGTACACCAGATGGGGATCTGGCCCAGAGCTCGCTACCCACAGAAAATACAGTGCATGGGCAGCAACAAGGTGACCATCTCCAAACCATTCTGACATTTCACCTGATCATCAAAAATGACAGGTCAATTCAGTTTTCACCACATTTTGAATGTCATCAAATTTCCCCAACCATAGAACCATGTGCTGTTATTGGACTTCAGGGGTGGGATTTTCAAAACTGCTATGTAATTGCCTACAATGGGAGCAGGGTTAGGTGAAAAATTGGGTGCTTTTGAAAATCCTACCCTCAATGTCCATTCATGCCCAGCATATCATTTATGGAGTGATAAACACTATCCATTGGACTCTATTTAAAACAATAGGCAATAATATTTGGGGAGGAGTGGCATTGTGGGGAGGAGAATAATCCTGATGATGACTTTATAAAGGCATAACTCAAAGCAAAACAAGCCATTTTGTTTAGTGCTCTGACAGGTGCTCAGCCTAATTTTCAGATCAGAAGAGCTGGTAACTTCTCTCTAAGCTGTTCAGTTAGCCAGTTGAGACATCAGTACTGAGCTGCTCAGAAGAATCAAGCTTTGAGACGCATTCTGTGTCTTACATTCATGATACCTGCAAAAATTGATAATCCAAAAACACCCTTAAATATAGCAAAAAATACATAAATGAGAAAGCCTTGACCCCTCAAGTACTTATTCATCCACTTCAATACCAATTTTATTTAACCATCACATCTGAAACAAGGGCAAGTGGAGAATTTATCTAAGGTTTGGATTTTGGTCTCAAATGTTCAATTTTGCGAGAAAGCTGTTCTTCAAATTATCTCTGGCAATCTGAGCCCTCTTGGGAACTGTATGGCAGATAAGCTCTTACAAAACATTAATCATTCAACCTTGGCAACTAGCATCTGGCTGTAGAATGCTTTCTTTGGAAGCTTGTGCTTGGAGAGGTGGCCACACAAATGTTGTTGTTATTGATGAATATTAGGAACAAGAGATGTGCAAAAGGTCGTCTTCGTCACGCTGCACTTAGACCTTTAAAAAAATTCCCTTCTCTTGTTCAGATTACTCTGACACCACAATGACTGATACAAAGATACACAGATTTCTATAGGGCGATTTAGCTCTTTTCAACTTTTCACTTGACTTTTGCAATATACATGTTTAGTTTGCCAAACCTAAGAGCAAATTATAAGAGGAGGCTTCAGCCAGGAGTTTAGTCTGTTTTCAGATTGCCTGGCCTTCCACAAATTCTCTTTTCCCTCTTATAGTACATTCAAGTGCAATGTGAGTACTGCTGAATAAATGAACACACCTGAAAGGTGTTCTGCAGCTCTCCAGGTATATGTTAATGTGAGTGCCCCCCAGTGGTACTGTACTTTCATTATAGGTTGAGGGGAAAAAACCACTTGTTACAGTGCAATAACCTGTTCCTGCACAAGGCATCAGATTTCATATCAAGTTAGCCTTACTGTACTATGTAAGCAAAGCAATTAAAATAAACTGTTGGACTCGCCCTTCGTAAAGGAAATCTGGAAATCCTATCAGTAGTATGGGAACCAAGTAATGAAGCTCTTCACAGTGACTGAAGCTGGAGATTTTAACAATGCCACTAAGGGCTGGGTTCAGCTGCAGCAGTGAATTCATCGTTATGTTTATTGTTAGCATTGCCTACCCATGTCTTTGAGGTGTATGAGCCTAAAGTATAAATGACAGCACCTGAATTAGAGTGGCTGCTCCTATTCAGTTCAGTTTCAGCTAAGGTTGCATTCTCATCTTTGCACTGTAAACCCCCTATATTTGTCAGGAATATATTACTCAGCCACAATAATTCACTCTGGCCTAGAACCTAGCAAAGAGTGTCTCAGCCTAGGAGCAATTTATTTCCCAAAAGGTGCTGGGTCGCATTTAATGTACAAGTGACAAAATTATACAGGGTTTTCTAACTGAGTGGCACTGCACAAGAGTCAAGCTGATGTATTAGAGAGGTGAATCAGGCCCTGTGTATTCAATTGCCCAACTGAAGGTAGGAGTCCGCAGGAATCTCTCATTCAGTGTTAGCTGGAGATGGAGGGGGTGGAGCTGAATCACTACATTGCTGCATGTCTTGGCCATCGTCCCTCCCTGACTCTGCACCTCCCACTTTGCTGTCCAGTTCCATGTCCCATGGCAGAAAAGACTTTTGGGTGCCTAGTGCCTCTGCCACTCCCCTTCTCCAGGTAAACTCTCCACCACCAGAGGTTATATCCTGTCTTATGCTGGGGGAAATTGTGATACCCCAGTGCTGAACCAAGCCTTGCAAGTTGTCTTTTCCCCTTTTCCCATTGAGACCAATCAGTTATATTGTTTCTATTGGTCCCCAACACAGTTGCAGATACTTCCCTTGGCAGATGTCAGAATTTTTCAGTAATCATATTTTGACTCCACTGATTATTCCTTGTCTGTCAATTGATATGGAAAACAATGTACAGCACCGCAGATGAAGGCATGACAAATACTGGAGATTTGGAAAGATGTTTTCTGGTCAACTCTGTTACTTATCAGAATTTTTTAACAGAGATAGAGGGTAAATGATCTTTATATTTTCAACCCAGAGGCTGAACTCCAAAATGAGGGAAAAAAAGTAAATGGACAGTCCACATTCCCCTGCGTTCCAATTGGTTTTACAGCATTCATCTGTGAAGCAGCACTTCCTATGTCACCAACCACTGGTCTTATCCTACATTCCTTTCTGAGACAAAAAACTACTTAAGTACAAGTTTGGACCCTCTATGTCAGCTGATTGGAAGACAATGCTTTACTATTTTTTTTGCTAATTATTTGTTTTTATTATATTGAAGGCAAGTAATAATATTTTTACACTGTGCCTGAAGTTTGCCAACTAAATACACCTAACTAACTGGTCTGATTTTCAGAGATCTTGAGTGCCCACTACTCCCAGTGACTGCACGTTTCAAAATCACACCACTTATTTGGTGTCTCGTTTTGGATTTAGGTGCCTAACTTTAGGCACCCAAGTCTAAAAATGTCACCATCACCTACTTACTCATCCTTCCAATTAGGTACAGAGATGGGAGGAGTCGGTCTTTGTTTTACACGACTCAAGTAATGGCAAGTAATTACGCAGTCTACGAGAACTCACTGCTGGGACATTTTTCCTGAAACTCTGATGGTCTCAAAAGCTTTCTCTGCTTTTCAATTCAAAATATATTTGCCTTCTTTCTTCTATTGTTTTAGGGGGGGTTCAGTTTTCAGTTGAAGTAACATATCAATAAGTTTGGATAATAAACTCCTATGTGTATCCACAAAATAGTTATAGTCTGGGCAGGAACTGTGTAAGTATCCTCCCACTCCTCTGCCAGTGTAGCTCAACCATGACCATGAGAGACTATTTTAGAGGTGAGACAATGGTTCCATCACTATGCCTATTCCATCTGTAGTCTCGCCGTTGGATCTGCCAAAGAGAGGGCAGCCAATTATTGCCAATTTTGGTAGATTTGTTGTGATACGGACATTCCACTGGGAACTGGACTCAAACTACTCACTCATTTCAAAAAGAAAAGGAGTATTTGTGGCACCTTAAAGACTAACAAATTTGTTAGTCTCTAAGGTGCCACAAGTACTCCTTTTCTTTTTGCGAATACAGACTAACACAGCTGCTACTCTGAAACTGTCACTCATTTCACTTATACCACTGAAAAGCTTTCATTGGATAATGATGAATTTCAGTCACTACCAAATTGGGAAGGATTTGAACAATTGACCAAGAAAGGGATCCCATCACCTATCCACTGAGCCATCCAGTCCCCAGAAATACAGTTTTATTTAACAAAATTACATTTGACAAGTGTTTAATCCCATTTATACTTTAATCCCTTTTGGTATTTTAGAGAAAAAAACTCAAAGCTGCCAAATATTGAGGAGTTAAAATTAGCTACTGAGCTTAGTTGTATCCTCCAGCTACAGATTTCAGAAGAATTTTTAGCCCACCGACAAAGAGCTCCAATATAACTTACTTTCACTCATGTATTTCTTTATACTCAGACCTTCCATGTCAGATGTCTTCTACCTTCCTAACTCAGATACTTATATACCATATCTCACCTCATTGTAGCATTGTAATATTTCAGAATTTTTAAAGTATTTATCCTTACATCACCCCCATGAGGTTAGGAAGAACTACTATCTCCATTTCACAGCATAAACTGAGGCACAGAGAGACTAAGTGACTAGCACAACGTCAAGTCTGTTGCAAAGAAGGGACTTGAACCCAGGTGTCCCAAGTACCATGCTAGCACCTTCACCACTGGACCATCTTTTGTTCTTGGATAGTGAAAGTAAGCAGGTGCATAACTGATGTGGAAGATGGGTTGAGACACCCATGTAAGCAGAATGACAAGCTCAGATGTGGACCATTTAATGAAATGTGCAAGGTAGAAAAAAAAACCCTCAAAAGAGATCTAACATGATCCGTGTGTCAGGCCAAGACAGAGGAGCAGTTAACTGCACAGCCAGGTACAAAGGATTTTTGGTGCAATCTGAGGCATGGATGAAAATGCAAACAATGCTATAAAATTTGTATATAACTGCATGTTGCGTAGGTTGCACATTTCCGAAAGCTGTCGCCCATCCATCACCCCTCCTGCACCATGTATGCTTGCTTCACTACTTTGTCACCAAAAGGCACCTCCAACCATATGAGAAAGCAAAAGAATTGTTTAGATCCATGAGAAATGGGTGGTTAAATTATTCATACTGATGCCCGCACACCCATTCTTCCATTTTTGATTTTAGTGATGGCATCAGACCCACTATCACTATTGTGCCTGCACACTCCTGATTTTCATTGAGGGAGAAACTTTCATCTACCCTCAATGGGATGCTGTTGAATAACTGTGATTCAGCTGTGTGGCAGGAGAAAGTCATGGAATGCTGCTCAGAGGTACTCCACATGCCTTGTCCATCCCAGAATAGTGCTATATGGTGGCTCTGTCCATGCAAGTTTGGAGGAGGTCATTGTCAGGTGGCTAGCTTAAAGTGGATCCATTAGCCAAACCCTGCTTAGAGTGTAGCACTCTCTAGCAAGTCTTACATTCCAATTGTCAATGTAGTGACTGCAGAGATGCTTCCTGCATTGGGGGATTCAAAACCCTCATGCTAAAATAGATCACCCAAGCAATGCCTGTTTACTCAAAAGGAGCTTTCCAAAGTCACAAAGAGGAGTTAGGCACCCATCTTCCATTGAAAGTCAATCATAATTCGGGCATCTTTACATCTTTGAAACCCCCACCCCCATTGGCTTTGTGTTGGTGATAAAGAATCCTCCCTAAATCCAGATCTTCCCATGTCAAAACAAGTCTCAGCACTGGTCATATTCCCTACTCAGTAAAAACACAAAAACACTCCAAATTCAATCAATTGCTTTGGGAGAGTGTCTGGATTTTCCAAGAAAGAAGAAGGAATGAAATCCTTTTACTACATTAGTGTCCTTAGATTCTTTATGATGAAGATTAAGCAGATGACACTTGAATAAAGGTCAGGATTTTTTTGCTGGCCCCAAAAAAAATCCTTTTGCAAAAGAAAAGAGAGAAGATGACTGTAAATATGCTTTATGAGGAAGAAAAGGTTGTTTGTGCCTAAGACATTGGAGAAATTGTTCAAGGATAGTTCATGCATATAAAATATGACCCTTGTATTACTGCCAAGGTCAATGAGACCTAGAGCGACCTGCCACAAAATTGTGGTTTTGTATGTTCACTTGGGCCAGCTTATCTCTTTTTTTCCTGCTTTGTTCACTGTATTTTGGACATGAGTACCCCTCCCCCACTTCCTGAGTATTTGGCACATTCCCCAAGATGCACACAAATGTGTAGGAAGCAGAATACAACCATTGCTAAGGTGACCAACTGTTCCCCATTTTCTTGAGTTGCTGATTTCATTTGTTGGGGGTGGCGGGTTAAGTTCTCTGAACATTAAATTTGAATGTGCCTTGCGGTTATTTGTCTGGTTCTCAGGCACAAGATGTTGCTAGCAACAGATACTGTCTTTCACCTGCTCACTCCCCAACTCTTCTGCTTACTCACAAGTTGTGAAACAGCAGCTGTACTATCCAATGTTCATCTGCAAATTATCGTATTAACATTGGCAGGGTCTATTTGGCATATTTGCTTATAGAAGTCTGCTCCCCACCACACGGCTCTCTAGCCACGCATTGTGCGGGAGACTTTTGTTGAGTTATAAGTTCCTTTTGGTTATTATTCTGTATGTTTTTCTATTTTTATGATAATGTATCTATTATAGTTTTGATTCTGATTTTCTCAGTAATTTAAGGAGATTCAATAATCCTTGCTGTAATAACATTCATTTAGAGCCAGATACAACTACCACTGACTTCAAAAGGAGCACATAATGCAAGGCAGAATTGTTCAATGCTGGTGAAAGATTGCCTTTCATTGCAAATTAATCATAATTAATTAATTAATTAATTCCTCATCCCTTTGTATTTTTGTATTTGTTTGAACTAATGTTGATTTAGTAATTCCCTGTTTTTTATTTTGTTAGGAAATAGTAAACTTAATTAAAATAAAAGTATATTGAAACATTATAGCAGAAATCAAAGACAACATCCCCAAAAGGTAATAATCTCAAAGTAAGGTCATCCCACTTCCCCCCCAAAAAAACACAGAATGAAATTGTACAGAATTTTAACATGGACTCTCTGTAGGAATGACTGAGTGAAATTAAATGGGCTCTGTTATGAAGGAGGTCAGACTATATGATCAGAGAGACTCCTTCTGTTTTTAAAATCTATGAATTTAAAATCTGCTAATCAAGGATTATCATCCGAACATGCCCTGTCCACTGTACAAAAATATCTCTCCCCACAATCCTATTTGCCTTACTTATTATTTTTTCTATTTATTGAGAACTGTTGGTATTTTCAGCATATACAGGAAGACACAGTCCCCTCCCCAAGGAGTGTATAGTCTGAATAATTTCTTCTCAGTTAGAGGGTCACAGCCACCCTCCCTTTCTTTATGGATAGATAAAAAGCGGGGGAGGGAGTCCCCAAAACTCTCTTCTTTTGTAATATGGGGCCCCAGGCATGGAATAATTGAGGACTGCTGATCTAAAACAGGCATTGAAAATACAATCAGATGATCTAATATCAAATTATTGTGTGTGAATATATAGACACATATACAATGTACATACATATACACACTCGCACATATACATACATACTGTTTGCCTGATCCTCATGAAATGACTTCACAGAAGAAGTATGTTGTAAGGAGAGATTTAAATGGAGAAAAGATCATGTAGTGCACAAGAAGAGGAAGCTTGTGCCAAGTCTAAGGTGTGGCAAAAGACTTTACGTCCCCCATGCCCCATTTCCTTGACTAGTCTTTCCTCTTGTGTCCTTGGTCAGAAATGTTCACCTACTTGAGGTCACAAGGGCACAATGTTTTTAACATCCACATTAATTTCTTTTCAATTGAGATCTTTGGTGGTCTGCTTATATTTCTTTATCATATATAATATTTTGAGTGTTATATAGTAAATCTGGTCTAACCTATTTTTTGTAGTTGCTACAGTAAAATAATAATTGCTTGATGGATGATCCAGGCTGAAGTTAATTGAAAGAACCACTAAAAGTGAATTATTCCACTCTATCGGTATGTATAATAATTGCATTTTCAGATTTGTATAAAATTTGGATGTGATCAGGTTCTGGGCTCACAACAACCAGTTACGAATTATTAGAAAATCCATCTATCTCACTGAAATAAACTGCTACTCCAAAAACAGAATGGGAACCGGAGGACATAGGTATTTTGATACCCCTTGAAAGTGGAAGGTTAATATTTAAACCCAGATTAATTTTTTGGCACACACATCCCCATGAATTACTATTATATCAAATTACATTGTTTACACTGCCTCCAACAACATGCATATTCTGTTTCTAACGCTACTACTCTAGTAAACCATCGCTGTTCAAAAAAGTACAAAAATATCAGTAAAACCATCAGAAACCTTCATATCTTTATACATTTGTATAATTACAAAATTACCTCTTGAAAATAATTAAAAATTCTATACCTGACTTTGCAGCCTTTGATGGTAAGTTTTAGTCCTTTCAAGTCTCTCTGGGGAGAATTTGGTAATAATGCATTTTGAGTACTATTCTCATCTTCGATACTTTGGGCCTGGTTTGTCTCTCACTTAAATCGGGAGTAATTTAGCTGAAGTTAATGGAGTTCCACCGACGTCAAACCAATGTAAGAGAGATTCCAAGTAGGTTGTGTAAAGGGTGTATATGGGTGGACAGAGCTGAACTTAGTACACACTTCAAAGCAATTTGTAACACTAGGGTAATATCAGCTGAAGTTCTGATGATTAAATACTTAGCATCAGGACCTTTTGTTTGGATTACATAGATTTAAATTAAATTCTGAGCTTTCATTCTTTTAAAGTCAGTTCTGATCCTTTGGGGCCTCCACAGGCAGGGGTGGGGTGATTCTGTGCACCCCTCTCACCACTTTCATATAAACGAATGAAGCTGGGCCACTCTCCCTAACTCACTGACCCATGCTCCCAAGACTGAGTTTAAGCTCTCATCAGTACGAGGCAACCCTTCACAATATAAACATAAGAACTAGTGAAAAATAAGAAGATAATATTTAAGAGGAACTGTGGGGGCTGGGGGATATCCTTACCTCCTACTTCCCAGTTTTCTTATCTGATGCTAGTATTGTGGGTGCATCTGAATCTTTTCACTGGGCTCCTACCTTCTACAGAGTTGCTCCACTGCCCAGGACTGGGGCTTTCTCTTGTCCCCTCCATCACTCCTGTCCCACCTGCTCCCTTTGGAAGCCTTCTCTATATCCCTTGTGCTGGCACCTTCTGCTACCTGGATAAGAGAGCTCCCTCTCATTTATCCATTCTGACACCCACACTCTTCTTGTGGCACAGGTTGGCCCCATAGAGAAACCTCCTTCATTACCCACTGCCCTGCTACTTCATGCTTCTTTTCCCTCACTCTTCCTTCTCTAGTATTGCCCTATTATCTATCCTCCCTTTGCCCCTCTCCACAGTCTGTTCCCTCCATCCTTCTCACAGCCTCCTCACCTACTTGGCCCTACACCTGCAGTTGTATAAAGATGTTTGTCAAGCTATCTGGAATGGCACAGAAGCATGAGGACCAACCTTGGGGCAGACTGTTACAAACTAAGGCACAAATCTCAAACTGTTTGTGTGTTCTACACTTAGATTTCATCAACCAAGTATCAAGTGTGAACTTCTCAAGCACAATAACAGCCTTACCATGAAGTCACAGACAGTCCCATTGGGTACTTGAGTCTATCTTGCTGCTTAGGCAAGATTGTCTTTGTGATAGATGATCCCTTACATCAAGTATCACAACAATATTCAGGTTACTCCCAGTCCCAAAGGACCAGTCACTTAACCACTCAGGTCAACAGTACCTTAGATCCTACACAAAAAACAAGGCTTGTAGCCAATCCTATAATAAACTCAAAAAAGATTTATCAACTCAGAAAAAGAAATGAGTTATTTTCAAGGTTAAAGCAGATAAATATACACACAAAAATGAGTTACAATCGTAAGTTCCAAAAAGTAATAGAAGCTGCTGTAATAGGCAAGCTCTATAAGTCCTTTTGGGCTAACCCAGGCCAAACAGCTGCAGCTTCTGGTGTCTATAGACCTTCTTTTGTTGGGAAGGAGATAACACCTCTTGTGGTAAACTAGAATTCCACACTTGGTAGTAATTCTCCCCTGACTGTGGGGTTTATAGTCTTAGCAAACATTTTTACAGTAACAGAGAAAACATGTAAGCATTATCTTATAACATGGAATACAGATATTATAAGTAAGATTATTACATGTAGCATCCTGCAAGCATTCCATAAAGTCTAAACACTAAACACAGTCCTATAACTCTCATATCTATTCTACCAGTACTAACACACTAGCGAGCCAGACTGGTTTCCAGCTATGCATTTATCAGTGTTTAGTGAGACCCAGTGACCACGGCACAAGCTGGCACCTTGCCTATGCTTAGATTATTTGGTTTCAATGGGCCTTCTTGATGGGCAGGACCTAACAACCTCTGCTGGAAGCCAGTATTTCTACATTAATTAATGCTCCTTTCCTGTTTGATGACTTACACAATTAAGAGGATTACAATGCAAACATTTAATATAACTTGATAATATGGGGTAAGAGTAATACAGGCAACATCCTATGTGCATTCCATAAAGTCTAAAATAGATTTTAATTTTATAAGAATGAAAATTAAAATCTATTTTAACAATGCTAATACAGAGGTGAGCCAGACTGATTTCCAGCTATGCATTTGTCAATGTTCATTGAGGCCTAGGGATCAGCAAACTGCGGCCACTGGGAGCTGCAAGCAGCTGTACCTGCGGACACTCAGGTAAACAAGGCATCTCGCATCTCGCCAGGGGCTTACCCTGAACAAGCCGCAAACCAAGTTTGGGAACCCCTGCTCTAATTCATTGTTCCAAGTTCAAGTGAAGTTTGGGAGTAGGTTCCTTCTGAAGCAATCAGCATTCTGTAGTACTAGAAGCTGGTAAGGGATAATAATTCCACCACTGAATCTCATCCCAGCTGCTCCTTGCTGCTGCTCTTAGTTTCATAAATTCACTTTTAAATGTCAGATCCATTGTTTTGGCCAGACTGAAGTTTTCAAAACAAATCCAAGCATATCTGGACTATTTACTTGCTATATATAGGACAAACTAAAAACCATATCTACAATGTGAAGAAATGACAACATGTGGAACACTTCCCAGACAGGAATACAGCAAACTGTGGGAAAGAAGAGGAATTATCTCACAAAAGAACTACAGTAAATGTGAAGCATCAGCTCCTATTGCATTCTGCTACTGAATCTGGTTGGCTCATTTCAGACTGGAAATAAAGTGAAAATTTTTGATAGTAACAGTAATTAACCATTGCAACAATTTTCTAAGCATTGGAGTGGAATCAATAGTGACAATTTTTAAATCAAGATTGGATGTCTTTCTAAAAGATCTGCTCTAGGAATTATTTTGGGGAAGTTCTATCAGCTGTGCTATACTGGAGGTCAGATTAAATTATCAGAAAGATACCTTCTGGCCTTAGAATCTATGGGGAAATTGTCCTTTGATATGGGGAACGGGGTCATTTGGAAGCCTTTCAGCAAATGGAGAAGACATGAGAGTAAAACAAATCCAGCATCTCTGCTATTTTTAGCAGTTTTGGTGAATCGCTTTGCAAAAACACAGTTGTTTTAAGAGTTTAAATGATATGGTCAAATACATTAAATGCACACAGTTAGATCAGTGTTTTTCAAATCGTGGATTGCGACCCACTACTGGGTGGCGGCAGGTAAGTTGCTGAGTCACCTTACTCTGGTCAGCAATGCCCACCAGGACGTTAAAAGTCCTGTTGACGGTGTTGCCCAGCTAAGGCAGGCTAGTGCCTACCTGTTCCAACATTGCGCTATACCCCAGACTTCTAGTCAGGAGGGCCCCTACCCTGAGCTTTGCACTTCCCGGCCAATGGGAACTGGGGGGTGGTGCCTGTGGGCGAGAGTCACATGCCTCCGCCTAGGAGCTGCTGGCCACTTCTGGGGCGGAGTGCGGTCTGTGGTGCACCCCGACTGCGCCGCTGACCAGGAGCCACCGGAGGTAAGTCCATGCCCCAACCCCGTGCCCAAATCCCCTACCACACTCTGCACCCCACCCCGCAGCCCTCACCCTAACCCTCTGCCCCAGCCCTGAGCCCTTCCAACACCCCAAACCCCGCATCCCCAGCTCTGTTGGGTCACAGACATCAAAAAAAATTTAAAACTGGGTCCCCAGAAAAAAAGTTTGAAAACCACTGAGTTAGATCATTGGCTGAAGGCTTGAAAATGGAGGCAGTTGGAAAACAGCTTCAAAGTCAAATCAGATATAATTTTTCCCTTCTGAAATATCTACTGAAAAATGTCTTCCATACAACATTCAGAATAGAATATCTAGAGGTTCATATATATTTTATACTATTGTCATTTAAAACAGCCCCTTTTGCCCTGGGCAGAGACTATACTACAAATCATAGTATAAGAACCAGAATAGACTAGAATACATCACCTCTAGAGTCGATGTTTCAGATCTCAGGTGTGTATACGTAATGGTCTCAATCAAATTCTTGACACAAAATGACAAGAAAAACCCTTTGTTTGGCAAGGACCACAGCAGTAACAGCCACGTGTATAAAAATCTTGAGAAATACTGGTGAATTTCTGCTCCGAGCAACAGAAGTGCATACAGACCCAGAGAGAACATAAGTGTTGCACCATGCAGAGTCATCAATGCAATAGCACAATCAACCAAAAGAAATGAAACAAAATTAAGTATGTCTTCACCATTCCCTAGTTGTGATACACTAATGCTTAGCAAATAGATATGAAATGTCAGAAAGAAGAAGAACCATATAAAAGGGACTTAATGAATTGTAGAACAATTATGAACAATTCATTTAGTTAATTTCTCTAATGTCTCTAAACATTTTACACCAGCTGAGGTTCTGGCTCAACATTTTCATAACATGGCATTTCTGACCAGTATTTAGTCTAGGTTTGCTTCCTATCTTATTGTCAATAACCAACTACAGCCTATTGGCCAATGGCCATTGAAAGGTGAAAAGTCAACTGGCATTACGTTATGTTTGTCCTGTTTTAGGTTACCATTTGCAGGCCATACTGTGCAGTAACATTATTATGGGAGTTATAAAAATCTATTTCTGGAGAATACAATGCAAATGGAAGGAAGTAGGCCTGTCAGGAGACATATTTCCTATTCCAGACGACAGGTATTGGAGAGTGGCCATCTGGAGTTTAAAAATTGCTAGTCAAGGGTCTCAAAGTTTGTCCCTTCCTGAATTAACACACTAGTTCTGGCTAGTGTGATGATATTGTCACTGGGTAACAATGAAGCAGTGACTTTCTGGTGGAAGAAATTAAAGGAAGTTGGCCACGAGAAAATGTGTTATCTATTTTAGGGCTACTAACCAAAAGGCAAAACACTTGGATGCTATAAATTCATCTGGAAATACTGTGTTGTGGGGGTGTTGAGGCAGGGTGTGCACAAAATTGAAGGATGGGGACTCAGGAGGACTGAGATTCAGGACTCTTATTTCATTAACTAAAAAGATTAGGGCTCTTATAGATGATGCTATAGCTACATATCTAGCACTGCAATATGGGGAAATTATCTTATATGTGGAATGTTTTCTGAAAACCATTGGATACTGGATACCTTTAAGTCATATACATTCCAGCAAAGCAAACATACAAAAAAAAATCAGATATCTGTTACTCCTGCTGAGTTTTTATAAATCTTTTTGCAAATACATACTAGATCTCATTTTGTAACTGCATCTCAATCAGTCAAAATGAAACTGCAATAGGACTTCATTCTGAATATATTCATATTCCACATGCACTGTACTATATAACAAATAATAATAATGTATACTTATATAATGTCTTTCATCTCAAAGTACTTGACAAACTAACATACTGTAGCACTAAAATGCAGCCAGTTCAAGGGACAAGGAGCACACCTGAGACACCACATAGAGTACAACTGTGAAGAAAAAGCACATGTTAGGCAGGACTATGGGGTCAACCCCTCTATATCATATTCAGTGGCATACTTTGAAGATCATATGAATAATCAATAATTACAGTGGTACAATGCTCCCATAATATCAGCTGTTTGGAAAACCAAATATTATGTTCAATGTCCAGACCAAGAAAGACATTCATTTTCACATTAAAACCCTTGTGAGTCCACAGCCATTGTATTGCAAATATGTCACAATGCATAGAACAGATTGGTGAAAAACACTGATTTTTAAACATCGAAAAATGGGACATGATACATACAATGCTCTTTCAGGCAACAATCACTTGCCTCGTCACTCTTAAGTGCAGAGGGCTATATGATAAAGGGTAAGAGTATTTGTATATTACTCACATAGTACCTAGGACACAGAGACACAGAGTGAGCATAATACAACACACCATCCAGGTAGTAATGTGATGAGGCTAATATCACAGGGAAATGAATATGTATTTACTCATGGTTTTTTTATTAGCCACCCAGTGCCCTAAATAGAGCTGGTAGGAAATTTTCTGACAGAACAGTTTTTAATTGAAAAATATTGATTGGTGGAATCAAAATATGCTGCAGGAATGTGTCAATTCTGTCAAAACTTTTGATGGAAACCAAGCAGGTTGGTTAGCTACTTGGTTTGGCAGCTACCTGCCTGGTGGACTGGCCAGCAGGCTTTCTATGCAGTCTGGCTCTGCTGGCTACCCAGTTTCCTTAGGTTAAAACATAAAGTACAGGTGAGTCAACAAATCACAATTATAGGCCTACAAAGTAAGTTAGGTCATCACAGAGACAAAGTTCAGCAGCTTCCCCATCACCTATTAATACCATTGTACAAGGCATTGATAAATTCTCATCTGAAGTTTCATATACAATTCTGGTCACCCATGTCCAAGAAAGATAAAGTGGAACAGGTGCAGAGAAGAGTAATTAGGATGATCAGGGGAATGGAGAGTTTATTTTATGACAAGAGACTAAAAGAGAGTGGCTTGTTGAACTTAGCAAAATGAAGACTGACAGAGGATATGTTTGCTCTCTATAAATACATCAGGGGTATACAAGCTAAAGGATAATGCTGGCATAAGAACAAATGGCAAATTGGCCATGAACAATTCAGACTGGAAATTAGAAGAAGGTTTCTGTCAGGAACAAGGTTCTGGAACAGCCTTTCAATAGGCGTTATGGAGTAAAAAAAAAACGTATTTAGTTTTAAGATGGAGTTCTTGGGCGGGAGGGTGGAACTAGGCAGTCCTAATGGTCTCTTACAGTCCATGTCTTGTGTTCCTAATATTTCATCCTCCACTACTTGAGCCAGTCACCTGTAGTGGTCAAGAAGAGCACTGTCTCCCCCATATATTCGTAGAATCATACAAATGTAAGGCTGGAAGGGACCTCATGAGGTCATCTAATCCAGCCCCCTGCACTGAGGCATGACCAAGTAAATCTGGACCATGCCTGACAGGTGTTTGTCTAACTTATTCTTAAAAACTTCCAATTACAGGGATTCCACAACCTCTCTTCAAAGCCTATTCCAGAGCTTAACTATCCTTCTGGTTGTTTTTCCTAATATCCAACCTAAATCTCCCTTGTTGCAGATTAAGCCCATTACTTCTTGTTCTACCTTCAGTGGAAATGGAAAACAATTGATCACTATCTTCTTTAGAACAGTCCCTAACATATTTGAAGATAGTGATCAGGTCCACCTTCAGACTTCTTTTCTCACAACTGAATGTGCCCTTTTAAATCTTTCCTAATAGGTCCTGTTTTCAACACTTTTATCATTTTTGTTGCTCTCCTCTGGACTCTCAATTTGTCCACATCTTTACTAAAATGTGGCACCCACAATTGGACATGGTACTATAGCTGAGGCCTCACCAGCGCTCATTCAGAGCGGGACAGTTACCTCCTGTGTCATACATATGACATTCCTGCTAAAACATTATATTAGCCTTTTTTTTTGCATCTGCACCACATTGTTCTCTCACATTCAATTTGTGATCCACTATACTCCCCAGATCCTTTTCAGCAGTGCTGCTGCATAGCCAGTTATTCCCCATTTTGTCATGATGCATTTGATTTTGTCTTCCAAGTTGTAGTGCTTTGCACTTGTCTTTATTGAATTTCTTCTTGATGTTTTCAGACCAATTCTCCAATTTGTCAAAGTCATTTTGAAATTAGGCTGACTAGTCTATAATTTTCTTAGTCCTCTTCCCCTCCCCCTTTTTAAAAATAGGTAGTATAGTTGCCCTTTTCCATTCCTCTGGGACCTCAATCATCCTCCATGAATTCTCAAAGATAATTGCTAATGGTCCCAAGATAGCTTCAGATAAGTTTCTTAAGTGTATTTCATCAGAGCCTGTTGACTTGAATATATCTGTCTTATCTAAATATTCTTTAATCTTTTCTTTCCCTATTCTGGCTTGTGTTTCTTCCCCATTGTTGTTAATATTAAGTGTGTTAAGGATCTGGTCACTCTTTACCTTTTTAGTGAAGGTTGAAGCAAAACAGGCATTAAACCCTGCAGCCTTCTTGATGTTATCCATTATTAGCTCTCCCTCCCCACTAGGTAGAAGACTCACTTTCCTTCATCTTTCTCTTCCTCCTAGTACATTATAAAACCTCTTCTTATTGCCTATTATGTTCCTAGCTAGGTGAACTCAATTTGTGTCTTAGCCTTTCTGATTTTGTTCCTTGATGCTCATGCTAATCTTTTGTATTCATCATTAGCAACCTGTCCATGTTTCCACTTGTTGTATGATTCCTTTTTGATTTCCAGGTTATTAAAGAGCTCCTGGTGGAGCCACATTGGCCTCTGTGATGGGGTGTACAACCCCACATTGGAGAGTAAACATGCAGTTCCGGTCACAGGGCCCTCCACCCAGTTGAGCTTGCTGGGCATGGTCTCAGTGGAGACAGAGCTTAAAAGGGTGCAGCACAAGTCAGTCAGGGCTGTCACTGCAAGGCAGAAGACCTGCACTGGTAGCTTCTGCAGGAATCCAGTAGAAGTTCCACACTGCCCTGAACTGGACCTCAACTCAGCCGCAAGCCATCACAGAAGAGACAGTGGAGCATCTGCTTCTGACCCCCTTCTTTGGGAAGACATACTGTGGGCCTTTAGCCAGGCCTTCACTGTGCCTCTGGAGAGGCAGGCACACCATAGGAAGTAACCCAGGAAGTAGGTAGGGTGATACTCTGGCCCAGGTCGCACACTTGAACTGCCAGCCCCAGAACTCTGGGTTGTAACCAGGAGGAGCAGAAGGGCCCAGGTTCCCCTTACACCATCCCCATACTTGAAACACTAAGTGGGGTATGGCTAGCCAGTGGTCTCACATTAGGGGACATAGTCTAAGGCGGAGATGGGCAAACTACGGCCCACAGGCTGGATGCAGCCTCTCAGGGCTTTGGATCTGGACCGCTGGATTGCCACCCCCGTGGCGCCATGGGACTAAGGCAGGCTCTCTGCTTGCCTGGCCCCATGCCACTCCCAGAAGCGGCCAGCACCACGTCCCTGTGGCCCCTGGAGGGGGCGGAGGCAGAGGGCTCTGCACGCTGCCCTCACCTGCAGGCACCGCCCCCTGCAGCTCCCACTGGCCACACCCCAAACTCCTCCTGCACCCCACACCCCAACCTCCTGCCCTGAGCCCCCTGCCTCACCCTGCACCCCAACCCCCTGCCTTGAGCCCCCTACCACAGCCTGCACCCCTCTGCACCCCAACCTCCTGCCCTGAGCCCCCAAACTCCTGCCCTGAGCTCCCTCCTGCACTCCACACCCCCTCCTACACTCCAACCCCTTCCCCTGAACCTCTTCCTGCACACTGTACCTCCTTCCAGACCCCACACTCCCTTCCACACCCCAACCCCATGCCCCAGCCCTACATTCATAGCCCTGCATGCAATTTCCCCACCCAGATGTGGCCCTCAGGCTAAAAAGTTTGTCCACCCCAGTCTAAGGAGACAGTCTCTCAACACAGCCTCTTACTATTTGTTAAAAGTCCCCAATTGCTACCTGTTTTTGTGTTCTGGATATTTCTGTTATTTGTTCAAGAAATGCCTCGTCCAACTCCTCATCCTCATTTGGTGGTCTACAGTAGACCCCTTTCATGACATCACCTCTGTTTTCCCCCTTTTATCTTAACCCAGAGACTTTCAACTGATCTGTCTCTCACTTCCTTCTGAGCTTCACAACAAGTTTATATATTCTTGATGTAAAATGCAACACCTCCTCCCTTTTTCCTCTGTGTGTCCTTCCTGAAGCTATATTCCCACCCCGTATTCTAATATTGCAGTCATGAGATTTATCCCATTTATCCCAAGTCCGTGATACCAACTAAGTCATAATTTAGTTTATGGACTAATAGTTCTAGTTCTTCCAGATTAATCCCCCAACTCTTTGCATTTGTGTATGGACAACTTAGATGTTGAGCAGATCCACCCACTCTTTTCCTTCTTGTTGCTCCTATGCTGCTCTTGTAATTTTCCATTTCCCCCAACATTCATCCCTCTGTTAAGGACACTTTTTTTTCATGTACCTGGGGGCTTTTGTCATCTTTGTACCTAATTTAAAAATCTCCTCATCACGTTGGCAAGTCAGTGTGTGAAGATGATCTTCCCTTTCTTGGTCAGGTGGACCCTATCTCTTCCCAGAAGACCTCCTTCCTGAAACAGCATACCATGAGTGAGAGAAACTACTCTGGAACAGCATGTCATGGTCAAGGAAGCCAAAACCCACTTGTTGACCCCATCTGCTCAGCCATGCATTCATCTCCAGGATGCACATGTCCCTGACTGAGACCTTATTCTCAACCAGAAGGATGGACGAGAACAGTACCTGTGCCTCTGACTGCTTCAGTCTCCCTCCCAGAGTTACACCTGGTAGTATAATTAACGTTCATGTGTATGAGAAGCATGGGGTAGTAGTCAGAGAGGCAAATGAGCCACGGCAACCTTTCTGTGACAACTCAGATTCAGGCACAAGGCAGCACATCTCTCAGAAGGGAGTCCCTGACCATCACCACCCGATGTTCCGTCCTCTTATTCCCTAAATGTCCCAGCATGTGGCTTCTTCTCCTCTGCCATTGGGATCAACTTCTCTCCTTCTGTTTCCAGTACAGCATATGGGATTTTTGCCTTAATAGGCAGGGGACATGGATAGGGAATGGAGCACTTTCTACTGCCCAAGGTGGCCAGCGGCCAGTCTTCTCCCCAAAGAGTAGCCAGTTCTCCTTCCTCCTCTGGTGCCATTGTAATTATCTTCTAGCATCTTCCATCCCAGATGCTTCCATGTGCATCCTGCCGATGAAGTCCTTGTGCTGCTGGATGCTATGCTGTGATCCTGGCACCCCTATATTAACATCCTACACACTACTGCAACAATATCTGTACAAAATATACCTTGTAAGAGATCATATGAAAGCTAACAACACACTAGTTATTAATAACATTGTAAAATGCATGTGTTAATATTATATATAAAGTTATTAATTCCCTCTGTATGATGTTACTAGACCAGACAGCCTAGCCTAGGTAAAGGTGATAAACAGATCATTCATAGACAAAGGAATGTGGATTTACCTCAGTTTACATATGAGCAATAAACAAAGCCATCTCTAGCTAAACTGATGGGGGTTATCCTGAGCCTGAACTCAAGAGACAGAGAATTAACATTAGTCCTGTATCCCAGAGAGACACAAAAGACTAAATCCCCAAGAGGCCTTCCTGACTTGTAAGAGAAGACATCCCTTTTGGGATATAAGGAACAGAAACTCCTTTTTTATCCTTCCCCTTAGAAGACAAAGGAACCAAGTGATTTGATCTCCGTGATAGGTCTTGGCCAGGCTGGCCATTAAAAGCTGGAAAGGAGACTCTGGGTGAGATAAACTACGTTGAACAAAGACTGCATCATGCTAGGTTAAGTTTTAGAAGCAAGTTTTCACTTTTATTTGCCTGTAAACTTTTCTATCCCTTTTACTTGGTATCACTTAATCCATGTCCTTTTGTTAATAATCTTGTTTTGCTTCATTATAATTCATCAGTGCTGTGTAAGGTCAGGAGGGTGTGTACTTCTAGAAAGCTGGCAGGTTGGAGCATGTACTATCTCTGTAATGGCAGAAAATCTTACACTTTCTGTATGAGGGTCCAGTGAGAGGGACTGGTCCCTGCAGTAGGATAATTTGGGGGGTGAATTCAGGGATGGAAGAGTACTAAGGTTGGCCTGCAAGGAGTAACCAGGTTGGGCAAAGCCAGAGTGAGGCTTGTGGAGGCTGTTGGGTCTGAACCAAAACTGCACATCCACAAAGACACCCAGAGTTATAACGCAGACAGTGACTGAACCTATTACTGGTCTGGGTGAACCCCAAAATGTAACATACGCAGATGAGCCACCTCCTCCTGCAGCTCTCTGGCCTTTTTCTTGAGGGACTCCATCAGCAAACATGGTTCACTCTGCCTGGTTTTCTTCAGCAGGGGTATGCAGGACACTGAAAGTCAAGACTAGAAAGTCAAGACTAGACCCTGGGTAGGAGTCTCTAGGGTAAGGATGCCTGGATGAAGGGAGAGGAAGAGCTAACAGTGGTCATGACAATGTGCCATTTTCCTCCCATTGCAGATTCTTCCTTGTAGAGTACCTGAAAGTTAAGAGATATGGGGGGGGAATATATCTCTCTGTCTTCCTCCGCTAACTTCCTTAGTCTCCCAACTGTCTACACCTTCCCAGCCACTGGGAGCTTTGGGTTTTGTTTTGTTGTTGGGATTGTTTTAGGATAGGGTGGGGTAGGGTGTGTGTGTGTGTCCATCTGTCTGTGTGGCTTTCCTCTGAAACATTAGAGATGGCCACAGCTGGAGACAGGACACTGGAAAGGGTTAGCTGGTGCTCAGAGGTGGTAAATGAGAATTCTCTCCCAGGTGCTTCGTTGGCTGGTTCTTTCTCACATGTTCAGGGTCTAACTGATTGCCATATGTGAGGTAGGGAAGGAATTTTCCGCCAGATCAGATTGCCAGTGACCTTGTGGGTTTTTTCACTTCCCAGTAAGTGATCCACACTACACGCTACATAGGAATCCACTGGATATACCTCACTTTATGAATTCGCTGCCACTTCAGGGCCTCAGGTGTTGGTGTACCTCATCCCTCCCATTCTCACCTATGGCATACAATAGTTTAGCCTCCTAAAAGCTGTTATATTTTGGTCTAACTTTGGTTGCTGGGTTTAGTGTATGAGCGCTGGGTGGTGTTAGTGATCTCTGATATACAAGAGTTCAGATTTGATTATCTAGTGGTACCTTCTGGCCTTAACCTCTATGACACCTCCCTCTACAGCCACCTTATTTCTCTTTGTTGTGTAAATAGAGCAGAGATGGGCAAACTACAGCCCAGAGGCCACATCCAGCCCACGGGACCATCCTGCCCGGCCCTTGAGCTCCTGGCCCAGGAGGCTTGCCCCAGGACCCTTCCCTGCTGTTCCCCCTCCCCCACAGCCACGCTCCCATGCCGCCAGCACTCTGGCCCACTGCTGCTGCCAGGCAGCGTGAGCAGCGTGGCTGGCTCCGGCCGGGCTGCGAGCTCCTGCTGCTCTGAGCAGTATGGTAAGGGGGCGGGGAGTGGGGGGGTTGTATAAGGAGCAGGAGGTCCCACGGGGCAGTCAGGGGTCGGGGGGTGGGGTCCTGGGGGCGGTTAGGGATGCGGGTGTGGATAGGGGTCGGGGCAGTCAGGAGACAGGGAGCAGAGGGAGGTTGGATAGGGCAGAGGTTCTGGGGGCGGTGTCAAGGGACAGGGAACGGGGGGAGGGGTTTTCACAGATTCATAGATACTAAGGTCAGAAGGGACCATTCTGATCATCTAGTCCGACCTCCTGCACAGCGCAGGCCACGGAATCTCACCCACCCACTCCTACGAAAAACCTCACCCATGTCTGAGCTATTGAAGTCCTTAAATCATGGCTTAAAGACTTCAAGGAGCAGAGAAGCCCCCCTCAAGTGACCCGTGCCCCATGCTACAGAGGAAGGAGAAAAACCTCCAGGGCCTCTCCAATCTGCCCTGGAGGAAAATTCCTTCCCAACCCCAAATATGGCGATCAGCTAAACCCTGAGCATATGGGCAAGATTCACCAGCCAGATACTACAGAAAATTCTTTCCTGGGTAACTCAGATCCCATCCATCTAATATCCCATCTCAGGGGATTAGTCCTATTTACCCTGAATATTTAAAGATCAATTACTTACCAAAATTCCGTTATCCCATCATACCATCTCCTCCATAAACTTATCGAGTAGAATCTTAAAACCAGATAGATCTTTTGCCCCCACTGCTTCCCTTGGAAGACTATTCCAAAACTTCACTCCTCTGATGGTTAGAAACCTTCGTCTAATTTCAAGTCTAAACTTCCTGGTGGCCAGTTTATACCCATTTGTTCTTGTGTCCACATTGGTGCTGAGCTGAAATAATTCCTCTCCCTCTCCTGTATTTATCCCTCTCATATATTTATAGAGAGCAATCATATCTCCCTTCAACCTTCTTTTAGTTAGGCTAAACAAGCCAAGCTCCTTAAGTCTCCTTTCATAAGACAAGTTTTCCATTCCTCGGATCATCCTAGTAGCCCTTTTCTGTACCTGCTCCAATTTGAATTCATCCTTTTTAAACATGGGAGACCAGAACTGCACACAGTATTCTAGGTGAGGTCTCACCAGTGCCTTGTATAATGGTACTAAAACCTCTTTATCCCTACTGGAAATGCCTCTCCTGATGCATCCCAAAACAGCATTAGCTTTTTTCACAGCCATATCTCATTGGCAGCTCATAGTCATCCTATGATCAACCAATACTCCAAGGTCCTTCTCCTCTTCCGTTACTTCTAATTGATGCGTCCCCAACTTATAACTAAAATTCTTGTTATTAATCCCTAAATGCATAACCTTACACTTCTCACTATTATATTTCATCCTATTACTATTACTCCAGTTTACAAGGTCATCCAGATCTTCCTGTATAATATCCCGATCCTTCTCTGAATTGGCAATACCTCCCAGCTTTGTATCATCTGCAAACTTTATTAGCACACTCCCACTTTTTGTGCCAAGGTCAGTAATAAAAAGATTAAATGAGATTGGTCCCAAAACTGATCCCTGAGGAACTCCACTGGTAACCTCCCTCCAACCTGACAGTTCGCCTTTCAGTAGGACCCGTTGCAGTCTCCCCTTTAACCAATTCCTTATCCACCTTTTGATGTTCATATTGATCCCCATCTTCTCCAATTTAACTAATAATTCCCCATGTGGCACGGTATCAAATGCCTTACTGAAATCTAGGTAAATTAGATCCACTGCATTTCCTTTATCTAAAAAATCTGTTACTTTTTCAAAAAAGGAGATTAGGTTGGTTTGGCACGATCTACCTTTTGTAAAACCATGTTGTATTTTCTCCCATTTACCATTGACTTCAATGTCCTTAACTAATTTCTCCTTCAAAATTTTTTCCAAGACCTTGCATACTACAGATGTCAAACTAACTGGCCTGTAGTTACCCGGATCACTTTTTTTTTTCTTTCTTAAAGATAGGAACTATATTAGCAATTCTCCAATCATTCGGTACTACTCCTTAGTTTACAGATTCATTAAAAATTCTTGCTAATGGGCTTGCAATTTCAGGTGCCAATTCCTTTAATATTCTTGGACGAAGATTATCTGGGCCCCCCTGATTTAGTCCCATTAAGCTGTTTGAGTTTCGCTTCTACCTCAGATATGGTAATATCTACTTCCATATCCTCATTCCCATTTGTCATGCTACCATTATCCCTAAGATCCTCTTTAGCCTTATTAAAGACTGAGGCAAAGTATTTGTTTAGATATTGGGCCATGCCCAGATTATCTTTAACCTCCATTCCATCCTCAGTGTTTAGCGGCCCCACTTCTTCTTTCTTTGTTTTCTTCTTATTTATATGGCTATAGAACCTTTTACTATTGGTTTTAATTCCCTTTGCAAGGTCCAACTCTACTCGACTTTTAGCCTGTCTCACTTGATCCCTACATGTTCTGACCTCAATTAGGTAGCTTTCCTTGCAATCCCTCCCATCTTCCACTCCCTGTATGCTTTCTGCTTCTTCTTAATCACCTCTCTGAGATGCTTGCTCATCCAGCTTGGTCTACAACTCCTTCCTATGAATTTTTTCCCCTTTCTTGGGATACAGGCTTCCGATAGCTTCTGCAGCTTTGATTTAAAGTAATCCCAGGCCTCCTCTACCTTTAGATCCATAAGTTCTTCAGTCCAATCCACTTCCTTAACTAATTTCCTTAATTTTTGAAAGTCAGCCCTTTTGAAATCAAAAATTCTAGTTGCAGATTTATTTTTGTTAATCCTTCCGTTCAGTTTGAACTGAATTAGCTCATGATCACTTGAGCCAAGATTATCCCCTACAACCATTTCTTCTATGAGGTCCTCGCTACTCAACAAAATTAAATCTAAAATGGCATCCCCTCTAGTCGGTTCAGCAACTACTTGATGAAGGAATCTATCAGCTATCGCATCTAGGAAAATCTGAGCCCTATTATTATTACTAGCACTGGTCCTCCAGTCTATATCTGGGAAGTTAAAGTCTCCCATGATCACGCTGTTTCCATTAGTATTACTTGATTAAAAACATTAAAAAGGGCTCTATCCATATCCAAATTAGATCCCGGAGGTCTATAGCACACCCCAAGCACTATCGTAGGAGAGGCTTTACTAGTTTTCTTCCCCAAAGTAATTTTTGCCCAGACGGACTCTGTCTTATCCATTGCATCGCTTCTTATTTCTTTACATTCTACCTCATCATTGATATACAATGCTACTCCACCACCTTTACCCTTGTTTCTGTCTTTCCTAAACAGCACATACCCTTTAATACCTGTAGTCCAGTCATGACTACTATTCCACCATGTTTCTGTTATCCCTATAATATCTGGTTTCACTTCCTCCACCAGTAGCTCTAGTTCCTCCATTTTGTTACCTAGGCTCCTTGCATTGGTGTACAAACATCTTAATTTTTGCTGTTTGGCCTCGCTCACATTTTGTACCCTATTAGGCACAGTCATTCTACAGCCAGTATAACCTATTAGACTAATTTCAGAGTAGCAGCCGTGGTAGTCTGTATTCGCAAAAAGAAAAGGAGTACTTGTGGCACCTTAGAGGCTAACAAATTTATTTGATCATAAGCTTTCGTGAGCTACAGCTCACTTCATCGGATGCATTTCCGATGAAGTGAGCTGTAGCTCATGAAAGCTTATGCTCAAATAAATTTGTTAGCCTCTAAGGTGCCACAAGTACTCCTTTTCTTTTTGCTCCTTATATACATTCTCCTACCCACGGCTGTATCCTTTCTTACTTCGTCTTTTTCCCTCTCAATGCTAAAATCTGGCGTGGAGATTACCTGGACATCTCCCAACCATCTCCCCCAAATTCCTAGTTTAAAGCTCTCTTTATCAGTTGTGCCAGCCTTGATCCTAGAAGTCTATTTCCTTCCCTACTCAGATGAAGTCCATTCCGAGAGAACTGTCCTCTGTCCATGAATGCCTCCCAGTGGCCATACATCCCAAAGGCTTCCTTATAGCACCACTGCCTAAGCCATCTGTTGACAATCATAATCTTGTCACACCTTTGTTGCCCTTCTCTAGGAACAGGAAGGATCCCACTTAACATCACCTGAGCCTCAATTTCCTTAAGCGTCTTCCCCACCTAGCATAGTCTCACTTAATACTTTCCAGCGAGAATCTAGCTGTATCATTTGTTCCCACATGAAGGATAATTAGGGGATTCTTTCCCGCTCCCTTTAGGATCCTTTTCAACCTCAGGTCTACATCCTGTATCTTAGCACCCGGAAGACAGCACACCCTTCTATTCTCTGGATCAGCTCTAGTTACAGGCCTGTCTTTTCTTCTCAATAAAGAGTCCCCTATCACATAGACCTGCCTTTTCCTGGTGACAGTGCTATTCTCCAGTCTCTCCCCTGTTCCCTCTGGCTGCAAGTTCTTTCCATTCCTATTTTCCCTTATAATCCTATTTTACCCATCCTGTATCCTCCTGGAGCTCATATTTTGTGTAGTCTCCCTTGATTCTTCTGCTTTTCCTATAGGACTAGCCTCTCTTCTCTTCTTCCTTACCCTTCCACCTTCAACAAGTACTTGCTGAGCTTTTTCCAACTCTGCAAACCTGTTCCTAAGCTCTATTTCTCCTTCACTAGCCCGTCTTTTCCTCTGCCTGCTTCTTTTAGTCACATGCTTCCACTGACCACTTTTCTCACCCAGTCTCCCCTCAAAATTCCCCAGCCCTGCGTCCATCTGCGAGTCTGAGCTTTTCCCTTCAGATACCTCATATCTTTGCTCCATCATCTGCTCAAACCCCTTCCTAAACTCAACCAGACTTTCCACCTGCATCTCCAAACCTCAGATCTTTTCCTCCATCAGCTCTATCAGATGGCATTTCATGAAGAAAAAACTCTTACCTGTTCCTCCCTCCAGGATCATGTACATACCACAGCTTCCACATCCAGTCATCCTCAATGTATCTTCACTACAGGAGTCACTCACACAGCTGCCTCCGTATCTATCATCGCCATCCCACCTAAATCCTGTTAATCTGGGAAACACAAGCCACACCAAAAAGACCCCCCCAGCAAAAGCAAACCCCAAACAAGCACCACAATCCAAACTCCCATGTTTACTAGCTCCTGTGCCGCTGCAGTTGTCTGTGCCGCTGCCTGACTGGCTGGCTACCTTTATAGGACCTCTAGTCAGAAAAGCCCCGCCCCCTAATTAGGGCTCGGCTTCTCTCCCAGCACAAAGCCCCTACAAGCCCCTCTGGGTTGGATAGGCATGGGAGTCCCAGCGGGCCTGTCGGGGGCAGGGGTGTGGATAAGGGGCGGGGCAGTCCGGGGACAGGGAACGGGGGGGTTGGGTGGGGTCCTGGGGGCGATTAGGGGTGGGGGTCCTGGGGGCAGTCAGGGGACAAGGAGCAGGGGGCTTGGATGGGTCGGGGATTCTGAGGGGGGGCGGAAAGTGGGAGGGGGCAGGGGACAGGCTGTTTGGGGAGGCACAGCCTTCCCTACCCAGCCCTCCATACAGTTTCGCAACCCCAATGTGGCCTTTGGGCCAAAAAGTTTGCCCACCCTGAAATAGAGCTACACTCGAGTTGAAGCATATGGGTATTTAGGACATTTAGGTCAGCTTCATTTTCCTTGTTCATCAGTAAATATCAATCAACTAATACTGGACACAAAGGATGCCAAGTGGTACATGCTGGTGGCTCAGAAAAAGCTAATTTTCAATATGTGCATCTCTACATTCTTAAGACATCAACTGCGCTCACCACCACCCCTCTTGGGTTTATTACCACATGCAACCAGCCAGGCATGTGCAAAATACAGAATGGCTCTCACAGCTGCCTGGATACTCTTATCAGTGCCAGGAAGATAACTGCTGCTTATAAAATAGGCCATGAAAGAAAGCCTAATTTCAGTATTGAGTAACCAAGCATCTTCATAACTGAAGTGCTTAAATTAGAGAGGAACCTTTTTTTTTATTTTGGGGGAATTTTTCCTATAAACTTAGATTTCCTTATCTTATTGTCAGTAACAAAATGAGAAATTATTGCAAATTATTACCAGCAAGGGGAATTGAGGGGGGTCTCTGAAATATCTAAACTATTACAATAATGATGATTTGTCTCATAGTAGCATCTAGAGTCTCTAATCAAAATCAGGGCCCCATTGTCCTAAGCATTATACATACTCATATTAAGGGACAGGAAGAAAGTTCCACTATCCCCATTTTACTGATGGGGAGCTGAGTCTCAGAGAAATTAATTGAATTATCCAAGGAAATTGGCAGAACTGGAAATTCAAGCCATAGCTTTTGAGTCCCAATCCTTAACCATAAGCCCTTCCTTCCTCCCACTAAAGAAATTTTGGAGAGCCATGAAACATCAGACCATAGACAAGATCACCACAACTACAGCTGGACAAAAAGCATTCATCAAACCAAAAACTATGATGAATTTATGTCTTATTTCTCAAACCATGTACAAGCTGTTCCTGATTTCTGAGAATATATTGAGACGTATTCACCAAATGCTTCAGAAAAGTATTTTCAAACTATGGGTTATTTGCAAACTGTTCACTTCAACCATTCACGATTCATGGTGTGTGATTGATCAAATGAGAACTGTCTTGCTCCCTGATCAGATGACTGCCATTTTTAATGCAGTAACTAATCCAAGAATGATTTCAGTATACATTTGTGAAACTCATGATTTGCAATTACTTTCATGCAAAGCAAGGGCCACATAATCCACAAATAAATAGCAGGATGACCCACTAATAGCAATGAATGGAATTTGAGTAATTTATATTTGCAATTAGGCTCATTAATCTGCTTTTTCTTTATTTGACCAGCTATAATTAGAAGGCAACATCATGACACAAACACACAGACCAACACTGAGGAGCGATTAGAAACTCAGTGGCCAAAATTATACCCAAATAAGTGCTTCCAGAAGCAAGTGATCTGAACCCTTCACATATGACCAGTCTACATTAGAAAATTCATTTGGCGCACCCACATAATAGATATCTATATGCGTTGTTATAGGCAAGTACTGGGGTTTATGGCAGAATCCTTCCACTAATTTAAATATTTCACATAGCATCACAAACTGTAGCAACTGGTTAGTGCTTCAAAGATAGTGATGGAAGTCACGGTGCCTGTGGAAACAGTTGTGTTCAGATTTGATCTGGTGATGGTCATAGATATTCTCTCTTTAGTAATTATGGGCATGGAGCACAAGTGGAGTAACCTTGGAAATGGAGATTTATTGAAGTACAGAACCTGGTCTAAAATACAGTTGTATGTAATATATGTGTGTTACATTATGTTGTCTGCTGTACAACATTATCTCTATGTCATGTAATCATTCATGCCAGTGTGGCATACGACGACACGGAGCATTAGTAGCACCATAGCTTGTTCAGCAACATGTGCTATGAGAGAGCATAAATGTTCAAGGCAGCAGAAGTGGCTGGGAATGGAAAAAAAAAAACACAAAAAGTCTCAAATGTTTGAATTTATTTCCATTTTGCAGGATTCAAATGGATCAATTAATTTAAAAAAAAACTTTTAATTAATTTTTATTGACAATATTATCAAAAAATGTATTTACCAAAAACAGGGTTTTTCAGTAAAACACCTTTTCATCAAAAAAATGTTGACCAGCTCATTAAGAAGTGATGCATGCTCACTTTCTGGTAGATGTTTATGCCCCATTTCAGTATTTTGCCAACTTGGGACCCTAATGTGCTGAATGAGGGTGGCAGGCATTATCAACCACTAATGTGGTATGGTAATCCCTCTGTGTTCCAGGACACTATGCTTTCAGTTTGACATAAATTGTAATTATCAGAGTTTGGCAAGCTTGGAGGGGAAAACCACCTGGCAAGCAAACTCACTTTAAAAATTAAAGGAATTTTCCAAGTTTGCTAGATTTGCAAGCCTAGACATACTGCAGCTTAATTGCTACTCAAATGAAGAAGCAGCAATTACACACCAAAAAGGAATATTTGAGAGCTCACAAAATGTAGCTATAATGTACATTTACTTTTTTTTTTTTGGAGGGCGGGGGAAAGATCAGTGAAGCACTCAGCTTCCATAGCAATGAGCAAATAAAATAATTACAATTAATATTCCATGGACTGCAGTTATGAAATTTGTGCATGTCATTGCTTCCATCTATCCTCTTCACTCTAGTTTTAGTAGAAAGAAAGGCAAATGTGCTGCTTTGAAATTCAGCCTGCATTTCCTTCTCTTCTTAGCACTGTTTTGATGTGCATGTGCTAATTATCAGAGGTAATTATTGATACAGAGTGAAATCCTGGCCCATTGAAGTCAGTGGCAAAACTCTATTGACTACAATAGTTGTGCTATAGAGCAAGTCCTCCAGGAAGTGCCTCACTTTCTGTATACTCTAGATACAGTCTTTGGTTTTCTGGGACACATAAAGAAGCCCAGGACACAGAAGTCACAGGCTGCAGCAGCTACACAGTGCAGTACAAAGTTGTATTTCCTCATTTCTGTACGTTAACCCTGTTCATAATAAATTATTTCTCTTGACACCGGTCTGCTCAGCAGTAAGATACTACAGGAGTCAGTATTGTACTCACAATGACAGAAATGCACTGCATTATCTAAGACGTAGTCCCTGTCCCAAAGAGCTTGTCCGGTTATTAAAGTGCTACAGTCACAGCTATTCATGCACTACTTCAAAGAGCTGTTTTCAATGTTCTGGTGCAAAATACATTCGCCTTGCCTCCCTTTCTTAGCTGATTAGTGATACACGTAATCAGTCCAGCCTCGGGCATGCCTTGTAGCTACCAAAACAATCACTTTCAGACTATGCTCACAAAATAGAGATCTCATTCTGAATGTTCCCTTTAGTTTCAGTGACTCCACAGGCTTCCACATGAGGAATTATGATCTGGGTTATTTTGGTTTGGGTTTGGGAATTTTTTTTAATTTGTTTACTAGTTCTTCCTCACTAGCCTACTGCTCATTTCAGTTACTTGAGTGGATTGTTCATACCCACCTGGCTAATCCTGGCAAACAGTTTATTCAATCGCTTTTGACTTCTTTTTGATCCTGTCTACCTGCTAAAGAAAGATACTGTTGAATGTTTATTCTTACTTCAGTGGATACTGTAGTTTCTCACAGTGACATTTTCTTAAGGTCAAATAAAATCCTAGGGGCCAAATTCAGTGCTGCTGCTGACTTATACCCTGTTTAACTCAATTATTTTTAATGGGATTGTAAAGGGTGTAAGTCAGGACTGTGGTTGGCCCTCAGGCACAGAAGTTATACAAAGAGAGAGTGGCAGAGGAAGCAGAAGGGAGAGCCTTTAACAAACTGCATTTTTATATGACTAACCATTTATGGCAAATTAATGGCTGAAAAGGGATTCCATTTTTCAGTTGTCCATCCTTTAAAATCTCTTTATGCCCATCATGGTAAAAACATATGTTCTACAATCTACAGACTTTCTTGGCATAGCTGATAGATTTTACTTAGCTTGTTGATTTATTGTCTTGGTGATCTTTTCTTTTGCCTTAGCAGTTCAAGATGTCTCTGGTGACATAGCTCTCGTCAGTCTGGTACCTGAAAGGGATTTTGTTGAGTTTGGGCAGGGTTGGGTTGTTTTTTGTTTTGTTTTGGGGCGGATTACGGGGTTTTTTTGTTTTTGTTTTTTGGATGCAGGTTTTTTGCCACCTCTACCAAAATAGCAAATGATAATTTAATGGTTGATACGAAATACATAAGCCTGAAGCCTGGATTAGGTGACATTCACATGAAATCTTAGCCCCAAAAGTAGGTCTCTAAATCCCTGTGTAATTATAGCTATCAGTATGCTACTTAGTGCGTAATGTATCCACCATCTCTTATGTAGCAGCTAAAAGTTTTCAACCTGAGCCACAGCATGTGGACTTGAAGCTGGTTTATGGTAAAAAGAGATTTTCATTATTTAAGGTTGTCTTTACAATGCTGGTTGTAAGATAATGGACTGTGCTTTTTCCAATTTAATGTTCCACTATATATTGTACTGACACTGTCTTAGTTTAAAATATGAATCTTATCATTAGTTATTTTGATAGCCTAAAATTTCTTGCAGATGAATGCCAGTTATTTCTAGTTATGTTTCTCTTTGTTATCCTTGCCAGCTATACCAGTTAATACATTACAGCATTGCAGACTTACAGTTTGTGGATCAAGAACAGATTGTAATGCTTCCTTTTGAGATTAAGTTCTACTGGCTCAGTAACTAGCAAGCTGAAACCAGTCTAGAGAAATGTTCAGTTGTAAAATCACTAATTGGTTAGATTGTTAGTAGCACTTTCAGTCCCTGTATGGTATATGCTCACGAAGGCAACTTCCAAAAAATCAGTGTGATATTTTCATTCTGAATCTGGTTGCTCATATATAATAACCTGGATTTTAATAATGTAATCTCTTCTCATTTGGTGTGTTGTCTCTGTTTACTGTACCTGAAGACACTGGGTTTGCTGCACAAACTAATGACCTACAGTGTCTAAACTTTTCTGGAGAGACAGGAATACAAACCATCTGCTTTTTGGAGAGGATTGATGGGGGCTGCCTCATATCACTTCCAAAATAGACAAATATGTTAGTGCCAAATTTTTGGGGGGAGGGGGCGGGTTGAGGGAAACCTCTTTTCCTGAGGTAAGCCCGCATATGCCAAGTTGCAGCTTTGGAATTTTTACAGCTGAATTCTGAACTCCTGACAATAAGGGTTTACAATGGAAATGTTGCCAGACCCTTAACTGTAGCGACGCCACTATAATATTTATAAGTACATTATACTCTTTCCAAACATATGCGCTTATTACTTATGTCTCTGCTTTTGCCTCTCTTCTAGGGGACCTTTCTGTATAAACAAAACAGATTAGCTTACTTATACTCAGAAATTCTAATTGCTCTACGTCTCTATCTGCTATGCAAAAGTCTGTCCAAATAGCCAAAAGAAGATTCCTTCCCTGCATTTTACGCAGCAGCAACTCTTTACAATGCATAAACTTCCTTTTCCACTTTGCTCTTCTTTGCATTAGTCAATCTGTCCATCTTGCTAGTGTTTTTAAAAGATTCTTGTGTTAGAAAATGTACATCTAAGGTGGATGGGCAACTGACTTAGCGACAACCTGTGCAGCCCATCTTTACAAGATCTGACAATTTGGTCCTCTCTAAGTAAACCAAGTGAAAAAATGGATACATAAACAATAAGCTACTTGCAGCACTGACAGTTTGTCCAGTCCAGCAAAAGCAGGTTCCCAGGGAAAGTGATTGATTAATAGTGATGGGGACTGACAGGGATTTCCTAGCTCTTCCATGCAAGTCTCAAAGCAATTCGATTCTTGGCACAAATACATCCAAAACTGTTGATCAATTAGACAGTTGTGGCCTGGTGAGAAAGTACTTGAAAGTAAACAAACAAAACAAAAAACAAATGCATTCTTCTGTGCCAGATTTTTGGTGGATTCAAACTCATACACGTCCCCATGTAATCTGCAAATGACACTGCTATTATATTTAAAGTACCATACAGATGGGCTGAGAAATTGGTGTTGAGATTAGGTTTTGGCTAGGGTTTGGGTTTAGGTCCAAGCCCATACTGAGGAACAATATGAGGCTGGAATCAATGGAGCCAAATCACAAGATTTGGAGCCAAATGTACTGTGATCATCTGAGATCCAACTTTTCTGGTGAGATTTTAGTCACATACCAATCAGCTTTTAAAAATGTACTCCTTTCAACTTTGAAACCAAATATGTGCGGATTTGAATCTGAAACCTGTCAAAATTCAAAGAGGTTCAGGTTAAAAGGTTTCATTTTGGATTTGTTTTCACTGGTTAAGTAATATTTTATCTGCTTTTTTGTGTGCTTGGATAGCTCAGAAATAAAATTGTTTGGAACCATTACATGCATGTAGCTCTAATGAGGACATGCTTGGAAAAAATGGCTTGGCAATAAAGTATAGCTAGAGCACTATGCATTCTGTCACTTGGCTCGTGTAAAGCACTTTGTGGAAAACAACTTCTCTGGTCTGTTCGATGTTGATTTGGCTTCTTATATGAGGAGTCAGATCAGAACTCTGCTGATCAGCGCTTTTCTGTCAAGAGCTAGCATAGAATCAACAGCAGGTCATACCACAGGAAAAACGGCCTTTTCAAAGAAGCTACTTATTACAGAACAAAGGGATATAGGATCCACTTGGTTTCTGCACTTTCTGATTCATAGATTCATAGATACTAAGGTCAGAAGGGACCATTCTGATCATCTAGTCCAACCTCCTGCACAGCGCAGGCCACAGAATCTCACCCACCCACTCCTATGAAAAACCTCACCTATGTCTGAGCTATTGAAGTCCTCAAATCATGGCTTAAAGACTTCAAGGAGCAGAGAAGCCTCCCTCAAGTCAACCATGCCCCATGCTACAGAGGAAGGAGAAAAATCTCCAGGGCCTCTCCAATCTGCCCTGGAGGAAAATTCCTTCCTGACCCCAAATATGGCAATCAGCTAAACCCTGAGCATATGGGCAAGATTCACCAGCCAGATACTACAGAAAATTCTTTCCTGGGTAACTCAGATCCCATCCATCCAATATCCCATCTCAGGGGATTAGTCCTATTTACCCTGAATATTTAAAGATCAATTACTTACCAAAATCCCATTATCCCATGATCTTTGTCATGCTTTTAAAACTTTCTAATAAGGGATTCCAGTTTTTGATGAATGAAGTGAGATTTCTTTTTAGAAGACGGAACACATTTTATTGCCATAGACAGATCTGGGGACTACCAAGATCAGGCCATTTCAAAATTGTACGATGAGTTGTTTGTAAGAGCTATATGATTATAATGGAGAATGATGGAGTGCCAGAAAGTATATTCCTTATAATTATAATTCTGGGGACAATTATAACATGTGCAACATGTAAGACACTGTTGAGTTATCTTCCATAAAATTACAAAAGCCCTATCATAATACGTATATGCAAGAAAACAGAATTGAGATTGCTTTGGAAACCTTAAGGTGTGGTTCTACTCTGAAAGGTGACTATAGGTAATATTTTTTAAAAGCACCTAAGAGTCTGTCTACACTGCAATAAAAGACCCATGACATGGCCACAGCTGTATAGGTCAGCTGACTCAGGCTTGCAGGGCTCAGGCTCTGAGGCTATACAATTGCAATGTAAACAGTCAGGCTTGGGCTGGAGCCTGGGCACTGAGATCCCATGAGTGGAGAGGGTCTCAGAACCTGGACCCCAGCCTGAGCCCGAACATTTACACTGCAATTTTACACCCCTGCAGCTCAAGCTCTTTGAGGCCAAGTCAGCCTACCTGGACTCAGAGTCAGCACCCTTTTTTTTTTTAGGGTCTTTGCAGTCTAAATCCTACTGATTTTCCATGAAACTTCAGCTCCTAACAGTCTAAATCACTACTGAAACTGGGACTTAGACTTCTAAGTTATTTAGATGCTTTTGAATATTTGACCTTGTGTAAAAATGACACCTTCCTTCTTACCAGAACTGCTGCTGATGTCTGTGGAGTTGTATCTCCTGACTTTAGTAATAAAAACAAGGATTTTTTTCAGTTATTTTTAGCCCTTTCAATACTGCTGAACCAACAGTCTTCAGGAAGGAAGCTGGACTCTATTCTTCCTTGTTCACCATCAACAGAATTGACAAGTATTAAGTAGAAGGCCTAACTGGAGACATAATTTGAAGACGACGGGATTCCATAGGTGTAACTGAGAGCTGAGTTTGGCCTGCAGAGTCTTTACTACCGGTGGTGTTATGTGAGAAGAAAAGAATCCAGGTTGACTCTTAAGAGCCCAGAGAGAGTTTGCTGAGCTGTCAGTTATTGTAAACGGAGTGAATTTGCTCTGAAAATCCTTGAGATACAGCAAACAAGGAATTCTATAAAGTCCTTTTGAAAAGTAGAACTGCACATTAACCCTGAGTTTCATTCAGTCTTAATTTTGTATTGGCATCTTCTTGTATTTAATAAAGAATCCAATGTCTTATTCAATGTCTTCTTTCAGATTTGTGTCCCATATCAAAGAAGTATTCTTGGGAGTCAGTGGTGGCAGTTATCATTCTTTATAGTTACATGCAATCTCATTGCCTATGGTCAATCTCCTGGGCAGTGCTCATATGAAAGGGGTTATATTGATATGCCCAGCTTTTGGGGGGCATATGGGGTAACTATGTGGACCCCAACATATCCTTTCCCAAATTCAAGCACTGCCCTTAGGCCATTCTGCCTCCGTATCCAATCTAAAGCCTTCAAAATATTTGCACAATACATTAAATTCCAGTGATTGGAATTGTGATTCAAAACATCCCCACATTTTTGGACAGTGATTCTGAAATCTGCCATCAACCACAGGTCTGAATTTCATAATTAGAACTTCTCTCTCTAATGGGCAAAACCAGGATACTGACGCCCTTTAAACTTTGGGGGCCTGAATTAGAAACCCAGAGCTGGATCTGAATGGGGCAGCTTGGACCCATCTCAAGTTAATTCTGCTATTCTTTCAAAAATTACTGATGACATAAATTCTGCCAGGCCATACTAGCTATGGACACACTGTACTTTGACAACTGCAATGGGGAAAGTGAGAAATTCAAAGACTTCTAAGCAAATAGAAGGCTGAGGGGAAAAAATGTCTACAAATAGGTTTTGTGACAAGGAAAATCACATTAAAAAGAAACCCACATGAGGAAAACCAGTTTTTACTTTGCTGTTTTAATTGACAAAGTCAGCAGTATAAAACAACCAGGTCATCCATCTATTCCTGCAGGAAAACCACTGGAGCCTTCAATATCATAGTGTCAGCTGCTTTTCTATAGTCTGACAGTCTGACCTCATGAGCTCAGAAATATGAACTCTGCTAAAAAATATTTCTTTGGGTTTACTAAGACAGCCTCCTGTTTTCTGTCTGTGCGCATTGTGACACCTGCAGCCTGATAGAGCTGTTATGGCTCTAACTATGCAGACTAATTTAGGCACTCTGGTTTGTATGTCTATGTTTGAGTGGCTGATTTTGAAAACAGGAAGCAAGTGCTGAAATTTAAAAAAAATAATCTGGCAATCAATCCATTAAGAACAAGAATTCCAGCTTTTTTTTAATCAGAAATTGGACAAACAAACTTTCCTTAACTAACCCCTGACTGTACTTAGTGCCGTAGGGAAGTGGGGGAGGAACATGATTTAAATGGACTGAACAAGAAAATAATTGAGAAAAACAATGCTATTCTCTGGGAGGGGGGGGAGAAGAGTAACAAAAATGAAAAATCAGGTTTTTTTCAAAAACAATAAATTTTCAAAGAAAGAAAACCGAAGATCATCATTTTGGCAAAACAATTACCCTCACAAAAGTCAATACATTCATCATGATGAATAGTATTTTAAAAAAATAATGGAGGCAAACATTATCCCCTTTCCCAGAAACTTTGCTGCAAAATTACAACTAATAATCAAGTACAGAGGTGCTTTAAAAGAGAATAGTCAGATTCAGCTGAATGTAGAAGACTAAGTAAGATCGATTTTTGTTTCACTGAGGTGTATGTTTACTGCATCTGGGGGTGCTCATTTGTTTGGACGAATGACCATTATGCACTTCAGTCATAAGACTGTCTTAAATATTATGTCAAATGAAGCAAATTATAGAAGCTAGCTGGAAAACAAACAACCTAAAGCAGAAACCAGTGAACATTCTCATTGGCTAGCATAAAATCCATTTGAAAACAGTGGGCCAGATTCTGACCTCAGATATGCCTACATAATTCCACTGGCTAAATCAATGGGAATTCTATATGCATATCTGGGGGAGGATTTTTGCCCTGCTGATCTGAGCCCAAACTTTGGAGAGTATGGGCTTGGCAGACTTATTGAGCCAGACTTTTAGTTGATGTAACTCCATGACCTGGTGTCTTGGTAATGAAATGTGACAGCATGCACCTGTGATATCTTGTCACAAACATCACCGCTTTCTGACTCAGGCCTGGAAAAGTCCTATTTTCTAGACTCCATCCTTGCTCCAATGGTGGAAGTATGGGGGTTGACTTAGCGTTTGCCAAATTTGGTGGTCAGAACCCAACTCCAAATTCTAATGCTGGAGAGGGGGGGCATTGTTCACCCAATAATACATATTCCAAGCTACATAAAGAGTCTTAGCAGCACGAGGCATTTCCTCCCACACCAATGCTATGAGAACAGCCTGCATGAAAATGGAATTAATTTTAAGAACAATGAACGTTTCCCCTTCCTTTCCCTGCTGTTTACAAGCCATCTTTGCTGTCAAAACAATATTCAATGGCCTGCTATGCTGAAATATTTCTGTTTAAGCATGTGGCTGGATAGAGAGAGAGACACTCGGAAAACAACTTTCTTAAACAAATAAATAGCCTAGCTCTTGAACTTTATGCTCCTAATAATCTCTGCCATCATAGTCACAAAACAGTGTTTGACTTAAAAGCCTAAACAAGAAAAAAAAAGGGGGGGGACAGATGTGGAGGAGATGAGAGGCTGAAACAACCTCCTCTGTTCCAAACAGTTGAGATATGTTTACTGAACTTTGAAAACACCTGTTCATCCCAGAATAAGAGCCCAATCTCATGGAAAGATTTCCGTGTTAATCTGTGTTAGTCTGTATCCACAAAAACAACGAGGAGTCCAGTGGCACCTTAAAGACTAACTGATTTATTTGGGCATAAGCTTGTGTGTGTAAAAAACCCACTTCTTCAGATGCATGGAGTGAAAATTACAGATACAGGCAAAAATATATATTGGTAAAAATATATATTTTTATCTATGAAAGCTTATGCCTAAATAAATCAGTCTTTAAGGTGCCACCGGACTCCTCATTGTTTTTATTGATTACAGTGAGAGTTGGATCAGGTCCCTAAGGCTTGGGTGTGAATTAGTTTATGAACAGAAAAGATGTGACAGCATGGACGTCATATAAAAGAGCCACTGTGTTTTACAAAAATAACTCCCCACAACAGCATGACAATGCTTACAGCTGCATCCTAATATTACTGTCCACAGACCCTTCCATTCCATCACAACTTTAACTTACAATAATATTAACAGTCAAGCATGCACATCAAGACAGTCTCTGCTCAGGAGATCTTACAGTCTAGAGGGTAGAAAGGGAAGATGCTTTGAAAGGTCAGAAGATGAGGTCACTTCAGATTATTATATTTATTATTCATTTTCATTTATTGTTTCTCTGGGCCTGACACAGGAAGTGGGCCTTAAGGAGGAGAAACTAATTAATTACTCTTTCAAGGAATTCCATGTCAGTGCACACACAGGTCCTATAATAAGCCTCAAATCTATAGCCATCCTTTCTTCACAGACATAGCAGATTTAAATCCACTTGGAGAAACAGTCGTGGTCCTCACTGTACACCAATATATTTTGTGCCCTGTCATGACATCATAATGGCCCTTATTTACAGATATGAGATACTAGAATCATAGAGATAGATCCATTGATTTTTCTCAAGGGTTTTTTTTCAGGGGGGAGCGTAAGGAAAACTGATTATTTCTGCTAGCAAAAATTGTTTTTTTACTGGTTGTCAAACAGCGCTGTTTCATTGATAAAAGCCAGCTGTGCTGTTGTATGTTTGATGAGGCAATATGGTCCACATGCTGAGGGCTAACATGAAGCAAAAGTGTTAATCACCAACTTGTGCGTATTATCGAGTTATAAAAAGAAGGATCCACCTGCACACTATAACTTCTGAAACTTCCCTTTCCACAGAACTGGAAAACCATAATTTAATCAATCTGTCCCATTCAGTGTTTTTTGTGAGGGAAAATTTGAGGGTTGGTCTACACTGGGATCTCACATCAACATAGCTATGTTGCTCATTGGTATGAGAAACCACACTCCTGAGCGGCATAGTTAAGCCGACCTAACCCATCGTGTAAACAGAGCTAGGTTGATGGGAAAATTCTTCTGTTGACCTAACTACTATCTCTTGGGGAGGTGGAATACTTACGCTGACAGAAGAACCCCTTCTGTCAGTGTAGGTAGTGTCGACACTGAAGCACTACAGCAGCGAGGCTGTGCCACTATCTCGTTTCAAGTGTAGACAAGACATGAATGACCAAAGGAGCTATGCAAACTGGTTTGCATATTGAATTGTTTTAACAATCAAATTGATCAATGGAGATGTAATATAGAACTGGTCCTGTCCATCATTTTGGACTACTTGAGGTTCTGAAATCACTAGCAACATCTAAACAAATTCTCCACACCCCATGATGATGCCTTTATGAGCCTGATCCTCTACTGGTGTAAATCAGCAATGGAGCTATGCCAATTTACACCAGTGGAGGATATGGCCCTTTGCGACCACCTACTGAAAATTCATTGCTGCTGGTGCCACCTACACTGTTGCTGATATTGGGGATAGTCAGTCACATTTGCCTTCCATCACAGCATAGGACACTGATGATACCTGCCTATGGAGTTGGGGAAACCTGAGAGAATCCACCAGCCATCCTCCTTACCCCTTCCTGTGGCTTCTCGCCTTCCATTCCCAATGCTGCCCGTATAGCATGACTATGGCACGTGTGACACAACAGGATATCAGAGTTTACATGTTTTCACTTGTGCTGGCCTCTGCATTTGGAAGAGTTTCCTGATTCCTTTCCTCCAGCCACCTTCTATTTCCCTTCTCAAATCCTGCCTTAATACCCACCTCCTCCAGGAATCCTTCATATCTTGTGCTCCTTATCAGTAATCTCTATACCCTCCCTTATCTGATCCGTACCTTGTCTTGTGCATCTGCAGTTTTGCATCCTGTATCTTGCCTACCTGTCTGCAAGCCCTTCCATCCAAAGAAAATATTACTGTATATTGGTAAATATACCGCTTCCCCAGAAGCTGGTAGGGGAACTTGGGCCCACCCACTACTCCAGGTTCCAGCCCACGGACCCTACAACCAGCAACCAAGGTCTGCACAGTCCCAAACCTGACTACTGTTTCCCTGGGCTGCTCCTACTTTGCCACTCTCAGGCTCTGGGTATACCCTTCCATCAGGGCCAGGGCTTCTATTCTCCCACTGATTTCCTCCTTTCCCCCTCTACAACTAGCATGTGGCTGCAGGCCTCTACACTGCAACCCCCATCTGCTGCCAACTATTTGGCTTTATCGTAGCCCCATCTGTTCCTTCTCAGCTGGGCCCTCTTCCCAATCAAGGTTGCTTATCCAGCCTATTTCCCTAACAAAGTGTGGCCTACCAAGCTAACTGGGCCCCTTCTCAAGCTCATTAACCCTTTCAAGGCTGGTATGGGTTGAACATCCATCACATACATCCATCGCAGCACTAATGTTTCTCCTTTTGTCCCTTCACATGAGGCTCCAACACCCTGCTGTTCCTCCTCCTCCCTACTATCTTTGTGGATTTAAATCAGGTCAGAGCACCACTGACATGATTTTCATGGAGAGACAGATTCAGGAAAAATGCATTGAACAAAATATGGAAATGTATGCTGTCTTCATTGATCTAATAAAAGCATTTGACATTGTGACTAGAAATGGTCTCCTGAAAATTCAAGACAATTTTGGCTGCTCTATCAAATTCATTAACATCACACATCAATTATATGAAGAAATGGCTGGTCAAATACTCTCAAATGGTGACCTCTCTGAATCATTCCCCATATCTAATGGGATGAAACAAGGCTTTGTTCTGACACCATTCCTCTTTGTTTTCTTTTTCCCAGCTGTTCTGAATTATGAAACTCACAACCTTCAAAAGGGCATCAACATAAGGTATAGAACTGATGGAAAATTCTTCAGTCTCTAAGGGTTTACAGACAAGACAAAAGTCCTTGAGGAACTCCTATGTGAATTCCTTTTTTGCAAATAACTGTGCTCTACTTAGTCACAGTGAAAGTGACTACAGCTTAACTTTGGCAGGTTCCAGAGGAAACTAAACAGCTTGGACTCACCATGAGCCTGGAAAAAAATGAAATCCTCTTCCAACCAGCCCTATCAACTACTATCACTGAACCAAATATCACCTCCGATGATACAAAACTAAAGAATGTCCATCACTTCTTACATAATGTAGCAAGACCATCTCATGTGACAGTTCCTTGGATCAAGAAATATCAAATAGAACATGAAGGGAAAGCTATACTTTCAGAAGACTTCACATTAGGATACTCACCCAGAATACTATCAAACTGTCAAAAAGACTGAAGATATATAATGCAGCAGTAATAAGATCCCTTTTATATGGGTGTAAAACATGGATAGTTTCCTACAGATACTAAAAGCAACTTGAAAAATTTCATATGTGCTGTCTTCACTCTGTTTTGAAGGTCCTCTAGTAAGACATGTCAAACATTAACATCCTTGAAAAAGCAAAAACAACCAGCATTGAGGCAATGATTATCAAAGCTCATTAGATGGACAGGTCATGTTATCAAAATAGGTGATGATAAGCTCCCCCCAAAAAAGTCCTTTATGATGAGCTAAAACTCAGAAAGTGCAGAAAGGACAGTCAACATAAATGCTTCAAAGACTCCCTTAAGCAGAATCTCAACTCATGAAACATAAATATTGACAACTTCAAAGATACAGCCAAGGACACACCTGGATGGAGAGCAACTATCAACTTTATGAAAGAAAGACAGATGCAAAAAATGGTTTAAAAAAGGAAGAAGAGTCAAGCCGAGTCTTTAGTGGGAGCCTACACATTCCTAGGTGACATCCTTTCATGACCTTGTTCCTCATGTATCAGACTATACAACCACAAGAGAATACATAAGATGCCATGACGTCATTATTGGCTATGACAGACAGCCATACCACCTTTATTCAGGAGTTCTTTGTCACAAGAAAATAGTGGAGAGGACATATTATTAGACTATTCCTCTCCAAAACCAGCAACAGACAGAATCCTTTGTCAGCTTGTACCCCAGCTTCTTGATCCAGATTGCCTTCTCATAATTAACATTCTCTCACAGATCAGGCACAGTCATGTAATAATTCCTACTAGATAAAGATCAAGTTCAACTGATATGCTACCTGAATCCACCCGAGACATTTCAGCATGGGCCATATCCTAAAGTCTATATTCATTTCTTATTCTTCCCTTATTCAGCCACCCTCCAACTGAAATATGGCAAAGATTCCTTTCCGCTCCCCTTTTTTAACACATGGAAACCAGGAAATTTTACCATTTTTGCCAGCGGTGCAAATTTTTTCACACAGCTAAGGTGGAGTAACTTTAACCACCCAAGAAGTATAATTATCACCCTGAAATACACTGCCTGGAATGTATTACTGCTGTCATGAAACGGAATTTATACATAATACGGAAACAGTGAGCCCCATGGATTTACTGGACATTATTGGCATGGCTGTGATATCAAGGATAGCCAATCTCTAACTAGGCCAGCATTTATAATAAGTCATTTCATAATTCTAACAAATAGCAAATGTTATTACTATGTATTTTTAGGTAGTCCCATTGATTTATCAGTGAATACTTTGTATACTGAAGAGTCCTGCACAGTATAATGAGGTTAATGTAGAGAATTTGAAGACAAGACATTTGCTAGCACAGCTTGGTTACTGCATTTCAGGGGCTGTTTTACAACAGCATTGCTGAAGCAAAACATCACAATAGAATAAGAACATTTCAGATGATTATTTCTGCTGAAGAGTAATGAATTCTTGAGCTACCTTGGCATCTCTGGGTATTAAACTACAGCTGTATTCACTGAAGGGAAATAAACTAGTGCATTCCTCTGCTGAAGAAAAAAGACCCTGCTCTGTGCTTACACCAAATCATAATATGCACACTTATGACTTTCATCTTTTTAAAATATTTGTAGTGGTCCTGCATTGATACCAGAACATAGGTGCAGGGCAATAAAAGCTTCCAGCTCACCATCACCAACCAGACCTCACCACAGATTACGCCCAGTATAAGTGTTGGAACCATGATGAATTCTGGCAGGTTGGCATCCAGCAGTTCAACCCGTTTACAATTAGTTACAAGAAATTCCATACAAAAACACCTCATTGCCTGGGTCAAAGTACATTGCTAGCCTAGTTATAGTCTTAACCCTTTCAGTACTCTAGCAATTATGTTGCTTGTTAGGCAACTGCAAGTTTCCTTTCTGACCCCTTGACCTTTTCTTCTTCATTTCAACTCTATATAAGGTCCTGATGTAAAGCTCATTAAAGTCAGTGGAAAGACTCCCATTAACTTCAAAGGATCAGGCTCTAAATGAGATTGTTTTTAGATCAAACAAAATAAATGTGTAGGACTTGAAAGCTCTCTATCATTCTGAGCAGATAACAGAGATGCTTCGTAACATCGATTTACTCTTCCAAACAAATTGAGTAATTACAGATGATTGTAATACCTTGCTACTAATTATGACAGGACTATTCACCTGGATATTGGGAATAGCTGAAGGAACCCTCAGAAAAGAGTTCAATCATTTGAGTGCCATGTATCATCTCTGGGATATGGGGCAAAATGCATATCCACTGTTGCTCCATATACATTCACACTTCGGAGGAGTTTTGCTGCAGCAAAGAGCCACCACGAAGAAGCAATTTTTACGAACAAGGTTAATGCATATAGTTCACAATGTGGATTTAAGGAAACACAGACTGCTTTGGGCCTGTGATCTTGTGGGAGATGCCTGGATGCTAGACTAATACAGAGAAATTTTCAGTGACCTAATACAATATGCTACCAAACAGATATGTGATGTAACACAGTGGTTCTCAACTGTGGGTCAGGACCCCAAAGTGGGTCACAACCCTGTTTTAATGGGGCCGGTAAGGCTGGTGTTAGACTGGCTAGGGCCGGGGCCAAAGCTGAAGCCCGTGCCCAGGGATGAAGCGCTTGGTCTTTGGTTCCCCTGCCCGGATGGTGGGGTTCAGGCTTTAGCTTTGGCCCCGCCACCCAAGGTAGCAGGACTCAGGAGTGGTTAGGCTTCGGTCCCAATTCCTGGAGTCATGTAGTAATTTTTGTTGCCAGAAGGGAGTCACGGTGCAATGAACTTTGAGAACCCCACAACAGATATGTGCTGGCAAGTACTGATAAAACTTTGTTAGCCACAAATGCTGAAGTGCACAACCGTTTTTTTTCAGAATCAGAGATAGATTCAAATGAAGTACAGAGGAAGTTTGGACCCAAACTCTGTGGTTGGCCCCTATCTCTACAATAGGTCAAACCAAAAAAGACTGGATCACAAACACAAACCTCTTCTGAATGTTGGGGAAGTTCTGATCTGGGACACAGACCTAAAGTCTAATGGAGTCTGGCACATCTCCAGACCAAATCTAGCCTTTGTTCAGGGATCAGATTTCAAGGCACTTCCATAAGCCCCTTTTTTCTCCGTGAATAAAACTTATCCTCAGGATAACACATCTTCATAGTCAACTATTGCAATTTTTGGGGGCATGCAGAGGCAGGGAGTTGGTGAAATTCAGTTGTCCTCCTCACCATCAACTCCTTTGTTTCTTTCTAACAATATTAGTCCCCTTCCCCAACTTCATCATTCCCCAGGAATGGGAACAAAATAATATACACCAATTCAGCAGCCCTTTTAAAGGAATATTCTTAGCAGAGGCAATGCTGTTCCAGACTACTGAGCTATAGAGGGGTTCCCTTAGAGAAATCAAGAAGTAAAATATAAATGAGATTTAAATTAAGGGCATAAATTATTGGTGGCAACCTGAAAAGGGTCTTCATGCCTACCATAAGTGGACTAGGTGACCCTGCTTAAGCCTCATTGTTATGAAAGTCTCAAGTTTTTGGACTATTTGAGAACTTTAGCTAACAACAGAAATATCAAATTAAACTGAATGGATAAAAAGTGCAACATATTGACAACAGTATTGACCTTTTCTTGTAAAACTGCTGGATAAAGCCCATAATATATTGCATCCATCATTCGTTTTTAGAAGCATTAGGGCCAAAATAATGTGTCTTGTTTATTCTCCTCTTCTCTAGCTGGCAGCTCTCCTACTTCCTTTCTCCAGATGGAGGGGAATGTGAGCGGCTGCTTTGCATTGTCTGGCAGGGGATGCCTGTCCCCTTGGATATAAAATGCCTTCCTACAGACAGGAAAAAAGTCTTTTGGCAGACAGGATATACAGTACACCCCACATAAAGTTTATTTTGATGTCATTAACTGAGGAGTCTCATAAAGGACATAACTTTATGCCTTGCTGAGCCTGCTGTGGCATACTTCAGTTCTGAGGGTGGATGCAAGCCCAGTAGGGGCAAGAAGCAAGGGACAGACAGAAGAATCCTTCCTAATGAGTAAAGAATGCTGATGTACGAATGCAAAACTCATTTGGTACATGTTGGGTGCTTACAGCTAATGCTCCCATACATAGGGGAAGAGATTGCTTTTTGTGGTGTAGTCCAGTTGGCATTAGTGATAAGGCAGCTGGCTGATATAATCAAGCAAGCAATGACATTTCAAAGTCCTCTCCACAAAAGGTTGAACTGTTTTATCAGGCCAAATTGTCTTTTCACATATCAGCTCCACAAGCCACATTCACCCTTGGATACAGAGTTGTAACTTTAATTGAAGTCAATAGAAGCTGCACTACTTTGTGTCAAGGCTGAAGTCTTCTTGTCTGAAGTATTTTAACTGTCAATGATACATAGGAAGTGTCATCTCTGTATTCTCTTTGAATTCCTTTCCGACTCCCATTCAATATTCAGGTAAAACAGTAAGAAATGAGGTTTTGTTAAAAGCCTGAAAATAAGGCCAGTTTACCATAGCGTTCTACCACTCACATGCCCAGACCAGCTGCTTTAGAAACCAAAGCCTAGTATCATGAGCAGAGTTTGGGAGATTCAGAGTTTTGGGGCTGTACACAGGGGATTACCTGTGTATAGCCTCTCAGTCAAGGGCTTTTCTGATAGGGAAATCTCCACATTAAGAGAGAACTGTCTGAGTAGGTCACTAGTAGTGCAAGTAGGCTAGGTGACTCTAACTAACCCTCAAAATAAAAAGAGATTACTTCCCCCACCGTCTCTCTCTCATAACCTGGGACCAAGACAGCTAAAACAACACTACATACATATTGTTATTAAAACATGTGGGGTACTTGCTTCCCTGACAGTTTTCTCTCCACATAGAGCTTCCCCTACCTGAGCTTTCTAACACTACTCTCACTCAATACAACACTTGCCCTATTTCAGGTCCTCAATAAAGGAGCATGACTCATTTTTATAGTCCTATGAAGCATGGATTCCCCAGGTGCATCTCATAAGATAGACAGCAATCAGCCTTTCAGAGCAGCCACACAGGACAAGCATTTCCTCGGAGTACCTCTACCCCAAGGAGACATTAGAGCAGTACTACAGAGACAAGATGGAAATCAGCTTGGTTTAATGGGATGGAGCAGATGCTTGCTTACCTTTCTCATTTTGTGTCTGTGTTTGAGTCTCTTCTAATTCCCATCAGAAGTTGCACAGTCCAGTCCTCTTGATAGTTTGGTTCTGCCTTCCTAAATGTTTTCAACCTCTTCCATTTAGGCATCCTCTGTGAATATGATCCCCGCAAACGAATTACAGAGAGAAAGACATGTTCAGCAATACCAGAGGCTTGCTTTTTCAATTTACATGTGGAGAAGACCCTGAAAGCTCTAAAGCATTCCTGGACCAAGCCACAACTAGCAGGAGTGTCACAACTTGGATACCGGTACTTGCTTCACCATTGTGACAAGAGCAGCTTTGCAGAACACCTGCAAATGCTTTATGGCCACTATTTGCTAAACCCCTTTTTTATTTTTTCTTTAAAACCTCCAGTGTCACAGCTTAATCAGTAGTGTTTAGCACCCTTCTGCTTTCTTAGTGATCCTTAGACATGATTTCATGCATCTCAGCATGTTAGGACCAGTGTATGCCCATGTCCTATCAACCCTTGCATCACAAGCAGAAGATGTGGTGACTACAATGTTTACAGTATTACAAATGGAAAGAGCTTCAGCATAAGTAAACTGTATTTAGGCAATTTCCCAGCTGGACTGCCAAACCAACCAACAGATCAAACACTGACAGAAGCTGAATCACTACTATGAAAAGTGCATAGACAGTTCTACAGTGCAATCAAGAAAACAGGAATCTCTTTGGTTATATTTGAAATCAGGGCTTATATGTCTTTTAGCTGAAAGGCAGAGAGTGAAGCAGCTGAAAGGAAAATGGAAGCAATGAAAGGAAAGAAAAAGAAAAGGAAAAGAAAGAGAGGAAGCATGTAAGAACAGCTGATAAAGTCAAAGGCCTCAATCCTGCCATTTACTAATGTGCTGGCTGCTTGTAGACTTCACTAGGGTTCTGCACAGGTGCAGGAGTCCACTACTGTGGCTTTCAGGATCATGACCTAAATGATAAATGGCATGGCAAGGCCTCTATGTGGCAGTGAGTGTGAGAATGACTCTATAGCCTAGTAGTTAAGGCATTCACCTGGCAGCAGGGGTGGCATTTTACTCCAATGAATATTGACTTGGCCGAAACTGCAATTTTTCAGCGAATAAATTGTTTGTCTGGAAAAAAAATTCACCCAGCTCTCTAATGCAGTAATCACTCTGGGCCCAAGGGGCTTGAAAGAGATCCTTTGTACTCAGTGATGCAGGTCTCAGCAGCCTCTGTATAACAGAACCTGGGCTTCTACAGAGCCCCTTTCCCAGACTTCCTGTCTGGGAAACTAACATACTTAAAGTACAGTTACCTATGCCACAAACCCCCATGGAGCCCCATTGAAGTCAATGGAGCTCTATGTGGGTGCAAGAAATGCAACAGTGTCAGAGCGGAACCTAAAAAGGGAAGTATAAAAAAACCCTATATATTTAGCAATATATAAGTACTATATATTGAGCCAATATTTAAAATACCTATAGTACTTTTCATCTGTAGATCTCAAAGTGCTTAACAAAGGAGGTCAGTAGCATTATTCCCCAGATAGGGAAACTCAGAGACAGAGCAGTGAAGTAACTTGCCTAAGGTCACCTAACAAGCCAGTGGTAGAATCAGGACTTGAACCCAGGTCTCCTAAAAGCTAAGCCACTACCTGTCCACTGAACCACGCTGCCTCTCCAAATCTGCATTTACAAGAGTCTATGTTGATGTGAATTTACCTATTCTGGTTTCTCAAGTAAAGGAACACACATTTTCTAAGTAACCTTTCCTGACAATATTTTTATGAATATTCGTCTTCAAATAATCATACCATGAAAACACAAGTGAATTCACAGACATAAAACTCCATTTAAATAATGTTATATTGACAGATCCTGACACAAAGCCTGGAAATTCAGAGTTGTGGTTGGCATCTCATGCTGAACGCTAGTCACTGTGTCTTATTTTCCACATGAGCATTAGTGACAGCCTTAAGTATGGGTTTCCTCGCTCTTTCAACTTGTGTCACAATCTTCACATTATTTAAAGATTTTTCCTATGAATAGCTACAGAACAGGGCTGTATCATTATGTTGTCATTAGATTTTGTCATTTTGATACTTCTAAAATAAGATCTGGCAAATAAAATAAGAAATAGTCCAGAACTTGGGCCAAAAAGCTAATCAAATCCAAATTTTTCGGAATTTATGGAAAAGATAGGTTTGGAGGTGGGAGTTGTTATTCTTTTTATTCTTGTGCCTCCCTGAACTTTCTGCTTCTGGACAGAACTGGAAGGGTAAATTCTGAACTCACAAGAAAACTTTCTCACATTGCCTCTTGCAAACACAGATAGCTTAGATAATTGTCAGCAACTGGAACCAAGTTGATGTACAATGTCAGTTCACTAGCTGTATCACACAGTACTTTGTATAACTACTATCACCTCTTCGAAATACCTCTCATCTCCAAACAAATCCTGGTTTTACTTTGGGCCCTGATCCTGCAACTGCACCTGTGCAAAGCCTCAAATGTAATAGGGCTCTATGCAGCTGCATAGCTTCACCTGCCTGGAGGCAGCTGCAGGATTGGGGCCACAGTCAGAACAGGAAATCAAATGGAATGAGTGATTGCCTCATATCACTGAAATCATTTCAGCTAAAACCACCTTTGTTTTAGAAAAGGAAGACGTTTTACTGCTTTGCAGGAGCATTTGCCTCAACCACTCTTCTAGAGCCAAATTCTGCTCTTAGTTACACAAGTGTAAAGCCAGAGTAAAATCATTGTGTTAGAGTTATTCTACATTTACACCGGAGCAACTGACAGCATAAGTTGTCCCTTGGCCCCAATTTTGCAAACATTTAACCATGTGTATAACTTGGTTTACATGAAAATTCCGATTGACACAGTGGCCACAAATACTTGTGGCTATGCTAAAGTGTTTGCAGAATCAGGCCCTTTTTAGGGTTTGTTTAGATCTTATTTACTTGTGTGTACCAGACCTATTTGTATGCATTTCTTGATAATCACTCTTATATATTTCTGTCTTCATTGAATTGAATTCTGTCTATAGCATAATCATGTCTTTGTTATAATCCTTTCTTGTTGCTATGGAATGGTGAATTGCTATTTCTAGGTTTTATTTCAATTTCCCACTATTTTGTCTTAAATCTTAATTTCCAGTATCTCTGAAAACATGACACCAGGAAGTAGCCCAACAGAGGAAAGCTTGGGAAGATATAATCCTTATTTCTCTCAGACATGGCATGGTCTTGTAAAACAAAATATGAGATAAAGGCAATTTAAATGACTCAACACAATGTATAAAGTCTGTATGAGAAACTACGTGAGAGGCTCTAGTTCATGTAATCATTTTTGAGATGGAAAACAAGACAAGTCCTTATCACATACTTGAATTATAAGCTCACCAAATATTGTGTCTCATTTTAGAGCTGCTACTAAAGCTGCAATGCTGAGGTGGAAGCTGTATCTGAAACCTTTTAATACAAGCATTACTAATTCTCTCCACTTAGGAAGAACTTTGAGATTATAGACAAAGTTTGCTGGATATGTATGAATGACTAATAGCATGTAACCAGATCTGCTCAGTAGTTTGGGGACTATGCAACTTGCTTCTGATAAAACAGGCTTGTGATATTCCAGTTTCAAAGCAGAAAGCTAGACTAATGCATCTTAGGCCCTGTGTACATGAGCAAGTTTCTGTGCAGTAAAGCAGCTTTCTGCGCTGTAACTCCCAAGGTGTACCCATTGCCACGCCACTTAGTGCACAGAAATTGCGCAGTTGCGGCTCTGTAAAAAAAACCCACCCCGACGAGAGGCCTACAGCTTTCTGCGATGGGGTACAGCGCCACGGTGCCAGTGTAGACACCCTGGTGTATTACAGCACTGCGATTGGCCTCCAGGAGGTGTCCCAGAATGCCTGTTCTCGCCTCTCTGGTCATCGGTTTGAACTCTACTGCCCTGCCCTCAGGTGACCAACCGTGAGCCCCACCCCGTCAATTCCTTTGGAATTTTGAAAGTCCCCTTCCTGTTTGCTCGGTGATGCATGCAATGGTCTCAGCACATCTTTCCAGTTGGCCATGCCTGCTCCATGCACCAGCTGATCCCCTGCTCAGAGCAATTCCAAGGTGCTGGACCTCATCAGCATTTGGGGAGAGGAGGCTGTCCAGTTCCAGCTGCGCTCCAGCTGTAGGAATTATGATACCTATGGACAGATTTCATGATGCATGACAGAAAGGGGCCATGACCAGGACACACTGCAGTGCAGGGTCAAAGTGAAGGAGCTGTGGAAGGCCTACCACAAGGCGTAGGAGGCAAACCGCTGCTCTGGTGCTGTGCCCATGAGCTGCCGGTTCTACCAAAGAGCTGGACACAATACTCGGCGGCGACCCCACCTCCACTTGAAGACCACTGTGGATACTTCGGTAGCTCGCGTGCCAGTTGAGAGTGGACCGAGCCATAAGGAGGATATCTTGGACAAGGATGTGGAGGGGAAGGGGGATCAAGAGGCAGAGGATGACTCAGAGATCAGAGATGCATGCAGCCAGGAGCTCTTTTCTACCCTGGAGGAGGCTAGCCAGTCACAGCTGTCAGAGGTTGGCAAAGCGCAAACAGGAGAGAAGGCCCCTGATAAGTAGATTTGATTTTGGGAATCACTGAAGAGAGTTGTTGGGGGCAGAAGGGTTGCAAAAAGCAGGCTTGTCTCCCATCGCATGCCTAGCAGTGAACAGGTTGTTGATTGACTCCCTCACTTCACAGGAATCTGCCTCAGAGATCTCCAGGAAACTCTCGTGGAGATACTGGGCAATCCATTGCCACAGGTTCTTTGGCATAGATGCTTTGTTTCTTGCCCCATTAAAGGTAATGTTCCCGCACCACTGTGCCATCATGGCAGCGGGGGATGACAATTGCTGCACAAAGGCAAGCCGCATAGGGGCCAGTCTTGGAAGCCGCAGTCTTGGAAGAGACCCTACCTTGATTCCCTGCTCACCCTCAGCAGCGAGATATCTTCCATAATCATAGAATATCAGGGTTGTAAGGGACCTCAGGAGGTCATCTAGTCCAACCCCCTGCTCAAAGCAGGACCAATCCCCAACTAATAAACAGAGCCTGTGAAAAATGCAGGAACAGGAATGATTATCAGGCCCCAACCCCACTACAGTGCTGGCTCTCCCCAAGAGCCACATGCCCAGTGTACAGCAGAGTCCGGAAAGAGTGATTTACCCTGCCCCTGCAGCTACTCACCATTTTGGGGGTCTTGTGGCTCACTTGTGCTTGCCTGGGGTCAGCCAGTTAGTAACAGGTGTATGAATACTAGTTGTATTTTAAATCACCGAATCAGTGTTCTGTATGTTGCAAACAATACTGCTTCTGTAAATTGTTGTGTTTAAACTTAACAGAGATGACCTTGGGAGTCCAGCCTCCCTCTTTGTTATCAGCAGCTGAATGACAGCACAGAATTAGAAAGCGGACAAGAAGAACTAAGGAGTGCTTTCTGCATGATGTGATGATGCACTCTGCAGCCGAGAAACAGGAATTGAAGGAGTGGCAGAACAGTGAGAAGAGGGACTGAAAGGAGAATGCAGCATGCCAGAATGAAGCCACGGAGGGCTCTGAAATGTTATGGAGCGCCAAGCAGACATGCTCCAGGCGATACTAGCTCTGCAAACTGAGCAGCTCTGCGTCCACCTTCCCCTGCAGCCGCTGTCGCAAAACTCTTTTCCATGCTCCCCCCAGACACCGCCACCACACTCTTATCAACCTCCTGGCTCCAGTCTATACCCACGACATTCCACTCCTTATGCCTTACAGTCCGGCACTGCAGACTCCCACTACCCACTTCACTCAACACCCATTCTTCTGCACTTTGGCACTGCTGAAGTAGAGTATCTGCTGCATTGTACTCCAAAGGAGAAGGTTGGATATGATCCCTGAACATACACAAATCTTTAGCCGTCCCGGGACCCCACCTTCTCCTGGGACCTTCCCTTCCCCCATTCCCGTCACTGCTGATGGGTTTTTTTGTTTGACTCTCTCCTCTGGTTGTTGTTTTTTAATAAAAGAATTGTGTTGGTTTGAAAGCAATCTTTATTCTATTAATTGAAAGCAAACAGAGCCCTGCAAAGCAACAGACAATTATGTTAAATCTTCATATTGCATCATCTGCATCAATCACAATCACCTCCTAGCATTACAAGCACTGCACTCCTGAGCATAGCAACAAATATAAGTGGCTTTCAGCTTCAAATTGCCTCCTCAAGGCACCACTGATCCTCATGGTCTCACGCTGCGCCCCTCTAATAGCCCTGGTCTCTGGCTGTTCAAATTCAGCCTCCATGTGCTAAGTCTATGTGGTCCAGCCCTGAGTGAAGCTTTCACTCTTCCCATCACAAATAGTATGGAGCATACAGCACGCAGCTATAAGAATAGGAATATTGTCATCGGCTAAGTCCAGATTCCCATAGAGGCAGCACCAGCGGGCCTTTAAATGGTCAAAAGCACACTCAATAGTCATTCTGCACTTGCTCAGCCTGTTGTTGAGCTGCTCCTTGCTGCTGTCAAGTTGACCGGTGTATGGCTTCATAATCCACGGCATTAAGGGGCAGACGGGGTCTCCCAGCATCACAATGGGATTTTCGACTTTCCCTATGGCGATCTTCTGGTCTGGGAAGAAAGTCCCTCCTTGCAGCTTCCTGAACAATCCAGTGTTCCAAAAGATGTGTGGGTCATGCACCTTTCTGGACCAGCCTGCATTAATGTCTGTGAACTGCCCACGGTGATCCACAAGCACCTGAAGAACCATTGATAAATATCCCTTGAGATTAATGTACTCGGTGGCTAGGTGGTCTGATGCCAGAATTGAAATGTGTGCCAGTCTATCGCCCCTCTGCAGTTAGGGAAGCCCATTTTTGCAAAGCCATCCTCAATGTCATGCATGTTGCCCATAGTCACAGTCTTTTGGAGCAGAATGTGATTAATGGCCCTGCACACTTCCATCAACACAAGTCCAATGGTCTACTTTCCCACTCCAAACTGTTAGCAACCGATCGGTAGCAGTCTGGAGTAGCCAGCTTCCACAGTGCAATCGCCATGTGCTTGTCCAATGGCAGGGCAGCTCTCATTTTCGCATCCTTATGCCGCAGAGCTGAGGTGAGCTCATCACACAGTCCCATGAATGTGGTTTTCCTCATCCGAAATTTCTGCAGCCACTGCTCGTCATCCCAGACATGCATCATGATGTTATCCCAACACTCAGTGCTTGTTTCCCGAGCCTAAAAGCGGCATTCCTCTGTGGTCAGCACCTCTGTGAATGCCACAAGCAATCTCATGTCATAGCTAGTACACGTGGCAAGATCAATGTCGCACTCCTCTTGCCTTTGTAGTTTAAGGAATAACTCCACTGCCACTTGTTATGTTTTGGTCAGAGTGAGCAGCATATTGGTCAGCAGTTCAAGATCCATTCCTGCAGCCCAAAGAGGCAGAGCACGCAGTACACAAATCGTTGAAAGATGGCGCCAAATGTGGATGGAAGCACAGGGATTGGGAAGCAATGCATCACGGGGGCATTGGGACAGGACCCAGGATGCCCCGTGACCCCCTCTGCCTTCCCAAAACTCTTAGTGGCAGAAGAGCGAGAGATGCTTTTTGGGATAGCTCCCCCAGAGTGCAACTCTTTGAATACCGCTGAAAGTGTGAACATGCTATTGCACAGGCAGCTTACAGTGTGAGCTTACACACAACAGCAGGTTCCCTTCAGCACTCTTTGAGTGGTGCTGTAACTCCCAGTGCTGTAACTCTGCCACTGTAGACATGCCCTTAGTGCCTGATCTTGCAAACAGTTACTGCTGAACTTAGGGACAGATTCTAGCTCACACATCACACCAGCGGAGTGAAGGGGCCAGAACAGCCCCCTAGAATAAGAACAGCATAAGGCTGATTTATGTAATCCTGTATCTCCCGCCCACCCTTACCCTGCCGCCAGTATAGGGACATAGATGCAAGCATGGCTGGGGGTATGATTGGAAGTGGAAGCAAGAGCAATCAGAATACTCTTCCTTCCAGCCATTCGGGACTGTAGAGCAGCCCATAGACAGTCATGCAAGGCTGCTGTAAAGCTACGGTATCTCCTGGAGCTTAAAGCCTCATTTTGGGTATGTAATACACGTAGAGCTAGCTTTAATTTAGTCAATTTGTGTACCAGAGCAGGGAAGCTGCAGCAGCATGGGCTTCTGTGCAAGCTAGCTGCCTGAGTAATCGCCCAGGTTTCTGGCTGGGCTTGTAGAGCCTGCTCTGAAACCTGTGATGCCATAGCTTCGCTGCTCTCATACCTGAGCTAGCTACATTCAAGTGGATATGCAGGGACTGAAGCATAGATACATCCTTTGTCTCCTTTGTTTTCCTGAAAGGTTCAGTGCAGAATCTTGGCCGTAGTATTTATACTGTAAGAAGTCTGCTTGACTTCAATCAGACTAACAGTAGCAAGAACGATGCTTGGCAGTAAGCGTTTGCAGGATCAGGCCATTAGTCACCTTCTTCGATCCAGTTAAGACAGTTCAAATGAACATTATTAACGGCATGCTCCAGTCAATTCTCTTTGAAGGCTAGTTGTATACTGCTGTGGGGGTTGCCATGTCCACCTTTTCAAGCAGTAAAAAGCAACTATTTTCCTAAAGTTAACTGCCATGGTTGTTTTAATAGAATTAAAAACAATTATACAAAATGCAAATCTCACATATCCCTGCATTCTGAACTCCAGATCAGATATGCCTGAACTCATGCTGACTTTTGAATGCCAAGACTCAGACTATTGAGCAAGCAAAAACAGAGAAGCCAAAATAAATCTAGCTATTCCACAGGCACAATGTGAGGAGCCGCGCTAGCATTTTTGGTATTGTGTAATTAAGGGCATAACTAGCATTACAGTGGGAATTAGCATACAGATTGTGACAGAAACTAATCTGCTTGGCTTTGAAATGTTTCCTTAAAAAGAAATATTTTGGTTCCAGTGTTTGTGCAAGAGGTAGAAAGCCTGCTGTCCTTGACACAGGAAGTAGATAACACCTGTCAGTAGAATTCAAACCACCTGCTCAGGCTTCCTTGGGGAATAAGGCCTGCAGCTGGCCACACACTCACCAGTTTATGGACTGCACATTCTTTGCTTTCTTCTTCTTTTTTTTTAATTTAAACTCAGACAACTGCTTGGTCCTCAGCAAGGAAGACACCGAAAATTAGGCTAGCATCCAAAAGACACTGGTGGAGGGTTTCTGAAAGATGGGGAAACTGTTTCCTTCAATTTCTGATATTGCAAAACACAGTTGCATTTTTGTGATTAGTGATCAATATGCAGTACTTGCTCCTAAAATAAAATCAGAAAGACTTAAGGACACAATGCACAAACATGAACACGAGAACACAGTTTGTTCTCAAAAAGGTAAAAAAATATAAAAAAATCAGGGGGGTTTTAATCCAGAAACTTTGACATCAACTGTATGCATAAGAGATTAAGTGAAATGCCAAAAGTAACAGTTTCAATTGGATTCATTATTCCACGATGAGGTTGTTGTGTTATTTTTGGTATAGCCCTAAATTAGCTGAACCACCACACCAACCTTATAAGCATTTGCTTTAGGATTTTTTCTATTTAAAAAAAAAAATCACAATACATTCTGAAGAGGGGCTTACAGAAATGATTGGGTTATACAGCAGAATGTTTCCCTTTGCATGCACTTTTTATGGATAACAGAGAACTATGTAAGTGACCTCCCTAGCACTCCCTCCTCCAGCCCCCCACTTTGGATTTCTGTGAAGCATGAACTGTTCTTTTAATGATCTGGAACCGGAGGTTGGAGAGGTAGAGGGGAAGAAAATGGGAGAGAGGAAAAATAATTTCACACTTAATATCTGATAGGGTGGGCCAGTTCAGTAAAATAGAATATGATTTTTTTTCTTTCCTGGGTAGAATACATTTGTCCGGTGTTCCTTACACATCATCCCAAACCGAATGTTTCCTTTCTTAATGTATGCTGGAAAAAGATGGCTAACCGTGGAAAAAGCTGAGTCAGACAAATAAAAAGAGAAGTTCCCAGCATGAAATTGCTCAACAAAAATGGTATATATCATAGCAAAAATTAAAAAGAACTCTTCATCTCTGTACTTGAATGCTTTGTCTAAATGAGTGCCACATGTCAGGGCTGCTCATGGAGAAAGACAATTTTTTCCTTCTGAATCTCACATATGGTACACACTCCAACTCCGATGGAGGAACAAATGCAGAAACAATGCAATCAGCTTCATTGTTTGGGTCTGCTCTATAGATGCAATCCTTACCAGAGCTCCCCCTCACGTCAGCACTGCAAGCGCTTTTCCTCTCTAGCACCCCCATGTCCTGGTTCCACGATTGTCTGCTGCCTCTGCAGTCTAGCCTTCTGGCCAGGTCAGCTCTTAGCCCAGTTCCCTTTCAGGCTAACAGGAAACAAATTATATGTCACCTCAAAATAGCCACCTGGGTTGTTAAGGTCCATAATATAAACACTAGTCCTGCATAGAAAGCCAAGATCAATGTTGCCAAAGTTAAGCCCCTGACTGGGCCAGGTTCCTTGTGTTAGGGCAGTGACAGCCTTCCTTCTCTGTCCTAACTTCACTCAGAACTGGCATGTAGTAGAAGCAGCCAGCCTTTTATCTGACCTGCTGGGCCCTGATTGGCTTCCACCTGCTCTTGGCCCTTCTAAAGGTGCTAGAAGAAAAACTCTTGTTGATTCTGCCTGCAGCTGATCGTAGGAGGCCTCTGTAGGCATCCCCTGGAGGTCTGAATTACTGCTCTTCCCTTCCACCAGGCTCCCTTCTTAGGGCAGGGTATAGAAAGACAGTGTGTGGCTTGCGGCAGCGGGCAGCAAATGCTTGGTATTCCCAGACACAATAAGTGCTACCTATTTACTGGCCAAGGGTGGCTTGTACAAAGTGCAACAAATATCCAACTCACAGGCACCAGAGCTGGTATCTATCACCTGGAGGAGATTATCGGAGATACGGCAGCATGCATGAAGGATCTGTCACTAAAGGCCTGATCTAATTTCTCTTGAAGTCAATGGATATCTTTCCATGTACTTTAATGGAATATAGATTAGAAACTAAATGACGGCACTCAAGAGGAAAACCATTTAAAACTTGAGTACTCTGCAATATATCAAAGGTCTCCAGCCCAATTCTGCAGCCCCAGGACTTCAGTGGGAGTTTCGATTGCACAATGATGGGACAATCAGGTTCCAAGCTTCCTTCCTGAACACATAAAAACACTTATTTAAAATACATGACAGAGAGAATTTTCTGTTGTGTACGAGTATTCAAGAAGCACTGACATGCATGTTATCTGAACACCCATGAATGAAATAATTTCAGTGTATAGCTCTCTAAGACAAAATCCAGGGCAATATTTTAAGAGGAGACAAAAGCAAACAGTATCGGTCACAACAGAATATCATATTTAGTTCTTGTAATAAATTCCTTGTCCTAGTCTTTTACCTAGTCTTTAAAGAATAGTCTGGTGAATGCTTGGCTGTCTGTACATGGAGATTAAACAACTTGTGTTTTAAAGGAGTTTAATGAAGTCCAGAACAAATTAACCAGAAGTAGCACAACAAAAAGCCTATTAATGCTGCTACACTGGGGACCTCTTAAAGGCTTATAGCTTTGGTGTATTCCAAGTTTCTTCTTGCACAGTATCTGGAACAGGATGTGGGTTGAGAAGGTTTCTCAGTGTGTCTGGTTCTCAGTACAGTAGTTAATTTCAATGAAAAAAAATCCCTAAAGTTATCAAATGGTCATTGTTCCCCGGTTTGATTTCCTAAAGGATTTTATTTCTTTATGAGGTGTATGATTTCAGGGCATAAAATGACACATACTGGGTTTTGTTTTATCTATCTCTCCAGAGTCAGTTAATAATTGTAATTGTTTTAAAAACAGACCTCACAGATAGGAAATGTTTTTATCCCATTGCACCTAGCTCTTCCCTCTTGGACCACCCCAAATAATTCCTCCTACCATGTTTTTGAGGTTTTCACATACTTCATTACCAGGACCTACACAGAGTGGATAAATCAAGGGTGAACTTACCTCTCCGTTTCCTTCCTTGCCTTGGCAGTGAGACTTCAACTGACTTACATTACTTTCATGTAGAACTTGAGGAGTCACTGCAAAGGGTTTGATCTAAAATGTGTTTCTAGTTCAGGAGGGATGAGAGTGGAGTAACCCAACAATACTAATTCTAATTCATTATTAAAACTTAACAATACATAAGGGGACTTGGAAAAATAGACTATTTTTCCAAGTCCCCTTAGGCTATCTGCTATGTAGTTTCAAAAATTCAACAAAATCTCAGGTAGAGGTATTTTTAAATAAAAATAGCTCAATGTACACATATTCACATGTTAAGGTATCTAGTTAGCAGCTTAGTTTGGGTTTCAGATAACAAGGAGGATACTTTTAAACTTAATTAAATTTAAAAAGAAGAAAAACATCCTCCACATTTCATTAATCATTCCAAATAGAAATAAATCATATAAACCAAGCATATGCCAAAAAATTCAGTTCATATTCAATTACTACCATATTGTTAATTTACTAAGTCTCAACAAAAAGGAGCACCATGCCCAATCAATCTAATTGGGCCAATGTTAGTTAACTATGATGTTTAAATTTAGTTATCTAAATCAATATTTGGACAAATAAATTAGTGGCCTAATTTTCTAAGGTGCTGAGCAAATGGAGCTCCAGCTGATTTCAGGGACTTAGATTGATTTCAAGGAATAAAGGCCCAGATCCTCAGAAACATTTATGCTCTCAGCTTCCCATTTCAAACAGTATTACATCAGCATGCACTAGGAAACTTTTAGTGCACACCAGCAGGGTCCACACAGGACAATGCTGGTGACTGCTAGAATTTACACCCCATTGGTGTCCCTTAACACCCCATGTAGAAAAGCACTTAGGTGCCAAACATGAATATAGGTGTCTGATTTTAGGCACTGAGATTCATCATTTGTTGCCATATGTGTTCTACAAGTTCTTAAAAAAGAACAACAATGAATATAGGTCCCTTCTGTTGGGATATGTAACAGGGTTCACTCATCACTCTGGCGCCTCCTGCTCATTGTTTTGGGAATTAGCTCTGCAGAGTAGTGTGCCCTCTTCAGGTGGTGCCTCGCCACCATCACTCCTGCTCTAGAAGCCACATCTCTCCAAGGATCGCAGCATCCACTTCAGTGACACAGCCCTCCAGCCGTGCCACACACTGTGCTCCCCCCTTCCGGGGGACCTGCAGTCCACTGTTCAGTCACTTCCCTTAGTGGATACTGCAGCAAACTGTCTGGCCACTTTCTCAAGGCCCCAGCATCCTTTTGCCCTTGCCTCAGGGCCTCAGCCTGCAAACAGCAGGAGCCAGCCAGAAGCATCTCTCTCTCCCCCGGTTCCTGCTAGCAGCACTGCTCTGTCCAGGGTGCTGGCAGCTCTCTCTCTCAGCCCTCCAGAGACACAGTGCTTCCTCCCTGGGCTCCCAGCAGAGAACTGCCTTCCTCGTCCCTGCTTCTTCCTTTTTATATGGGCCTGCTTGGCCCTGATTGGCTGCTCCCTTCAGTCCTTCTCCGATTGGCTGCCTCCTGCACAGCCTCCTTAGGGCTCTATTAACCCCTTAGAGCCCAGTGTGGAGCAGGCACCCTATCACAGGATATCACCACAAACACCGAACAGCATGATCCAGCCAATATTAGGTTAAGCAAATCAATAGTAGACAGAAAGAACTATACTCAATTTATTTTCTCCAGTAAAGAGATATCTTCACCATTGTTTGAATGAGTAATGTCACACTGATTTCTTGCCCATCAAGAACAATATATATCTGCTTTCTTTCAACCTTTATTTTTTCTGCAGGAGAACATAAGAATATAAGAATGGCCATACTGGGTCAGACCAAAGGTCCAACTAGCCCAGTATCCTGTCTTCCGACAGTGGCCAATGCCAGGTGCTACAGAGGGAATGAACAGAACAGGTAATCATCAAGTGATCCATCTCATTGCCCATTCCCAGCTTGTGGAAAACAGAGGCTAGGCACACTATCCCTGCCCATCTTGGCTAATAGCCATTGATGGACCTATTCTCCATGAACTAATCTAGTTCTTTTTTGAACCCTGTTATAGTCTTGGCCTTCAAAACATCCTCTGGCAAAGCGTTCCACAGGTTGACTGTGCATTGTGTAAAGAGGAGGATCCTCTGAGCCCTTGTGGAGCTCTAAGAAGCCTTCCATCTTTTGGCAACCTTTGTCAAACAGAAGAGGTCTGTACCAAGCTCCAATCAGACCCCATCATTGCTGCTCTTTGAGTCAGTCAGAAGAATCACTAAAGGTCCATGATGGGCACTGATGCCTTCTCCTGTCAGGGCTGAATGTACAACCTACATAGTTTTCCAATGGCCTGCTTGCCTGGAAATGAGGAACTGAGGTCAGTGAGGTTCCAAACTCACATCTCCTGCATGGCATCATGCTATGCCGCTTCCAGGACACATCTGGCTATGAACACCTACAATTGTCTTAGTTACTAATAATTCTCATCATATTTCTAGAGTCCTTCTTGTCTTTATGGCCAAATGTTTATCAAAATATATCATCTAACAAACAATATGTTCCTGGAAATTGTTCTTCATATGGCATTAAGGGCCCTATTCTGCCAGATTTACTTACTTCTATTCAGTACCATTGAAAAGAACTAGACTACTTGCAGAATGAAGGTAAAGAATTAAGGGTAGGATTTTCAAAAGCACACAGCATTGGCCCAACTCTGCTCCCATTTAAGACAATAGCAATTGAGCTCCATGGGAGGAGAGTTAGACCAATGCTGAGCAATTTTCTTTCAAGTGTGTATTAGCAGCCCCTGTAGAATTAAGCTGACATTTCCAATGGCTATCATGGAATCTGTCTGCTTTGGCCAACCTCTGATATCTCCTCCTGTGGCTGATCTTGCCAATCATCCAGTGCTGCCTTATCATTTAATCTTGAGGGGTGAAATTCATCCCTGGTCCTGCACAGGGCTCTGCGCACTACCTAAGTCCTATTGATACCTGATATTAAGGGGGACCATCTGCACTGAGATCAATTTTCCCCAGTAGGAAGTCAAACAAAGGAAGGGGAAACAGAGGAAATCTGGGGTTTCCCAGAAACTATGGAAACTTTTTACTTCATGTATGTCTTTTACCGAAAAGAAGTTCTCAAAGGAAAATAATTGTCTCTTTGCCTAACACTTTCCGAAATGGAACAAAACTTTTAAATCCTCTAAAAGGTTTTTGGTGCTAAAAAGCCTTGGTATGCTACAAGGTTTTAAATTATAGATTCTTTCTTCTTCCATCCCTAGACACTAGCCAAATATAATAATGAAGGGAACATAATGCCAGTTTAGCAGGTTTGGAAATAATGTTGTTGTGTTTCTTAATACAGAGCACTTTCCCATGTACTCTTCTGTCCCTCTCTGGAATGGTGATGTGGCAATGTCTGGCTGGCAAGGTGCAGTCGGTGACAACAGTGAATTAAGGAGTAAATGACTCTGCCTATCTCTACTGAGTTCCTATTGTACTATTGGAAATACAGAGTTAAGCTCCTGGGTGACTAATCGTAAAGTGTCACAAATGAAATGTTATTTTACTTTGATATATTCTCTCTTCCCACCACTATTGTAACTCTACAACCACCAGATCAAGGTATAATTAATAACTTGTCAAGTTCTGTAGGGAGGAGACTGTGTCTGTACATCTTCATACTATAGGCTAAAACAAGACAGCCCCCAAAGCTGTGTGTTATGCCTCTACAATCGCTAATGAAGCTGCAAATAAGATAAAATAGCCTATACCTTATCAAATTAGTTCCGAGCTGCTGAAGTTATTTGTTAACATTAGCTACACTTTAGTTATTGTTATGGAAGAACAAGAGGAAAGTCGGTCCATAATGTAGTTTGCTTTTCCTTTGACATCAGCTTCATCATATGTGTACACGAAGGACTTGAATAGCTTTTCTGGTGGGGGGGGAAACCTTATTTCTATTTTTTTTCTCAAATAATAGTTACAACTCCCTCAACTAAACCTACAAGAAACTGCCAGAGCACCCTCCTAATTTATGGATTATGAAAGTGATGCGTAATGGACACTGTGTCTACTGCTAAATTTATGGGACCAGATTCTCAGGTAGTATAAATCTCCATTACTTCATTGAAATCAATGGAGTTACCCTAACTTATACCAGCTGAGACTCTTAAGAAGGAAGAATTACCCAGCAGTTAGAACCTAGGCCTGGGAGCTGGAAGACTCCATTCAACCCCCAGCTCAATTCTCAGCTCCATCATAGACAAGTCACTTGGGTTTTCTGTGCCTTAGCTCCCCATCTGTAAAATAACAGTATTTCTCTGCCTTTCAGAGGTGTTGCAAGGACAAACACATTAGACTTTGTGAGGTATTCAGATTCCATGGCAATGAGGACCACAAGTACTTATGATAGATAGAATTTTGTATCTCTCTCTGACAGAGGCGGATTACCTTTTTGTGGGGCCCTGGCCCAGAGCAAGCGGATCCTCTCCCCACCCCTTCCACCTGCAGCACCCACCCCCGGCGCTCCTGCTGGGGAGCAGAAGAAGCCCCCGGCGCCCCAAACCCACTTCCTTGCAGAAGCGCCAGGTAGTTGGAGCAGGTCGGGGCGTGGGGGCGCCCATTTTTCCAGGGCCTCCCAGTTGGCCGGGGCCCTTGGGTATGGGCTCCATTGACCCAGTAGCTAATCCTCCACTGCTCTCTGATTGCAGGGGTTCTGTCTACAGGATTTTTGTTTGTTTGCTTGCATGCTTCTTTGGGCCTGGTTTATGGCTTTTTCGTAATTACACATGTGATTTAAGACTTTTATTTTATTAGCTTAAGCAAGCAGGAAAACAAATGTAAATTGAAAAACCAAGGTGGTGCAGGGTTTACCCTTTGTTGAAATGATAGGCACACTGAATAGATTAAATTAAAACTTTTCTAGCTCAATCACAGAGTTTTTCATTTTGTCAAATCAGTTTTCCCCCAGCCAAATATAAGCATATATACAGATAAATACAAATAAAAGAAAAACACAGAAGAGAAAGAAAAAGAAAAACATGAATAAGAGCCTCTCCTTATACTCAGGTGATGAGGAGGTGAGGATTGTTGTCAGCTTCAGGCTGAAAGATAACTACTTTCTCAAATAGATGGAGTAACCCTTGTCCCTCTGGAAAGTTGGCTTGGGAGTTGAAGGCCAATTCTTCCTGATTCTCAGATGGGATGGAGTTCCCCTCTTTTCAGGAACCTACAGGAAATGGCAGCAGACATGGTGGCAAAACAAATCCAGGACCATCTAGGGTATATTGTTAAATCTAAGAAACACCATGGCCTGAGTTTCTCTAGACTTCACACCCATTACATGGAGCACAAAATAAAGATAAGCAAAGAAAAGGACAGACAAAGAGCAAAGGAGAATGAAAGCAAAGACCTGGTCCCCTACTCTGGGTTATTCTCAAATGTATACATTATTAATTGATGGGAAACTATTTAGGCTGTTGTGATAGCTTTTTTTATTATTAATTCATTTATTAATTTATTTATTATGATTATATTGCAGAAGTGTCTAGAAGCTCCCATCAGGACTCCATTGTGCTACAAAGCTGCAAAAACACATAATAGACAAGTGAAGTCAATGAAGTGTGCCAGTTTCCACCAAAAGAGTTTATAGCCAACTAAAACATTATCCTTCTCTTTTAGTGACTCTTAGATGTTCACCTTGGCTCCAGTCCATTTATGCCAGGTTAAAAGACCAGAGTGGTGTAGAGGGAAACAAAGAGGACCCATGGAATTATGGACAAGTCAGTCTAACTTCAATTCCTGGAAAGATACTGGAACAAATTATTAAACAATCAATTTCTAAACACCTTGAGGATAATAGGGTTACAAGGAATAGCCAGCATGGATTTATCAAGAACATATCATGCCAAACCAACCTCATTTCCTTCTTTGACAGGATTGCTGGCTTACTGGATGCGGGAAGTGGTAGATGTGATATATCTTGATTTTTAGTAAGGCTTTTGACACAGTCCCACATGACATTTTCATAAGCAAACTAGGAAATGTGGTGTAGATGAAATTACTCTAAGGGGGATGCATAACTAGTTGGAAGGCCATCCTCAAAGGGTATGCTGTCAAACTAGGGGGATGTATCTAGTGGAATCCGGCAAGAGTCAGTCATAGGTCTGGAACTATTCAGTATTTTTATTAATAATTTAGATAATGGAGTGGAGAGTATGGTTATAAAATTTGTGGATGATACCAAGTTGCAAGGTGTTGCAAGCATTTTGGTGGGCAGGATAAGAATTCAAAATTTGACAAATTGGAGAATTGTTCTGAAATCAAGATGAAATTCAATGAAGACAAGTGCAAAGTACTACATTTAGGAAGGAAAAATCAAATGCACAACTACAAAATGTGGAATACCTGGCTAGGCAGAAGTACTGGTGAAAAGGATCTGGAGATTATAGTGGATCACAAACTGAATGTGAGTCAACAATGTGGTGCAGCTGCAAAAAATGCTAATATCATTCTAGAATGTATTAACAGGAGTACCATATGTAAGACATAGGCCACTGCTTGGCACTGGTGAGGCCTCAGCTGAAGTACTGTGGCCAATTCTGGCTGCTACACTTTAGGAAAGATGTGGACAAAGTGGAGAGAGTCCAGAGGAGAGCAACAAAAATAATAGAAGGTTTAGAATACCTGACCTATAAGGAACCGTTAAAAAAAATGGCATGTTCAGTCTTGAGAAAAGGAGGACTTTAGTCAATTGCTCTCCATGTCCACCAAAGGCAGGGCAAAAAGTAGTGGGCTTAATCTGAAAGAAGCAAGATTTAGGTTAGATATTAGGAAAAACTTTCTAGCTATAAGGGTAGTTAGGCTCTGGAACAGGCTTCCAAGGGAAGTTGTGGAATCCCTGTCATTGGAGGATTTTAAAAACAGGTTGGACAAACACTAGTCAGGGATAGTCTAGGTTTACTTGGCCCTGCCTCAGCACAGAGGGGATGGACTTGATGACATCTTGAGGGCCCTTCCAGCCCTACATTTCTATTGAGTCTACAGTTCTAAAATTCCTGAGAGGTTTTTCCCAGTGCAAGAACTGAGGGAGACATAACCCCTAGTGTCAGGGGTGTGCCAGAGTTGGGTTGGGGGATGGAGGGGTATATTGGAGTAGCACTGCTGCACACAATGCTATGCAATTTCTGGGCAGCACAGCATGCCATAGGCATCTAGGGACAAACTTCTATAACTTAGACACACACCTCAAGGCTGTCTACATTATGCTGGGGTCTATGGAGCAGGACAGGATTGGGAGGGCACAACGGTGGCTGAAACTCACTATAACTCCAGATCCACCCTCAGACTGTGAGTTCTGTGCTGAGGCTCCTATAGGTGCCATCCATAGATTCATAGATACTAAGGTCAGAAGGGACCATTCTGATCATCTAGTCCAACCTCCTGCACAGCGCAGGCCTCAGAATCTCACCCACCCACTCCTACGAAAAACCTCACCTATGTCTGAGCTATTGAAGTCCTCAAATCGTGGTTTAAAGACTTCAAAGAGCAGAGAATCCTCCATCAAGTGACCCACGCCCCATGCTACAGAGGAAGGCGAAAAACCTCCAGGGCCTCTCCAATCTGCCCTGGAGGAAAATTCCTTCAGGACCCCAAATATGGCGATCAGTTAAACCCTGAGCATATGGGCAAGATTCACCAGCCAGATACTACAGAAAATCCTTTCCTGGGTAACTCAGATCCCATCCGTCTAATATCCCATCTCAGGGGATTAGGCCTATTTACCCTGAATATTTAAAGATCAATTAATTAAAAATCACAAAATCACATTATCCCATCATACCATCTGCTCCATAAACTCATCGAGTAGAATCTTAAAGCCAGATAGATCTTTTGCCCCCACTGCTTCCCTTGGAAGGCTATTCCAAAACTTCACTCCTCTGATGGTTAGAAACCTTCGTCTAATTTCAAGTCTAAGCCTTAGTTTTTCAATGGCCATATTTACTTAAAAATAACTTTGAGCAGAAGTACTACACAATCTTGAACAGTCTGGGACTGTTTTAATACAGATTCATTTTTAATACAAAAGAACCCAAGAAGCTTGAGTAGCACATACCAGCTCCTTAGCCGCCCTGGAACCTGCATGGGCCATAATAATAAGCAAAAACTTTCTGTGCAAACCCCGCAACCGGCAGCCGCAGCTACGCCAGGGGAGGCTTAGCCTGCTCTGGCCTATTATACCCACTGCCTATGCTCTCCTTTATGTTACAACCATCCTTTACATTACAAAACATTCAATAATAACAGAAGGCCACATTCTCCTCTGGGGTAAATAGGCAAAACTTGCAGAACTCAGTGGAGCTTCATCCATTCACGCCAGATGAGATTTTGGCTCAGAGTATGTAGTTTTTAAGCCATGTGCAGGCTTGAAAGTTCTGTTTAATAATAAGGCTACCTACACTCATGCACAGTACTCCTATTGATGCCAATGTGAATTCTACACATAGATCTAGGGTAGTGTATATGTTATACACACCCATCCATATATCCTATGTTTGTAGAAACATGTTTATTGTAATTTAAAATAAATAAATGCAATGGACCAAATCCCCAGCTTGTGTAAATCAGTGTAATTCCAATGACTTCTCTACCAGTGTAACAGTTCTGCACAGAATCAGGTAATCTCTGACTCTAAAAATACTGCACAAATGTTATTATGCAATGAAGTTTGAATAAAATGGGGCAAACTTTCACAATATGTCATTTTTTTCTGTTTATATAATCTATAACAACCATTATTATAGAATATTCGAAAGACTTACAAAATCAAGTAAATAACTTAGAATTCATGTTCTCAAGAAATAATTTATCAAACATGGGGTGGAGGAAGGAGATCTGTTTTGCCATTGACAATTCACACATTTCCAAAATATGCTTAACTTAACATGAACCAGAAGATAGTGACCACATATGCCTATAGTCACGTTCTTATATTTCTCTGGAGAGGGTTTTTACATGTTCAGTAAATGTTTCCCAGACAAGATTGAGTTCACATTATAAGTCTTGTCTTCTCAATGCTGCTTCATTCATTTTGTGACTTTCCTTGTCAGTTATTAGCTCTCTGGAAACTGCAGAAAATCAATTCACTGCTGCAGTTTTTCCCACTATTTCTGCCAATTGCTGATTTTTTTCTATGCCTATTGCTATGGAATTGTTTTCCCCCAGTATTAAGTTTAATTGTGCAATGGGATCCAGAACCTAGTACTCAGTGACCTAGCACTTTTTTGTCATTCTCTGGACACTATAAAACATCAAGAGGATTTCAAGGCATGGTTTAAAACAAATAAGCATCAAAAAGTACAAATGCTTGTTCAAACTTTTCTAAACCCCATTTGGGCTCCAGTTGCATGAGATCAGGTTTTCCTCTGATATCTCCAATAGTTCCTGCTCGTGGGTTGGCCACAAATAGTACATGAATGGTATTTTGTTGCAGTGCTACAGCTTTTACTCTTGGTCAAAAACAGTCACTGTTGAGGTGGAAACTAAAAAAATGTCAATTAAATAAAAACAAATGTTCAAACACATTTTGGGGCAAAGATTTGGATCAGTGGTTATTTTAGCTGAGCCAGTTCATGCATCCCTATTTGCAAAGGGAGAGAAAGAGTAGTTGAAGTTCCTGAACTGTTACAGGTAGAAGAAACCAATAAAAGCAATAAAAAGCTTTATAGTAGAGGCATGAAACATAAGTTATTGGATTGATGGATGGCTCAGGTGACTGGTACTGCCCTCCAGTCTTTTCCCCAAGACTGCTGAGTTCAAGCCCAATTCAGGTTAGTATTGACTGAAAGGTGAAACCTGTACTGTATAATTGCTATGTGGTGGCCTATGTAGAATAGCTTTGGCATTCTCAGCCTGGTTTCCAGTGGACAAATAACCACACCACAAAAACCAACTGGCACAAAGAAAAAAACCTTGTTATCAATTCTCCCCAAGCAGGACTGGTTGGGCACAGAAACTGAAACAACCCTATCAGTCTCTGGAGACAATCCATCCAGGATGGGGCTGGGCAACACTGGCTGGGCAGTGTGAAGAAGTTGCTTCCTGTGCCATATCTGATCAGTATATAGCTGGGACTAACCTAGGCCTTCAGCCACTAGCCTGAAGTAAGGCAGTGCAGAAGTGCACCACCACAAGTGGAGCCCCTGGAGGCATTCTTTCTCAGGCAGGCTCAGTAGCTCCTGAATAATAAGGGGACCTCTGAGGTGCAATCCCTCCCTGGGTTCTCATGGGAAAATGCAATTTTACACAGCTCCTTCCTCTCCCCTTCATTCCCTCCATAAACACACATGCACTCATGCCTATGGCTAAATATCACAGTTTTGGCCCCAGGTGAGAATACAATTATAGCTGAGGCATTCTTAGAAAGCTAGATTGCTAAAATTTGCTTCAGCAGCTGCCTAGGAAGTGTAGTTAATTCAGATTCAAGTCACCATATTAGGCCGCTGTTGTGCCCTGCTATTGACTGAAGCACGGTAACAACATGAAGAGGAAGGGTAGTAAAATGACACACTAGAGGTGAATCTCCAAGTCTCCTTTGGGCGTGATGAGGGTAATCAGTGTTCCCTGAAAGTATGGGAAATAATTTAAACTGGGATTGGAATGACACACTTTAAAATCCATTTCAAAGACTCCATGGTGAGATTGATTACAAGTTCTGAAAATCAGGGTTGAGGAATCAAAATATACCAGAGGTGAAACAAATGAATTTCAAAGGTAGGTTTCTCTGAAATAATACTGGCATCATGTCATGGGCAGGTACACTATGGCAGATTAAGGATATAAATACGTAGCTAATAATTTGGTACAGGTTTATGGGCCATCTGTGCTCTCTTTAGAGCATACAGTATGGAGCCTCTACAGATGGAATGGCGGTATAAAGAGAAGGAACATTGATATACTGCTGAGAAGAGGAACAGAGCTGTGAGAGAAAATGTATAATACTGAAGTACAGGGAGGTCTGAAAATAAACAAGCAGAAAGGAAAAAAACATCTAATATAAACACAAGAGGAAGTGGAGGCTGTGGGGTACAATTCAAAGAGCTCTCTCTGTTTAAAAGAAATCAGGGAAAATGGAAAGGAGAACAATTGGTTCCTAAGTGAGATAGGAAACTTTGAAGGGCCTACAGCATATGACACAGAATCAGAAAGACAGTGAAAGAAGTGAGTTAGCAACTTTAGCAATTTAGCAAACTACTGTAGCAGTAAGTGAGAGATTTAAACTACCTGAGCATAAACTGCAATACATCAGATAGCAGGAATAAATCCAAGACTATCTTCTGAAAATCTTTGCTACTGGCATCAGCAACTGCTTTGCAAATGAAGGAATAGGCAAAGCAATGGGCAAAACAGATAACATAGCCACAGCCATACTCACCCTAAATAGTACATTACTATGTGCCACATTTTGCCACCTTTACTCATGGAGAGTAGTGCCTGATTCCTCAACTAGTCCCATTTAAATCCTTGCGGAGTAAGGAGTACATCACATGAGTAATTGTGGCAGAATCCAGTGCTATGTTAGTATCCCATTGAACTAAATTTGACAACTCATGTAGTTTTACTCAGCATAAAGGTGGCAGAAGTGGGGCCTACATAAAAAAGATAAGACCCGTCATCTGAGTAGACAAGGTACACTGTGTGAGTAAGGTATCATTATAGAATAAATTTTTATTCCAGATCTTGTATCTATTCAGTTTATTGGATATTCTCGGAACCCCAGAGAGATTAGGATATGAAAAGAATAGCATGATGGAAGACGAGTTGGAAGAAAAGTAGTCTTGGTCCTTATCCAAGCAATGTGGAAGTAATTGAAACTTACCAAGAAAATTCCCGTAATAGTTTTGGGTGATACACAATAGCAGAAGACAGTGCCATAGTATCCCATTTATTGGGGTCCTGGGGTTACAACTCTTTCAGAGTGGAGGATGTTTCTTCTCTTTTAGACTTTTACTGAGTGTTTAATTGATTCTGGGTGTCTGAAACCAGCATTATAGTGATATCAAACTATTTTAAAACATTTTTTTCATTTCATCCCCACTTTCAGCAACTGTGGGACAGATCCTAGGGAGTGGCTGCTTTGCACTGTACTGCCAGGAGATTTTGTCCAAACCGCCATCTTAAAGAGGATTACCCCAGTTAGGGTGACCAGACTGTCCTGATTTTTAGCTCTTTGTCCCACGTCCCAACGGGATGCTTCGGCAACTCCACTCCGGCTGCTTTTCTTGGGTTTTTTTTTGCTTCCCCCATGTGTCCTAATATTTCGTCCGTTTCATCTGGTCACCCTAACCCCAGTGATGGTGAATTGGCTCCTATGTAATTCCCTTCCTTTGTGCCAGAGTAGAGGGCATGACCAGGAGAAAGGAGGCATGGACTAAGCTTCACTGTGTGCTGCCATCTTGGCCTTTTGGGGACTCTAGTAGCATGCATAAGTTAGGGCAGCCTTGGAGAAAGGGATCGACTCAGCACAAAATGGGCTCAGACCTGAAAGAGCTCAAAGGTGAGTTTTATGCCCTCTTTGCTCCTCTTTCCCTTGAATAGTATCACGTGCAGTTAAGCCAAGCCCAGGATCTGACCTTCAATGCTAATTTATTCGCTTTCCTATTCACGTCTTCTTTTCCTCTCTATTCAGTGAGAAATGGCTTTACCAAGATTTATGGTGACTATATGGTGCCAAATCCTTACAGTGATCCAGTTAGTTTGCTGCAGCACCCTGAGCTCTCTACAACAGAACACACACAAAAAGCATGTTATTTCAAAATCTATACTCACAACATTTGAAATGAAAAAAACTAAGTGAGAAAGTCTAGTAAAAGTGAAAAGGGACGGGCTAGCGAGTTAAAAATACTGTATTGAGCCAACAGTTGCTGTGTGAAATATCTGCGGATAGGCCTGAAGCAGATATAAAGGGGGATTTGAGCTTCATACCCACCACAGCAAATATCCCAGTCATGTAGGCCCTACTGCCTAAGGCAGATAGCGCATGGAGTTCAAATTCCTGTGAGAATGAGGCTCAAGGAGGAGGAATCACTTTGTGTGTTTCAAACTAGGGTTTTTCTGAGTAAAACTGATAATCAGAAACAGTATGGAACCATGTTTATGCCTGATCAAATTCATCAGCCCAGGATACACTGATTCACCCTTAATATGCCTGCTGTACTATTGTATTAAACAATATATGATGTGCATACAGCAGGTGTACATCCCACAGTGCTATGTTTCTTCACTGTGATGTATAGTATATCTATCCTCTTATGGAACATCTATTTAGCATAATGCAGCTGTACCATGGACTTACTGAAATATCACTCATATGTTAGCACAGAAATAGCTGTTACATAACTGTTCTGATGATATGACCAGAACATAAAGTTCTGAGCATAAGGGTTAATTAACGCATTACTTAAGCAACTGTAAAGAGCAGGGGAGAGAGCAGGGAATCAATCTTGCATTCCAATCCATCCAACTGTGTCTTAAATCTGAAATCACCCATATCACTCACAGTAACACAAAAGGACCTGTTTTTAAAATGCATGATTTCTGGCTGCATGGTAGCACCTACAGGTGAAGTTAAACTGCAATTAGAAACTTAAACTCTTCCCACATTTCAGGGTCCATATATCTCACATACAATTGTCAGTATTGAAGTTAGGATCAGTGAAAAGCAAAGTCTGCTCTTCCCAGCTCTACAAATAATTTCAGATCAGCTGAATCTGACACAAAGCATCCCTTAGCAAGAGAAATGAACATGTAACAAAATGGTAACTCAGGTATTAGTTTTACAAACCAGAAATTAATTCCATTTATCGTTCCATAAGAGTCCAAAGAGTGCATTCTCTAGACTCATAAAATAATAGAAAGGCACCCCTCAGAAGATAAAAGTATGTTAATAACTCAGGAACCAAACAGTGAAATGCAAGCACTGATCAAATCTCTCTAAGTAAACTTGCTTTCCCTGAACTCTTCAAAAATTGTCTTTACCAAATGATCATTGCACTTACATTGGGTTAGATCATGGGTGATCCTGGGAAGGTTCATAAGGGTGAGAACAAATAGTCTTTCCATCCCACTTTTTCACAGGAGCCAGGCACAATTGCAGTCCCAACACTCCCTAAATGCAGAGACCAGCTCTCTGTTAGGGTTTGTCTACACTGCAAAAAAAGATGTGTTCTTAACTCGGGTTAGCTAACACCCTCAGCCACCTTGGCTTAAAAAAAAAGCAGTGAAGACAAAGCAACTGAGCTTCTAACTTTGGTGGCTTCCCAATTAGACCAGGAGACATTACAGTAGAGGAGTGGGTCAAGTCTTTGAAGGTGGCTCTGCGTGTGCTAAGAGTACCTGAAGAAGATCATGTGGACTTCATAGAGGAGCACCTCAAGGGCCAGGCCAAGGCCACAGTAAACTTCATGGCAGTGGTAGACAAAAAAGTGTTTGAACTCCTCCTAGAAGTGTATGGAGACAAGGTACCTATTGGAACCCGACTAAAGGAGTTCTTTGAGCGAAAGCAGGGGCCCGGTGAAACTATCTGGGCATATGCGTATGACCTCCAGGAGAGAATGAGCAAAGTGGAGCTGCGAGACCCTCAACAAGTTCCAGGCCCAGATACGGTTCTGAAAGAGCAGTTAGTGCTGGGGCTCCAGGATGATTCCCTCTGCCTCAAAATGAAAAGGAGGTTTAAGGAAGAGCCGAGTAAGAAGTTCCATGAACTCATGCAGGCTGCCATTACGTGGTCAGAAGAAGAGGAAGTTCCTGTGACAGAGACAGCCAAGCCTAACCCCCATACACGAAGTGGGGCCTAGTGAATGCAGCTGCTGGGGAAAAGGCCCCACCCCAAACACAGTTAACACTGGAAAGTTTAAGTGAGACTGTCCAAAAACTGGCGGTCCAACAGGAGGAGATGATAAAAGTGATGACTGAGTTAAGGAAAGAAAAAAATCCCTTTAGTATGTCAAAGTATCCAAGGGCACCGGGATCCCAAAGAGCCCCACTAAAGGATGAGCTGGGAAGGTACGTCTGTTACACTTGCGACAGGCCAGGGCACACTAGCCAGGAATGTCCACTGAGAAGGAGAACAGAGTCCCAGGCACTGAAAACCAATGAGGCACCAGGAGCGAGTGGCCCATCTGCAGTAGAAGGCCAAGCAGTGGCAGAAGGATTCCTAGGCCTCTCCTTGGTGGAAAATCACTCTGCACACAGTGTTGAAAGGAATGTGGGCAATGCCAGCATATCTAGTGACTTCTGTAAGCGAGCATTTGGAAACTGTCTAACTGCTGAAGTATGTATAGCAGGGGTGAAGACCAGATGTTTGTTAGATACTGGCTCAGAAGTCACCACCGTTACTGAGTCGCATTTTCAAAAATATTTGAAAGACAAGGAGCTGACCATGCACAGCACACAGTTTGTACGTCTAACAGCAGTTAATGGACTGGCAATCCCAGTGGTGGGATGCCTCGAAGCAGACATAGACTGCATGGGCCAGACACTGCCAGGGAAATGCATCTTCATCCTGAAAGACAAAGACTCTGACGGGAGCCGTATGGGAGAAGGAGTCCCAGGGATTCTAGGGATGAACATCATTAGTGAGCTGAAGGAGCTACCATTGCCAGAAGAAGGAACCAGGAGGATGAACCATCATGGGCAGTCTAAGAAGAATGCTGTGCTGAGTAGAGTACTGGTTCGAGCACAGAGACAAAACCATTCACTGGGCCCTGCGGGACAGATTGGAAATGTTAAAGTGGGCAGAAAACAGAAGACTGTTATTCCTCCTCAGAAAGGAAAGATCCCTGACAAACACTGCTGTGTATCGGAAAATACCAATAGATATTGAGCTCTTGTAGAGCTTAAATCTGGGATAAACCTACCTAATGGACTTCAGTCAGCCAATGTACTGACTTGTGCCATCAAAGGAAGAGTACCAGTGAGTCTTCTAAACTGAAGCGTGAAGGCTATGGAGTTGCAGCCTGAGGAGGTGATTCCTCAGGTGAAGGTAACATTTGGGGAGAGGGGAGAACAAGTTACCTTTCCTTAGGAAAGATGTGGTGGGAGACTGCCTTTTCCCATTCAAGCAGCATGCCAAGGGCTTATTCCTGCACAGGTCGCTAACTTAAGGGTGTTGCCAGAGAAGCATCAAGAAGCCTATTCAAAGGATGAAGTGACCAATTTTGATGACTGGGTCAAAGGTGTCCATGATAGGCTAAAGACAGCCAGTGAAATTGCTCTCAGTACAACTAAAGACACAGCCCGAAGTAGGAAAAGGACTTATGATTCCAAGTCCAGTGGGGCTCTCATCAGACCTGGTGACAGTGTACCAGTTTGTAGCCACAGACGCCAGAAACATAATAAAATACAGGACGAATGGGAGCCAAATCCCCACACTGTGGTCACCCACAACAATCCCAAACTGCCAGTGTACACTATCCAGCCTGAACAAGGAGGTCCTGGGAGAGTAGTACTTATGGACCAGCTAAAGCATTGAACTTTTAGTCTTACCAGGGCTCATAGGAGGACTAGAGCAGCATTTCCCAAGGAGACTAAAACCAATGGGGTAAAGCCAAACCCTAACGGGAATGGCCAGATCCCTCAAACTCACCCAGTATTACCTGAGAACAGGGAAATAGAAAATATGAGTAATGAACCACCAGTTTTAAGAAGGTCCCAGAGGGCTAATAAGGGTGTACTTCCTCTTAAACTTAGAGACAATTATGTTATTGGTTCTATGTAGTGTTTTAATGAATATTGTTATGTATAGTATGAAGAAGTAGATGTGAAATGTTAAATATGTTAAATGTTCTTTTGATAATTGTTAATGGGTTTTTGATATGATATGATGTGGGTATATGTTGTTACTATGGGGCCCAGATGTACTGATGTGAATATTGTGGCTGTGGCAGAATTTTAGCAAGGGGGAATGTAAGGGGACTATTGCCCCCTTACTACCATTCAGTGGGGGTGTTTTAGTTGCTAGCTCCCAGTACTAAAAGGGGGAAGGGTCAATGGGGAATCAGGACCTTGAGACTGACAGTCCCCAGGTACAATGGGGAGAGGCCAATGCTCCAGGTCAGCCTGAATGACAGGGCGGGCAGGCTAATCAGGGAGTCAGGAGGTCAGGGAGGTCCCATCCTCCCTGTGAGCTGGATTTGCCTGGGTCAGACAGAGTGGGGCCGAGCTAAGGAGAAAGCAGGGGCCCAAACTAAGCTAAGCTGGGGAGCAGAGCTGTGCCAGATCCAGAGAGAGCAGACCCTGTCCTGGGAGCAGAGCTGCAGCCCCAAAGCCAGAGGCACAGCCCAGAGAGAGCAGACTTGCCCTGGGAGCAGAGCTGCAGCAACCAGAGCCAGAGGGGCCAGAAAAGCAGCCCAGGCAGCAGGTCAGTGCTGGGAGCAGAGTCACAGAAGCAGCCTGCAGAGCAGACCTGTCCTGGGAGCAGAACTGCAGCAACCAGAGGCAGAGGGGTCAAAGAAGCAGCCCAGGGAGCTGGAGGCAGAGCAGCAGCAGCAGTGCAGAGACAGAGTGGTGCAGCTGGGGCTGGAGCAGTCTGGAGCTGGGTGTGGTGAGCAGCTGGGAAGAGCGAGGAGGACCCTGGGCAGCGGGCCCAACACAGGGAGACGCCTCAGCCAAGAGGCTCTGCAGGCCAGGCTTGGATCGTAAGCCTGACAGGGCGGGGGCGACACTGGGAAGAAGGGTCCTACCACTTAGAGCCTGAGGCCACCACCAGAGCGAGTGTCCAACCCACAGCATCCCTGCAGCACAGCCAGAGCCTGAGAAGAAGGCCTGGGACTTGCAAGGAACAGACTGTGAACTGCCCTGACATTCCAGAGACACTGTTTGTGATGTTCCCTGCCACAGGGCGGGTTGATGTGTTTCCTTTAACCTTTCCCATTTTCCTTATTCTTTTTAAAATTAATTGTTGATTAAATAACTTGCATTTGCTTTAAGTTGTATGTAATGGTCAGTGGGTCAAAGAAGTGCCCAATGCAGAGAGAGTACCCCGGAGTGGGGACACCCTAGCCCCTGTCCTAGGTGACTGCAGCAGGGTTGGGGGTCGAGCCCCCCTGGAATCCTGGGCCCAGCCTTGTTGGGGTTACGAGGACTGTGCCAGACAGGAATGGAAGGGGAGTCCTCAAGGGCAGGGAGGCCACTGGGTAAAGGAAGTGCTTGCAAGGACTCAGATCCTTTCGCTAGCCCACTTCACCAGGGTAGTGCAGAAGCCAGGAAAGTTCCCCACAAGAGCGGGACTATTCCCCCACTTACATTAGCACTAGTGGGGCTCAAGCTAGCTGGCTAACATAGTAGTTCCTGCTCTGGCTGGACCTCAGGCACCAAAGCCTAGGGGTTCAGGTGGGCTTGAGAGCCAAAGCTTCTGCTCTAGAGGGTACATCCACATTGCTATTTTTAGTGTTCTAGCTCAACTCCTACTAGTACATGTCTGTCTGTCTCACCAGGCTAGGACAGTCGCTCCCAGCTTCAGTGTAGACGCACCCTTAGTGTTCCCAACAATACAAACATGGGAGAGGTTACGTTCTCTGCTCCCAAGAGTAGGGCAGCTCTCCACTGCCTCTTACTCAGGCCTGTGCCAGTCAGGCACAACTGAGCCCTTTGTTAACCAGAAGGAACCATTCAGACGTATTTGTTACTGGTTTATTCACTGTTTCTTGTAACCATATTTTTCAATGCAAGCTCAATGGTATCATTAATTAACAATTGTTTTTATAAGGAGCAGATTCTTTCACATTTGGCATACAATTAAATTCAACAATTATGAACAAGCACAATTTCTAAAGCCCAGCATATTTTATGCTGGGAGAGCATGGTACAATTACCCTCTAATTACATGCAATAGAGACCACAGCAAGAGCATGGGATAGTTTGATTAAAGTGAACACCACAGCCAATAAACTGAAATCCTAAAACCGTAAATATTACCTAAGCTAAATACATGAAGAAAAAATGCAGAAAACAGAGCTGACAAGTCCTTGAACAGCGTTTCAGCTTCTCATGCCTAGAAATCATTTTCTCATGTTGGAACTGTTATTTGCTCTAAAGTGAGGGCAAATTCAGTGTAACCTTTCCCACACGCCTGCTCTGCAGCATGTACATGTCTTAAAGAGGAACGTCCATGCTCTGAAAAGCTACCCAGTTTATCGGACTTAAATACAAATCCATTTACCTTTCGCATGTTTTTCTTCATGATTCTCACTAGAATTTGCTAACTATCCAAGCTAAACATATTTAAAAACAAGCGGTTGACCCTTGAAAGTCTGTTTTCTCCTCCTGTCCAATCTTTCACTGAATGTTTGGAGATTGGGGGCTGTATTGGCTTGGAGATTGGGGCCCATTTCACACAATGATGAGTAGGGGGTAGTGCAAAGTTGCTTCTCTTGATCCCTGATATATAGGGCTGCAGTTGCTGTACTATCCTTTAGCATGATGAGGCTTTTGTCCCCTTGAGTGCCCAGCCTACTGGGTGGGCTGGCATGGAGTTTTGGCAGGGCTCCCTAACAGGAGTAGGCTGCACTATGCTCACCCACCCGTTCATACCTCCTTTGGGGCATTTTGCAGTTGTTGCAAAGGAGCATTCATTGTGCCATCCTGAGTGCAGGGACTGCGACTTTCCTTTACCCTAGTATAAAGCATGCAAGGAGAGGAATCATAGATGATTAGGGTTTAAAGGGACCTCAGGAGGTCATCTAGTCCAACCCCCTGCTCAAGCAGGACCAACACTGACTAAATCATCCCAGTCAGGGTTTTGTCAAGCCGGGCCTTAAAAACCTCTAAGGATGGAGATTCCACCACCTCCCTAAGTAACCCATTCCAGTGCTTCACCATCCTCCTAGTGAAATAGTGTTTCCTAATATCCAACCTAGACCTCTCCTCACTGCAACTTGAGACCATTGCTCCTTGTTCTGTCATCTGACACCACTGAGAACAGCCGAGCTCCATCCTCTTTGGAACCCCACTTCAGGTAGTTGAAGGCTGCTATCAAATCCCCCCTCGCTCTTCTCTTCTGCAGACTAAACAAGCGCAATTCCCTCAGCCTCTCCTCGTAAGTCATGTGCCCCAGCCCCCTGATCATTTTTTTTGCCCTCCGCTGGACTCTCTCTAATTTGTCCATATCCTTTCTGTAGTGGGGGGCCCAAAACTGGACGCAATACTCCAGATGTGGCCTCACCAGTGCTGAATAGAGGGGAATAATCACTTCCCTCGATCTGCTGGCAATGCTCCTACTAATTCAGCCCAATATGCTGTTAGCCTTCTTGGCAACAAGGGAACACTGCTGACTCATATCCAGCTTCTCATGCACTGTAATCCCCAGGTCCTTTTCTGCAGAATTGCTCCTTAGCCCATCGGTCCCCAACCTGTTGTGGAGATATCTTGTTCCCTCTCACTTCCAGGCACTCACACAAAGCCCAATGACAATCTCTCCCAAGATTCAGAGAAGTCCGTCCTATATTTCCAATGCTTAGAGAATGTTTTTGAGGTCTCCTTTCTCGCTCCTGCTCTATTTTTCAGTATTAATTCACCTTCCAAACCCAACCAGATTATTCCTGTTCCTCCACCCAAGGTTTCCTTTTTCCTGCTCCCCAAGTTATCCTGTCCAAGCTATATTTTATCAGGGGATCTCAATTTTGGCACACTTTCTCCTGGGCTCAGTTGGCTGATGTATTCAAATCCCATGCATTCCTTGGGTCAAAGGTACCCTAGAATGTATTGACTCCCTCTAACCCCAGGGAAGCCTTGGAACTCATGAGATTTGAGGACAGCAGCTGGTTCAGCAGAGACAGCCAAGACTTTGGAGTCTACAAGATTGATTTCAGGGAGGTACTTATCTAAACTCTTCTTAGCAACAACAAAGTTCAAAATTTGGGCTGAGGTTCATGGCAGTTGCTATTTTTACTGAACTGGTTTGCCCATCCCTAGTGCATTTGTGATATCACAATCGTTTCCATGCTGGCAAGAGGCTGTAATGTCATAAACCCAGAATTATGACTTCACTGCAGCACCAAGCCAAAGGAGAAGCTGGGCTGTAAAGGAGCAAGCTCTTATTAAAACACAAATAGTTTTAGTAACAGTAAGGAGAACTCAGAAGCATGTTTCTGGCCAAGTACATTTCTTTTTGCATTTATTTTCTATCTTGTTAAGCTTACTCTAGTAGGAGAATCCCCCTGTAAGCCTTTAATCTTGACCTGCCTCACCAAAAATGAGGGGGAATTCAGTTTAGGATAATATGGTCGAGGTGTGGAATTACCTTCATCCGCATTCTTGAGAGTATAAGAACGGAGTCCTTTTTTGTTCACTTGTTTGTTTGTTAGTTTGCTTAAGCAGTGAAATGGTGGCATAAAAGGCAACCTCCCACACCACACATTTCATCTGAGACTCCTGCCCTGGAATCTGAACCTTTTGTTGTCTGTGTCCAAAGGACAAACAAATGACAAAGAATTGTGTATGAAACCAGCATAAGGGAACAGAAAGCGCAAGGAAAATGTGCATCTCTTGCAATAAGTTTTCCATGAAAATAGCCTCTTTTAGGTAGGTGGATTTTCTGGTGCAGCATATTTAAAGTTGAATGAGGGAGTGCTGCTAGACAGAAGAATTTAATGTCAGTATTCAAGAAATTGGGTTGCACTCAAAACAAAACTCCTATGTAACCTGATGATGATGTATAAATTATCTGTGCCCTGCAGACTCTTTAAAAAACAAAACCTTACTTTTTTGGTTGATTTCACTCTTTCTGGTGTTGCACGCACCAGTAAAGTGTCACTTTACATGAAGCGGAAAGGTTTTTAGTGGTCAGGAAACATGTTCTTTCTCCCGCACAGGGAATGCAACATTTATGTAGAAGTAGCCCACCAAAAAAGCTTCATGATTTATTACTCTGATGTTCAAGCATGACAACCTGTAGGATTTTACTTTAAAAAAAAAAAAGAAAACTATCACTCATGCTATTGCAGGAACAGTTACTAGACAGGAGACCATAATACTGTGTCCTATAGACTTTATGCAAAGTATGCTCTTCGTCTTGGGTGAAGATGCTGCATGAGTGCACTTGTTTCTGTTTTCTTAAAAGGTGTAAGAATGTGCCAGGCAAAGATTATGGCCCGCTAAGCTGGGGAAACAATAAACTTTCAAAATATTTTTACCATTGCTAACATCAGTTCAGCTCCATTGGTGTAGGCAGTATTGTGAGCAGTGATTTAGACAGGCTGCTGGCTGCTGCCACCACAAGCAGTGTGTCATGTAACACTGCTCGGATAAGTTTTAATTAACAGAGTACTTAAAATGGTGATAGCAGCTGGAAGCGGACGAGGGCTCCCAGTGGAACTGAATCCGTGTTAATGGTGAAAAATGTTCAAATGTCCTTTGCTTACCCATGAGTGAAATTTAATCAGATGAGTAGCAAGGAAATAAGAGTGCAAAATCCAGTGGGTTCTCCCCAAATCACCCCAATAGTTATAGTATAGCTCTTTGTACAGGGAAAGTCCTTTGTCATACATCATAAATATTATTGTAACGTGATCATCTTTTTTCAAATCAAAGCCCAAGACAGAGTTGTGGTGACATTTTAGGATTATGAAATAGTGATACAAAAGTACACGTTTGAAAAAATGGGTATGATGTCACTTCTGCCAGCTTCTGACTGAACAGCAAAAGATGTGAAGTATTTTTTCCATTAACTGAATGAGTTTATCAGGAAACACTGAACAACTGTAATTAATATTCACTTTGAGCAAAAGAACAGCTTCATTCTAAACATTGTTCTTCACACTGACCACAGATTCCAATGAATGTTTGTTCCTGTTCAACATAGAGCAAATTTTATTTGGTATAGACATATTTTTTTTCAGAACATATATTCTGACTGATAAAATATAAAAACAGGCCATTTCTTGTGATAGAGATTTCCAGGACTTTGGGTCATGATATAAAAACTCAGACTGTCCAAGTAAAACCAGGATGTATCCTCACTATAATTTATTGAGACACATTCCATTCCATTGATTAATGTCAATGCTCTTAAAACAGCTGCTGAGCACACAAGCATGGTACTGCAGCAGAAAAAGGTTTAGTGTCTGAGATGGCTGAGTGGAAAGAAACCTCTTTATGTAGGTCAGGTTTGGATTACATTGATAATGTGCATCGAACCCTAGTTAATGAATTTGGAAGCATGTAGCTGACAGCATAAAATGCTGTAAGGTCTTTCAAATTGCAGCAGGAGTGAGCTAAATGTGCAGCATGCCACGACCAGTAAAAAGGAATCCATCCTGATTGCTTTATTAAAAGTAATGAGGAATAAGAAACTGAAAATGGAGAACAGTAAAAAGTCTGATTAAAGAACTCTACTGCAAAGACATGAGTAATATAAAATCCCATAATACACTTTTCCCTCCACTGAATGGACCCCCTTCACACCAGGTCTAACTCTCACTGCACATTATGAGTTAACTAGAACTACAGATTGCTCAGTTACAAAAAATTCGGGCTTAAGCTCACAAAAATTGGCTGACTTGTAAACAGCAAGGAACTTTGCTGCAGATAAGGGTCTCCAGGGAAGGGGAAAGGGTGCAGATCCCTGAAGAACCACTATATCTCTTTAGAAAGGTGAGGTTTTGGTACCTACTCTAAACTCAGGGGAGGCCTATCTGCAGTTTCTCTGCTTCTGACTGGAGCAAGAATCCAAGTACTTCTGACAATGGCAGGATCATCCAGTCCTTCTGTCCTAATAAAGTCCTCTTTTCCTCTTCCTTCCCAGAAGCGGATTAAGATTCATTGGGGCCCTGGGCATAAAGAACATTCAGATCCCCCATGCCCTGGGGGGTCATAACCCCTCTCACTTTTAAAAGTGGGGCTATGAAAGGTCAGGAAGTGAAATGGGGGCAGGTGAGTGATGGCAGAGACTGGGGGGCCGGGGGAGGTGGAGATCCTGTTCCTAGTCCTGGTCCCGCTTCCAGAAAGAAGCAGAAGGTGTTTCCTGGGAGAAGGCTGAAGGCAAGGGGAGCAGCAAAAGGGGTTTGCTGGTTGATGTCCACAAGCCAAGGCTAGAGAGGGCTGAAGGCAGGGAGCAGTGGAGGGGCTTACCTGCTGACATTCAGCACTGGAGAGCTGGACCCAGAGGAACTCTGAGAGGTCCAGAGGGAGTCAGGGATGCTCCAGTGGCAAGGACCTGCTCCCGGAAGAGGGGGGGATTCCCACTGGGAAGAGGGGGTTGCACTATAGCTGGAAGAGCTGTGAAACTGTTCTGATACAAGAACAGGAGAGCGCTGTGCTTACAAGTCAGGGCGTGGTGAGGAATGTCAGGGCTGTGCTGGTGACCTGGGGCATGGTGAAGGGTGCCAGGGCTGTATTTTGCATGTACTGTTTGGTCTATGCTGGGGGAAATCTATAGTATGGTGTTGAGACATGTTTTGTTCTGATTTATGTGAATAGGACTTCTGCAATAAACAAACCTCACATGGGCCATTTGCACTAAGAAAGATTGTTTGAGCTGTTTCTAAGAACTCAGAAGGAGGGAAACTGAGGCTACCATGCAGTGGCCTGCTGGTGGAGTGTGCTCCAGGCAGGGCTGCCCCTATGACAAGGTGCTTCCCTCTTCCTCTGTCAGCAGTAGATGTCTGCAGGGAAGGCCCTGAATCCCTCCTTCCATTTGTAGGAAACTATGGGGCCATGCATTGCTTCATTCACAGAGAGAGGCTCCCAAGTGGGGTGAAGCCAGAGTAGCTTGACTGGTTCTAATTTTCACCTGTGTCAGTGAGAGCAGTACCTGGCCCAAAGAGCCAAACAGCAAAACAGGTGGGAAGGAGTTTGGAGAGACTTCAAAGATCTGAAATCTGTGTGTGGAAACACTTTAGTCATGAAACAAACAGTTGCCTCTAGATTTTTTTTAATCACAATGATTTTATCCGAGAACTCTTGTAGACTCTAGCTATATTATGCAATCATGTCTCCTACAACTTTTTTAAGACAGGTGTATTCAGAGCTGAGAATACAGTGATTATTCGCAGGATCTGAATCACTGTGGTGTTTCTGGTGCACAGTTGGCTCTTTCCTCTGCCACCTGTACACTCATCATTTAGTCAGAAAACAGACTGGCTGACTATAGTACAAGTTCAGAAAATCAAAGCCAGGCAGACGATGGCGTGGGAGGCTGAACATGAATTGTAACAGCCTTTTGACTAACATTCCAGCAGGGAAGCATACAGGAAGCTATGCAGAGCCAGGAAGGACACTGCCCCGGTGCTTCCTTTCTGCCACTTCAAAAATATCGACTAACAGACCTCTTAAAAAAATGCTTTGGACAGATTCTGACATTAGCTCTTGGCCTTTGCCTCATATTATCTTGCTGAAAAATAGAAGGAAAGTACTGTAAGTGGTTAATACTGGCTCTTAAACAGGATGCTGAGAATAATTATTGCAAGGCGCTATGTGTACAAGATTTTCTGCAACATAAGGGCGGTGTAGTCAAAAATCAAGACATGAATGTAGTTCAAATGTGTTACTGTTCTCTGCAAAATAATGCTTTCTTATATTGCTTACTTTAACCACCTATCTCCATGTACTGTGTGTATTTAAAGTAGAACCTCAGATGACCACATGTTGTCATGTCAGTATATACGGCACAGTATAATACAGTATATTTGGTAATTTTACATTGCATTTTAGTTCTGAGGTTTGGAGAAGCTGAGCTATCTACTAGTCAGAGCCACTCTTAAATGCAGGTTTGATTGCAGTCCGAGTCACCAATTTGCTGTGTGACCATGGGCAAGGCACTTGACCTCTTGGTGCTTCAATTAGCCCAGCTATAAAACTGGCTAAAAAGCAGCACCCCGATGAAAAACAGATGCTGCCTTTGAGGTGAGGTATTCTGGAGAAATAAATTACACACACATACAACATTTCTGCACTCTGCCCCCTCCACTGCTATACTAATATTTTGGTAGCCATTCAACCATAACCTTGAATAGCCACATAATTGTCCCAACTGGGGCAATTGTTCAAGTTTCTACAGTGCAGATACATATTATTTATACGAAAGCACATCAGATTCACAACGGACAAACCAATCTGGATAACATTCACACCTGTGCAACATCTATATGCCACTTAAGCCCATAAATGAATGGCTGATAGGATTTGTGCTGTCTTTGCACAGGGGTGAATTTTACCTTTATGTGCATGACCAGCTGAAATCAAATTCTTATTTAAAATTAGCTCTGAAATATCAGTTGTATGAAGAACACTGATCAATATAAGAGATAGCAAGCAGAACTTAAAGTAACATGGAAAGCTAAACTGTGGGGTTTGGAGACTTTACACTTATCTGCTGTAATCATTACTCATTTTTGAGAAGAAGGCTGAAATTACAGTAGACTATGTCCACGCACAGTTCATTTTTGGTTAAAATAAAAGTCTTGCACATAATTTCACATTCCATTGCAAGGGAGATTTGGAGGTGGCGGGGGAGTAGTTACAGGATCTTGAAAATCCATGCATAACAAATTAAGTGTGAAGCATGCATTGTTAAATTAATTAGCAAAAAACTACACTGCTGAATATAATATAATCTAGGGCTGGATATGGATTCCACCTCTAAAATCAGGCCTCATTTAGGAAAACTTTAACAGTTTTAAACTCTACCCCCAATAACTTTGTTCCTTACAAACATTCAGACTGCAAGCTTGAAAAGCATTCTCCAAAAACACAGGAATTTGGCGATATCTGATGGACATCAACTACACCCTCAGTGTTTTGAGAAACACAATGCCTATGTATGAAAGGGGCCACCTAATTGGCCATATGGAATATGGTACATAGCTTATCCTTGCCCACTTGCAAGTAACAATGGAAATGCCTGCATAATAGATGACTCCTGGGGGCACTGCACTAAACAGATGAAAATTCAGGAAAGGGATAGAGGAAGGAGTAGAATTTTCTCCCTTCGCTTTGAACACAGAACTGCCATTTACATCAGTGGAACTTTTGCTCAAAAAATGAGGACAGAAATGGATTTGCACCTCTTACAAATTCTGAAAACTCTGAGATGATTTAAACCTTGCATCATGGGTACAATCAGGCCCCAGTCAATATATTCCTGTATTATTTGTAGGACTGGGAATAAAAAAAAATGTAAGCAGACTTATAGAAATCTTTATGGAACAGAGAGCCTTAACACATGCATATGCTATTTACATGTTCTTAATCAAAAGGTTTTTTTTTAAAGAACAGAGTTTTAAAAAGAGTTTGATGTAGATGAACCAGGTCTGAGCGTAATTAAATTTATGAATACAGAGAAAAATACAACATTTTATTAACTGTGGAAGGAATGTGGGTCCTTAACTGCCCAGCAAGTTCACAAAGACAAAGGAGATCAGTTTACAAGGGTTAAGTAAACACAGTATTTTATATTATAATTCAAATGAATCCAATTTCAACAAGACTATGTAAGAGTCTAAAAATTGGTTTACCAGACTGAACATTTTTATGAATGTTAAAACCCATTACAGTGCTCTGAAGTACAGCTACTGAACAGCTAGAGCCACATAAAGAAACCATTTGTTTCTTAGCCCTGTGGTCAAATTGCTTCTAGCCTCTTTGCTGTTCACACATCTGGTAGGCTCTCTATATTTATTTGTATGCTAGTATACTTTGTACATTTTGTATTCCTTTAAGTTTCTAGGATTGTAGCCAATCATAATGCATTCCTGAATCGGTCAGCGCAGCGAGGGCATAGGAATAGCAACAGCAAACATCAACATGACAATTCGATGCTTACAGCAAATCTGAGTAAAGTAAACAGCTATTTATGAAACACAAATTTCTGGTAAGGGAGAGAGGCTATATATGAATTTAGTGCTTAAGAAAGGTGCTAGATTAATTGTAATGGAACCTGAAGTCCTTTACTTGTCTACAGAACAGATACAACCCTGGTAGAGGCAATGCTAGCTTCTCCTCACCACCCCTGTAATGGGTGAAATTCACCTCTGTGCAGAGGGCCAATAAAAGGCCTATGCACCACTTAATTCCCCCTTAGTTTAGTCATAAAACACGCTGGCTCAAACTCTGCCCTGACTTACATTCCATTCAACCCCACTGATATCCTCATAGCTGAATTTGGTCTATTATTTTTAATTCAACTAGGATGAATGCAACAAAGTACATGGGTTTATCCTTGCCTGCTTGCAAAAAACTTCAAGGCTTAAGTGATTCAGAAGAGAGATGTGGGCATATTTCATGCTAATGAACCTAAACTTTGACCTAGAGCGACTTTCTCAGGAATGGGAGGGCATTTCAGTTGCCATTAGTGTTGGTCAAAACTATTTCATTTTCTGCAAAAAAAGCTTTCATTGAAATTTTTCACTGAATTTTTCAGGCTTTCAAGCCCAATCCAAAACATTTTCAGGTTTTGGTTTTTTCACCATAAACCTGACAAAATTTTGACAAAACCAGAAATTGTCTTGTGAGAAGTTGCATTCAGTCAAAAAGCCATTTTTTGGCAGAATAAATTTTGTCACATTCTTTTTTACCAGCTCCAGGCTCCATGACTATTCAATCTCTGCCGAGGTTGGTAAAAAAGCTACCACCTACTGTCAGCTGTGGTAACAACATTTCATTCCATAGGTGCTGGAACTAGGACTGCTGGGGGTGCTGCCACACGCCTGACTTGAAGTGGCTTCCATCATAGACAGGGTTTACAGTTTGGTCCAATTGCTCTCAGCACCCGCACTACACAAATTGTTCCAGCACCCCTATTTCATTCCTACAGATTAAGTCTTCTCCTAGGAAGTGTTGGGCTCCTATTGAGGGATGCCAAGTGTCTATTCCCATTGAATACACCTGAGAGGGTCTTCAGCACCTCACAGATCTAGGCTTTATATATTGAATTTATATCTCACCAGTGATGGCTGACCACTTGAGAGACTGTAAAGACTAGATTCCATAATCTGATAGCAGATTCCTTCCGTCGTGACATATCTCATATTCAAGATACTTACTACCCAAACCAATAACACATCTCTCTGTAATATCTGTATGCTCCTCTAGGATTTCTCAAACAGCTGTAATTTTGTAGTTGAGATTTCATCTTTTACATGACTACTGGTACTGAAACATTATCCGTTATCATGGTCTCATATTGGCCATGCCAGTATCACGGTCAGCTCAAACTGACTCACAACTATAGCATTTACTTCACTTTAATTAGACATTCACTCTGTACAACCCCCATTGAGCTCAATAGGTCAAGGTAGAATTTTACCGACAGTATTTTGAATTAGTTTTATCTCTAAATTACATACAAGGGCAGATAAAGGAAACATCTTTCATGTGCTTCGCAAGCATGGTCCCATTTTCCTGTTCCTGTGGAAGGTGGACGAAGAACACCAGTACAACTAACAGCTCATGGCCATACTGTGCTGTCAGATAGATCTACTTAAGGCCTTCTTTTTGCAGTGGAAGTTGCCCATGTGTCCATCTGAGGGCAGAATTTGGTCGTGTGTGTGTATCTAGCATATTCAGCCTCCCTTTGAGGGAAAACTGCATTTTACCATATGGCTGAATATTAGCTTAACCAATTAGCTATAACCAGCACTTTATTGCAGCTGACATACACACAATGCCTGGACTCTTGACGATGTGTGGGCAGCAGCTCTATCAGGTGCACCAAAAGGGAACCTCCCTTTAGTCAAGCTAATAGAAGTCGTGTTAAGCTTGTCTCATCTGGGAGTCATTTTTGCATATCTTAAAACTGAAAGGATACATTGTGAGAAATGAAGTAACCCACTGGCATCTGCATTAGCTATGACAAAAAAAAAAAACAGAGTAAGAAAGAACAGGATTGCTTGTCCAATGTATCTAGAAAGGGAAATGTATGGCTTTCTTCTTTAATGTGCTGTTGATCTTCTTCCTCATCTTCATAAGGCTCCACTGAAGCAAGTTTAGGATTGGCAGGCTGCCTATGTGTTCAGTGAGAGCAAGAACAGAACTGGGTCCATGACTGATGGAGGAGCTGGGGGATCAGCTGGTGACTGAAGGTCTGGTTTGATTGGGAAAGGCACAGGCTCCACAGTAAAGATGATGGTGTGTTGCAGTGAGAGGGTGTGGTGGGGGAGTGCAAAGGAAGGATCGAGAGATTCCTACACTGTGAAAAAACTAAAAGCTGAAAGCTAGACACTCTGGGTACTGGGGTGTGTGGGTGGCAAAGAAAGACATTACTCGTAGCAAAGATGGGTGGGAGCAGCAATATTTGGATTCAGCTTTTGAACACCACTAAAGCTTGGATGTGTATGGATCGAGTGTGGTTTGGGCCCATCTTTATTTCCTAGGTATAATAAAAGGAAACTTTAGTGGCAGTAAATATGAAATACAATCAGAAAAGCTGGGTTACAGGAGGAGGTGAAGAGGCAGCTTTAGCTTTAACTCACAAGGTGCCTTTTTGGCAGCAATGATAATTAATAGGACAGCAGTGGTCTTAGGGTGCATAAATATTTGTATCTCAAAAACATTTGCAGTCTTCTCTGAGTTCCCCTGCTTTCTGTCTATCTGTTCTTTCCTCCTCTGCAGTTTCCTCTCTCTCTCCTCTCCCCTTGCCTGCCTATCATCTTGCTCTAATTGTTTCCAGATTTGTGTGGGAGGTCAGGGCCCGGGAGTGCTGCTTCATGCCAAGTTTATAAACAGAGCAGTGTTTCCAGATGGCCACTGGCTCCAGCCTGGCTAGCAGGTTGATTGGGACCAGAATAACAACAGGTGGAGAACAGACAATGAATTCCTTGACACTTATTTTACTCCCCTCTGCTTTCCCTCCAATCCCTCCTCCCTATAGCCACCACAGCTATTACCAGCACCACCAGCAGCCCTCTACAGTCTTTAAACCAGGAGGGGGAAAGGGGAGGGAGAGAGAACAGTGAAAGAAAACAAGTGACTTCCTCATTGAAGAAACAGTGGAGAATGAAAGGTGATGCACGTCACTGGATCACTGCCGACCATTATTGTGGTAGTTAATTAAGGTGTTCTACCTCACTGCATGGGTGGAAGAGCCCCTTGGTGATGAAATATGAAGAATAAACATGATACTTAGTATAAGTAAAGAAAATAATAAGATTGATTTAACTGTGTTCCATGTGCAGCTGTGAGCTTCTGATTTAGGAAGGCAGCCTGGGCCACCAAGATAATTGGCAGCAATGATGTCCTTTCCTGGCCATAGTGAGTTTTATATAACGGGTCCCAAAGGCTCTCTTTAATTTTCCAGGATTATTCTTTCCTAGGCTCCAGTTCATTCACTCTCCTCCCAAGCTATTGTGCTCGCTGGTGTTCTTCACCTCCTCCAGCCCTTTGTTTTCTTCCCAGAGCTCCACACAGAATACCTACTTTTCTAATTTAAAGCTGTTTATAGAAATTCGGGGGGCAAGGGGGAGTATTTTGGGGAAATTGCTTTGCACAATGGCATTGCTCCAAATAGTCAGCTTTTAAAACAGGTTAAAATGTGTACATAAACATCTCTCACAAAACTGTACTAGGTCCTACCAGACCCGACCCCCACTGGAAGAGAAAGAATTGCAAACTAAAGCAGATAGAGGCTCCAATTCTGGGCCTCAGGCCAGCCCCTATAGTGGCATAGAGGGACTGGAATGTAGGCAGTTCCCCCTACCACACACCTGCTGAGAATTTCCCCATGCACCCCTGCTGCGAATTCCCCAGCAGGGGTGGAAGTGGTGTGACTAGGCCTTTTACACTCAGACTATTTTGGACTTTGGAAAGACTCCACAGGCAGCCATGAGCAACAGCTATAAATTAGAGCTGTTCCTGAGGAATATGCAATACTCACGTAGCCTCCATCTTCTGGGTTGCAGACTCTTCCTGAAAAGAATTCTAGGGACAGTTGTAATTCAAGGAGCCCCTAGAAGCCTGGGTTCTGTATCAGCTATGCTGTCATGGTCTTCAGGCAGGCTAGAACATGACTGCCCATTGTCTTCAGTGGATCCCCAAGATATGCCCAAATTTCAGAGTATTGATGAGTTTTGGGGCTAAAGCCCTTGCTACTTCCATGGCCCATGGGCAGGGGCAGTGGGAAGGTAAGGAAAAATAGCCCACTCATCAGTCACCCAGATGAATTTGTAGGAAATGACCTAGCTGCAGATCTGTAGTGTTCCCGCTCCCCTGCCTGGGTGAGCCCCACAATCTAATTTAAATTAGGATAGCAAGAAAAATCATTTCAATACTTGTTACAGTGATCAAGAAACTTCATAATTTTCTGTAAATTGATGAATAATGAGAACAAGTAAATAAAACTGCAAGACACACATCACCATAATGGATACTACAGACTCACTATGATGGGGAGGTGGAGACAGTGTGAAAATTCACTTCTATGCACCACTTTTCCCTTCGTTAACCCTCTCTGCACAGGACTGAATTTAACCCACAGTGAATGCACCATAAATAAATCCATAATGAATTATTAAGTTTACAAAGTAAAAACTGCTGATCTAAAAAATTACTCCATAAAAATTCAATAGCTGCCCTAAAACAGTATGATATCCAAAAGAATATTTGGTAATTACCCAAGAGTCCACAGGAAATTTATTGTCATTCCATTTTCTGAGTCACATATGCAAATACAGAAATTCAAAAGCTACTTCTACGATAATCAGGACTAAAGGGAAAGGGCAAAATCCCTGGGAAACCAATGGGATTACTCACATGAATAAGGCTCACAGGATTTGGCCAGTGAATTATTAACTATATATTCTTGCTCATAAGTTTATTGTTTTCAAGTCAGTACTGGTAAAATATACTGTTGGTTTTGGGCTATAAATTTCATTTTTGGCACAACTACCTAAAGAGAAGGTGAAATGAAATTTAATAGGATTAGAATTTGCTGCTACTTGGAAAGAGCTTCTATAAATGGTGTGTGAAAAGCGAGCATCACTTAAAATACATTTGCAACGCGAAAGACTTCAAATTCTTGCATATGCATACCTGGAAGTGAATTTAGAAGCATTTAGGGGGTTGGGTGAATTTAAGAAAATTATTAACAGGTTTTTATTTTCCTGGAAAAACTTCATGACTAGCTTAAGGTTTCAAATTTTTATATTGCAAACTTCCACATTTACAGATAAATGCAAAAATATATTAAGCATTTCTACAGCTCCTTACATCTCAAGATCTTAAAATGCTTTAACCAAAACATTGGGCCTAGTCCTAAGCGTTGACTTCAAAGAGAAATGAGGGCACTCAGCACCTTCTACGTAGATGCTCAGCATTTTCACAAGATTAAGTTCTCATAGAGATCATCTGGGGACTGGACTAGAAGACCTCTCTAGGTCTCTTCCAGTCCTACGAGTCTAGAATTCTGTGATCTTATTATAGTAATGGGAGAATCTCCAAAGGTTTGGAAGCTTTGGAACCTGAAAAGGTAAGTTCTTTGGAGCGTAGAGTGTCTTTTACTATATTGCTTGTACAATAGTGCCCCAACCTTTATTGGGAACTCTGGGCACTAATGTAATACAAATAATAAGGGAAAAAAGGATAAGAACTGTAATAATTATATACAGTCAGAGAGTTTCTAAATATTGAATTATTTTCACTGCTTTTTAAAACTCCTTTAGCTCTTATTCTACTATTTTTACATTGAAATATATTATTCCACACTGCAACTACAAAGGTTCTTAACCTTAACATGGATGTTACCAACACAGGCTAACAGAATAGGCAAACAATTCTAGAATACATTTGCTCTGGGTCCTTTACTCTTGCAGCCATTTTATCTGACTATTATTCATACTGACTGGTTTTACAAAGTACCTTATGTCAATAAAGCCATGCAAGTATTACTCTTAATTTCATTGGGCCCATTCCTGGATTCCTAATGGCACTCCAGTGTGAGTTTTGACTAAATAAGGACTTCATTTGGACTTCAATGTCGGGCCCTTTGAAAATAAGGGCAGTTTATATTTAGGATTAGAAGAGTTGGTCCACAGAGGATATTGATTTTCCAATGTACAAACAACAAATTTAATCAAAACCTAAAACTTTGTAGCACAAGCCTTGATATGTAGATATATATAAGCAGTTTCAATTTCTTTTTCACCTACATAACACTCGGGGTGATGTATAGTGGCACTGAGACTTACTGGTGCAAGAGCATTTTAAAGCATGGATGTTTCTTAACATTCCTGTTCCAGAAAGATAGCATAAATGCTTCCTGGGATGTAGCTTATTTAGAAATGATCTGCATAGCTGAGCTAAAATTCTTACAAAAAAACAGCTAGGCTTCTCCTTAAATAACTTTTAAACACCTCAAATCAGAATTAAGTTCTTTTTTTCTTTCAAGAATTTGGCAGGACGGTGAAAAGACTAGTGTGGAGGAGGTGAGAAAAATGCTGAAAACATCAAGTAAACTGTCCATGATGACAACCCAAATTCAGTGACAGCAGATTATTTATCATGCTAGTTTAAGACATCTCCTATTCAAAACTGATGATATAGAGAGTGCCAACAACTAGAAATGGGAGAACACTGCAAAAAATTTCCATGAATGTTCACTTGAATTTTTAAATTAAATCACATGACCTGTCCTCATATCCTTGTAGAGTTCACTTTGCACCAACATTCAGATAATTGGGTTTAGTATCATGAATGTGCACATAGGGTGAAATTTGCCCCTGTGAAGAGGCCAAGCCCCACATGCATAAGGTGTACAGACCTTATGCTAGCCTTCTGCACAGGGGTATTTAACCCGAAAAGCAAATTTCAAACTCACATAAACCAATACATGATGATATACTGACTTAATGTGATATCTAGCTTTACTTCACAATGTCTGATTGTGGCGGCCAGTTCCATGTGTATAGTCCTAAATACTCTACTAATCAATAAGGACTGTCCCCTGCTGAACTTTCTACTTGCAAGCATCTTGGGATTGCCCTCCTGCTGCTTGGTCTACCTATTGACTGCTCCTTTAGAGACAGGAGAACAAAAAAAGGACTGCAATTGCAAGCCAAGGTGAAGAATATCTTGAAGATTGAGAAGGTGGTAATGGAAAAGGTTGGTCATGTCACATGAAAAATGGATTGAAGGGGCATGTGAAGCTGGATTACAATTATAAACACATGGAAATTGATTAACAGTAGGTGCAATAAGAACTATTAATGGAAAAGATGGAGATGAAATGAAGAATTTTCTGGACCTACTTGGTGACACTAAAGTATAGCCTTAGCCTTGTAGTAAATGACATAAGGATGGATAGAATTTACTGATGTGTGTGTAAAAGAGAGAGGGAAAGAGGCAGAGAAGTCCTGATTGTATCATGGTCATTGGAACTAGAGTCAGAGGGACCATGTTCCCTAGAGGGCCTCTTATTGAGGTGACAACAATAGAACAGGGAATGGGTTAAGTTAGGGTGGAAGCAGCTCAGCACATGGACAGAGCAGTGCAAAGGGCTTAATAAAGTTTTACTTGTTCAGCGTAACCTGCATTCAACTTCACTCCGTGCTAATAAAACAGTAATTACCCTAGCATTTACGTGTCATTAGATATTAATAGAAAAAATATTTATTAAAAATATATAGAATAAGGAACAAGTGGTGCTTTATTCAACCTAAAATTTAACCCTAATACAAATACCAGTATTCTTAGCAATAGATCCAAACACTTTAATTTGCATTACAATGCTTGCAGTGTTTTGTTTCATTACTGAAGAATACTGCAGTATTTTTAACAGCTTGCAACTGTCTTACTGCCACAGCTGTTCCAGACCTCATAGCAGTATCAATTCAGAATAACTTAGTGTCAACAGTTTCTGGCAGCAGATACAGCCATAAGACCATATGCAGTGATTGCCAATAAAAAGCAAAATTTCCCAACAGGTACCTGAGAAGTTTATCTCTGATCAGATGCTTATTTCCTGGTCTAATTACTGGCACACAATTGTGACATAACTACTTGGTAGCTGTTGGCAAATGTTGACTGTATAATGACTACCACTATACTACTGTGGAGGAGATGGTATGATGGGATAACATGATTTTGGCAATTAATTGATATTTAACTATTCATGGTAAATAGGCCCAATGGCCTGTGATGGGATGTTACTACAGAGATCTGAGTTACTACAGAGAATTCTTTCCTGGGTATCTGGCTGGTGAATCTTGCTCACATGCTCAGCATTTCAGCTGAAATTTTCCTCCAGGGCAGATTGGAAGAGGTCCTGGGGGTTTTTCGCCTTCCTCTATAGCATGGGGCTTGGGTCACTTGCTGGAGGATTATCTGCACCTTGAAGTCTTTAAACCATGATTTGAGGACTTCAATAGCTCAGACATAGGTAAGAGGTTTATTGCAGGAGTGGGTGGGTGAGATTCTGTGGCCTGCATTGTGCAGGAGGTCAGACTAGATGATCATAATGGTCCCTTCTGACCTTAATTTCTATGAGTCTATGGCTCTACTTGCATAGGTCACACTGGCATCCATCGTAGTTTTATCTGCAGATCTTCAGGGCAGACACTGCATCTGCATATATGGTTGCACAGAGCCAAGCTCAGAGAGTCTCCAGTCCTGTTAGAGTTTCTGGTTACTCCTGTCATACAAATATGAAATAGTAATAATGGAGGAGGAAATAAATCCTTTAGTGATACCCTTGCCCATTCTGTCCTTGGCCTCTCCGCTAACAGTGCCACACAGAGATGCCAATTTATGTCAACTGTGAGTGTAGGGATTTTATGATGTGGACACAAGCAACTTTGCATTTTGAGTGGAATCTTATGGTGACATGAAAGTAGCCTCCAAAAATCTAGACATAAGGACAAGGACCGTATGTATAGGAATGTTGTATGGGGGGTTAAAAGAAGTGTTAGATCAACTAGTTCCTCTCTCTGCCAATGAAGGATTATTTGCTATAATAAAGCCGTTCTGCCCACGTTGCTCAAACACACCAGGTGTGGCTGCTCACCATTGTACTAAGGATGAAACTGTCTAGCGAACCACAAAAAAAAGACACTCTTATTGCACTGGGGTTTGAGCTCCAAAATCGTAAGTGGCAGCAGCATAATCAAAATTCGGTAGCTAAGTAAGTGCTATGGACTATTCCTTTATTACTACTTTGGTGCAAGCAGCAGCAAGAGAACTTAAATGGGTTCATTGTGTAAAAATTTTCTAATTCATTCCAGCTCTTCTAAACCAATCTGTGGTTTATTTTTTTAAGGTTTTTGAAAATAAATTAAATGGCTGACAAATAACAGCCTAAAGACAGAATTATTGATGGAATTAAGAACAACAGGAAAATATGACAAGGAAAGATCAGCCATTTAGCAATGAAGCAACAGCTTGACCCTAAAGGACAACAAAATTGAGTAAGCATCCAAGAAAGAGTTTTATTTCTTCACCAGTTTAAAAATCTCCTTTCACTCCTCCTTTCCTACTCCACCCCTTGCAGTCTGAGAATTTTAACACAGTATATGCTGGACTGTATTAATAAAATATACTTTTTATGCAATGGTTGCTTCACGGTTATGCTGTGTCTACATATAGTCTATAAAGTCTCATGGCTTCTCTTGTCAATTATCTGTACTAATAGTACTAGAGGTTAAAAAAACTCTAAAATGTAAAATGTAACAATTTACAGTGTCCTTGTCTATTCTTTAGTTGACACCATGTTTTGAAAATGCTGTTCATAGCACGGTTTTCCAAGCAGTATAGCCAGATCATGCTGTAAATTGCCCACTAAGGAATATTTGACTATATAGTTATCGGGAAAAATATCCCTGCCTACAGTGCACAAGGAAACCATGCTATAAACACACTAGCACCAAGTGTTTTTTTTGTTTTGTTTTTTTTAAGTAGCGTGGCTCCTACCATCCTGTGGATTAGGACTTAAAGACACCTTGCTGTGGTTTTTGATCACATGCACCAAGACTATGATTACTAGCTACTCCACTTGACATACATAAGGATGAAGCAATGCTTTAATTGGATTTAGTGCAACATTTCAATAAAGGAGGTAGGGAACTATTGAAGATTTGGATTGTTTATTTAAAAGGATATATAAAGTAACACATTTGCAATACAGCATGTGAAATTTGTGTTACCCTTTCAGCTAATTTCCTGCCCCTTTTATTGTAGACTTAGTTACCTCACTTCTCTTTGCAGTGGTAAGTGGCAGTTCAGCAGTTCACTGGGCCAAAAAGTAATGTAATATTTTGAACATATTGTTGGAAGAAAAATGTGTTGGTATTATTACTAATGGAAAACACATTCTTATTTCAACTGGATTTCACTTTAATAAAATTAACTGGAAACAATGGGTAAAATTCTGTCCTCAGTTGCATTCATGCATCTTCATTCTGATTAATAGGAGCTGTGCCTGCATATCTAAGAGCAGACCCGAGCCCAATGGCTATTCATTTGTTTGATTTGTTTCAATTGCAAAATATTGATTTGGTCTTCCATTGCAATATCTGACCTAATTCACTTATACTAATAATTTAAATCCATGCACTATAGCAGTGGTGGGCAGCCTGCGGGCCGCATGCGGCCTATCAGGGTAATCCACTGGCGGGCCCCAAGACAGTTCATTTATATTTGCATGGCCGCCCACAGCTCCCAGTGGCCACAGTTCGCCGTTCCCAGTCAATAATGCTCTAAGTTTTTTCTTTTTTTCATCCTTCCCTAATTGTACTTTTTAACCTTCTTTTCATATGTTACACTATTTTATGCCTGCATTTTTATTCTTGTGGTTTTCTTTCCCCATATTTTATTTTATCCTTCTTTCCTCTTGATTCTTTCTTTTGCCTTTCTTTAGTTTTTGCTTATTCTAACATTTATTGTGGTTTGTCTTTAGGATACATATATATTTGGTGCACAATTATTTTCTGAACATTTATGCACTGAGTATATATTTTTGTTGGAGAAATATAAAATGGATGACCATTCTTGTTCTTCTGAGAAATGCCAATATATAAATGGCAGACACCAGTTCAATGAATCTTCTCTTGCTAAAAAGAAAAAACCTACTATATGCAGAAAAAGGAAATATAATATGATTCTGAGCAGAATTTATTTGAAAAGTGTAACAGTTTATCTTGGGGTCTAAAACATTTTAATTATAGGTGTGTAACCATATTGCAGATGGTATAGTCTTACCCTGAAATATCATTCAAATGGCACTGATGTATATTTTACCTAGAACAGAAATATTTGATATAGAAATTTTGAAAGGGAAAAGCACATTTGAACACTGAAATACCTTCTATTTTCAGGCAGATTCCAGTTCATTTAGGTGCAAAAAAGATATTAATAGGTCTTTAAAGCAATGTATTTACCTTGTTGACCTGATTTAAGTGATCTCATTCTGTACATGCACATTTTGCATGCCAACACCTGCATGCACACTTTTCAAGAACCAACATCTGCATTCATAATTGAAAATTCTAATCTCTGCACCTTTGGGTGATGAAATTTATTCACATAAAACCCACTTGCAAAATTTGATTTGTGCATGTAAGTTCCATAACTTGCATGCGCAGTTATTAGTTGTGAAGTTGCACAAGCACAAAAGAAGAGATCAGGTGAAGGTTCCTTTAAAAATGAAATCCAGTTTACCTTATTCTACTGTTTTTTACCCTGGTTTAAATCCAAAATAGATGCATTAGAGTCAAGAGAATCATCACAGATTGATTTGCTGAATAGGGATGAATGTAGGTATGTACTTAAAGTTAGGCACATGCTTAACTGCTATGCTGAATTGAGGCCTTACGCCAACTCCATACAATGTCCACTATTAAAAAGTCATCATTACCAACAACTCTGTGGAATCTGAGATATCACTACTTTTAGAACAGGAAATAACTGTAGCATCCCCAGTGGGGTGGAGTAGTTGGTACATATGGCTCTGTGCTTTGGGGACACAATTGCTCCAGTGAAACTCTATTATAACTTTTTTCTTATATCTCTGCCATATTTTTCTACAATTTTTTTTCTGATTGTTCTTTTGTATTACATGTAGCATATCTGTTCTAAGATCCAAGAAAGAAAGAGTTTCTACACATGGCAGAACTCCAGAAACCATTCTCCAGATATTTCACAAGAATCATCCATATGGACAGGAAATCTACTGGCAAGAAATTGCAGGTAAAAAAACTATTGGCTGCTGAAAAGCAGTTTTGCAAAACCTTCATTGTTCAAGTTTGAGGATATGTTATTAATATGACTGTAATAAAGCAAAGGACTAAATAGGCAGTAATTTACCAAGAGTGTGTAAACTATTTTGGTTTAGACTCCATAAACACTATGTTAGCCATATTGTGAAGCCAGAAATTAAAACCATTTCAAATGGGCACTAAATAAAAGGAACATGAAATCTGTGAATCAATTAAAACCATGAAATCATGTCAGAAATGAAGATGAGCACCATATAACCCCAACTAAAACTAATATAGCCACATCTCCAAGAGGTAAGAACACCTACTCCCCACTCTAGCATATTGTTTTGAGTGACCAGTTAGTGGGACTAGAGACACCATGCTCATTCATAAATGATCTGGAGGATGGTGTGGATTGCACTCTCAGCAAATTTGCGGATGATACTAAACTGGGAGGAGTGGTAGATACGCTGGAGGGGAGGGATAGGATACAGAAGGACCTAGACAAATTGGAGGATTGGGCCAAAAGAAATCTAATGAGGTTCAATAAGGATAAATGCAGGGTCCTGCACTTAGGATGGAAGAATCCAATGCACCGCTACAGACTAGGGACCGAATGGCTCGGCAGCAGTTCTGCGGAAAAGGACCTAGGGGTGACAGTGGACGAGAAGCTGGATATGAGTCAGCAGTGTGCCCTTGTTGCCAAGAAGGCCAATGGCATTTTGGGTTGTATAAGTAGGGGCATAGCGAGCAGATCGAGGGACGTGATCGTTCCCCTCTATTCGACACTGGTGAGGCCTCATCTGGAGTACTGTGTCCAGTTTTGGGCCCCACACTACAGGAAGGATGTGGATAAATTGGAAAGAGTACAACGAAGGGCAACAAAAATGATTAGGGGTCTAGAGCACATGACTTATGAGGAGAGGCTGAGGGAGCTGGGATTGTTTAGTCTGCAGAAGAGAAGAATGAGGGGGGATTTGATAGCTGCTTTCAACTACCTGAAAGGGGGTTTCAAAGAGGATGGCTCTAGACTGTTCTCAATGGTAGCAGATGACAGAACGAGGAGTAATGGTCTCAAGTTGCAATGGGGGAGGTTTAGATTGGATATTAGGAAAAACTTTTTCACTAAGAGGGTGGTGAAACACTGGAATGCGTTACCTAGGGAGGTGGTAGAATCTCCTTCCTTAGAGGTTTTTAAGGTCAGGCTTGACAAAGCCCTGGCTGGGATGATTTAACTGGGACTTGGTCCTGCTTTGAGCAGGGGGTTGGACTAGATGACCTTCTGGGGTCCCTTCCAACCCTGATATTCTATGATTCTATGATTCTATGATTCTCTAGGCGGTTTTTGTTTTATTTTATTTTTGAAGAAACTATTGTTTCTCGAAAGGTCAAATCCAGTTTGCCTTACTCCTGAGTAGAGCTGATCAGAAAAATTCCAACAAAACTTTTTTTTTGTCAGAATTTGCCAATTCATTGAAATCTAAATGTTTCACGGAAATGGTTTGATTTCGACAAAATTTCTATAGTAACCTGCCAGGCAGGTTTCAAAACCTAGAAGACCTGAGGTCACTGACTCAGAGGAAGTCTACATGGCAGGCTGCCCTGCAACCTCAGAATCTGGAAGCCTTGACTCAGAGGTGGGCAGGCAAGTGGGCAGGAAACCAGGTACCTGCCATCAAAATCAAACCTTCTCCGTGAAAAGTTTAGGTTTAGATGAATCAGCAAATTCCACAACAAAAATGTTTCATCTGAATTTTTCTGACCAGCTCAACTCATGAAATATTTCCATTGGCTTTTCTATACAGGGAAGGCTTTTCCTTCCAGAGAATTTGACCAGAAACAAACTCTTGCCACTGTCATAACCATCCCTGAACTCAGCTGGGCCATGTAGGCACAGCCCATAGTAAAGGATGCACCACCCCAGCCCAGGAGCAGCACCCAGGACATTCTGTCTCCAGGAGCTCCAGGCACACAGATGTTACTACACCACTTTGTAGAGTGCAGCTTACTCCTCTCTTCCCCAGCTGCCAATGCGTAGGGGAGATAATCACTTTTTCACTACTCCCCACCCCCTTTGAGGGCCTATGCAACCCCAAAGAAGTCAGGAGGAACTGCAGTTCTACCTTGAGCAAGGGCTGAGCGAGAGAGAAAGCTCCATACATTCTCCCCCACCCCTCCCGCCACCACTGCCACTGTGCAACTCATGTAAAAGCCAAGCAGACTGTGGCCCTCTGTTACCAGGACTTCAATTCCCAGAAAAGCAAGACAAAAACCATTCCTGTAAGGAAATCATTAAACTCCACCTAAATGTTTTCTGTGGGGGGGGGAGGAACTTCTATGCAGTCTAGCCTGATATCTTTTGTACAAATATTATTTCATATCAGCACAGTCTCATAAAAAACCAGCAATTACAGAAACTCCACTTGAGCTGCCCTATTGATTTGTTGCATCACTACCATACAAGAATTGCTGCCTAGTCTGCTTTGTGAGTTACTGTACGTATCAAATTCTGCCCTCTGATGCACAGACAGGGCTTTATTACCATGCAATGGGAGCCACATGCTCATATCTGAGGTCACAATTTGGCACATTTAAATATTTAAATATACAATTTGGTTGGTGATATTTGAGAGTCGATGAAGCTCTGACATTCAACAAAGATTTTGCAGCCAGTGGAAGATTTTCTCAATCTGTGAATGTGAATGTAAATGTTTGGAGGCTGACATATGCTCTTGTATGAAGACAAGTTTGATATATTTATTGAGTGGGATTTGCAAATATCCTCAGCATTGGTCTAACTCTGCTTCCACTATTGTCAATGGGAATTTTACTATTGATTTCAATGAAAGCAGAATTAAATCAACATTGTGTGCTTTCAAAAATCCCATCCCCTACATTTTAATTATCATCAGTGGTAACATAGCCCCAATTATTTTTCTTAGGTTTTCTTTCTCTCATCTATCCACTGAAGACCAACACATTTTCAGATGGAAAATGCTGGTTTTATTTGTATGTTTTCTATCTGAATTACTTCTGAAAAACTAACAATTTCTTATATATTATTATAAAATATTTTAAAATACCTATGATATTAAACAGAAAAGAGATATCAAATCCCCTTCCAGATTTCTGATATTTGACAACTGACAAGAAAAAAAATATCTCCCATTCCTTTATAAATAATGTAATTCAAAGATCCAGTTGACTTGATTAGAAAATCAGTCCATCTGGACCAAAATAAGCATGTCCTTTCTTTGTAGCAATGAAGGCACAGCATTCACTGGGCTACAGGTTGGCGCTGGGCCGTATAAGGTATTCACCATTTTTTAAAACAAGTCAGTGATCCATAATCTTTTTCATTTCCAGATAATAAAAGGAGAGTCGCATTTTGCAAATATAAAAAAAGGCATCCAGTTAAAGCGGTACAGCTGTAACCAGAAATTCAGTCCACTTGTGGTTTGAAGTACTCCACGCCTACTGTACATAAATAATGCATTGGTATCATTAGCATAGACAACAGCTTGTTTCCAATTTGGCTGCAGATAATGAAATTATCCCCCAAATTACCATAAAGTGGAACAAATAACATAAAAGCGAGACTTTTTTTCTTAACAGTAATGTGTACGGCTTTTCGCTATTTTGATTAAAAGCAAAGCTTCTGTTTTACTAAGGCACTATTTTGACCTCAAGTAGATAAAGAACATTAAATGACAAACATTCAGCAAAGAGTTACTGTGTTCTTCCTCCACCAACTCTGTTTACATTAGGAAATCTACCCAGGGACTGAGGGGAAGGGGAAGGGGGAGGCGGGAGGGCTGCCTTTCATCGACTGTTCTCAGTTCCACTGGCTCCAGCTAAAGCTGGCCCCTGTTTCTTAGTAAGCTTACTCCACTCCAGATGTGCCTCGGCTCCAGCGTGGCTGCCATGTACAGTAAATCGGCATCTGAGGGCTCGTCAATCTGTGGGGTAGAGCAATTGTGGTCTCGCCAGGCCGCCCCACTGGCACAAACAGAAATTTGTGCTGCTAAAGTGGAAAGGAAGGGAGAGAACAGGGGAGGGGAAAGGGAAAAACGGGGAAGCAGTGAGTGAAAGGTGAGGGGACAGTAGGTGTTAGTTCCCAAAAGAAAGGGGGAGAAACACTAATAGCCAACCAGGGAAATGTTCTTAATACATTTGTAAATTTACTTGTAAATGTTTTACACTTTAAAAGAAAGGGGAATGCTGCATATCACTTGAAAATGCTGACTGTCTATAGGTCCCTGAGGATGTACTGGTTTAGTACAACTTGTAACTAGAGCAAGAGCAACATAAAATCGCCTGGAAAACATAGCCAATTAGTCAGGACACATAGATTGTAAAAAATCAGAGAGAAGTACCCTATGAAAATTGAATCCCTCTTGTTTGTGTCACTGGAATAAGAGTCTCAAAGAGCAGAGGCCATGACATTTTCTCCTCAAAGTATGACGTCCAAACCAGCCAGTGCTCTGATTCAAAAGCATGTAGGATTTCCTGATTTTCAGATTTACCATTTGCTGTCATTGTAAAATTCAAATTTCTTCATTGAGCAGGCAGTTTGCTTTGGAGCTGAACCCAGTTGCGCTAAATCCAAGTTGGAGATTTATTTCTGATCTCCTGCCGCCTACACAGTCATTACTAAGTTATCAGAGAATAAGGAAGGGATCTTTTTATTTATTTATTTTTATAATAAGTTCACATGAGCTACCCAGCCTCAAGTTGACTGTCGCTGTGTTTGCTAATTGCTCACTGAGGGGAGTTTTTTTAATACCAATTCCAATGACCAAAACATTTGGGTTTTTTTTATCCTGGTGCCAATTTTAAGAATGTAAATAAATGTTAAATTGAAACAGTAAACTAAGATGGGTCATTTTTATTTGCAAATAAGGACTTTAATGGCAGCCATATCGGTATCTAAGAGTAGGATTTCACCCTCATGATTTATTTATTGTTATTATTATTATTATAATAGTCATGTCAGTTGTGCTAGGCACTGTACAGACAAGTAACAAAGAAGACTGTCCCTGCCCAAGGAGCTCACACTCTGGGTATTCTTAGTGCACAAAATGAAATGTCAGCACCATTGGTGAACAGCACAGCTTCAGAATTGCCAACTTCAAACATTCAAGGATCATAAATCAGGCTCCAAAAAAATCATGAGGTTGCCTCAAAAATCAAGAGATTTTTTTTAAAAAAAAAGATAAATGTAGAGTTTGGTTTTGGTTTTTGAGCTTTAGGATTCATGGTTTTAAGCTTTTCTCCACAATCACCAGAGCTAGAAACTTGCCTTTAAAAAAAACATATGCTCAGATTCTCACATAATTATATGATTCCTGGAACTAAGGCTTTAAGAAAACCACCAAATATCACGAGACTCACAATAAAATCGTGAGAGTTGGCAATGTGGGAATCGATGACAATACAGGAACTGATTCACCCTTTGCCCAGCACCATTGTTGGTAGCATTTTAAATTCACTTTGCACGAGGGTAAGTTACTGAGCCTGCCAGTGGCAGAGCCCCTATAGCAAAACACTTAACGCAAGTGATTAAAGGTAATGAGACTATTCATGCGCTTAAAGTCAATCACAATCGTCAGTACTTTTTTTGAATCAGGATCAGAGTGTTCAAACCTTGCAAAACTGGGCCCTAGATGATCACATAAGAGGTGCTGGGCAACAGAGACTCCGATCCACAGTACCTGCAAAAGGGTAGAGATGACTCATTAAAAGCTATTTGCAGAAAAAGTGTAGCACAGCTCACTCTTACTTATTGACCAGAGGGAAGCACACTTCTTACCTCAGCTGTTAGAGAAGTTGCCAGTTGGCAGGGACGTGAACTGGGAACCCTAACAGGTGTTTTCAGCCACTAACATTCATATGAAGAGAGGCGACACAGACACATTGCATTAGCCTAGTTGCTCAATTGTTTTAGGAATCTGTCTTGTCCCACCTGATCTTGAATCATCAATTCTGGAGAAAGATGATATGTAGGGAAAGACAGGGAGCTTCATGTTCTTAAGCCATCCATGGAAATAATGGCACCAGTTTGAGAATAAGTGAGCATAAAGCTGATAATGACTGTCTACAGAGAACATTATGTGATGGTAAGACGAGAGGAGACAGTGCTAAGCGACCGTGGAAGAACATATCTAGTAGCCAGGACACAGAGAGCACGGAGCATGAAGAGGGTGTTGAAAATGAATCATTGAGACAGAGCTGAGCATAAGAGCAATAGGTCCAGCGTCTGATCTGTCTGGTATGGTTATAATCTAACTTTTCATTTTGGAGGTAAGAGAATCCCACCCTACTATTACACTCCTACCTAACTACAAAGGGTTCTCTTCCACCTTGGTTTTATTCATATTTTTATATCAAAAAGCACACATCATAAAAAAATCAAGTCTTTGTTGTACATGTTTAGCACAAATGTGTATTTCAGCCTGTCAAGTGTACATTCACAATCACAACAATTAGCACACCAAACCTGGAACCCACCCCCACGCCCCCAAGAGCAGTGATCAGCTGAAGATCTTACTGAAAATATTATCTGACAGTACCTTACTCCTCACGTAATTGCACTGAGAGTAATGGGACTATTTGAGGTGTATGGGACTACTCAGACTGAGTAAGGGTATCAGAATCTGGACTTTAAAGGACAGGACACTTCACATCTCCAACAAGAATATTCACAAAGGTAACTAGGGAATGTGAGGCTCAGCATCACAATACCTAACTTGTAGGCACCTAGAAAATCACAGGAACAATGGGATTCACAAAGCCTGTGTTAGGCACTTGGGCTCCCTATAAAATGAATGGAGAAAGATAGGCACCTTAAACTGTGATTCCCAAAAGCCAACATGCTAGGTGGGGAGATGCCTAAACTAGCCAATGGGAGATGCCAACCCCAGCACGTCTGCTAAGTCCTGCTCCTCTGTGATGAAATGGGAGGTTTTTTCTTAATGTTTTGCATAAATACTGTGTGTGCCTCAGTTTCCCCTGTGTGTTACACAAATACCTACGTGGTGGGACAAAGGTGTGTGATTTTTTGCTGAGACCCTAATGTGCAGGTGTGGCTGCCTCTAGCTGCCTGCACATAAAGAAAGGCCAAAGCACTCCATAACCTGGCAATAGGTGGTCGGGGGCATCTCAACAGGAGCCAGCCAGCTGTGACAAGTTGAAGTAAGGGTAGGCGTGGAGACCAGGTGACCCTTTTGCCTGGGAAACAAGATAAAGGATGGAGGCGGGGCAACAGGTGTGTCTGATCCTAGGCTGCAGGAAGCTGGTCAGTGTGCCTGCTGGGATTTAGGGGTGAGGGCCCTGGGCTCTGCTCCTCCAAGATGGACTTTACTGAATGTTCCTGGTTTCTGTGATAACAAGTTCTGTTCTATGCTGTATTCCCAAATGACTAATAAATTCTTATGTTTTAAAACAGAGTCTCTTCTGATTGCACAGTTGGGGTGCATAGCCCTTTGGGAGTGTGCAAGTCTTCCCCAGGTGTCCCATCAATGTGGACTTGCTGCGGGGAGATCATGGTGTGAACCGGGGTGCTGAACACTCCGAAGTCGGACCCAGGAAGTGCCGGAGCCAAGCAGGCTTCTTTCCCTAGTGAGCGTGCCCTGAAGGGAGACACACTGCACCAGAGTTCTGGCTGAGCTTCATTCAGAGCACCAAGACTCTGACTCCGTGACACTTTCTCACAGAGCTAGGCCCTAAATCCTGGCAGCGGGGGATACCTAGCTCTGCTAGTGATTCTCAGCTGTGACCCTCTTTGTAGATAGGTGCCTAAGGGGGTTGTTTTGCAAGAAGCTGGGGGAGGACCAGGACATCCTTCATAACGGTTAACCCAGTGTTTAACGTGCTCACCATAGATGTGGAAGCCCCCCAGTTCAAGTCTCCCATCCTTCTGAAGGGGAGCAGGTATTTGAACAAGGATCCACAATTTCTCAGGAGAGTGCTCTAACCACTGGGCTGTGGAATAGTCTGATGTGGGGCTCCCTCGGTCTTTCCTGGTGAAGCTGTTCCACTGTGGATAAATAATTAAAGATTCATTGGGGGCGGGGGACTGGCCTCTGGATCTCCCACATCCTGAGTGAGTGCTCTAACCACCAACTACAGCGTCATTCTCATGCTGGTTCGTTCTGTCTCTCTGTCACTCTCTCTCACCAGATCAGGTCCTGCATACAAGTTAGGCAGGTGAACACGTATTGTCCCCAGTTCATGAATTGCTCTGGGGCTTAGTTGAGAGACAGGCAGCTGGATGCCTTTAGTGAGGCAAAAGTGTGCGTGCCCACAGGCAGAAATTTAGGCACTGAGAGAACATTTTACTGCAAAAATGCATTTGACAAGTGAGTTAGGGAGCCTTGTTCAACAAGAGTTTTGTGAACTACAGTGGAGCCTAAGACTAGGATTAGGCACCTAAACACAGACTTGGGCACCTGGCATTTAGGCATCTAAGTACCATTGTGAATTTAGGCCTAACCCCTTTTTAACCAGGCATCACTAATATGGGCCTACTGTTTACTTGATTTTTATAGTATGTACATTTCATTGCTCTTAAATATAAAAGGAAGTACAGCATTGACCAAGCATTGTGCAGGCAGATGCTGTGAAAATTTCCCCATACAATTCTGTTAAAGCTCCTTGCTACTGACCCCCAACACCTAGATTATTTGGAAGGGTTATTTTTGTACCAATGACTTTCCACATGGGACTAGGACAAGACCAGCAAACTTGGGGCCAATCTGCCGAACAGATCTGCAAAAGACTGTGGGGCACCTGGATCCTTCCCCACCCAATATCTCTGTGCAAAGGTCTCACACAATAATAGATGCCAAGAAATACAAGAGCCTCTCACTACTGACACCCCCAAAGAAGTGTGAAGGAATAAAAATTCCCAATGCATCGTTTCTCCAGCTGTTTGAACAATAATGTTTTAATCTAAAGTGGCTTGCAAGGATATTCAGACTGTATTTGATTGAAATTATTAGTGTGTTACAGTACTAGTTTAAGGTTTCAGAGTAGCAGCCGTGTTAGTTTGTATTCGCAAAAAGAAAAGGAGTACTTGTGGCACCTTAGAGACTAACAAATTTATTTGAGCATAAGCTTTCGTGAGCATCCGATGAAGTGAGCTGTAGCTCACAAAAGCTTATGCTCAAATAAATTTGTTAGTCTCTAAGGTGCCACAAGTACTCCTTTTCTTTTTGCGAGTACTAGTTTAAGACTTTGGACTACCGTGGCAGTTTACAAATGAGTTATGAATGTGTGTGTCAGTTTTAAACACATTAAATGGTGTCTACCATGCTCTTTGTGATGCTCTTGACACCTGCTGATAAATTACATGAAATCTGCAGTGACAGTATTAGGTAATGCACCAGAGTTCATGTTCAAAACATCCTGTTCTTTACTTAGTCACTCTCTTTGTGATCTTACACAAAAGCAGATAAAAATAATAGAAGCTGTTCAAGTGCCAGACTTAAATGGTTATGTTTATTGAAATAGAATTTGTAAGCCTCTTCTTGCAAGACAGTTTTTGTCATATCTAACCAAAAAAAGGGAAATGTTGTGGACTCATCTTTGCAATACAACAAAGTCTGAGTCTTCACTTCTACTATAGTCTGCATTTCTGGGAATTTTGCTGGAAAATAAAATTTTTGCTGGTGACACAAAAATAACATTCTCCAGTTTGATGGAGATGGGTTTAAGCCACACTGCTAATTTTAGCACGCTAGTTAGTGTATGTAAGTTTACCCAAAAGGGGAATTACACCTTCCAGCTTCTGTGTAAACATACCTAAAATGTAGAAGGGGAGTAGTTTGCGAACCAGGATTTTGGTTCAGCGCCTTATTAAGACAGAGGCCCTTAGCAAAAAAAATTGAATGCAGGTCTAGATTTAGATCTTGAGCCCCTTCTAAGTTTGGAAGTGTTCATAACAGAGGTAGTTTGGCTTCCTTCTCTAAAGAGAATATTTTAAGATTCTAGCTGGATTCTGTGCTGGGGAACAAAATTTCAAAACCTGTCTGTGGCCTTGTATAGATGTCCAGGACCTTCTTATTTAACATTTGTATTATGGTAAACCCTAAAGGCCTCAAACAGCTTGAGCCTTTTTGTGCTAGGTTATAGACAAACATGTAATTAATGACTGTAACAACCCCTAAGAGCTTCACTGGGATATTCTTGGTGAAAGAGGTCCCTTGGCCCCAATCCAGCAATGAGATCCAGTTATGCAGACCTTTATGTCCATGTGAAGTAGTACTGTCACAGATCCCTTTGTGTCAGGGCCCATAATTGTAATTATCCTCCTCATATGCATCCTCAGAAAGCAGGGCCATATTCTACACTCACTCCATGTAGGAAATTGTCATTTACATTGGAAAGCAGCGTGTTCATAGCACATTGGATTTGAAGTCAAGTGGCCTGACTCAGACAGCATGTCAACTGGGTTGTATTCCCTGCTCAGCTACTCATCTGCTGTATGAGTGCTTGCCAAAGTGTAAAAAGTGGATAAAGATATTTACCACTGCTTTGTAAAGTGCTTGGAAATCTACAGATTAAAAGCACCAGTAAGGAGTAATTATCATCACTGGTGGAAGATCTTCTCCAAGATAAAGCAGCAGATCGTCAGCTGGCCTACATCAGCACAGCTTCTTTAGACTATATCAGTTTGGCCCCAAAAATACAATGCAGATGCTTATACAGATACAATCTATATACTCCACATAATGTCCTTATTATTTCCTGTGAACACCCATGTCATAGAACTGCACATCACTGAAAGTGGGCATCCTAACGCTTTGCAGATAGCCTATGGAAAATGTGATGGAAAACTAAAACCCAAAGATATTATTCTTCCATATGTTTTAATTGCTCTTAACAAAGATTAATTGGTTTGACAATAAAACACACATCAAAATCTCTATTCATTCATGTCTTTCTTTCTTTTTTAATCTTTGGCTGTCTTCAGGAAGTGAACCTTTCTTTCTTATACAATTGGTTTTCTTCTCAATCTCAACCAAAGAACAGATTCTTGTAATTATCTTTTTACCAAAGACAGCAAAAAAATCTCATTTTATTGCGAGAAGTGAGCCATAATGGGTACAGGAAAAAAACCTTCTTGGTATCTCACAAGGTAACTCACTAGAGTATTTGCAATATTGTCTGTTTCTGCTTTAGAAGCTTAATTTAAAAATGAGCATCTTGTTAAGCTCTGAAATTCTTATTTAGGCCCCCAAATAAGTGGCTTGGTTTTCAAATTCTTAGCACCCATCAGCACTTTGGAAAAGCAGGCCATTTATTAGGGATCCCAAATATGGATTTTTGACAGAGAAAACCTAGACCTAAATCCCTCTGAATATCAAATTAGTCTCAGGGTCTTGTCATCTGCAGGTTTTATTGGCTGCAAAAGATTGATGTTGCCTTGTAACTGCTTGCTGATTAACACATTCCTGTGGATGCCTAATTAATGAGGGGACTGCATTGTGAAAACACTGTTTACACAGAGCATTTGATCCTCTCTAAATCAATTAGATGTGCCTTCCTGACTGCATTCTCCAGCCAGGACAGCACTTTACTTTTCACCTGGGACCAGAATTCCAAAGCCATGTCACCTCTCAGAAGCCACAGGGTGTCTTGTAAATAGCATGGCCCCACCAATGGAGCCTACTGTATAACAGAAATGCAATTCAAGGGATCTTCTGAGGAATTTCTCCAGCTCTGGAGGAGGCTGACCAGAAATGTGACCTCCTGCAAAGACAACAGAAGGAAGCTCCCTTTGACAGATAGAAGAAACTTCTTTATTTGACATGCATTCTTAGATGCTGTCTGCTCTCTATTGGTTGATGTAGTGCAGACCTATCGCCTGAGGTCCAGACCAGTCTGTGTTACTGATTATGACAATATACCTCATTCCATTCACAATGCCTTATCTAAGAAAGGGAAAAGTCAAGGGAGAGCAAGTGAAATCAAAGAGCCAGAGACCTACCTAAAGGACAACTTTATTATCAGAAATGTCCTAAATGTATTCAAAGCAATGCCCTGTACACACTTTATATGTTATAATTTAACTGCTTTATTGCCCCTCTGAAATCAAACAGGCCCAGATTTTCAAACACAGGCAACAAAATTGTTCCGATAAGCTAGGTGGATACAAATGCAGACAAGTAATTGCATATGCAAAATATACATTGTGCATGCAAAATAAATAGTTGCACATAAATACAAGCATTAGTGTGGAGAGGTTCACATGCCATTAACCTGTTTTCCACTTTGCATTGTGAATACAGTATTTGCTTTGCATGGAAAGGTAACCATTGGGGAATAAAGTTACCTGTTGCGTCAGCAGGTTATAACTAAATAGGGGGATGGATTCAATCCAATCAACAGCTCTCCTACAAACCAAAGGGACTCAAACAACTAATCAAGCCCATCCACACCCTGCAAAGGTTTTTATAACACTATTGACTCACGCTCTGCCAATCGTACCTCTGTCTCTACAGCCTCATACTGGGCCATACCACTATCTAGTAGGGATCCTTGGATGTGAACTCTGGTGTTGTGGCCCGCTCCAAGCCCAAGGTCTAGTTCCATGATTCTGCCTTAACCCACTGTTGAATATGTGTGTGTTTTCTTGGCAGAATTTTGGTTGTCTATATTGGGAAGTTTCACCCAGAGGACGCCAAAGAAAATGTAAAATTTAGTGGATACCAAAGCTGGAAATCTCCCTAAATATTTTCATTGCTTATGCATTTATGGCCTGCATATGCATTCCTCAGACCTCTGAAACTTGGTGTCCTCCCTGTGTCCAAGGCATTAGCATTTTTATTTATACTTTTAGAGGAAAGGGATGAGAAACAGTTAATCTCTGTGGAGTTCTCCAGATATAGTCCAATGTGGTATGCATTAATTAAAGGATTTTTTATTTTTACCTTTTATTATTAATTATTATTATTTTATTATTTATGTATTTATTTAATGCTACTGGTCAGTTGTAGCTTTCTGGAGTGCAGCAACTAATATATGTTATTTTACAAGACGAGAACTTTTTAAAATCTAATCTTTTCTTTTCAGTTGGTATTATACTATATGTGAGGAAAACCAGTGTGTCTTTATAATACTGCAAAGAAATGTATACAACCCAAACCAAAAATAAGAAATATGGGGTGATTGGAACTGAGGATTAGGAAGAAAGTTGATAAGACAAGTTAACTCTATAACGGGGCTGATGCATATGGGCAGAGGAGAGAGATTTCCAATAAATCTGATTGTGCCAGGTAAATATAATAAATGCAAACCAGGGAAAATGTACTATAAATAATACTTAGCATTTTTCATTCGTAGATCTCAAAGCACTTAACCAATATTCACTGAAGTCAATGGGAGTCTACTGCTGTCTTCAGTGGAAAATGGTTCTAACCCATCCCAATTTCACAGTTGGGAAAACTGAGGCACAAAGAAACTAAATGTTTTGCATGATATTACCCATCAAATTAGTGGAAGGGATGAGAGTAGAACTCATGTCTCCTACCTCTCAGTCAGTGCTCTATCCACTGCAGCCCACTACTTTTTTATACTATAGCACAATAATAAAGTATGCATTTCAGTTTTTAAATAAGAATCTGTACTGGAGAGATTTAAAGACTTGCTCATTTGGTAACAGAATACTGGACTTGTAAAAGAGATGGTTTCATCTAATGTGGAACAGCTGACAGCAGAATCTGAGCATCTCTTTGTTCATATGCAGGATAGTTATATAATCAGGGTTTATCACAAGTAAAGCATTTTAGTAATACAAACTCAGGCTTTGTGTCTCTGGGCCATAACCGAGTTTGAAACCCACATCCAATCTTGCTTTCAACTCAGTTTCAGCCAAAATAGCCTAATGCAATTTGGTTGACTAGTATGAATGGGGTCTAAATACATGAGTGTGATTTTACTCAAACCCCATATTACATCTGGTTTTGGAAATTATTTCCTGTTCAGCTTTAAAAGTAGGTAGACTGTTTACTGGGGAGCATTTTTATAGTATGATTATTCATATCATACTACAATATTACTAATCTAGTATTATTAATTAATATTACTATTAATATTAATCTATTGTTCGACTTTTGACACCAGGTAAGAATAGGTCCAGGCATTTTCTCCTAACCCAAATCATCTAATCATTGTGGTAATAATCTAATCATCTAATCATTGTGGTCTAATCATCTAATCATTGTGTAATAACCTCAATTATAAATATGAACCCATCTTTACCCCCTCTCCCTCCCTCCAACTCACTGAAATACACAAGCTAGTATTTTGAAAGAGAAAAAAAAAAAGCAGACAGTCCCTAACTGTCCTCTAACTGCTGCAATCAAGACATGTTCAATAAAATCAGCATTATCCTGGCAATAAGAACATGTGTTGCCTCCTGTTGTAAATCAAAGCCTTCCCACACTCCATACTCCACTTCTCGGCGGGCTCTCTCTAACTGCAGCATTATAGTGATTTTTCTTTTTTAACAGGCAAGGCATCACTGGAGGAAAAAGCTTGCCATAGTAATTTATACATAAGTAGAAGGGAAAGTTTTGTACAAGTTTTGGCTATTTAAAGGAGGTCCCACATCCTCAAGGAAGCAACTCTGAAGCTCCAGTTACTACAGGGCCAGAAGCAGAGGTATCCTCTCTTCAATATCTTACTGTAATGGACAATGTACGGCTCTAAGAATTAAAACATGTCATTTTGGGATGCCCTGTGGTGAATGGTTAGGACTCTGCATAACCACACAAAAGACCCAGGTTTGAGTTCTTCTTCCCCAGGCCAGAAGGTAGTTCTGTGTGCGGAAAACAGTCAGCCCCTAGTGGCTTATGCTGAACTGGTGCAAGCACACTACGGAGTAGATCTGATGGCCCTCTTGGATGGAGGGAAGATTGCCTTGATGCAATTTCTTACTTGTTAGCACCTATATTCTGTTTTTCTTGCAGGATATAAAAGCACATTACAAAGATAGTTGGAAACTATTAGCCCCATTTTATAGAAGGAGAAACTGAGGCAGAGAGGGATTACAGCCAACATTTTTAAAAATGGCCACTAACTTTGTGTGCTTTAAATTGGTCACTAAAAAAAAATGAGGGAATGGTAGACACTTTTGAATATTTGAGCCTACCTGACTTACTTCAAATCAAACAGCACATCAATGGCAGATCTGAGAACAGAACTCATGGTTCAGGGCTCCCAGGCCAGTGGCCCTTTTAGATGGGGCTCACTAATTTGGGGGTAGTAAATCAATCAACTGCAATACTCTTTAAACCTCGCCACTCCATTTCTTTGAGACAAGTCAACTACTCAGTTAAATTTCATGACTGTCAATGGAAAATACATGTTCTATTCCTTGGAACTCCAGTTCTTTGAAAGTTTTAAACTTTTCCTCTTTTTATTTTAATCTTTGAAATCTTGTTATTTTCTCCCAAGACATTACACAGATATTAAGTAAACTCTTTTTTCTTATTGGTGTTTTCCTTACTATAGTAAAATTTTCACCCACCATGAGCTTTAACCTTAGCTTCCTTTTTTTTTACAGCGTGTCATAATGCAGCGTATAAAATATGACAATAAAGGGTGACAAATACCATCACTATTTCATCATTCTCAATTTGAAATCCAGTTGAGTTCACATTATAGCTGATGGAGGTGAAGCTAGTGAAAATGTTTTTGTGAAACATTTTCAGCAGTTTATTTTTTGGTTTTGCACAAACCACAAAAGACTTCTATTTTCCCCCAAACGTCATAGACTGAGAGGGTGCAAAAATTCTAAAAGCCATTAATTTCATACATTTCATAAATTTGCACTGGAAAAGCTGCAAGAGGAAGCATCTCTCTAAAGCCCTCTAAGGGTCTAGGAAAAATGAACATAGTGGTCAGATCTAGAATGTCCTCAGTTTTAGTCCTGTATTTGCAATTCATTAGCATCAGAATGACTTTTCTCTTACTTAGAATTTCACAACTATTATTCAGTTAGGGCTCACAACACTCCTAGTAGGTAGCTAAATATCATTACTCCCATTTTTCAGATGAGTACTGAAGCTCAAAATAATTAATGTCATGCTCAGGGACTCCCAAAAATTTCAGTGTCAGAACTGAGATTAAAAACCAGTCTCCCAATTCCCACTTCATGCCTTGTCCACTTAATCACAGATCCACAATCCAAATCACTTAGGCCAAAACTTTCAAATTTCTGTACCTAAAGTTGGGCACCCAAATTCATCATTAGGCACCTACAGCTTTCAGTAACTTGGAGACTACATATTTATGTGCCCAAATATGGACTTGGTGGCAAAATATTAGATGCCCGTCTCTGAAAATCTGGTCCTAACATTTCTGAACCTCAGTTTCTAAATCTTTAAAAATAGAGATGACAATCCGTACCCACTCCCAATGGAGTGAACATCTTTGGTGAAATCCTGCCTCATTTAGGGCAATGGGAATTTTGCCATTGGCTTCAATAGAGCCAAGATTTCACCCCTTATATGCCTATTCATATGGCAATTAATATTTCTCCCATTTTAAAAACAAGTTAACTCAGAGAGGATAAATGATTTGTCTGAGGGAATGGTGGTGTAGGTATTTACCATCTAACCTTCATCACCCAAACATAACACAATCAAAACAGTCAAAAGATGAAAAAAACCAAAACTGTACAATTATCCTAACAACTGTGACTGGAAATTCATCTTGAAAAGCTTAACAGTCCCTGTGGCCACAGAAGATGAGGAGTGATTGTTCTGTGTTATGGTGGTGTTGCCCAATAACCCAACTCTGTGCAAACTGACATACTTGGCTGAATTATCCTGTCTTGTGTTTTCTTTTAATCAATTGTTTAATCTAAACAAAGAAAAACCAAAAAATGACTTGCTTTGACCCAATAGATTGCCTAGAATGCAGTGATAGATAAACATACTGATCAGAATATTTCTCACCAAAATGAAATGTGTATTTCTTGGGCTTTTTGACAGTGAGAAAAAAAGGTTTAAATTTCTCAACCACTAATGTCATTCTGTCTTCTCAGTCAATCATAGTTAATTGTTGTCCCCCTTTCTCCTTCCTGCCCCCTTTGATTTTTTGCACTGACTTTTATAACATGAGTAAAATATCTTCACCTAGTTCTCTTTAATTGTTGTTGCTTAGATAATGTAACGAAAGCAAAGGTTCAGTCCATCTTCTGCATATTGATATTTCAGTCACGAGCACGTACGTCATAGACTGGCTACCATCTAGAACCATCATCAGCAATAGAATGAGCAAATTCAAAATATTGGGCCAGATCTTCAACTAGTGTCAATCAGCATAGCTCTTCATAGGACTTCAGGGGAGATATGCTGATTTAAACAAGCTGAGGATCTGATCATGTGACTTTTCCCACATTCTTTTCCTGCTCCCAACTAGAAAATTAGAAACTGCAAATCTTTCTAAACATGCTTATGGGTGTAGAAAGTCCTTTCATAAGAAAAAAAATGTTTCTCCGTAAATGCATAAAGACAGATTTTAAACCCCAACCCTTTTGCCCCCTCATTGTCACATTCCATTCCCAGGCCTGGCTGATGAGGTGGTCTGAGAACTATTCTGGCTGGGACAGAACACATTGCTGAATAGGGACGAGAAAGGGAATGTGGTTTCCTGAAAGGTTTCCAGCAAGTATATGGGAATGGAACTCTTGAAAGAGACATGGAGCTGGAAGCACTTCCCTTCTAAGAAAAACTTCCAATTCGTTCACTGGGCCAAACGTAATAACAGCTCTGACATTATTATTACAAAGGGGGGGGAAGTCATTCATTCAGCTAGTTGCAGTAATTTCTGTGTTTATAAAACACCTACTTTTAGACCTGAAAGTCATGTGGTTTTAACATACAAGCCCACACAAAAGAGAGGGTTGTTAGGGAGATCTCTACCAGTAGTTATCACTGGATCTTGCTGAGGGTGCCAGTAATGCTTTTGGCAGAAAAAAACCTGAATTTAAAGATATTTTTTAAATTGTTGGCCGTTCCCCACCACCCACTCTCTTCAGACTTATGTGGAATACAATTCCTTGGATTTTCTGCAATATGTCACAAGCTTTCCCATTTACCAATCATGAACCAGTGCTCCAGGTAGGAGGAAAGACCTCTGGTGAGTACAGGACACCTGGCAGTGAGGCTTGGAAAATCTTCAGATCAGTATGATTTTTCCACAATTGCAGGGTTCCCCACACACACACATGCCCACTGAAAATGTCACATTTTATAACAAACTGACAGAAGTATTTACAACCTCTCACAGTGTAAACACGTCAACCCGCATGAGCAACCGCTGTTGTTGTAAACACACAGTAATGGATTTCTGCTCAATAATCTGTGTGCAACTGCTACAAGAATGAGAAGAGGAAGTACAAAGGAACAAATAAGGAGCAATGGTAGTGAAGACCCAGCTTCTGTCTCTCGCCTCCCAGGCAAGTCTGGACTGGGAATACTGGAGACTCCTGCCTACTGAACAAGAGCAGCCGTTCTGGATAGAGAATTGCTGGGGACCCTACAAAGGAAAAAATAAAGACTTTAAAAAGGTATATATTTAATAAGGACTTGTCTACACAGGACAATTATACCAACTTCATTAACTCTTTAGAAACTGACATCGTTAAGCTAAATCAATTTGAGACACTCTTAAACCCACTTGTGCCCCCAGAAGGGATATTCACCAATTTTGCTACATCAGTTTCTAAGCATATTTAGTTAAATCAGGACAACGTTATGGGTAGACTAGGCTCAGACTTGCTGACTTTCTGCCCATATGTTTTCCAACCTGTGGCAGAGAGGGATGTACCACAAACAGGCAGAGCCAGACAATAATTGTATAAGACGAAAGAGGTTCTCCTAGAGAGGACAAAATTTCCCAGCAAAAGTAGGGCCAGTTTCTGGCACCTTTCCTCACATAGAGCAATTGATTTCCATAGGACTACTGCAGGACTAAGTTCTCAACATGAGTTTAGGGGGTAGAAGTTCATTCACAGAGAATAAAACAAGCAAAATTAACATCTAACAGCCATAAACAGAGAGTGATTATTCTCCAAATCTGTCAGTAAATATCTGTCAATCAATGTATGCAATGATTTTTGAAGATGAAGAAACTTCAAATAAAATATGTACCTTCTATGCCTTCTGTTTACATTTCTGTGACCAATTTTGTACAAATTATTTAACCTATGTATTTTTATTTGTATTTTTAAAGAGTATTAGAGAGTATGAGCATAAGTTGACACCTTGATCCTGATGCAGCAGCCCTTTGCTTGTATGTGTAATCCCACCGACTACAACTGGTTTCATTGACTCCCTGGGACTACTCACATGAGTAAAACTGGAACTGGATCCTTTAACATTCCAATTGTATATAACCATTCCTGCAGCATTTCCAACCTGGTCAAAAGCAAACCTTCACACAATTTCTAGCCTGGTTTCCCTCAGAAAATACACCATATCTCGGATAGCTATTTGAATCAGACCCCACAAAGCTTCCAGAGTTCTCTCATCATTAAGGGCTAGACTCTGTCAGCATTACTCATGCTGAGTAGTGCTTTATTCCACAAGTAGTCCCATTGCAATCTGCTGCTAAAAAAACCACCCCTACAATAAATCAAAAGTGCAAGGGAAAATATAACAATTCTAAATGTAGATACTATTCCAAAACACAGAAGTAGCAAAGGCAAGTGATATAATATCATAGTGTCTTGTTCATTAAGGGTCTGATTAGACTTAAAGATGAGGGTGTAATTCCCAACTTGAGGAGATATACCTAAGTGCTAAACATAGAATGTACCCAGGAGGGGCTAATCACCCCAAGAACATAGCTGACTGAGACCCAAGGCACGTACTCAGGGCAACTAGCCAAGTCCCTCCTGCTGCTCACGCTGCCACTGATGCACTTTATTTTTAGCTTAATATCTGGATCAGAGCTAGCGTGGGTATGTCTCCTTGGGCTGAGAATCACACCCTCAACTCACACAGTAGACATACTGTGAGAGATCATGAAAACTACCATTCCACAAAACACGTCAACCACAGTTCTTCTACCAGATGAAGTGCGCTCCGCAAATAAGCCTAATAATACCTGCAGTTGATCTAGTCCAGTGAAGAGGATGGCAGATATGGTATTGTTTTTAAGTCCATTATATAAAGTCTCTACATTTACCTTTACCATCCTGGGTTATTTTTTCTGCTGAAAAATTACAGGAACTGGATATTGTAACATAGCACCTTATTGCCATCCTCGGTTTTATTAGAATGGTGGTTCTCCTGGATGGCAGCAAAAGCCATAGTGAAAAATTTACAGGACAAACCAGCATGAAATTGACATTCTGAATGGCAAGTCACTTTTAGCAACCCTGTCTGACTCTTGCAAGATCTCATAAAACCAACATGTGTGCCCATAAACATACAAATGCCATCAGCTCAGTGGAGGAAGTTGCCACTCAGGCCTTCTCCCCCTACACCCACCAATGTTACCTTAATGCAACCTTCATAATTGCGGAGCTGCATATAATTTTCATCAGGACCTTCTCTGAAATTCTGAAAGCTCAATCTGTGCACAGACCAGAGGAAGGAAGCCAGAAAACAGCTGATCAATAATCGTAAAATATAAGGGCAAGTGACTGAACAGCCGCTAATTAATCTGAGTTAGGAAATTAAGTTTATCCACTTTGTCCCCTATTGTTCTGCTACAATAACACTTATCTGCAAGTATTCCATATAGGCCTCATTGATCTCAGTACATGCACTCACACAGGAAGAGCTCAGAAGGGAATTAGTGATAAGCCACTGCTGGGTAGTCAGAGAATCTGCCACTTATCTAAAGGAGAAGTTTAGATAGCTCAGCCCACTGAACCTGGTAGAAACTTAGTTACAGTGGTCCTAAAAGGGTTCTTACAGATCCTTAATCCCTAATCCTGCTCCCAGCATTAGACAATGCAGCTTTTTTAATGTGCCTGCAGAGAAAGACAGTGATGATAGCCAATAGCCCCACCCTTTACTGTGATTCTCTGTTTTCTTTTAGAAGAGGAAATGCATGCTAAATTGGCAAGTAAGGTTCGGTCCTGAACAATTGCTAACAATACACATTTTTGCTCCACATTATAGAAGTCCTTAGTGTGCAATTCACTCATGTGTGGAGAGCACATATAAAGCCCTCTGCCACAACTAGGTCTCATAATCAGGCTGCAGAGAATGGCTCAGTCATGGAAAAGGATCCCTGCACTGCCTATGTGCTAGGGGTCTCCACTCCATTCCCATAAGGCTGCAACAAAGAGGACCGTTGGAGGTAGAGGAAGGCTGATCTTGAGGCACAATTCCCATCTGTAAAATAGTGATATCAGTTCCCCACTTCACAGGGACGTGGTCAGGTTTCATTTACTAAAGTCTGTGAAGCAGCCAAATACTACCATGTGGGTCCATAAAAGAACTTAAATGGAGGTGGGTCACAACTCTGAACAGAAGAGCAGTGGCTGCTACCTACACATAGGTTGCAAAAGCAACTGCAGGAGGACAGTTTTGCTGCCTTGCATTTTGCCTGTGGGTTAAGTCCAGCACCCACCAACCCTGGATAGTTCGCCACTCAGAGCCTACTTACCTGAGATTTGTCAGCAGGGGAGAGAGGTGAATTTCAAACAGCATAGGGATTTTCAAATTAATTAGACATACAAGTTCATGCACAAATATGGAGTCTAATTTACACACACCTATTACAATTTTGCATATGCAAGTTGGGCAACTTCGTAGCATATGCGCAATGTGCCTCAGGTGGCACATGACTAGGATTCATCACCGAATTTGGTCCGCTGGTTGGATCATTAGCATCCCTGGCCCAGGCCGGGTACTGACAGGGAGTGCGACGTGAACGCTGAGCCATACTTACATGTACAAGTAGACAATTAGGAAAAAATGTCCCCCTATTATCCATTTGGACTATGCAATCATGGTAAGTATATGTGAAAATTTGAATCTCAGTACAATGTGCATTTCGTAAACACAATTGTAAGCCTAATTTGTTGGAAAATCAGGTCCTACATTTCTAATTAAAATGAATTTAAAAATAGTCATTTCCCTTTTCATTAAGAGAGAACAGTTAGAGACAAACCAGTATTACAGTTTACAGGGGCCCAAGTCTTATCTTCTTAGCTGGCTTATGCCCAGGGCTAGTATATATTTTTAAATTGCTTTTTGTCCTTCTCTAATACAGATTTATCCATAAAAATGAATGCTTGATATTAAAACCCTCAATTGATGGCTATCAGTGATATTGCATTGAACTCAGTGGAGATATGCTAATTTACACCAGCAGATGATCTGGCCCTAAAGTTATTTTTCTGACTGTAAAATCAGATTAAAGCAAACTGATTTATAATCTCCCTTGAACTCCTATGTAATCAAGGGCCAAAATGACATTACTTATCATCAAATCAACTTCAAAAATCGCTAAGCTTAAGTCTGCTCTTACAAGATTTCCAGCCAAATTTTTGTAGACTATGATGTTTAGCTACTGTGGTTTGGAGAAGCACCTAAACTTTTAGGTGCATAACTAAATGAACCCCAACACCAATCTTTTGGAAGTTCACCCATCACCACTAGTGAAAAACCATGCAGCCCTTGCTCAAACCAGTCTAAAATTCCCTGAAGCACTCATTCCAGGAGAGGAGAACTGTCTTCACATACACCTGTTATTGTTAGATAGGACAATAGTGACAACACATTGTTACCCTACCTCAGACTCATCTGACAATTCTGTCACTCTACCTGTACCCACTAAACTATTAAAGCAAACACACAGGAAATATTCATGTTTTTGTTGATTATGCCTGGGCTTATAATAAATCGTTTTGGAGACACTTCAGAACAAGTATCAGACAGAAAGAACATTTAATGTGCAAGTTTTGCCAAGGAATTATGCCAGTTTTTACCTGTTGCAGCTGTTGGGAAATGGACATGTACTTGCTAGAAATCTACTTGTACTTGCGTGTCAGGAGTGGGAGTGTGAGCAGGTGTTTGCAAACCACAGTAATATTGCTAATAATACTTGATATCTCTTTTTTAAAAAAAATTAAAAATGGCTGGTATCTAAAATATCTGGCAGCCAAAAAATGTCTCCTCATTTTGGTTTGTCTGAGAATGATAATCAGAACAGCCCTGCAAAATGAAAGCATGTGCTACTAATTCCAGTATGCCACATGATGTGACTTCCCTTTAAAGCCAGTTAATGTTTGACGTCTCTCAATACTCCTTCTTGCCTCCAGTCAGGAGAGAAGGAAAGGGGTGGTATGCAGAGCCCTGAAGACATTAACTGTGCTCAATCAGCCCTTTGTCTTTTGTGGCTGGCTTTATCCAGGGGCAACAGTCTCTTTCCATTACTAATAAAAATGACCCCCACTAGGGGGATGAAGAAACAATAAAACTAATCATTAAGCAGACCTGCTGAGAAGTGAATTCCAGTCCCAGGTCAGATCTAATTGCAGTTGGACACTGAACCAGTGCCCCGGTCATTTATATTAGCTACTTCATGTCTATTTTAATGTATTTGTGTCTTTCTCTCTCTCCATAAAGAAAGAAATAAAAATACATATATCAATGAAAAAGATACAGAGATGAAAACAACCCCCTCCACTTTCACAAGTCATGCAGACTCTTTAAAATATTCACTATTTGGCCAAGATCAATCATGGAAAATTTCAAACAAAATATAACTTTCCAAAATGTTATGAGCAGCTAAAAACAGGAGGTTGTCATGCTATGATACCTACCAGGAAATACAGTGCACGGGGGAGAGCAAGCACACATATACACAACGATGCATATGTGGAGCTGCTGAGATTTTCAAAGCAGTCTAGAGATTTAGATACATAGCCCTGATTAATTTTAATGGAAAAGTACTATTTCCAATTTCAATATGTGTATACAAGTGTATGTATGTATATATATATATATATATATATATATATACACACACATACACACACACCAATGCCCACATGTATTGTACATTTACATATAAAGAATATTTTAGGCCTCTCTCTCTCTCACCACCCTTCCCTCTCCCTTTCCATCACTAACAGAGCCTAATCAGACTACTCTCCCTTTTCCCCCCAACTTCATCCTTAACTGCCCCCATGACTCTTTTGTCTAGACTCCCAACCAGCTACCTTGCCTTTAGTATTTCCTTCTAGAATCCAAACAAGACCCCTTTGCATCTGATTGAACACAGTGACCCTCTCTCTTCAAACCCAAACAACATTTTTCCTAGCACTCTTTTAGGGGAAGAGTCACTCTGCATCCTGTTCAGATATTAGGATCATGGGGACAGTATAAGATCATAGACAGACAGATAGATTTGCCACCATGGGCATGTTCCTAAAATTGAAACGATTGTTTAATAACTTACTGAGTCCTTCAGTGAGTGTTTGTAACAAGTTGAGTAACTACTTTATAAATAAAAGATCTCAGCTTGGCAGCTAACTGTGAGTGAACCCAATCCTCTTCTGGCTTTTTTCCTCTCTATGGCTTTTATGACTTGTCCGATCTGGATATTGAGCCCTTTCTTGCAAGTATCTCAGTCCAATCCTCTTGATGTTATCCAGGGCTTAAGGCCCTCAACACATGCTTTGGATCTGATCCCCACCTGGATGCTGTGCTGTGGGGGTGTTTATCAACTCTGGCAACAACAGATCAGGACACAGGAAATTTATCACTGGAATCTGGAATTGTTCCATCTAATTGTAAGCAGACTTTAACAACTTGTTTACTGAAGAAAACTTCCTTATCAGGTGAGGATGTGTCTAACTTCCACCCAGTCTCAAATTTATAATTCTTATCCAAGGCTTGGTCTACACTATACATGGCTCAGGGGTGTGAAAAATCCACATCTCTGAGTGACAGTTATACTGACCTAACTCCCGGCATAGACACCGATGCTGGTGCAGACACCTGACATTGACAGGAGGGCTTCTGCCATCTCCCATCAGGGAGATGAAGTACCTACAGCAACAGAAGAAGCCCTCCCTGAAGCACTATAGCGTCTCAGTTGCATCAATGCAGTTGCACCTCTGCAGCCTTCTAAGTGTAGACAAGCCCTAAGACACTTGAAATTCAATTTAACTGAAAAATGACAGTCTGGCACCGCAGTATAGTGGCAATTTTGCCTAAGGTTTTTAGGAGTTTAGTACTCCAGTAGTAGTAGTGACTCTTAGATCTTGTATAGTGGCTAGGATCCAGGACTAGAGGTATATCTACACTGCAAGTGGAGGTGTGATTGCAGCTCAGGTAGCCATACTCACGCTAGCTTTAACCTAGCTAGCACAGCTAACAGTAACAGTGAAGACATAGCAGCATGGACCCTAGCATAGGCTAGTTTTGTGAGTACACATCCAGTGTTCCAGTACTTGTACAATCCATGTTGACGCCCATATCACTGTGGTTTTACTCCAATTTTTAGCCGGGCTCACTAGGTTAAAGCTAGTGTTGATATGTCTACTCAAGTGGCAATCACATCTTTGACAGCAGTGTAGACATACCCTAAGACTCCGGGGTTCTATTCTCACTTGTGCCAGTGAATTAGAGTGACTTTGAACAAATCACTTAACCTGTGCCTATGTTTAACCCATAAAATTGAGTATAGTATACTTCCCTATTTCTCAAGGGTATTCTGGGGCTTAACACACATTTGTAAGGTGTTGGAAGGAATCATTAGATGAATGATACTATGGTAGTGTAAAATGTTAGCCCTATTAGTAGAGAAAAGGTAGGTCTCTTTCACCTCACCCACCTTGTCTCTCTAATATCCTGGGACCAAAATGGCTACAACAACACTGCACTCAGCCTTATTATTAAACATTTGATGGCTATAATTCAGTTATCAGTGACTCCAAGATGGTGAGCTCTTTAGGGTAGGGATTCTGTCTTCCTGCATGTATGGGTAGTGGCCAACACATTGTAGGCATTACTGGAGTGTACATAAATAGCAAATATTAATAATGTTAAAATAATAACTGTACACTAGGCGGTTTTCATCCACAGGTCAAAAAGTGTTTGCAAACACTAATTAAGTAAAGAGTCACAGCTCCCCTGAGAAATAGAGAAGAGATTTCATTGCTGAAAGACAATATTTGTTTAATGGGGTGCAGCAACACTACACCACGGTTTAGCACAGAAAGCAGAGAAGAATCACACCCTTCCCGCCCACCCCCATTGAAACTGCTGAGGGAATTTAGGCAAAAATTAATAATCCCAGTTGGAACTGGGTTAGGGCACTTGAATTAACAACCCCACTCTTAGAAAAAACTATTAAGGGATCTTTAATAACCATAAATGGTAAGGAATGTGATTTAATACCTCATCCAAAAGACAGCACCTGTAACAGCAGTGTTCCCTCGCCCCTTGCTGAGACATTGGCTCTGTGCTGACTCAGAGGAAGGCATGCTACCAATAGAATAACCAACACTGCTGCACAAAGTTGCTCATTTGAGGTCTTCAAGTACTAATCCAGCTCAACCCTTCTTAGCTTGTGAGATCCGACATCATCATAGCCAAGGCGTCAAGAATGTCCGTTTGTGGAGAACTGGTAGTTTGTATAGATCATTACATGGGATCAACTCCTTTGCCCTCATTACAGATAATAAGACAGAAAATATCATAATGCCATTACAGAAATCAATAGTATGCCCACACCTTGAATATTACATACAGTTCTGGTAGCACCATCTAAAAAAAGGAAATATATGAATTGGAAAAGGCACAGGCAAGGGCAACGAAAATGATTAGGGGTACAGAACAGCTTCCATATGAGGAGCAAATAAGAAGACTGGTGATGTTCAGTTTAGAAAAGAGACAACTAAGGGGAAATATGATTGCAGTCTATAAAATCATGAATGGTGCAGAGAAAGTGAATAGGGAACTGTTTTTTACCCCTTGGCATAACACATAAACCAGGAGGCATCCAATGAAATTAATAGGCAGCAGGTTTAAAACAAGCATAAGAAAGTATTTCTTCACAGAACGCACAATCAACATGTGGAACTCAATGCCAGAGGATGTTGTGAAGGCCAAAAGTATATATGGATTCAAAAAAGAATTAGATACATTCATGGAGGGTATTTCCATCAATAGCTATTCGGCAAGATGGTCAGGGATGCAACCCCATGCTCTGGGAGTTCCTAAACATCTGACTGCCAGAAGCTGGCATGGGACGAGAGGGGATGGATCACTCAATAATTGCCCTATTCTGTTCATTCCCTCTGAAGCATCTGGCATTGGCCACTGTTGAAAAATAGAATACTGGGTTTGATGGACCATTGGTCTGACCCAATACTGCCATTCTTATGTTCTGATTGCCACAGTTCTCCACACAAAAAATGAGGGAGAAGGATTTATTGGTATAAACTGGTTCCGTTCCTCTTAAAATATTCTGCAAATCTGCCTTGAAGGGACACAATCAAAGTAAAAATCCTATACTTATCTTGATGCAATTACACCAGACATTTTCTCTTTCTGTTTAAAATCAGTTTAATTTTCTGATCTCATGTCATTAGTCCAAAGACATTATTATTATTAATGGCTTTCCAGAACTATAGGGGGATGTTTATAACCAAAATAAAATCTGTTTTCATTGATATTTTTCTTTTTAATTTATTAAAATAAAACTATTTGAAAAGACATTTATAGTTTGGTTTGTTTTAGCAAAAAAACTAACATGCTGTGGCTAATCTATTGGACTTTATTCCTTAAAAAGATAAGTGAAAAATTCCCATTTTATGATTTTTTGCTGCAACATATTCATCATCACCATCATTACACAAATTTAGGTGTGATTTGAGGACCAAATTTCAAAGCACCCCAAAATTCAAGAGTATTTGGCTTCAGTGTTCCAGTTTGGACTACTAGGCCCTGATCCAAAGCCCACTAAAGTCAATATAAATTCTTCCATTGACTTTTATCAGTTTTGGACTGAGTTCTTAATAGAGGTGATCAATAATCATGAATTGTGGAGTTGGGTGTGGAGTTGGATTTCAAAATACAACCACTTCCAAAGTTCAAGGGTGTTTGGATTCAAGATTCCAGTCCCAGATGCTGGAATGATCGTCTGGAAACTCTTCTCTATTTACCCAAAGAACAGGCACAATACAGACTCCAGAACCAAAGATACCCCATATTGCCTTCAACAATTTACCTTTCTGTCTTAGAGGAACCACCTTTGTGGATGAAAAGGTAATCAAGTTTCCACATCCAACACAAACTGTGGTGGTGAATTACGTGGTATGGATACCAGTCCACATGGAACTAACATGAAACCCCAAATCTATTTCACAAACAGGCACTAGAAAGCTATCAGATAGTGTTTACTCATTACTGACCTTGGGTTCAGTCAACTTACTTTGATTTCAAAAGCTCTTAATTGTTAGTTTCAATCTCACAAGTCATCCAGATCCCCCACCCGTAATATGTATTCCTTTAAATAAAACAACTAAATAGATTCAGGTGTATAAATGTAGACAGTAACTATGCCTATTTAATCAAGTAGGGTTAGCAATCTGGGTCTTCTGTTAAATTTAGTGAAGTCATCCACAAAGCTAAGATCCTGGGGCTGTGGTCCCACCTGCTATTCTCTCTCAGCAGCTCTGACTGCAGTGAAAAATCATGTGCACATTATTTAGGAGGACCACATGGCATTTTTTTAACACTATAGCCATACAGCTTAGAAAGTCGAAACTAAATACCAGTTCCAGATCTTGAACTAGTGGAAACTTTGTAAGAGTACCAAAGTCAAACTTTTACTTGTAAAATCTTAATTGGTGTCTTTAAATGGTTAGAGTGTTGTTAAGAGCTCTTTTATAAGGATAGGTTTCAGAGTAGCAGCCGTGTTAGTCTGTATTCGCAAAAAGAAAAGGAGTACCTGTGGCACCTTAGAGACTAACAAATTTATTAGAGCATAAGCTTTCGTGAGCTACAGCTCACTTCATCGGATGCATTTGGTGGAAAAAACAGAGTGTTTTTTCACCAAATGCATCCGATGAAGTGAGCTGTAGCTCACGAAAGCTTATGCTCTCTAAGGTGCCACAAGTACTCCTTTTCTTTTTATAAGGATAGTATCTCAAAGGTTTTCTTGTTATTTCTTTACTTACATACAAGTACACCTGTATACACACAAACACATCCCAGTTTTAACTAGTTATATTGAATCTACAGAAGCTTTGCTGCATGAAGCACACTGGTAGACATTGCTAGTGGTCACATTTAATAGTAGGGACAGAAATGTTTCAGTCACAAGGGAAGGCCAAATTTATCTGGACACCTTACTGCTTTCAATAAATTTGCAAAGACTGCATTTTCTCCATAATTTTACATTTTATGGGACAAATTTAGCTTCTACCTTTGTAATTCTGTTGACGTCAATGATAAGCATATTTGTCCCTGTAAGAAAAATGAAGCAAGAGAGAAACCCTGGAGCATTTGTTTTTATATGTCCATTAGTATGGTATCTATACACATGGCCATTCACCATGCTAGCAGAGTCTCAAGACTCCTGTTTTCCTGGAAATATGTTATTAATTTTATATTCAGACACTGACATTCTAAAGTATTCAGCAGCTGGTTCTTCTCATTTGGCAACAGCAGGCACATTGAAAAACCAATATATGCAAGTGTGAAAAGTAGAGATTTAGTAGGAAAATTCTTTAATGACTTTGATATAGTTAAAAATGATTGAGATAGAGAGGGAGAGTTTTAGGTTCCCCTGAGCACAATTGAGAAGATGTAGTTTTCCACCCCATGTCCATGTACCTGAACTTGGGAGCAGCCAGGGGCCTGTTTGACTGCAGCATAATTTAGAGCAACCTCATGATTGCTCTAATTTACAACAGTAATAACAATCCTTTAGGAACTTTTTCATTCACAGGTTCATAGATTCCAAGGCCAGAAGGGACCGTTGTGATCATCTAGTTAGAACTCCTATATAACATAGTCCATAGAACTTCCCCAAAATAATTCATCAAGTGTATCTTTTAGAAAAACATCCAACCTTGATTTTAAAACTGTTAATGGTGGAGAATCCACCACCACCCATCTGAATTGATCTAGCTTCAACTTCTAGCCACTGGATCATGTTG